>NC_047581.1:22613419-23237086 GCF_011004845.1 Esox lucius
TCAAATCACCATAATCAACATTATTAGCAACAACTTTCATCATCATCATTATTATTATTTATTTTCAATATATCTTATAGGTTCCACCGCATGCTTCCTGAAGCAAGTCCCAGATGTTGGGTTGGCTTGATGGGCACTTCTTATAGCTGCTCCCACAACAGCTCAACAGGGTTGAGATCCGGTGACTGCTGGCCACTCCATTATAGACAGAATACCAGCTTACTTCTTCTTCCCTAAATAGTTCTTGCATAGTTTGGAGCTGTGCTTTGGGTCATTGTCCTGTTGTAGGAGGAAATTGGCTCCAATCAAGCATCATCCACAGGGTATTGCATGGCGTTGCAAAATGGATAGCCTTCCTTCTTCAAGATCCCTTATACCCTGTACAAATCTCCCACTTTAAGACCATCAAAGCACTCCCAGACCATCATATTGCCTTCACCAATATGATGTGGTCTGCATCCCACGAATGTTCTTCTTTGTGATCCAAACACCTCAAACTTATATTTGACTGTCCATTACATATTTTCCAATTTTCCTCTGTCCAGTGTCTGTGTTCTTTTGCCCATCATTATCTTTTCTTTTTATTGGCCAGTCTGGGAGATTGCTTTCTCTTTGCAACTCTGCCTAGAAGGCCAGCATCCCGGAGTCGCCTCTTCACTGTTGACGTTGAGACGGATGTTTTGTGGGTACTATTTAATAAAGCTGCCAGTTGAAGACCTGTGACCTGGCATCTGTATCTCAAACTAGACACTCTAATGTATTCGTCCACTTGCTCAGTTGTGCACTGGGGCCTTCCCTGGGATATTCAGTTTATTTTACAATTTCTCACAAATACCCATCATTCTTCAGAACAAGAATATACTGATGAGTTTCAGAAGAAAGTTATTTGTTTCTGGCCATGTTGAACCTGCAATGGAACCAAAAACAAAATTGCTGATGCTGCACATACTGAACTAGTCTAAAGAAGGCCAGTTTTATTGCATCTTTAATCAGCACAACAGTTTTCAGCTGTACGAACATAATTGGAAAATGGTTTTATAAAGATCAATTAGCCTTTTAAAATCAGAAATTGTGGATTAGCAAACAAAATATACCATTGGAACACAAGAATGAGGGTTGCTGATAATGGGCCTGTGTATGCCTATATAGATATTAACACACCCCTGTATGCCTATGAGATACATTTAACTCCATATGCTTTCAGGAATTATCTTGTAGACACTGTTTCAAATGTCTGCAGTTGCTTTACAATCGTCTAATAATTTTTAACAATTTGTGCCATGTGTTCTAATATTTTAAGCTTCGTTTTGGCCTGTTAAACTTAACGAATTCACTGACCACTTTCTAATTGTTGTGTTTTCTTTTTCGTACACTTTCTTCCATGGTCCTGTCTGGTCAAATGCTGTCTTGGCTGATTTGTTTTCCTTTGGGAAGTTTGTTCAGTTTGTGCATTGTGCTTTGTTATGGCTCTTTAATCATTTACTTTGCCTTGCTGGTTCGGCCGGGTTGGTGTTTGTACTGTGTTTACTGTTTTAGGTTTTCCTCTACCTGTATATTTAGATTTTTTTTTTGGTATTTTCCTCTCACACTCCCTTTATCCCCTTGTGTCCCTTCCCTCAAGGGGATGTCTTCCTCTTGCCAGGCCGTGTTTGTAAATTAGAATTGGTTCTTAACTGAATTCTGTGGTTTTAATAACGGTTAGAATAAATAAATAAATAAAATATTCCATAAAATATAGTCATTTCCAACATTAACAATGTCTACATTGTATTTCTGATCAATTTAATGTTATTTTAATGGACAGCAATGTTGCTTTTCTTTCAAAAACAAGGTGACCCCAAACTTTTCAATTATTGGCAAAGCATATACAAATATTGTCAGTTGGTACAACTCAAATGGGTCCAGATTAGAGTTGTATATGCTTAAAGGAATTGTGTAATATATTAATAATTTATTATATAATATTGTTATAAATGTTCACCTCTTAATACGTTGTGAATCCCATAAGGTCTTATTTTGAAGCTGTGCTTTGCATAGTACTGTGTCCAGAAAGTCATGTTTAAAAAACATTCATACATTTTAGAAAATTCCCTAATTTCCCCCAAAAATGGTCTGCTAATATTTCTTTGAAAACTTCAATCTTGACCAGAATATTGCATATCAACCTACAAGGAATGTGGGATTCCAGTTGGTATCCAGTTTGCTTGATGTTTGTGTAGCTAAAATTAATAAATCACTCAAAGTATAAAAGGATAATAATACAATTCCAAAATATAATCCGGAAGCAGACTTTGCATACATTTTCATTTTAAACGTAAAAAAGATGTGTAACAGTCAGTATCACATAATATTATAAGTCATCAGGAACAATTCACTAACTTTAAGTTACACTTAGTAGAAATATTTGAGTAAAGAATACTTGTGGGTTTACAAAGTACAATCTACTGTCTATAGAGGGAATTGATAGTCACACATGCACTCACAAATGCACTCACACACACACACTGACATGTTATCCCAGCAAATAACTGCAGTTATTCTGTTCCATGCTAAGCAGTCTACATACAAAGGATGTTTTTAACTGCAGAGTGCTCTTCAATCAAGTGTTAGTCGTGAGTTAACTACAATTAGTATAACAGTGAAAGTGGATTCAGGAGGTAAATGTTTGTATTACTGACACTAAAGACACTAAAGTCACTTGTTGTAACTAAAGTTACACAATGTTCTGCTTTCACACATCCATCATACATGAACATCTGTTATCACGCTTCACTGCACACATTTTTATTAAACTTTGTGATTATTATTTTGGTATTTGGGCTTTCTGAGTAACCATTTGTGTTACAGAATATTGAACTTGTTATATGTCTGAAAACTTGTATGTCAACTTCCGTGGTCTTTTATTTTGGTATTGGTTTTTACACAGTAGGCTGTAACCACAAGTCCTATCTTCGTATCTGTAGTGTGGCTTAGGGTTAAACGCCTCGCTGCGTTAAACACCCCCCTGTAATTCTCCACCAAACCACCAAATGACTGCACATTTTATTTTCAAGCCCACCTGTAATTCTCCACCAAACCACCAAATGACAGCAAATGTTATTTTCACACATACCTTGGTTGCCGCTATTCTTTTTCATCTAAAAAAAATTGTTGAATCATCTCAACTGAGCAAGTAATTCCACAAAAACGATTTTGATATAGGTTGATCCTATTTTTTGTCATTTAGAAATAGCTAGTTAACTGAGCATATATTAACATCTAATATAATAGGCCTATCAATTGGCACTAAAATTGAATGAATTGCTCAATATGATTGATGTAATGTTTTTAACTTAATTTCAAATGGTTGACAAAACATTTTTAGAAATAGTCATCCAAAGTTATTTGACATTTTTATAAATATTATACATAGCTCTTTGCCTTTGGATATTGGAATGTGCAAAAACACGGTTAAAACTGGTTTTGTTAACGCACAAAAATACTGCCATCAAGATGTAGTTATTTTCAATGGTATAGATTACATTGATAGGTGTAAAAAAGCAGGATGAATTTTACACCATAGGGCGGGGCATTTTGCCCCGATAGTGGAGTAAAATTCCCCACTTACATAGTTTGGCCCACTTACATAATTTGAATTGCAATTAAATAGAATCATTCTGCCCGATATAATTTTTATAAATCTATTTATCTGACTATAGTCAGTATGTTCATATAAAAGTCTGACCAAACACTGCTTTTTTGAGTCAGAAAATACATATTTCCCTTAAGGGGGGCGTTTTCCCCTAAATTAACCTAATCCCATTTTGCAAATTTTCGTAACCTTACTAAAGTTTGGACAATTCCACCGTTGTTTACTTCAGTTTAATATATTCCCTTACATCTACCTCTTGCTAAAATTAGCTTGTTAAACCCATTATACAGTGTACACAAGCAGCAAATTATAACCGAAATTACGATACTGACATTTGCAATTTCCAAATCGCCAATTAACGCAATTTTCAGAGTGACTGAGATGCACTTCACACGAGTCAACGGGCACGCATCGTACGTCCGTAAATTTTTCTTGCATGTGCTGTAGGTTTTTTGTAGATTCCTTAAATATCTGTACTAATTTGTTTAAATGCTTCGTGGATTTTCAATGTTACTTTGAGTTAACTCTGCAACTGCTAGCGAAGACGTATGCGTCAAGCTAGCGTGTGGCACCAATATTGTCCCATACAATACAGCCTGGTTATTAAAAGTTTAATCCTCAACGTCGGTGCCTACCAATGTACTTAATTTGGGAGAAAATATACCTCAAGGGTTGAGACATTTTGCATAACTAGCTACGGCAACGACACAAACATAGCAAACGCCATTGCTTTAAATTAGTCGTTAAACCTTTTATTTTTTTATTCTGTGTAATATAGCACACTAAGTAGTCTATGATCTCTATTTTTAATTGAGATTATCTACACTGTTCACACCCATTTTTGAAAATCTAAAACCAACCATAATTGCAATATTTGTCAAATAAATATTGCAATTATTATTCAGTATTTTATCCAAATCGTGCAGCCCTACTTACACATAATACAATTAAAAACAGTACATGTAAAACCTACATGTATAACAATTTATAACAATTTGATTTAGAATACATTAGCATAGCTAAATAGTATTACTCAACTCACTAACAATATCTATAGAATCAGACATAAAACTAACTGTTTCCCATGTTATGGCTATCCCAATTAAACATTCTGGAACGTTATTGACTAAGAATTTTGCATTTACAATAGTATCAGCTTACCAACAGTATCACTGTTGTTTATGCTGGACACAAAAACACTTTTCTTTCACATGTTTATACCATCCGAACTCAAAACACTTAAAAAGCCATACCAATTTTTAGTTGTACATCGACAATGATTATATTATTTGCACAAATATGCCAAAATGATCAGAAAATTTCCCAAGAATTCAAGCTCAACACTAATCAACTCTTAAAAGAGATTTCATCTCAATGAGACCACTTGTATAAATAAACTTTAAAAAAAGACTAATACACAGTCCATTCTCCTGCCCTAAAATTGACATTCTGGGCACTGTCCAGGAAACCAGGAGTCCTTAAAATATCCCTGGAGAACACCATGCTTCCCATTACTGCAGTATCCCACACAGTCTTTAAAAAACGCTCTCTGCAAATTAAAATCTCAAATGGGACACATTTCTTCCCTTACAGCCCAGAGCATCCTGTTGAGGTTCATCACACCTAAATCAAGAAGAGAGGATTATAATGCTTATATTTACAATACTACCCAACACAACATAATACATGAAACAGATTAAATGCTAACAGCAGACAGATTAATCAACTGTGATCTAACATATTATAATGCTGTAGCTCTGCCGTCCTGAACACAAGTTTGATAAGTGAATATACTTTATATTTCTAACTTACATTTAAATTGTCAAAAACATTTAATTATACTTAACAGTATAGTAAAATAAGTGTTGATTGGTACCTAAAAATGTAATTTGTTTTCTAACTATTTAGCAAATACTTACTCTCCAGCCAGCCAAAGTGGGCCAGCTGTGTTCAACACATCCCTCAAGGATTTTTAAGTTACCAGGTGGTGAACTGAACATAATGTGGATCAAATTTAGTTAAGTTATGCACTAATGGTTAATATCTGTATTAACTCGTTTAGAGTCTATAGAGCATGAGCACACTATAGTTGTCCATGAAGACTTATTTTCAGAATAATTAAGGCCTCAGCTAAGTAAACAAGCCATTAATAGTTCACTAGTGACAATCCTATGATTACTAGTATTGTGTATAGAGTATTTTTTTTTAAAACAATGCTGTCCACCTGTTTTTGCAGGTTTTCCTACTTACACAACATGTAGAGGTCTGTCATTTTTATCATAGGTACACTTCAACTGTGAGAGACGGAATCTAAAACAAAAATCCAGAAAATCACATTGTATGATTTTAATTAATTAATATGCATTTTATTGCATGACATAAGTATTTGATCACCTACCAACCAGTAAGAATTCCGGCTCTCACGGGCCTGTTAGTTTTTCTTTAAGAAGCCCTTCTGTTCTCCACTCATTACCTGTATTAACTGCACCTGTTTGAACTTGTTACCTGTATAAAAGACACCTGTCCACACACTCAATCAAACAGACTCCAACCTCTCCACAATGGCCAAGACCCGAGAGCTGTGTAAGGACATCAGGGATAAAATTGTAGACCTGCACAAGGCTGGGATGGGCTACAGGACAATAGGCAAGCAGCTTGGAGAGAAGGCAACAACTGTTGGCGCAATTATTAGAAAATGGAAGAAGTTCAAGATGACAGTCAATCTCCCTCGGTCTGGGGCTCCATGCAAGATCTCACCTCGTGGGGCATCAATGATCATGAGGAAGGTGAGGGATCAGCCCAGAACTACACAGCAGGACCTGGTCAATGATCTGAATAGGGCTGGGACCACAGTCTCAAAGAAAACCATTAGTAACACACTACGCCGTCATGGATTAAAATCCTGCAGTGCACGCAAGGTCCCCCTGCTCAAGCAAGCGCATGTCCAGGCCCGTCTGAAGTTTGCCAATGACCATCTGGATGATCCAGAGGAGGAATGGGAGAAGGTCATGTGGTCTGATGAGACAAAAATAGAGCTTTTTGGTCTAAACTCCACTCGCTGTGTTTGGAGGAAGAAGAAGGATGAGTACAAACCCAAGAACACCATCCCAACCATGAAGCATGGAGGTTGAATTTGCATTTGTTCAGTTTTCTTCTAGCCATCCAGTTTTTTCTTTACAGCTTACCCTCTGAATAGGCAAAAATCTATTGCACTGGGGAACACATGTTTCATTGAGTTAGATCTGACACTTGGCCTCTGAATCCAAAAATTACAATCTTAGAAAAAAATTGTCCGTAAAGGGCTGTATACAAGGGGTTAGCAGACCTTATGTAAGTTTTTTTTATTTATTTTTTAAGCTTGTGACTGTTGAACTTATTTTGTATTCCCATACTTATCTTCTTTCTTTCAGATCATGGCTGCCTCTGTTAGTTCTTGAGACAAAGCGAAGGGTATCCTGAAGCTCCAAAAAAAATAAACAGGGTCTTTTTTGAATTCAAAGGCCAAAAGTTAGTCAAAAACAAGTGTTAGATCTAACTCAATGAAAATTGTGTTCCCTAGTGTAGTTAGTGTAATGTTTGTGTATTCAATGACATAGATAAATGTGCATTGATCTTCATAAAACCCACCAGGTAGCCTACACTAATAGCCTCGGACACCATTACCCATACCAATTTCTTCAACGTCCGAACATTATGAAGTTCTGGAAATCCGGACACCACAATTATTAATTGTTCCTCCATGTTGGTTGTAGAAAAGAACATATGTTAGGCATTTTCCTCAGACATTCCACGGACAAGAGGAACAGACACACCTTTTCTGACTGGCTGTCGCCCAACGCCCAACCTTTGAAATTCAGTTTTGGGGTTGTTGGGAACAATTATTTTGATTATGATAGTAGGCTATTAGACCTTATAATGATTCCTTAAAATGGACCCATCTTGTTAATCCTTCCAGTATATGGAATGCACCATCTTCTTGTGTTGTCGTTTCGATTTAATTTATGGAACTATCCAGCCAATGGGATTGTAGAACTAAAAGCAATAAAATATTCAGCTGTAGTCAATTTAGATTTTGCCTTGTAAGAAAGGAAATTGGGTATGAAACGTTAGTAGTTGGAGTAAACAACAAGCCGTTTTAATTTAGTTAACAAGCCAAGTTGACTTATAATGTTAGCTAGGTGGCTTGCTTTGCTACAATATGTCACTGGAACTAGACAGCTGGTCTGTTAGTCAACTCATCTAGCAAACAACTTTACTAGACATTGATGTACAGTCCAGTTAAAACAAGGCAGTTAAACGATTAGCTAACCCAAGTTTGCAAATGTAGCTAATGACCAGTTAATTAAGTTTGTAAATGTTGCGTCCAACTGTTTTCATTCTGTGTCCTCTCTTCATATGGCCTAAACTTGAAGCCATAAAGTTATTTTTTAAGCATTTTTCATACCACGGAATGCAAACTGCAAATCAGTTTTTATATATACTATTTGTGCAATCTACTGTGCAACATTTTGGAATCAATTTGTTACAGTCAATTAGACTAAAATTTTGCAGTAAAGGTTAATTTTTTGGATCAGTGATTGTGGAAGTTGTACACATTGATCACTTTTGATTATGGGATAGAAATTATGGAAATAATTTCCTGCTCACTGTGATGAGTTTTGCCTAATTTGAAAACAGAGAAATGAACTGTAACAGATGACCTTTAGCACTTCAAAGAGACATTATGAAACACGTCTTACAATGTTTGGTCGAGGACTAACTGATTGTTAGAAGGACAAAACTGAAAGAATGAAAGAACTATGTTATGTTTTGATGACTTAATGAAGGATAATAGTACCAAAGCGACTAAAACAACTGCGCATTTTATGATGAAGAGACTTTAGAGTCCTTTTCTGAAACCCTGACCTTGAAGTCTAGACAACACTTCAGCCTTTAAGTTATCCTCGAATCAGAAACTGGAAGCACTAGTTTAGTTAAATCTATGGCAGTCGTATGGGCCTAAAGGATTGTATTAGAGTTACCTTATTTAGTTGGATCAGGATTAGCACTAAACATTTCAGGTTTTATATGAGATTTGGTATGGGGACCCCCCAACTCAATCACAAAATATTTTATTGCAATGTCCCCTTGCACGGATAATGGCATATCGTTTCTGTAGTGGTGTTGTAAAATAAATTGGTTTGGAATGATCACACAAAAATCTGCTATTTTTACCAAAGGGCAAGCAGAAAGTTATTTGCTTTTTTTTTTTTTTTTATCCAGCAATTCTACACATTTGTCATTGAGAAAAAGTCCCGCAACTTCCAATGTTTTGCCATCACTTTGGTCAAACTGAAATGAAATCTAGACAGAATGACTAAAACAAGTAATGGGATACCCGGGAGGTCAGGGATCTTGGAAATGTCCTCTGCTTGTTCACTTGGTATTCAGACACAAATAAAAATTGCTAAATGAGTAAATGTCAAAATCATTTTATAAAAAGGTACTATTTTGCAGGCTGGCCTTAAGGTTTATCACCATGCAAGACAGTTTCAGAGGTAACCATTGGATTACTGAGAAACCCTGCCACCGTGTGTGCATTTGTGGAAGAAACGTGAATCCAACCAAGGTTTGCAAGGCTATTCCACAGTTTTTCCAGTCATTGAAAAGCCCCTGTATGTGTGTGCATTAGTACTTGTGCATGTGTGTGTCTTGTGTTGTGTGGGTGTGTATCTTGTTTTGTGTATGTGTGTTGTTGGGTGTGTATGTTCGCATCCACTTCGGCTGTCTGTGTATGTGTGCACACGTGTCTGTCTTTTCTGGTAACCGAATGATTTTGAGGAAATCAATGTAGTACTCAGACTCATTGGCACTAAGTAAGCTTCTCTTGTAACGTGTGTGCGCGGGGCTGTGCCGGTAATTTCTCAAGCATTTTGCATTCTGCTTGGTACACAAATGTGTGGGTGTGTGTTTGCATCTGTAATCTGGCATTGAATTGTCCTTAATTTGCCAGACAAAATGTCACCCTGTACATTATAAGCAATATGCAAATCTGTGTTTGTATTCACTCTCACTCGTCATTTCCCACTTGTTTTGTCAAAGCAAGACAGCTGTATTTACAGGCATTAGTGTGTATGTGTCTAACTGCTTCGAGTGATGTGTGGAGACAAGACTGACCTAATAATTTCAGACAGGAAATTTGCCTGCATGACTTATTCATAGTAATAACTGATATTTATTTAAACATACTCTACTACTTTTCTATTTCTTCTACTTTAATCTTTACTTGCCCCCCCCCCCATAAAATAGCTTTTATTATCTCAATTTGTCTGTGCTTGTACACTACAAGCAGGGCCCCACAGTTAAATGTCTTTATTTACTCTGAAATGAAAGCATCGATAAATGATTGGAAACAAAAACAGAAATCACCTTTCAGCCCAGTTCATCCCAAACCACCTCACAGTCTAGAGACTGTGCTGGCCATTCCATGATTTGAAGCTGACTGTCTTGTTCTTTTCTTCTCATGTTGTACTGACACATCCTAAAGGTATGTTTTGGGTAATTATACTGCTGTAGGATGACCCCATGACCAACTGGACGAGCACCAGATGGTATTGCATGGCGATACAAAATGCTGTGGTAGCCGTTTTGGTTCAGGTTGCCACTCTACTATTCGGGATCCAGCAGAACAGACCCAGACAATCTTGCTCCCTCCTCCATGTTTGACAGTTGGTGTCACACACTGAAGAACCATCCTTTTGCCTATTCTGCGGTGTTCAAAAACCTTGCTTGATGAATCAAATTTGGATTCAGTAGTCCACTGGCGGTGCTTCATGGCCCAAGCAAGCCTCCTCTTCTTATTTTGCCATTTTATTAATGACTTTCATACAGCCACTTAACATGTTAAACCTACAACTCAAAGTCTTCACAGTTGAAACTGAGACCTGCATAACTTCGACCAGTGTAGTCCTGTGAGTCCTGTGAGCTGCCTATCACACAAGATTTTGACTCTCAGAAACTTGCCTTCTGATTCTGTTGCGGCTTTCGGTCTGCCAGACATCATCTTCACTGACAACTTTCTTTGCAATTTCTGTAAAGGAAAGACTTAACTTTTCAGGGTTATAATGGTCTGTCCGTCTTCCTTTGTTAATTTTCTTGCCCTTATAATAGCAATATACTACTTCCTACAGGACAGTAGTGTCCAAATAATGCTTGATAGGGTGTAGTAACACAGTCTGTTCCAACTCTGCTTTTATACAGACAGAGAGTCTTGAACAAAGGTTGGGACACCTGTAGGACTTAGCATCAACTTTCAAGGCATATTTTTGTCCATTGCTGCAGAACAGAGGCTTGTTTCCTGAAACATTTACTGTGAAATGTACATTATGATTCAGTTTTTGGTAACCTAAAAGTTTTTTAATAAAATGTTTTTTTTTAACCTCTGGCTATATGATCTCATATAGTCGTATTGTGATGCAATGGCATGTGGGCAATATGTCGGTTATCCTACGCCCAAGTCAATACATTGAATTCAGTTTGCCGTACCTTTTCCTAGTTATCTTGACGCAACTAGGAGTTTGTCTGTACATCCGACACCCAATTCAATACATTTAATTCCGTTTTCTGGAGCTTTTTGTAGTTTTTCTGACTAAACTAGGAATTTGTCCACTTATTATATTGGCCTACGATGTTATTTAACACATTTATTTTTTTTGTATTTATTCACATTTATTAAAAAGCTAAATATTTTCTCTGTCATTCTTGAAATTCATCCTAGAAAGGATGAATGATTTAGAACACAGTAGATGTACGCTGCTAAAGTAACCTTAATATGGAGGTTCTATTTTTCAAACACAACATGTCACGTAAATAAGAGGGTGAGTATATTTTGGTCGGGGTTGAGCTCTGGCAGTTTTCCTGCCTCTGGCAGTTTTCCTATTACCTTTTTACCATTTCAGGTCTTTCACTGCACTTGAGCTACTTACATTTCAATAAAAACTGTAAAAATTGTGTTCTAAATCCAGTAGTTTGTGTACTAAACATTTGTTTGGTTAGAGTGAGAAACATTTCCTTAAGTAAAAAAGGAATAGTCACAATTAATGTGACTGCGGGGTGGGACTGGTGCAGCGTGAGGTTTTCTCATGACCCCTCACCTGTACTTTGAAAATGAATTGCACACCCTCCACCCACATAGAATTATAATATAATAATAATAATGATTACAACCAAAAAGAACATTTGGTTGCTGTAGCCCATTTGGTTGCTGTAACCCATTCGCTTCAGGTTTTGTTGTGTTGTACTGTATGTCTATAGATGCCTATTTGTGCACAACTGTTGTAAAGAGTGGTTATTTGAACATATGTGGTCTTTCTGTGAGCTTGAACGAATCTGCCCATTCTTCACTGATCTCTTTTATTAATGGTGTAAGAAGTATTTTCTCCACAAAAATGCTGCTCACTAGACGTTTTTGTTTATCGCCCCATTTTCTGTAATCTCTAGAGACTGCAGTGCGTGAAAATCCCAGGAGGTCAGCTGTTTCTGAAGTACTGGCACCAACAAACACCATGATCAAAGTCACTTAGATCGCCTATTTTCCCCATTCTAATGGTGGATCAATAACTAAAGCTGTAGGTCATTATTGCACACTGTATGAATATTGTTGAACCGTAACACCTTGCAAAGGCACCCTAGTTTTGCAGATGGATTTCAGTGGAGGGAAAAAACATATCTTTCTAGTACAAACTAATTTTGATGAGTGAATGACTCTAATGTGTAATATTTTGCTTCTCTCAATCTCTCCTCCCACGCTCAGTCACTCACTCACTGTCTCTATTTACATTTTTCACACACTCACTTTTCTGAATGAAAAACCTAAAACAAGTGCAGTTTTTCCTGTCCTCCTTCCTCCTCCGCCCACAATGTATTGATGGCAGAGAATATGAATCTGAAAAACCACTCTTCAGGTCTCATCCCACATCTCAATTATCATGTGCAAGTCATGTAGATAATGTGCTTGTCTATGGGCGTGTGTGCTAGACTGATGTGTATTTCTTTACTCCTTTTTTATTGATTGTAATTTTTTTCTGGATCCTTTCTCAGATTTCACATCTGTCTGACGGTTGTTCTAGATGTCAATCATCCCCATTTGTTGCCTTTCTTCTCTTCTCCATTGTCTTAAACTCATCAATCTAATGGAATGATGGCACAAAAACACATAAATAACTTTAAGGGTTGAGTTTTAACTGTAATCCTTAACCTAACACTAACCTAAACCTTAATTATACATGATACCATAAATCTAACTGAAATGTTACTTTTACTAAAAAGTTAATCTAACCCCTAAGCCTAAAATAGAATTCTTCCTCGTGGGGGACAACCCCAAAGGAATGTCCCAACAAGTCCAAATTATTAAACTATCCTTGTAGGGATTTTTGGTATTCGCAAAGTAAATCAACAGCATCACACACACACACACACACACTGTTCAGTGTTTATGATATTATTTGGTTTTCTCTGACAAAACTCTGACACCAGAAATCTGTCCTTGATTTTTCATGGCAAAAGTATGTCTTGTGGAAGCACAACATCTTCCATATTTAGCACATAGTGCTCCCTGTTACTCATGCCAACTATACATGAATGTAATGTTTATTAGGGCAACCTGTAAAGTTATTGACTTGTGCCAACTATAACAGTTTGCAGGTTCTCCTAATAAACATTAAAATATTTCAGTTGTCATGATCCACCCTGGTTCAGCCACTTTCCCAAGGTTACATTTCTCAACAGTTTTTCCCAAACCAAGACGTACATCTTGCTTTGTGTGCAATACTTTTTTTTTCTTTAACGTCTTTCATCTATTATCTAATGAACCCAACCGCCTTCTGTCTGAGTCCCTCCCTCTCCCTTACCAGGTCATTCACTCTGTTCTCCTATCCCTGCCTCACCTAAAGGCCATAGCAAGGCAAAGGCTGGCAGTCAGACTCAGGGCAGTAACCACAGCAATGATGACCTGCAGGAGATCAGTGGGAGGCTGAGGAAGGGGAGGGGCATCATCACCATTAGAGAGGGTGGGCAAAGTGTGTAGGGACCTTGGAGTTGGGACAGGTGACAGGGTGACTGTCAAACAAAAAGAGGCATAGGTCAGAGTTACCAGGATTTCCTTATTTTTATTGTGCCCTACCAACCCTCATGTGGCTCAGGTGCCTGCAAAGTTAACCGAGGTCATCACGTGCGTCGAACACATAGGTCACACGTTGGCGCACACGTCTTGCACATGGAGATTGGCTGCCACTGTAAATCTTCAACTGTTTAACTCAAGTTGTTGTTTATTGGAATTCACGAAAATCCCAAAAGGAGTAAGTAAAAGCAAATAATAAAACTGTAACCGAATGCTATAAAATGTGCTTGTTTCTGTGTACAACTCATAAAGAGTAGTTGCTGGGATTGGTACTACTAGCTAACAAAGATTCAAAGTAAAAACTCTTGAATACTAAATACCACTAAGCAGGAAGTATGTGCGTGAGAGGAGAGTTCCTTTGGCATCCGTCAGGAAGCAGCGGTACGTTCCCGCCTCATCAACAGTCAGCTGGTTCAGCACAATAGAGGAATCCTCAGTAACCACCAGAACTCTGAAATCACTCTCGGTCAGCTAGAGGGATGGGAAATTTAAAGACAAATGACATGCATTTGTTTTTAGCAAGTGTATATCTCTCTCTTTTGAAAGTCTCCTGAACCCTTCAACTTTCTAATTATTTTTTGTTTTGTAGACTGAATTTATAATGTAATACATTTTTTCTAGACCCAATACCTCATGACAAAGCAAAAACAAGTTTTTAGAAATGTGTGCCAATTTATTGAAAATTTAAAACACAAATATCTCATGTATGATCAGACCTTTTATTTAGTACTTTGTGAAAGTGGCTTTGGAAGCAATCACAGCTTTGAGTTTTCTTGGGTATGCCTCTACCATCTTTGCACATCTGGATTTAGGCAGTTTCTCCTATTCTTCCTTGTAGATCCTGTCAAGCCCAGTTAGATTCGATGGGGAACTGCTATCTTCAGGTCTCCCTATATATATACAGCTCCGGAAAAAAATTAAGAGACCACTGCACCTTTTTCTTTCCTTTCCAAAAAAGTGTATATATATACAGTGAGGAGAACAAGTATTTGATACATTGCCGATTTTGCAGGTTTTCCCAATTACAAAGCATGTAGAAGTCTGTAATTTTTATCATAGGTACTCTTCAAATGTGAGTGACGGAATCTAAAACAACAATCCAGAAAATCACATTGTATGATTTTTAAGTAATTAATTAGCATTTTATTCTTATGACATAATTATTCGATATATCAGAAAAGCAGAACTTAATATTTGGTACAGAAACCTTTGTTTGCAGTTACAGAGAGCATACGTTTCGGGTCGTTGTCATGCTGGAAGACCCAGCCATGACCCATCTTCAATGCTCTAACTGAGGGAAGGAGGTTGTTGGTCAAGATCTTGCGATACATGGCCCCATCCATCCTCCCCTCAATACGGTGCAGTCGTCCTGTCCCCTTTGCAGAAAAGCATCCCCAAAGAATGATGTTTCCACCTCCATGCTTCACGGTTGGGATGGTGTTCTTGGGGTTGTACTCATCCTTCTTCTTCCTCCAAACACAGCGAGTGGAGTTTTGACCAAAAAGCTCTATTTTTGTCTCATCAGACCACATGACCTTCTCCCATTCTTCCTCTGGATCATCCAGATGGTCATTGGCAAACTTCAGACGGGCCTGGACATGCTTTGGCTTGAGCAGGGGGAACTTGCGTGCGCTGCAGGATTTTAATCCATGACGGCGTAGTGTGTTACTAATGGTTTTCTTTGAGACTGTGGTCCCAGCTCTCTTCAGGTCATTGACCAGGTCCTGCTGTGTAGTTCTGGACTGATCCCTCACCTTCCTCATGATCATTGATGCCCCACGAGGTGAGATCTTGCATGGAGCCCCAGACCAAGGGAGATTGACCATCATCTAGAACTTCTTCCATTTTCTAATAATAGTTGTTGCCTTCTCTCCAAGCTGCTTGCCTATTGTCCTGTAGCCCATCCCAGCCTTGTGCAGGTCTACAATTTTATCCCTGATGTCCTTACACAGCTCTCGGGTCTTGGCCATTGTGGAGAGGTTGGAGTCTGTTTGATTGAGTGTGTGGACAGATGTCTTTTATACAGGTAACAAGTTCAAACTTATACAATGTGATTTTCTGGATTTTTGTTTTAGATTCCGTCTCTCACAGTTAAAGTGTACCTATGATAAAAATGACAGACCTCTACATGCTTTGTAAGTAGGAAAACCTGCAAAATCGGCAGTGTATCAAATACTTGTTCGCCCCACTGTATATGTATTAATTGGGGTTCAAGTCCACGCTTTGGCAATCAAGAACAAAAACAAAGGGCAAGAGGTGGAGAGCAGGACGCAGGTAGAAAACTGGAAGGCTTTTCATCAAGGACCTGACTGCTTTTTGGTCCCTCAATTCTATTCCCTTCTCCAACTCCCTGCCATGAAGAAGCATCCCAAAAGGACTATGATTCCTCCATTATGCTTCACAGTAGGGATGGTATTAGCAAGGTGATAAGCGGTACCCTGTTTTCACCAAATGTAGCGCTTGGCATTCAGGCCAAATAATTTGATTTTGGTCTCAACAAACCACAAAATAATTTTTGTCATGACCCCCAAGTCTCTGAGGTGGCATATCATCTGTCTTTTATTAATTAAGGAGTGGCTTCCATTGATCATAAAGTGATAGATTCCTGCAGAGATGGTGGTCCTACTGGCAGGTAGTCCCATCTCTTCAGAGAAACTCATAAGCTCTGTTATAGCAATTGGGTTCTTGATCACCTCCTTGACTAAGGTCCTTCTTGCTTGGTAACTTAGTTAGGCCAGACTACTTGCTTTCGGAAGAGTTTTGTTGGTTCTAAATTGTGCTCGTGGCAACCTTCACTGCTTTAGATTTTTTAAATTATCTTTCCCAGTTTTATGCCTTGATACAGTTCTATCTCAGAATTTTATGGCAAATTCCTTGGACTCCATAGCTTGGTTTTTGGTACTTTGGCATGCACTATGAAGCGTGGGACCTTACATAGACAGATATTTGCCTTTTTAAATCATTTCCAAATGATTAAATTGAATTTTCCACAGGTGGAATCATTTCTAGAGACATTGCATGGATGATCAAAGTTCATAGGATGCAGCTGGGTCCAATTTGGAGTGCCGTGGCGGAGGATCCGAGCACAAACCGGTTTTCACTTCACCATTATGGAGTATTTAGGTGGAGATTGATGAAGAGAATGTATGTATCCAAACACTTTCTGAATGCACTGCATGTGGTAGTGGTATTCTCTGCATGTGCACACGTGTCCTTGTATCTTACATTTGAGGGGCTGTGCCTCCCTGGAGCCCAGGTGTAGTGGTACTCTGGCCGGCCCACCACCAGACGATGCCAGGGGAGGAAACAGTCTAACACCGCTTGTCCTCCTTCTGCTGCCTCCACCAGAAACTCTACCAGAAAAAGCAGCGAATGGCGAGCAAAAGAGGAAGGAAGTGTGGGAGAGTGAGGGATTGAGGACAGAAAATGATTGAGAGAGGAGAGAGTAATAGTGAGTACCAGAGGAAGGGTCTAGACATAACTGGAAAGGGTAAAAATGTATTGATGTAAACCTCAAATTAGAATAATTGGATTAGGATTAGCCTACTAATGTGTTGTATTACATTCAATAAGAGCTACTGTAAATGTAACTCATAACTGCCATTCTAAACCTAACTCTAACTCTTATCTAAACCTAATGTCAGAAAAACGGAATCAAAATAGTGCATTGTTTGATCAGCTGCTCAGTCAATACCAGAATCTGTGCACAGCAGATTCTCCTAAAACTAGATTTAACCAAACCTTGTGGTTTGCTCATGGGCACAGGTAAAATGTCCCCAAAAGGTTAAATTGTACACACACACACACACACACAAGCACACTCACCCCCACAGTCTTGCGTGGTAGAGAGGCAGTTGTGCAGATTGTACTGACAGGAAAGGCAGTTCATTACTCTTTGAAACAGCTCCCCTGCAGTTTATAAGGACAGCGCAATTTGTTGCTGATCTATAAAGTATTAACTGTTATGGAACATGGTGTGTGTGATCCATGTCACTGTGCACATATGGGGATCTTATATCCTTATATAGATAGTAAAACCTGGGGTTTGGCAGGTCCCCACCAGGGAAAATAAATGTTTTGCTTAGGGGTAAGGTTTTGGGAAAAACAGTTGGGTATTTTGTTAAAATTGGGGTGTTTTAGGTTTAGGCATCACTAGTCCGGGTTAGGGTTAGGGGTTGGTTTAGTTTAGCCTTAACAATTAAGCTATTGAACTTAGGGTCAAGGGATGGGTAAGGTTATGGGTTAGGGCTAGGGAATAGGGAATTTCATGATCTGGGTTAGGTCTCAGATCCACACAAGGATAGAAAGACAAATATGTGTGTATGTGTCTGTGTGTGTTTGTGATAACAGGCCAATAGTTGTTGGGAGAAGCAGAGTAAAAGTAATTCAGTTATGGCACTTCAGAAGGAGATGAAAGGAATAGCAGGATAAAATACAAACAAAATAAATGTTATCATCGTCATACCACATTTGTTTGGGCAGAGACCTGTCAGAACATAAAAACAAAACATTAGTTAAAATGATGTAAGGGTAGGCTGCAACTGTCATCACAGAAAGATTATCTAGAATAAATATGTTACTGTGGTACTGCTGGCATTACTGTTGTTATTAAAAGTAACACTAGCCTACATGTGTTATGGACTTATACCTTACCGTCCTGAACAAACGTATGTAGGTGTTTTTCTAGGATCCTCCTGCCTTTCTCTAGAATCTGAATGGCCTCAAATGTCAGAGGCCCTTACGAAAGGAGATGTCAGACAGATAGCAATCAATTTCACAAACAAATACCTTCCTATCTCCCTCCCATTTTCTTTGCTCAAGGCCCTCATTATTAGTTGTGTAATTATACGTTTGACAAATAAAGGCCAAGTGCTGTCAAAAATTAGATTTTTCCTTGGTATTTTGTATTATAAATAAAACAATATTTTGTGTTGATTGATACTTTCAGTTGATTTAATTATGTCAAAAGGCCAATTTGATTATGATAGAACAATGACTCTTCATCTTGGTGAGGGGATGTCTCTAGACCATCATATCAAGTGATCAGGACTCACATTTGTGTATAATACCCACGTAATTAGACTGAACATTTCAGCCTTTTCAAAGACCTAATTAAGATACCCAGAGACAATTTACTTCCACACAAACAGACAGAGAGACAAGTGCTTATGAAGTTAGAACACGTTTTACAGTACTTGCAAGGGTTCGACCAAAAACTGTTGAACAAATATTGAATTCATGTTATGGAGTTCATGTTTCAACATGTCTTGTCGTTTTTTTTTCTATTGATATATTTCATTCAAGGGGATTTGATTGACATTGCATGATTGATTGACATATTGCACTGTAGTTATTGCACAAGTGTTATTTATGCGCAACACTTTCCCTCAGACTCATGCTGATGGACTGAATGGAGTAATAGAGAATTTATGAAAATCAACTAATCCCAGCTTGTCTGCCCAGAATAGGAGATCCCATGAGCTCCATGTGAGTACCATCATGTTCATGCCTGCTGATTGGTTGCTTTGGTTAGATGTAAGAACTGGAGGGTTAAACATACACACATATAAGCACACATACAAACACACACACACACACTTACCTGAAAGTTGGCTGTCCTGGAAACGGTCAAACTCACTCTGGTATTCTGTACTCGCCCTGTAGAGGGTGGTAAGATCTGGAGACAGATCATAGCGCACCATAAACATTAATAACCATTATAGATCTCTGTGGTTTAGATCCTATTACACTGGGCCAGCAGGTAACCATCCCTTACCAATAAGTCCTCCACTCATCTGTTCACTAGTGGTTTTGTAGGTGACAACGGCATGTTCCATGATCTTCTTCAGTTCTATCTGCTCCTCTACACTGGAAGATGCCGCAGCCAATAGGAAGTCTTCATGAAGTAGCATGACCCTGTGGTCACATTGCAGACATGGTCTCACCACAGGGATAATGCACACCAGGATTATGAAATACAAGAGGTTGGGGAAAGACAGGGCCCTAACTCTGTTTTCCATAGCTAGTTTTATTGAGACATATAGAAAGATAGACTGGCCATAGTGATTTTGTCCATTAAATCATCCAAACGGCATTAGAATTAAAACTATAACTTAAATATTATGTTGTGACAATGAATAGAATGTTGAGAGGCAGCAACACTGTGATGTCACAAACTCGATTGCTTTGCATAATTTGAAATGGACCTAGTGAGAATAAATCACCTCAGTTTGCAGCTCTCTGCTGACTCTCAGTGGTGAAAGCTGAGCAAGTATGCAAAAAAAAGTAACTAATTGTGTCTTGTGGTTAACTGCTCTCTCAATCTGCTGATCTGTGTCTGGAAAACAGTTCTAGTGTTCTAAATTTAGGTAAACAGCGTTCAGGGTCCTTTTCTTTGGCAAAAGAGCAAGCCTAATTGGAACAAGCCTTATTAACACATACATTTTGATGAACATAGTCTAATGTGCGATTTGGCAGTTCCTACTCTTAGTTTAGCCCAAGTCAAGCGTGGTTCATTACAGGAAAACTTAACTGTATTGTTAAAACTATTGCTATTATAAAATAATATTGCAAACATTCAAAACCACCTTTTGCAGGATTCTGCTAACTAATACAGGATACAGAAACTAGCTCAGTGATGTAGTCAGCAATGGTTTAACAGGTGTGTTAATAGGAGAAAGATAAACTTTTTTCACTGATTTACACATTATTATATGCTGCTGTATTTCTTTGTTTCATTACTTCACCTTTGTTATTTTATTAAAATTAGTTGGTGCATGCATTGTATGTTGTCAGGCCCAATTATTTGCATGCACACACATGCATTCCTTAACAAATGGCTGGAAGATAATTTCAAAAATAGCTAATATTTTGTGATTTCATTCACATGCTTATCCAGAGCAACATACAGTAGTGAATGCATTTAATTCCTAACTGGTCACCTGTGGGAAACCCACAACCTCTGGTGTTCCAAGAGTCATGCCCCATGAACTGAGCTACACAGGACTACCTCAACTTATAGTCAAGAAACCCTTACAGCCAAGAAAACTCAATGCTGCTATCCCTGCATTTCAGTTGCACATTTCAGTTGCCCAGACAGGGCCCAACAGGCAGGTAATAAATCCACCCACATTGCCAAGCATCAACCAAAGGGACACCCACCAACTACAAGCACCCTGAAATGAGGGCTGAGTATTGCCAGCAGAGTTCAGCCCAGTTGCACTTTGTTTCACAACAGAGAGACAACAAGCAAGCGACACAATTATTATCCAATGTGTAATATTATCCCACTATCCCTAATACATGTAAAATGTCTGCCCTCCTCTATTTGCCTTTTTGAACATTTAGTATTGCCATTTGTACAGCATTTGCCTTCTTTGCTCATCTACGCATTCCATTGGTAATATACATTTTCTTGATACTTGTAAATACTTCTCTATTTTGCACTTGTCTATTTCTCCTCTATTTGTTTCTCTACTTCACCTCTATTTGCACTTCTGGATAGATGCTAACTGCATTTCGTTGTACTGTACTTGCACTGTTTTGGGATAAAACACAATTGTAAAGTGTAGCAAAATATTTGTAAAACCACAAAGAAAGCCATAACAATTATATTTTTGCAGCACTCGCATTTTCAAAAAATGAACAGATAATAAATGTACTTTCAAAATGCATGTCAATTTTTTCTGTACTATAGATTTTATATTTTTATATTTATACTAGGGGATGAATGAACTAAATAGTAAGAGGTCAAATCATATATATATATCCCTTTGAACACCTCATATCCCACCAGTAAAGAGCAACCAGCAGGTGTTGGGATTATACATGTTGTTCAGAATATTACAATTTATTAGAAAAGATTATGCATGCTAAAAAGGCAAGAATGTTTCAAGCAAACAATCACTCAAACATTTTAACCTTGAACAATCGTTTTTCTAAAGTTACCTTAACCATGGTTTTCCTTAAACATGCTATAAAGTCTACAGCTGTCAATCCCTCATCCCAACTGCTTATTCCCTATAATGGGCATCCATTTCAGTCTGCGTCACCACTATCTTTTCTTTGCAACACCTCAAACAGTTGGGTTTACCAGATTAATGTTTATGAATTTATTTTAGCCCTGGCTCAGAGTTTTTCTTCATATTATCCTCACTTGGTCAGGGCAGTTGAGGTGTCCCCAACAAGTGTATGATTTGTATTTCAGGACAAAATAATGAGAGAGACTTCAGTTTTAGGTTGTTAACAAAGCGACACTCCAGACAGTAGAAAAGACATGATTGCATTACTTTTGGTGGACATCTAGGTTGCTCTGGATAAGAACATCTGCTAACTGAGAAGTAAAGAGAAATTGTAATGCATTGTCCTTCTTATTTTGACCAGAAGATGACACTGTTTACATATGAACTAGAGTTAGATGAAAATTAATAGGGTTGAGCAAATCTTTTCTTTTTTTTTTGTTGGGACAATTAAAGACAATTAAGTGAAATTGCTTCCAGGTTGTTGCTGTAAAAGAGAGAGGGTTGTCAATCAACTTACCTGGTAAAATGAGGGTACACAACATTTTAAAAAAAGAAAATCGATCTGTCATTCAATCAATGCAGGCAATGTAAAACCAAAAACACTCAATGGATCTTGCTTTTGCCTCTGACTATATAATATGAGCAGAATTTTATTTTGCACAATTCTTTTCACAAAGCAATGGATGTTTATGAAGACAATGGCGTTAATGTTTCACAAATCAATTAACCCAATTCATTAATTTATTGCTTGGAGCGCTGTTGCAGTCTGATGAATCATTGTTTTGTTACATGGCCCCAGAGGGCTTTCAAGATAAGCAGTAACTCAGAGTAAAATTAACTTTTCTTTGAAAAGTTAAATGAGTCAGGATGGTGACTTGCTATATTAAAGGAAAACAACAGCTTACTTTGCATATGCAGTTAGCCCACCAGCTGTCTTTGTAGATGGTAGAAATTGTAAAATTGAAAACTTGTGTCATATTCATTGTCTGTGGCATTCACCACAATCGATTGGGGTTCCCCAATTTTATGTTTTTGATGTGACAGAACATTTGTAATTCATGCAGATATTCGTTATTTCACGTCCTTCAGTCAAATTGCTTTAGTGAGGTAGAAGTAATATACCCCTCTGACACTGCTCTCCCTAACCCGACACTGCTCTCCCTAACACGACGCTGCTCTCCCTAACCCGACACTGCTCTCCCTAACACGACGCTGCTCTCCCTAACCCGATACTGCTCTCCCTAACCCGACGCTGCTCTCCCTAACCCGACGCTGCTCTCCCTAACCCGATGCTGCTCTCCCTAACACGAAGCTGCTCTCCCTAACCCGACGCTGCTCTCCCTAACCCGACGCTGCTCTCCCTAAAAGAGCTGCATGTTAAGAGAGAAAATTACTTTCAATGATTTATGAACTTTTATTATGATATTTACCATTGTTCCCCTTTCAACAGATAGGCAGGCATTGAAGTATTCTGTTACTATTTAGTTGAATATTACATGTGGCCTATTCATTATGATGAGTGTTTAATTGTGTAGTTCTGAATTAATTCATTTGATTATTAACCAAATTGTATCTTTGGAGGCATCATTGGGGTTGATTTAAAAGAGAACCCTGGAATAAAGCTGTTTCAGATGAATGTAACTAACAAACATTAAATATTTAAACTTCTCCTATTCAAATTAGTGAACACTATTACTTCAAGCATCTGTTTGCAGTAGACGCTTTGGACACAAATGATTAATTGATAGGGTTTATCACTATCCAAGCAACATAGGATTTATGTGAGAATTGCTAAATAACCTCCTAAAATTAGACTAACAGAGCAACACACCCCTTTTCCGATCATAAATCCTTAATCATTAAACTGTCCTTGTGACTTCTGAGAGAAGGATGGAGGGATGGGTGGTGAGATGATGCCCTACCACCACAAATCCAAATGTGTCCTTTCTCCAGGGCTCCAACCCACACCAGCAGCCCATCCCCAGATGAAGATCATCAAGCCCTCCACAAAGACCTCTGAACCCCTTTTTAAGGGCACTGTCCCACCTATCACCGCAGACACTGTAATGACCTATGTGGTGTATGTGGTCAACCCTGCCCTCTTCTAGCTGTGTACCTCGGCCCACAAACCTCAGACTCTAAAGAGTGGGCGTTTTCCCATATGTGCCCATAAAAGAAGACATGCCTCTTGTCTGGTTTCACAGTGTCTGATAGGAGGCTTTGTTTTAAAAAAGCATTTATTTTCTTGATTATTTTCTTGAACATTGAAGAATAAACAAAATGACTAACAGATTGAGAACTGTGGACATTCTGTAAATCATTTGTTCTTATAATATGTTCTGCATATTTCTATCTTCCATTAAATACTGAGCGGTTATCTGCAATAAATGAGTAAAACAAACACTTGAAATTGTGTGCTCTAATATCACAGTGTATCTACCTGTAAATGTCTGGTAATGAATCAAATGTTGGGTTACATGCTCACTGAGATACACAGGGCTTCTTCCCAGGGCTAAAACGTGTGGAGATCGCCCGTGAAATGTTCACTTAGGAGCCAGTTCCCAATACAATAAAAGTAAGAAATGCATAAGCATGAAAACGAAAAACATTGTTATAATATGATGATAAAACATATACAAAATTGTTTGAGGGAGATGTGTACATGTGGTAGAGTTAAATTGACTAGGCAGCAACCTAGACACTAAATAGTAAATTGATCAATAAGACCGTGGTCAAGTGGGAACTGAGTCAGTGTTATAGAGTAGTGCATAATAAAGGGGTTAGGTTCAGATAAATGTATTTTACCCTGCAATAGGATTGTAGTTCCTCGTTTTATGCCAAGTTTGTATTGTCTACTTGTTTTTCTGTGTTTACTGAAATTAATGCAGGGTGTTTCTTTGGTTTGGTGGATTGCTAGCATTAAAACAATTATTCTTCCTGTAATGACTCGACTCATGACAGTATATTGCTGTAGGTCATGAAGCTGTGTCTATAATTATATGAATATTTGTTGTTGTTTGTTTTAAAATTCTGAAACCACAAAAACATGTTTACTCAGCTTATACATTAGCTTTGTCTTTAAGTGACAGTGATTCATCTGTCTACATTTTATTTCTGTTTCTCTCTAAGTCAACTCTTTGGAGGATTTCAAATATAGACTAAAGGATATACCAATATTACCATGGTAATAAGTCAGCAAATGTATTATCATGCAGTGATACTTGGTTTATCCCACGCAAGAAAACATGCATATAAGCATGCCCCATTCAAGCAAACGTTAGTGTTCATTCATACATTGTACTTGATACTACAGTTTTTATCAGAACTGGTTATACAGCAGGAACACAAACTATACATTTTTTGGGGACTGTAAACATATGCTGAAGACGATAGGATAATCAACCTAATCAAGGTAATGCTTGGAGTAACGTACTAAATGTTTTGTTATGTTGGATTCATGTTTTTCATGAACCACTGGTAGTCTAGAATGTGCATTATTTTTATTTCAGAAATGAAGGAAAAGAAAGTGGAGATTCTGAGTATCACTCTTTACCTCTTCTTTGTGTTGGCAGTAGCATCTGCAAAGCCGGTAATTCTTTCCTTATAAATCTGTTTATATGGTACTATAGCCTAGCCAAATTCAGTGAATAGAGAATGTGTAAAAAGTGTGCTTTGCTATGTTTCCAAACTAATATATTATTTAAATGGTTGAAAACAGGTCAGTTTGCATGGATTACAGTTCAGAAACGTGGTGGCTGACAGCATGCAATCCTCTGAGTCCTCTGAGTCCAACGAGTCTTCTTCAGAGAACACTGGCCTGCCACCACAGACGGGCAATGATCAGCCAATGGTCGCTGGCACAGAGGCGGAAATACCTGATACCCAGGAGGTGACTGACCCACCAGACACCAACGCTGTAACATCTGAAACAGCCTTAGCAGTTAATGATACTTTGATTGCTTCACAAATCGCACATGAGACTGAAACTTCTTTGGCAGACTCACTAAACGGGACTGATGTTGAGGCAACCTCACAACAACCAGTAAACATCACAGCAACAGACACTCCCAGTCTGTCTTCGGATGTCATAACCAACCTTACGTCTCTGGCTATAACAGCGTTGCCTTCAGTCACCGAGGCAACCACAATCCAAGAGTTCCACGTAGGCACAACACCTCCACCAGCCCCATACCACAAACCCATTATGGAGCAGTCGACACCTCCACCAGTCTACACAGTACAAGGCCTAACACCTCAGCAGACAGTTCCGTTGGTAACAACAAAGGGCATGTCTGTTGTGCCAGGTTGTTTTACTGTAGTATACATAACCAGCCCTCAGGCTCAGCCGGTTCCTGCTAGAGGCGATAGCATTTAAAGCATGCAAGTGCTTTACTGTCGCTACTGGCAAATACTTATAATCTCCTGCACGTCATATGGCTAAGTATCTTTCAAGAGTGATTGATCAATTTTATTTGGCAGTAATATTATCAAAAAAACATAAACAGGACATGCGTTTTAAAAACATGATCTAAATAAATATTCTTAAAAAATCTTTTGTCCCTTTCATAGGCTTGATTATACTGCAAACCTATTTCAGGGGATCAGAAGATTATAGCTTTTTCAAATTTTTCAAGGCACCCATTTTACTCAATTTTACTCAATTGTCATTGGATGATGATAAATTATTGGTTAAATTAGCATCCTTATCTAAATGTGTACTGTAAAGTTTTTCTTGCATCCAACTGAGCGTCTGACCAATAAAGACATGAGGTCAGACTACAGCACTGACCTCCAGACGGCCCCATGTTATGTTGTTGGAGAACACATTATCACAGGGTGCAGGCAGAAGAAATTCCAGTTCCCTAGTGGTGTAGCACATGCTGCATCATGACACTTGAAATGTTACTAAATGCATGCCATTCTATATATTCCGCTATCATATGCTATCTAATAAAAAATAAAAATAAATACATTAATAAATGTTTTTGGGACCTGTGTGCCCATTCTATATTCCAGCCCTGGAAAGACACAGTGATCCATTTCATTTAACTACTGGTATTAATGTAATGACTGATACTGTACACTGAGTGTTGTTGTCTTCTCCAGTGAAAGATACATTATTATTCAGAGATACCAGAGCACATGGCAATTATTGTATGTTTGCCACTTGTAACACACATTTTTTTCTTCAATACTTAGACACTGAATAAACTTCTTAACGCTTAAAGTGTATGGTTTTATGTTCCTATTGTATATTATATAGTGTGCATGGATCAATATGCACCATTTTTGTTCCGTTAACCATAGGAAAGGCAGCAGAAGGTAAATGCATCTGCAACACTGTCTAGATGAAAACATTTGTCCTGAGATGATAATAGTCCGTAATCTGATGCATTGGGATTACTATGCTTTTGAGCAGCTCAAAGACACTTGTGTTGAACAATGCATACTCATCTGATAATGAGAACAGAGCAGCATATCTTGACATTAATATCCTCAGAGTAGCTCTTATCATTCACCCAGCTCCTGATTTTCTCTAGAACAACATTTAACAACTTATTTGGAAAGTGGTCAAATACAGCAGAACCAGAACAAATGTAAGGATGTGTAATAAAATGTATTTTAATCTACAGTATACACAAACCTGTTTCCAAAAATGTGTGATGCTGCGTAAAATGCAAATAAAACCAGAATGCAATGATGTGCAAATCCTTTATCCCTATATTTAATAGAAAATGGCACAAACTGAGAAATGTTGTTATTTTGGGAAAATTACAGGTCTGGACTGCAGGCAGGCCAGTTTAGCACCCGGACTCTTTTACTACAGAGCCATGCTGTTGTAATACGTGCAAAATGTGGTTTGGCATTGTCTTGCTGAAATAAGCAAGGCCTTCCCTGAAAAAGATGTCTGGATGGCAGCATACGTTGCTCCAATACCTGTATATATTGTTCAGCATTATTAGTGCCTTCACAGATGAGCAAGTCACCAATGCCATGTGCACTAATGCACCCCCATACCATCACGGATGCTGGCTTTTGAACTGTGCGCTGATAACAAGCCGGATGGTCCCTCTCCTCTTTAGTCTGGAGGACGAGGTGTCCCTGATTCCCTAAAATAAAACAATTCTAATTTGGATTTGTTAGACCACAGGACAGTTTTCCAGTTTGCCTCAGTCCATCTTAAATGAGCTCGGGCCCAGAGAAGGCAGCAGCGTTTCTGGATCTTGTTTACAAATGTTTTCTTCTTTGCGTGGTAGCATTTTAACTTGCATTTGTTGATGCAACAATGTACTGTGTTCACAGACAATGGTTTTCGGAAGTGTTCTTGAGCCCATGCAGTGCTGTCCACTACAGATTTGTGTCTGTTTTTAATGCAGTGCCGCCTGAGGGCCCTTAGATCACAACCGTCCAATATTGGTTTTCAGGCTTGTCCCTTGTGTACAGAGAATCTTTTAATGGTATCATTTACCACAGATGATGAAATCCCCAAACTCTTTGCAATGTTACATTGAGAAAACTTATTCTTAAATTGTTATTACATTTCCTCTTAAATTTGCCCATGCAGTCATTCACCGAGTGGTGAACCCCTCACAATCTTTACTTCTGAAAGCCTCATCCTCTCTGGAATGTTCTTTTTTTCATACCCAATCTTGTTACTGACCTGTTGCCAATTAACCTAATTAGTTGTGTGATATTCTACCAGGTTATTTTTAGCATTATGCAACTTTTCCAGTCACCTACTTTTCACAGATCAGGTCTGCTGCGCATGACTTGTCTTTTTCCATCACTGTGTTCGCTTTGCACTGTAAACACTCCACTAGAAGCAATCAGGCGTAATAAAGTTGCTTTTTCCTGCTGCCTCAGCAGTGCCTGACAAGATTGTGAACGTTTTTTTGTTGTCCGCTATTTGCGTTACCAATGTTACCGATGTGACCGATGTGCTTTATTCGCGTCGATTTGCCCGCCTGATCCATGTCTCTCGCGCGTCCCAATGTGTTCTGGGTCCTCCCGATTTACAAATGAAGCTCTGCTGAAATCCCTGTGAACCCATGGCTATATTAATACTGCATATTACTGAGCGCCCTCTAGGTTTTGTAAGTCTCTGTCGGAATTCCAAACCGCACCTATTCCTTGGTCAAAAGTAGAACACTTCATAAAGAATAGGATGTAATTTGGGATGCCGGTTATCAACTTTTCTAATTACGGCACTTACTATGTCTACTTAGTAAATAACACACAATCAATCAAATGTGTTTTATGAAGCCCTTTTAAATAAAGCAATTGTCACAAATTGTTTTATACAGACACCCAGCCTAAAGCCATAGAGAGCAAATAATGCAGATGTAGAAATACTGTCTACATAGAATCAGTAGCAGGAATCCTAGAATGGAACTGCACTCCATTTGGTGGAAAGTACTCTGCTGGCTGTGCTGTAAATATTAAAGACTATATGAGTAGATAACCATTTTTTTTATGTTCCAACTTTCATGTATGACAACCAGATATAAATTATAATCAAAGTGCAACAGGTCAGCACCCCATTTTCTTCACATAACTTCACAAATGTTTCAATAACACTGCAATAAACAAAAGCTTGTTCCAAAGTGAGGTCAGCGGAATTCTGCAAGGCTTTGGTGGATTGACCCATCCACAACCCTCAGTAAGCTAAACTTCCATTTACATGTCAAAACTATTCCACAATAATTTTAACCCAAACATTGATTTAATAACCAAAAGACAGTGAGGGGAACAGAGGTGAAGAAATAAGAATCTAATGATAGTGTCGTTGGCCTAGTACATGTGCTTGTCTTATTCTTTGCTGATATTTTAATCAGCAAGTCAATAATCTGATATCCTATAAGAGGATTCCTTTGTCAAGCCATGTTATGTTAGGCAATAATACGGGTGTTGTTAGGGTAAGGGTTAGTTGTTTTATGGATCACAGTTAGAACCAGTCTTCTTGTCAAGGTTTTTGTAGTTCTGTTATTCAGGTGTAGTTGCAACAATTTCTGTGATTGAACATTTCTTTTGTCAAAGTCAGCTTGTGGCCTTGATTTTGATAGGCTGGGGGAGAACATAAAGCCACCTGTTGTCCACTTAGACAGAGAGCATGTTACCATCTTAAATACTTTATCCTCTTTAATGAACACCCCCACGCCATAGTTGTTCTTATGCAAAGGGGTCTCTGTGTCATTACAATTTGGCAATAATGAGTCCCAATGAAAAATAACATGAATGTATTGAAAACCAAAATGAATGTATTGTATTTCAAGCGAAACTGGTGGGATTAATACATTTTTGTTCCATGACAGGAGATAATCATCTCAGCTTTAAATTCTTAAGAATCAATGGATTCCCGTTTGGAGCACAGTGTTCGGCCAGAATTTATGATGTGCTCATCACTATCAGTGGACAAACATTAAATGCAATGGTCAAAAACAACGCTGTAGCAAACCTACTCAGGGAATGATGAGTGGGTTTTTCTATCCATACATAATAATTTTTCCTCTGTTTTTTCATTCTGTACATAGCAATAGTTTGATTATACCACTTACAGACTCATGTAAAAAGTATGTTGATGAATCGCGTCATGAACCGGACAGACTTCACAGGGCCAGAGACCTTGGGATGGGAAGAGGACATAATCGTTTTTAAATGTTCTGTAATCACACATTCTCTCAGTCAGCAACACTGATCAGGCTGTGGCGCGCAATACAACCGCCTCACACTCACTGCATGTGCTTAACCATGCAGGGGGGGTGGGGGGGGGGGGGTTTAGGGGTTTAGAGATGTAATGCTCCAAGATTTGAACGAGCTGTCTGTCTGCGTAGTCTGTGGTAGGCATCAACATGGGGAGCAGTGGAAAGTTAATCAACCTGTGGAATAGGAGGCAGAGCCTCTTTCCCAACTACAAAGTCACCGGCCCTGAATCTAGTGCTGGACTTAGGAGACCCTCAGAAGGCATCACCCTTCCATTCGTCAAGGATAGGTGCATAAAGGAATGGAATTCCATGCAAGAACTGAGCAGGGACATTTATGATATCTATGCAGAGTATGCAGAGGAGGAAGATGAGAGGCCGTTGACTCCTTTTTCAAGGCTAGCTTCACCCACCAAGAATTACAATCTGAACATCAATGTTGGGGGAAAGTGCTATCAGATTGCTTACCGGTTGGCAGCAAGGTACCCCAAGACTAGGATCGGACGGCTTGCCACCTACACGGACCATAACAAGAAACTTGACCTGTGTGATGACTACCAAGTCAAGAAAAATGAGTACTTCTTTGACAGGGATCCTGAAGTTTTTAACAACATCTTCACCTTTTACAGAACCGGGGTATTATGGATAAAAGATGAGTTGTGCCCGCGGAATTTCCTGGAGGAGATCAACTACTGGGGCGTGAGGATCAAAAACACCAACCGCTGCTGCCGAATCTCCTTTGAGGAGCGACAGGATGAAATCAACGAGCAACTTAAAATCCAGAGAGAGCTGGAGGCTGAGGTAGAGATCGAGGAAAACGAGGAACTTTTTCAGGACATGTTCATGGGCTACAGCCGTAGAGTGATCTGGAACCTGATGGAGAAACCTTTCTCCTCTGTTCCTGCCAAGATCACGGCCTTGACCTCCAGCTTGTTTGTCGTGGTTTCCCTGGTGGCCATGACATTAAACACAGTTGAGGAGATGCAGTACAAGACTCCCTCTGGCCAACTGAGTGGAAAGACCTATTTTCAATATGTGGAGTCCCTGTGCATTGCCTTTTTCACGATGGAGTATCTGCTCAGGCTTGTGTCCACACCTGACCTCCAAACCTTTGCAAGGAGTATGCTCAACACAGTGGATCTGATCGCTATCCTACCACAGTACCTGCAGCTGGCTTTAGAGTGCTTTGACAGTAATGACTATGTGAAGCACGAACATGACATGAGGACAGTGGGACAGGTAGGGAAGCTGGGTCAGGTGCTGCGGATCATGCGCCTGATGCGTATCTTTCGTATCTTGAAGCTGGCACGCCACTCTACAGGACTGAGAGCATTTGGATTCACACTGCGCCAATGCTACCAGCAGGTGGGCTGCCTCTTCCTGTTTATTGCCATGGGAATCTTTGCCTTCTCTGCAATGGTCTACACTGTGGAGCACGACGTCCCCCAAACCAACTTCACCAGCATCCCCCATGCCTGGTGGTGGGCCGCTGTAAGTGTATCTGTTTAGAACAGGTCGTCAGAGTTTTAAAAGTCTAACTTTGATTTACTGTAGTTATATACTCTGTAAAATTCTAATGATTTTTCAGCTATGATGCAATCAAACTCAGGTCTGGTTTTGGGTCTGTATTGTCATGTCTATGGCTTGCATCCTCGTAATACCTCGTAATACTATTTAGTGCTATGTGCATAATCGCAATAATACGCTTTAACACGGTTCTACTGTTAAACTTACCATTAACTGCATGTTCTGACACTTTTTAAACTGGGCATTTCCACAGTTCCTCAAGGGTGTCTTAACTATAAAACTATTTCAGGGTGGACTTTACACTGTATGATAATACTTTTCACAAATCCAAATGTGGTCAGTGCACCTTCATAGGAATATGTGTAATTGTCCATGTATGAGCTTGTTCACATTACGTGCCATTTGTGCTTACTTATAAACAACACTTAGGACATACAGTCATAAAACCTTTAGGCCCTGTACAGTATCTCTATCTGAAAGGATATAGGAATGTCATAAGTGAGATAGATTACACTTTAACATTTTCGCAGTGAAAGGAGTTTGAGTTAGACAACCATGATCTTGTCGTTTCTTCTCTCCAGGTGAGCATCTCTACAGTGGGATATGGAGATGTGTACCCAGAGACCATTCTGGGACGTCTCTTTGCTTTTTTCTGTATTTCTTTTGGAATCATATTGAATGGCCTGCCCATCTCCATCTTATTCAACAAGTTCTCAGACTACTACTCCAAACTTAAATCCCATGAGTACACTGCAAACATGAAGAACCGGGGGAAAGTGCGGTTAGCCAAGAGGACAGCAATGCAGATCTCAGTTTGTTGTGGGGTTGGAGAGAGCACATCACACTACAGCTAAGTGTTTATGACTTTTTGAGGCATATCTGTCAAATCTTCCATACATACAGTATCAGTTTTAATTAATGTAATGTTAACTTTGAAACCACTGAAAACCCATCTATCCGCTTGTCTTGGGGGATGGGGAGTCCAGGACAGGAATCATTTTTCAGTAGATTTTACTTTAAAGGGTTCGAGGGATTGTTTACCTCTCCCATATTATGCACATTATTTGTATGTATACAATTATTTTTGTGTACTCATTTCTATCCATTTTCTATTGTGTTTAATGGCTTTGATGTCACATTGATTTTCTCATTTATTTTTGTGGGATTTTATTTTGCAATCCTATCTTGTATATACTCAATAAAGATGAATATTGCTATTGCATTTTTAAGAAGTACATGGCATGTCCTCCAATGCATATCTTGCAAAGCCACTCTGGTTTTTATAACGCTATTCACCCAGCCACAAAGTATTCACAACCTAAACGCCCAGAAGACATTCTCAAGCCAACAACCACAATTGCTCTAGCGTGCCTCTGCTCCAACCTGCCACAAGGCGTCACTAGATCATGACAAGAAAAATCTAACAAATTAAACACTGTTGCTAAAATGTTCAAGAAAAGTTGGCAATGGAAACTAGCCATAAACTAAATGTCAGTGTCTTTCAAGTAAGTAACAGATTTTAAAGCTTTCTTACCAAGGACTGGATTGCACCAACACAGATTAACTTTTAAACTGAGTTAAATCAAGGTTTATCTATAAATCTTTTTGCACCAAACATAAAACCTAGATTTAAATTGATCATAGTTAAATGTAATCCTTCCTCTAATCTAAGTGTATTTCTGATTTAACCTAGATTAACTTTTAATTGACTCTTGCTCCAAAAATATTTTTTGGAATTCAAACTTAGATAACAGATTACTTCTAAACTGCCACTTGAAGTAGTTTAACTAGACAAAGATGGCAGCATATTTGTGGTGGAGAGAGCAAATTTACAACAGAGTTCCTCATAGAAAAATAAGAGACTAAACCTGTTTGAGTTTTATGATAATGAAGAGTTTAAAAAAAGATACCCCTTCTCTAAGGACTCGGTTACTCATCTAAACCAAAAGGTTGGACCAGTCATTCAGCATGGTCCCTCCAATGCTACAGCTCCTTGTGTCCCAGCGGTTTTACGCAATTGAATGCTTCCAAATGGTGGATGGGGACCTTTTTGGACTCCACAAGTCAATGGTCAGCAGGACTGTGACCAGAGTGTCAGGTGCTATTGTCGGTCTAAGTAGTCAGTACATAAAATGTCATCCAACAGCAGAAACAGCAGCTGGATTGTATAGGAAAGCTAGACTCCCAGGTCTTCTATGGTTAATAGACTGTACTCATATTCCTGTTTCCAACCTTGGTGGTGAGAATGGAGAACTGTTCCATAATGGTAAACTGTAAAGGCTACTGCTCAGTCAGTGTGCAGGCTGTATGTGATGAAAATGGTCATCTTAGTAACATTATAGTTTAATACTGTTAGTCATGGATTTACTGATCCAGGTTTAAAACTAAGTGGTGCATCACAACACTGATACATTTTAAACTTAGATTTACAAAACGTAGATTAGCTATTATCTTAGATTGATTTAAACTGTGTTGGTGAAATCCAGCATGTCTGTAAACAGTTGCAAATACAAATAACTTTACTGGCCATACAGCACGCAATGAATATGCATTTAGAAAAAAATTACGGACTTTTTTATGTTGCTCTCCAGCCACCTCGCTAAAGGTGAAAAACAGAAATGCCTCATCTTCGCCCCCATCCAATATTTACACAGCAGCAGTAGCCCTGGGTAAACCAGAAGTTGAATCTTAGTTGCTGGTTCTAATCCTTGCTTGAGCCGACAAATTAAAATCCCCAGTTTTTCTGTTCCAGACCAAGACAGTTAACCCAATTATTCCCCGGTTGTTGCTGTTAATAAGAATGTCTCATTAGCATACCTAGGCTACCTGGGAAAATGAATATGCTGTTGTTTCTAAGTTGATGTTTTGCTTTCAATATCATTATTTTGGTTTGCAATACTACAATTCGTTGTTGTTTTTAATTGCTAAATTTGAATTCTATATCTTATGGGATTCTACTTTCTTCAATATTTAGCTTTGTCTGTTAAGTCCAATATACTGTAAATGTATTGTAAGTGTATTAGTATACTGTAAATGTATTGTAATTTAACAACATTCCAACATTGTTAGCATTGACTATTACAAATGTGTAATGTTTAAAATGTTTTCTATTCATCATTGCTATAAATTATGGACTTGTAGTCTGAAGGTGGAACTAGGAGACACTATGGTCTCCAAAGGTTTACACGGGTTTACACCGTTTTACACGTATCGGCTAAATTACGATCGCTTACGATACGTGAAAGGAACGTAGGGCAGTTACGTCACACCATAATCTACAAATATTTGGTTTTGAAATTGAGAATTAAAATGATAGACAATATTACAGTGTGTTTGTTATTTAATATGTGAAACACGATGTGAAAGGACAGAAACTAAGGTAGAAATAACACGTTTCATGGGGAATAGTAAAATTAGACCTGGCAATTTTCCCACAATGCTTTTCTTTAGTAAAGTGACCTCTAGATGATGCCGGCTGCTGTGTTGTGCTAAGTTTCGCAGCGGGCTAACCAACAACTATAACAAGCAACAAAATGGTCCCTCCAGTGGCTGTGTCACCTCTTATCAAGGTTTGACCTACCACATTTTTATAATGTACTATTGAAACATTTTTGTTTTGTTTTAAAGGAAATCCTACATTGTTTGCAGACCGCAAATTATATTGTATTGCAATGTAGGAATGAATGGCTTAATGCGGCTTAAGGCAGTCAATAAGCTAACGTTAGCTTGCATGCGAGCTAACTGCTAGCTAACGCTAAAATTACTAGCTGTAGTAGGTACTTATTTTTAACACACACATTTCTTCCGGTAACATTTATGCATCTGGCATTTGACAGATTTCTCAACCAAAATTGGCTAACATTTGACTAGTGCGTGAAATCATTATCAGAGTAGACCCTTTAATCATACAACATTTGTGTCTTACTACAGACCGCAAGGTACTCCGCTTTGATAGCTGGTATCATCTATGGCAAGAGGAGATATGGTGAGTTTATTGCCCTTTAATCTATCTGAAGGGATTTGTATTGAAACTATAGATTTTCTTTAGGTGGTGACATACATTTCTTACTCAATTTAATCCCGTATCGTCTTGACCGAGCTGCAGTTTGATGCACATTTAGACTATGATTTTTTGTGATTGTGAAATAAAATGTTATAATAACACACAACTCAAAGAAGTCTCCACCCTCAGAGTTAAGCTGGTGGAAGCACGTTTGCAGTAACTGTGTCAAGATAAGTCTTTATACCCGGTTTGCACACCTCAAATTTGCGATATAACTAAATCAAAGCTTGTATTGTAAAATGTAATGATATAATAAAAATGCAATACTAGGGGCAAAATAGGACATTGACCATTTATTACTTGCCCATTCCACTGTAGCTTTGATGGTGTGCTTTGGCTTGTTATGCTATAAGGTGTCCCAGTTTAAGCATTCTTTCAGAGGTCATAAGGGTCAGATTTGCTTGGATTTCATGTGCACAGTTTGAACAGTCACAGCCATGAAAGCCTACAGCTCTGTCAATATTGCAATAGGCCTCTTGGTAGCCTTTCTGATCTGTCTCCTACTTGCTCTGTCATCCAGTTTTAAAGGAGAGCCTTATCTAGATGGGGTCTTGGTGGCCGCCACTTAATATTTGTCTTGAGCGTGGTCCAAGGGATATTCAAGGCTTTTGAAAAACCTGTCCCCTGGTCTGTCTGTACACGGCAATGTTACATAGCTCTTTTGTAAGGTAATGTGTGCCAATGTTTTTGATTTTTTAAATACTGTAGCTGCCCAAATGAGGGCAGCTACAGAAACTGCAGAATTTATCCTGAAATTATGGGAATCATCACAATTTAATATAGAAGCCAATTCACTTCAATGTTATTTGAGTTATTGGTTAAGCCTGAGCGAATATGGGATTGCTGCTTGTGTGGATAGTTAACCAGATATATTTGTTTTGTATTTTCAGTATACAATTTTATTTTACACAAACATCTTAAAAGGGTAAAATGTGGTGTGTTAATCAATGGTTAAAATTGCAGTTGAATAGTTAAGGACTAAATTATTCTAATCCTTTAACTTAATATGAGGGACCCGACTACACAAGCTAACAATCACAACATTTGAGCAAAGCAAAGACTGACCACCACTTAGCTTTTCTGTTTAACAATAGAACTGACCTCAGATTTGTAGATTACTTTGCTTTTGAAGTACTTAATTTCAGAAGTACTTAATCAATGTAGGTTATGCATGTAACATTCTCACCCCCTGTAATTTAATTTCAGATCAATTGAAGCCTATTGCAGCTGAGGAGAGGAGGGTTGAGGAGGAGGAGAAGAAAGTTCGGGAAGAGCAGGAAAGAATTGCCAAAGCAATAGCTGAAGGTAAACGTCTTTGTTTTGAAAAGCAATAACTGGCATAATATTGTATTTTTTTCTTTAGTTATTGGGAAAGTTAGGCCTAAGCCTACTTTTTCTTTATTTTTTTTTGGGGGGGGGGGGGGGGGGGGGGGGGCTACACTCCAAAGGTTTTATTTCTGGGTTTTTGTACGGTGTGTTTGGAAAGAACAGACAACTTTTTCCACATTCTGTTATAAACCAAATTTTATATTTGATAAAATAAATGTAATCAATTATAAATTATTTACACATTAATAGGAGCAACTAAATTAGGAAAAACTGCACCAAGAAGTGTTTTCATTAAATGTTTTCATATTTTTTAATTTTTATTATGTGTATTTTGAATATGCCATTGGTGTAAAAAAAACAAAACCCTGCTTGTTCTTGATTTAAAAAATTTTTAATGTGAAGTGTTATTCAAACTGTTTCTGATTAGTATGTTGACATCCTACTTTTTCTCTGCTCGCTCTACAGCCAGTGAGGAATCCATTTTGAAGTAAGCTTGATCTGGGAGAAGTTACTGTGAAGCTCTTTACACTTCTGCATTTTCCAGCTCTTTTCTCTGGATATACTTGATTAAACACTCAACTAATTATGTGCATTCCACCTAACCCATGATCAGTGTTTTTGTCTGGAGATCATATTCATTATGTTGTTATTTATATGGCATAAAATAATGGCTTACTATTTGTATTCAGAACTGTCATATCCCAGAAGTAATATTGTAAATTAATAGAAATGTCTGCATTCTTGTTACACAGCCTCATGAAAATGCCATAAATGATACATGGTAAATATTTGAATCTTCTTTCCTTTCTTCATTTACCTTGCACTTGCTTCACTGTTACTTCTAAAACATGTTTTAGTTGTTTATTTATTAAAATACTATTATGGAATCAAACATGACTACTCTTCAGAGAGCTTATTCACCATCCATTAACATAAATATTGTAATTCAAAGATCATTCTAATTGTTATTGTGTTTTAAGTCATGTACACTAATAGGACTGAGATCTGCTGTCATGACTCGTGTATACAACATTTTCTGCTGAAACGAACACCTGACCTGACACTGTGTTGTCATGGCTGAGAAACACAGGTGCCAAGTCTTAGCAATTTAAGCTTTAGGGTCATCACATTTACGTATGCACCTGTTGTTAACCACTTTGTAATGCTGTTCAGCAAGCCCAAGATTATTATTATTTATTTGTTCTGGGATTAAAGGACCAAGCTGGCACAACAAACCATGTTACTTAACCCAGGGGCAGAAACACCATTTCCCACGTGGACCATACAATTTCATAAATCTTGTGATCTTATAATGTGATTTATAAGTAATTGCCTGCTAATCATTCTCATTTCAATGGTCGGGATGCAGATTTGCGTAACATGATAGGTCATTTGGATCACATCATAATGTAACTATATTTGAAAAACAACTTTCAACTTCTATATTCCATGGGATATTATCACTACAGATTAGGTGAAACTGTCTTCTATTCACAGAACGTGACAATATATGCACATCACTGTGGAATTACTATTTGTATGGTTTCAGATGAACTTTCATGGAAGACATTTATTTAACAATGGTTATTGTATTTTGCTTAACAGGTAATACACTGGAAGCCCACCCACAGTTGATACTGAGTGAGAATATGATATTTGAATCAACTTGAGAGTGGAATGAGGACACGACTCTAACTGGTTTATGGTCACAATATGTGGCGGAGGGTAGGTTTCATTAATTAATTGTACTACTTTATCTTGACATTGAATCCTTCTTTATTGATCCCTATATTAATACTCAAAAATATTTCTTCAGGTAGGAAGTGATATCTACTGATGGAATTGTACTTCCATTTACAATTCAGTAAGTCTAAAATAAATTGACATACTTATGTAAACAGTACTTTGGATTGTCTGAGGTGAGCCTCAGGTCAACTAATTCCCTAGACATGTGCTTTCTCTGTGTTTAGACTATTATATACCCCTGCTACCATTGCATAAAGACATTTCAGTTATGTATGGGAGAGTTCAACAGCTTACAGGATTTTGTTAACTGGATTAGTGATAGATTTAAACCCTCTATTTAGGACCAAGATGTGAAAATAATCAGTGACCTCGTCTGTGCCTTGGGTATATAAGGTTCCTGGACAGAAGAGCAACACAACTTCACTGAGCTTTAGCCAGGTATGTGTTGTTTCTTTGCTACTTTTCATGTGAATTTTATTGTTTGGTGCTAATTTGGACATCTCTGGTTATTTGTTTTTGTTAAATATTGTAACACTATGGGCTTTTTTAAAATTGTCTGCAAATACTTTTGTCAGGAAACCAATATAGTGGGAATATGTAAAATGAAACTTTTCATCATTTAGAGTCTCATCTTAACAAATTAGGAGGAAGAGCTTTTGTACTTTCTGATGTTGCTGGATTTGTTTTTTATTACATCAAAATGAATGTCTACAAAACTGAATCTCTCTCCTTTAGAAATGGACTGTTACATGCTCTCCCTGCTGGTGGTGCTCCTGGCGTGTCTGGAGCAGAGCTGGGCTGCTTCCTGTGTGGTGGATAGCTTCACAGTCAAGGAGGATTTTGACCCCAAGAGAGTAGGCTAACAGATAATACTCATTGTACTTTACATGGCAGACCTACCTGCAAGGCTGTGGTACATCTATCCATTGTTTTGTGTGGTAGTGATACAGTATGTGGCTAGAAAAGAAGTTGTGCATCAAAATACAGTATGCGGTAAATCATGACTTAGTAGGCTACAACAGTCCAATCTGCAAAGCCCTTCAAATGACCTATTGTTGTTTATTTGTGTGCGCTCCAGTATGCAGGGAAATGGTATGCTCTGCAGAAGAAGGACCCTGAAGGCCTGTTCCTACAGGACAACATCTCAGCTGAGTATACCATTGGTGACGATGGCTCCATGATTGCCTCATCCAAGGGCCGTGTCACACTGTTCGGGTAAGACCTGGAGATTATTTTGGCTGTCTTAAAAATGTGACACTCCCAAATCATTTAGTTGAGTAAAAATTACTATCCATAATTATTATCCATGATATAGAGCATGGTTTGTGTTATGAAAGGAAGACATCAGATATGAAATCTAACTGTGGAATGCAGTATTTGGTTTTAACCAAACATACTGGGTCTGTCAGCCCAATGATTTCACTGTAAACCCATCTATCCATGGAATGTTGTTGTAGAACCATTGACAAAAGCACATATTGCAGTATTTAGTTGTTTTTGCATCAGTGATTGTAGATGATGTCTTCATTGATCACACTTGATTATGGGATAGACATTTTTAGTCAATTGTAATGGGTACTGTACAGTGAGTTTTGCCTAATGTAAAAACAGTAACTCTAAGTGATAATCTTTAGTACGTCAAAGCCTCATTTTGAAACGTGTCCTACATTGTTTGGTCTTGGACTAACTGTTACAATGTCTGAACTGAGAAAATATGTTATGTTTCGATTACTTAACAAATGTAATCATTATATTTCACCAAAAACATAGTGGTTGAATCAGTGATCTTGTGCCGAAAGATGTTTACAAACCAGATGAAAGCTAAATCAGATGCAAGATTTAACAGATTGCACGTGTGAAGTTTTTTTCTAAGAACCACAGGATACCTTTGGTTATAGTACAGAATTTTTATTTATGTAAAAAATGAGATTTTCTTTTTTTCTTTTTGCATTATTAAAATTCCCTGTAACACCTCCCTTGTTGGCATTTTGTCTTTAGATTCTGGGTTGTGTGCGCTGACATGGCTGCTCAGTACACTGTGCCGGATTCTGCCAACCCTGGAAAGATGTTCATGAACTACCAAGGCCTGGCCAGTTATCTGTCTAGTGGAGGTAAGTCTCTACATAACCAATGACAACAAACAGTACGCCACGCTCAGGACTCTCAGTTCACAATTCTTTTTTTCAGGCGACAACTACTGGGTGATTGATACTGACTATGACAACTATGCCATCACCTATGCCTGCCGTACCCTGAAGGAGGATGGAAGCTGTGAGGATGGCTACTCCCTGATCTTTGCCCGTAGCCCCCGGGGACTGCCCCCAGCCATCCAGAGGAGTATTCGCGTCAAGCAGGAGGAGATCTGCATGGCCGGACAGTTTGAGCCTGTGCTGCAGTCTGGTACTTGTCAAGTTATTCATATTTGAGTTATAAAGCCCTGCTTACTTCAGTTTTTAGAAAGTGCTTTACATTAACTCACCCTAAATGACAAAGAGCGAAGTAAATATGGTGTCAAATGTTGCTAATCCTTTGGTCTACTTTCACCAACATCAGTCCCCATCTAACCTTGTTGTTTTTTCATAATCCTCAATAGGAGCTTGCTAAACATCTACTCCGAAGAAACTTGCTGTGCTGCCAAGCTGCAAAGGGATCCCTTGGATAGTGATGTCTACCTCCAACTAAAGAGGGAAACCGCCTAAATGAGATTTTTAAATGTAATATTTGTTCTAATACACAAATAATGATATGCCTCTTTGGAAAATGCATGTTGCTTGCACCAATCCAATGGCTTACATTTATGCAGAATAATTAATTGGACATATTCTTCTTTTACAAGTAGTGATTGCATACATTTTCATATTTTCAAAATCAAATCCACAACTTTAGCATTGCAAGTACACAGGGCCCTTTTCATAACCAATTACCAAAATTGATATTAACACTTGTTTCCCTAATTGTTGATCAGTTTGTGTGGGCAATAATAAATGTTTAAAAGAAATGTAACATTGTCAGTGTCTTTGAATACATTATCCAGGGTAAAGATATAATGTTAGCATTCTAATGTTATCACTAGCTATGTTTCCATCCAATTGGCAACACAGTATTCATAAATCTGCATAAAGAAAATGAATAAAATACCGGTATACATATTTATCTACATTCCAGTTAAAATAATTGGTACCTATGTATTTCCCAACAGCTTGAAAATACAATGCATTTAGGCCAACCTAGGCTTTATGATGAGATATGGATAGGAGCAATATTTACTACCGGTATTTATCAAACAGCTGAAAATCAATCAGCATGTAAACAGGAAAAAGAGCCACATATGAACACGCAAATGGAAGGCCGAGGGTGGAGTGGAGGACAGACCACTGATTTGGGACCTGTTAGTTTGAGCTTTCAGGTGCCTGAACTACCACGAAGGTGCCAGAGCACAACAACAACAACAGGCAACCCTGTCAGACATCAGGTTATATTTCCTCACACCTGTCTGGATTTTGTTCATACAAAATGACAGTAAAAACGGTTGATTGAAAAGCACTTATTTTACCATATAGAATCTGACAGTTTCAAAAGATACTTTCAGAAATAATATATTTTCAATATGTGCAAAAGTGTAAAATGTCAGTCATTGTACCATGTAGAACTTGTTGATTCTAGTTCTCTGAATATTTCTCAGTCAGTGAATATTCTCCAGGTCTTCCCCAGTAGTCCACAGCTCGTACTCTGTAGATGCCACTAACGTCCAGGTTTTCTATAATAACACAGATTATTTCCCCAAATGTGAACAAGCCAACTATTGCATTATATTACAAGTTTTAACCTTCTAAACCATTCTTACCTGGTGAGTATACATATGATGTAAAAATGGTATCCCAGGTGTTCACCCTATGGAATTTTTTCTGATCTTTAGAGAACTCTACCTCAAACGTTTTAATGCATCTGCAAATGAAACAGAACATTTCCTTGTTTCATTCATCATCAACTCCACCACCTGAGTAAAAAGAGACATCTAACCCATACAAACTTACTTGGAATTGACACAATGATCTTTCCACACAACCAGAACTTGGCCTTTTGTGATGCTAATGAATCGCAATCCATTCACCTTATTGGAGATCGGCAAAACAGAATTAATGATATAACAATGACAAATGAACCATTGTTGTGGATTACTTGGTCATTACAGCCCACTTCACCTCAGATGGTGGCACTGACCTGGTCTGGTATGGCCTTAGGCTGGGCACACACATGTATCAGGAGGACAGAGGGCACAGAGAGCTTGGCCTGTAGGGTCAGGACACCTTCAGTAGGGAAGGGCAGGGGTCCATCCACCAAAGGATCCTGGAGTCAAATCAACCCAATACATTCAGCTCAGCTATAATGACCAATGTTCATTCCAAAGTAGTTCAATATACTCAACTCATTCTGGTTTTAATGAGATTTGACAGAGAAACACAATGATTGCAGAATTTGCAAGCAACAAAATTGAGAACAGGTAAGCACACTCAGAACTGATTATTTTTTTTTTTTTTTATAAATTCCTGGCAGTTGGTTACTCAATATTGTTGCTAGCAAAATCCATTCACAATTCAACTCTAAATCAGACATCAACACCTTAAGTACACTGTTCTGATTCGTTATTTGAGATAAAAGATCCAATATTTTAATAATGGATGTGCTTTTCTTAACGTACTTCCATATTCCTAAGCTGTCTGAACTGCTCTGCTGAGGGATAGTCTGGGCTGCCCATGCTCTGCCAAAGCTGGTACGGGTTGGTCACGTTGTTGTCCAGGTAATAGGTCACATACACAAGCCCTAAAGTCAAAATCATGTTCAAGAAAACAGCAGAAGATAGCATGAAATTAAAAAGCCACTATACCGCTTATCTACTAACTCAGATCAGATCTAATATGTACTAACAAAATGTCATTTCTGTCAAGCAGAACACACTTCAGATTTTCAAAGTGAAAGAAAACACTATATAATATTCTTAATGACTAACAATGAAAAACAATGTTGCTGTAATTGTGTCAAATATTATTCAAAGCGGTAATAGCTGGTAAAGGTGTTTACACCAAGTATTAACTCTGGGGTGCCTGCAATATATTTTTTTGATTTTCAAAAAAATTCCTCCTTGTAGAACCCTTAAGCAGATTGGATGGGGAGAAATGTCTTGCGTGGGTGCTTCAGGTCATTGTTGAGGCGAAAACTAAATGTTTTCCCAAGTGGGAGGCCTTGTGTGCTCTGGGTAAGGTTATCTACAAGGACCTCTCTGTATTTTGATCCATTCATCCCTCAATATATATATATATTTTATTAAAAAAAAATATACAAAATAAAAGTTAAAAAATTATTTATTTATTATAAAATTATTGTACAGTCCATTCCTGTGGACTGTTGATCCTGTTGTGTCCTGTCCTAACACTTTTGCGAGTCACCTGCGAGACCCATGTCAACCTCTACTCTGAAGCTCTGTTAGAGTGGCCTTTGTTTCCTTGGACACCTCCTTGACCCAGTCCCGACACCAGGACGAAGTGACTGAGGGGGCTGCTTTTTTTGGCAATTCTTTAATTTAAAAGTTCAAAAAAGGGGGCAGAAAAATACAACTGAGGGGGCTAAGCCCCCTCTTGGCGCCGTGTCTGCCCTGACCAATGTTCTTCATGCTCTGTTACATAGTTTGGCTGGACAGACAACTCTAGAAAGAGTTTTGGTGGTTCCAAACGTCTTCCATTTCACAATGATGGAGCCCACTGTGGTCCTGGGAACAATGAAATAAAATGTTTAGCACATTATTTTTTTTTATAACCTTCCCCAGACCTTTGCCTCGACACAATTTTATTATTTTCTTTTCAAAGTGCTTGTTCAATCAGAAAGTATTTACCAGTTCACATTTACTGGCCAATAAACACAATTGAGCTTGCAGGCAACCAACCCACTACATGGACTCAATAGAGCATGACAAGACCAGTCAGCCCGGTCAGGCATCCTACCCATTCACCATGGACAGTGCCGAGCCAACTTGAACCTCCCCTCTGCAGGACCCCTAGTTACTATCAGTATGCGGCAATAAAGATATGAACTCCTGGACACATTGACGCAGCTGTACAGCGGTTATTGATTTAGAAGTGATATTTGGGAGCCCCTTAATTTTTTTTAAGGCAAGAAAATGTGAATAATGTGCAGGGTGTGACTCACTAAACACCATACAAGTGGAGATAGAAATGGTGAAAAAGGGTCCTGATCCTAACACTTTCCCTGACACCCACCGTTTCGTTGAGGAAATCCGTTAAGCGAGACCCTGATAAGGTCAGTGGCAGTGGATGAGCAGTTGTCATGGCTATTGTAAATCAACACTGTGGCCTGCCAGCTGTCAGAAGTCCAGGACATGAGAGGGTCATGGGTGCTGGCAAGGACCCCCACGGTGCTGTTGTCATTTTCCCCAAACGTAACAACATCAGCCAGTACCTGTGTCTCTCCTTTCGCAAAACAATAATGAAAAACAGATAATTTTACTGTGACTTTAAAATGAGTGATATCATTATTCAAGGTCAAAAACGAATAATCTGGGAAAACAGTTCTGCCTAACTTTGTTGAGGACAAAACAAACTTCTGTGCCGTTGCAACACTACACGAGACAACACAAATTTAAAATAAAAGATTTACCTAGAAGTGTAAGCAACCCCATGACGGTCAGAACAGGCTTCCTGAGCAGCTGGACGTGGGGGGGCTGGGTGTTGTTCACTTGGAAGCGGGCAGTCAGGGTTCGCTGGGTGAATGGGTGAGGGTGGTAGCTGAGGAAAGCATTGTCATTGCTTAGCAATGTGTAGTTGATGGTGTTATTCTGGTCAGACAACAGCAGATTCTGATGTTGGGAGATTACCTGGGGTGGGCAGTAGGGATGGATCAGTTCAATTTCAGTAATGTCAATTCAGGAATTAAACTGAGATACAATTAAATGTTACCTAATGCGTTTCAATTATTAAAGTTGGGAATAACAATATTTTTCATTTCCTAAATTGAAATGCATTGACCCCAAACCTGTTGGACATCAAAGACAAGACATACAACAGAGAAGTAATTTGACTTTTTCATACCTTGACCACCATGGCTGCATATGTCACATCAGCCCTCCACGTCTGAGGCTTGGACCAACCCACCAATGGATCGGCCTCATCGTTGTACACCTGCAGTGTTTGGAAGAGAGGGAAACGCTCCTGTATCTCTCTCATTGTCTGGATCTCCTGTTCCATAATCGGTAACGAATACCCTCCACCCTGGAAGACAATGAAACCTAAACTTGAACTTTACACTGGAAGTTTACAAGTACAAGGCACGTTTCATCATGAACAAATGTTTCAACTGTGAAAATGAGGAGCTGTTAGTAAACTAGGGTGGGTCAGAATGTCAGTAAACGACAATGAGGGTTGAATACATAACAGTCCCATTCCCACCTTTTTGTGCAGGGCGATGTAGTCCAGCCGTACCCCTGTCTTCCCAGTGAAGAAGTTGGTTCCGTTGTAGCAGTGCTGTAGCATAGCCCAGCAGTAAGGGGAGTGTGGTGGGGTGTGGCAGGAGTCTCCTGGACCACCAAACCGCAGGGCGCTGCTTGCAGCCAGTAAGCCCTCAGAGCAGGCATCATAATAGTTCAAGAACCCTAGAGTTGGAAGACAGACAGATAGTTTCTAGAGGGTGTTAACATACAAATAACAAAAGACCACAACAGGTCACATTCAAATTATCATCAGGTGATGTTATATTATGCATTTTTACAATTTCATAAAAAATGTATAACACCTGTCAGAGTGGAAGACCATTGTAGCTTTACCTTGGATTGACACTGTGACGTTGTCGAAGTCATGATTGTTTGGTTCATTCCATGTCTCAAAGTTCCACTGAGATACACTTTCCAAGCCATACTTCTCTAATTCAGAATGAAAAGTATTAGTGGAGTGTAACACTCATATGATCCATAACAGTACAGATGCTTTTGTGTTCCCCTATCACTGCACAGAACACTCACCAATGTATCTCTTTGCAGTAAGGTACACCAGGTTCCTCCACTCAACCACTTGTCTTTTGTCCTCAAAGTTGGTGAAGTAGTTGTTTACACTCCCCATCAATTCAAAACCTGCAACAAACCCACATGACAAACATCTATCTGAACCTTATTTATATAGTAAAAGATAAAGTATACATTACATTTAACCATACGAAGCAGAGTATCTACTGTACCGGGCCGCAGTCCATTTATCCATAAGAGGTCAATCAGCTGGTCCAATTTAGTAAAATCGTAGTGAGGGTCTCCTTGGTCAATGCTAAAAAATGGCCCAAAGTATGTCATCATAGAGGGAATTAGATGGAAACGTGACAATGCAATACAATGGTAATCTCTGTCATTTTTTGTTTAATAACCAATCATAATGCCAATGGCAGGCCTGACTCCACTTACTGTGCTGAGATCAGCTCCAGCATCCAGTGGATCCGAACCTGCTGGATCCCCCAGTGAGGGACAGATCCAACATAGGCCATGTTCAGCTCCTGGTCCCTGCTGAGGTCATACTGGTCAGCCTGGGTGTGTGGAAGAGGGGGGCTGGAAATGGGCAGAAATCAAGCATTAACAATTAACTTAGCACATGAGAAAGTTTAGCTTCATTGGTGATAGTTCCTTTCTCCCTTTTTTGTATGTTTTTTACAAAAATCAAATAGCCTATGACTATTGATGTGTGTTCCATATCTGTTCAGTCTCTCAATTTGAACTATACAGAAATGGTTAAAGCCTTTTTTGCTCCCTGTGTTATATGTATTATTATAAACTGGGTAGTTTGAATCTTGAATGCTGACTGGCTGATAGCTGTGGTATGAGACTGTATATCACAGGTATGACATGATGTCACATTTTTCTGCTAATTGCATTGGTAACCAGTTTATTACAGCAATAAGGCATTTTGAGTTTTTGGTTTATTAACAATATGCCATGGCTTATTTATGTGTCCAGGCACTCCAAGAAATGTTAAGTCATGGGTTATTGGCTATATTCCACACCCTTTACCCTTTACATAAAGTTGGTCTGTTCGGCAACATGGTAGGTACGGCTGTTGGAAAATTACTGTCTACACTGCATTTTTTTTTTTTTTAAGAAGAACCCAATTATTACTTAAAAATAAAAATTTTACCTAAAAAAAAAAACCTGTCACTACAACCCCCCCATTATCATGGATCAACTGCCACTTTTTTCCCCTTGGAAGTGACATTATGTTTGTTTTAAGTAATTAAGAAAGTGCCTTTAGCAGTGTTCACAACTTGTAGTCTTGTTGGATATGCCTCTAACAGCATTGCACACCTGGATATGAACAGCTTCTCACATTCTTCACTGTACAAGTATACTTAAGTCCACTTTCACATGAGATACAGTAGGCTATGTAAATTAAAATGATACCCGCATACCAGAAACCAGTGCTCCTCCAGAAATGTTTCAGCTTTCCAGTTGGATTTCTTACATCCACTGTAATCTCATAGGACGAACCGGCAGAATTGTGTATTCTCATTAACAACGCGATGACAAAAACATTTATAGGGTGCATCGAAATGAACATGTTAGCAAGGGTAGCTCAAATCAAGTTGCTAGCGTAAAAGTAATTAAACAACACAATCGGCATAGTGCTGGCTGCGAATGAGATTACATGTCTTGCATCTAGGCATTATCTTTTAAAGCGCTTTTTCAATAATGAAATACTCTGTTCAAAGACAACTAACTAGATCAGAACATTTCCTACTAGTTTCTTGCTCAGCTGATTGTGCTGACGTAAAACACTCGCGAGTTTTACTCAGACCACGAATAGCGTGCTATATGTTGGATAGCTATCGCGTCAGGCAGCAAATCAATTTAGGTATACGAACAAACGCATTTTTATCTGTGATTGGGTATCGTGAACTTTATTCACCTTGTACCAAATGTTATACATTTTCATAAGGAAAAGCAACTGTCAATACAGGAAATGCATACACTTGCATGTGGTCCCTGTGGAATTAAACACATGTTAATCCATGTTGGATTAAACACAGGAATTTAGTATTTCTTCTGGTTTAAAAGAAATCAAGTGACGAATGAGAGAATTAAGCATGAGCAATATCTGTTATTTCCTCCAGAAAATTGCCAGTTTGATGAGATAAAATGATTTATCTGAACACACATCAACTGCCTAATTGGAATGAGAATATGGCCAATGAGAAAGTTACTGGGCTATAAGGGGGTTACCCTTGCCATGTGTCATGATTTGGTTTGCAAAATGGGACTCTTCAGCATGTGACCGGCGTGGATCCACCCTCTCAGAATTACCAATAAGTCTCAAATTTTAACAGTCAAAATAAGTTAACAACTGCAATTATGTGATTTGTCTAAGGCAGAATGTAACAAGAAGTAATTTTTCATGAGTTTCATGTTTCTAACATTATGCAACTTTATGGTGGGCGCCTAACCGCGTAAGAGCGAATGTGACGGGACTGACTGAACTATAGGTCGCGAGTTCGTTTCTCTACGCAGGCGAAGCGAAGTGCGCACGGTGAATTATTCCATATTGTCGAAAACTTTGCTGGCAAGAAACGAAACCTGAAATTGTATTCTGGCATGGAAAAGTTCATCTTCAGGACATATCCAATTCATATACCATTTGCAGTGTTTAGGGGGAACGCATGTGGGGGGCACAGATGCTATCTGCTGGGACAATGCCCGGCTGACTAGAAAATACGTTATGACATCACTAACCCCAAGTCAACTTTTAACTCAAACCTGGTTATTGTTTAGTAATAGTTATTTTAAAGCACCCTTACTTAGTTATTTTTAAATAGAGGATGACTTTTGTATTATCTATGGATTAAAAACAAAACATGGGTGTTAAACAGATCTAGCTTTGGGGTACTGGTTTAAAATGTATTACAAGAGCTTTTAAAATCAAATTTATTTATAAAGGCCTTTTTACAACAGCAGTCACAAAGTGCTTTTACAGAGACACCCGGCCTTAAACCCCAAGGAGCAAACAACAGTAGTGTTGAATTTCAGTGGCTAGGAAAAAGTGGCCGAATTTTAGGAAGAAACCTAGAGAGGACCCAGACTCAGAGGGGTGACCAGTCCTCTTCTGGCTGTGCTGGGCAAGAATTTGACTCTGGTGGGACTGGAACCCACAACCTTTGAAACCCTTTACACAGGCCGCCTAGAAGTCCAATGCGCTAAAACAATTATATACACACTATTTTCTTTTTATCATCTTTAGCATCTTAACTTATGCATACATTATTTCCGATTTCTAAGAGCAACTTTTGCTATACTTGCTGGTTATAGTAACTCAATACTGGTTTATAACCAACTGTAAAGAACTTTTGGAGTCACAAATAAATCAAAATGCACTTACGTGGACAACGTTTATTCAAAAAAGTAGAGAGAATCAAGAAGGCAAGAAAGGAATTTAGACTTCATTTACAATAAAACTCATAACATTGTTAAACATCGACAGTTTACACGTCCATTTACACAACCTGTACATAACAAAAATCCCATAACATTTGCAATTCATGTCAAATAACTTAAATAGTTTTCTATTTAAAAGTGCAAATCCTAACACATGGATTTGAATAAGTCCATGAATAAGACCATGGCAATCAGTTGTGGAGTTCACATCTTTTCTTGTGCAACAAATAATTTCTGAGTAGATGACTGTTAATTTCCCATTCATCTGTGTTCTTCAATTATCCTGATGTCCTGCTTTATCTGGAATATGCCCCTCAGGCATTTAAGGTCATTCAAACGAGTCCATGAAAAGTAATCCTATAAATAAAGTTGTGCTAACCATATGGTGGTTACTAGTGTCCTGTGTATTATTATAGATCACAAATGTCATGAGCCATTATGTGGCTATTCATTATGTAGCTATGTGAGGATGGAAGAAAGGTGATTCTCCATGTTACAAGGCATGATGAAGTGAGAACGGTAGCAAACTGTTAATATTCTGACACTGTGGGGCAGACGAGGGTGAATCTCTACAGCCCTCCTCTCCATGGATAGCTAGTGGGTAACCCACACAAGCTTTTGGGCCATACATGCGTCGGTCTATACATGCAGCCAATGCAAAGGAAACAGAAAGAGTATCACCACGAGTAATATAATCATATATTACATGATATTTCATATGCTGTCTGACCAGTCTACTATTAACTCTACTGGACAAGAAGAATGTCATTTGAACTCAGTCTGCGATGAAAATGAAGGCATTGCAATTAACAACAACAAAGCAGAGAGAAATAAACACCAAATAAATCCTCAGTCGTGTGTTGTGGATCAGGAGGACTGTGTTCAGCAACTGTTTGTGTACAACTGGTCTGGTGGTGCAGAACTAGGTTTTCTGCTCTGCTCCTGCAGCTGATGTAGCTGTGCTCTCGGGCTTAAGGATCTGATAGGTGATGAGATACTCTGGGTATGCCTGGAAAAACACATGGTACAGAGGTTGATAGAGTATCACCGCGTAGCAAATACTACAAGATGAAGAAGCTCTTTCACAGGAGACTTGCCATTGCAGATGGTCTAATCTCTGTTGAAAATGACAGCTTCTGCCTGATTGTCTAATGTAAGGGCATTTAAGGGTAGTGAGTGGATTTGGGTATTGGTCTCACCTGCTCCCCTCTGTAGATGACATACTCGGCATATGCCAGGCCATTGACGCTGGGCCGGCCAATCACAGAGTGGTGCCCAGGTGGGGCATGGGCCATTTTCATGGCACTGAACTGGAGAAAGGACTTCCCCAGGGTTACACGGCAGAATAACATCTGCCTGGAGGTCACATAGATCAAGGGAAAAGAGGTTATTCTGTGTTTCAGAATTATCAAAGCTCTGATGCAGGCTGTGAAAAATGCAATAATAAAGAGATGCAATAGCTTGGCAACTGTGCTGCAGAACACTTTACTTAACAAGAGTGCTCTTTTCCATAGACCATGTCTCACCTGTGGCACAGGTAACAGGAGCGATCTTTGTGAGTTGGGCATCCAGTGCCACCCCCAATGCCATAGACATACTGGTTACTCTTAGAGGAGTTCTCAGCAAAGTAAATCCCTGCACCGAACATCCCACCAATGTACGCATGCCGCTCGTCAAAGCCTTTGTGAATGATGGCATTTATGAACGGAGAACCTGGAGAACCAAAAGACATGAAACAAGAATAATGTCAAATACGAGTGAAATTTCCTCCCAAATGGCACAGTGGTCTAATGGGTGAACTACAGTAGTGGCTGCCCAGGTCACATTTATGCTACCAGCCACGAGTAATTTGTTTACCAGGACCACCCCCAGACAAATAATTTCTTTAAAAGAAAAATTGGGTTTCGAGATGGTTCCAATTCAGAAAGTTGGACTACAAGCAGAAGAAACTACAAAGTTTGCCAGGTTACACTTGCAGTAGTAAGAGCAATCACTATCACCTGAAGATGAAACAAGGAATCAGTTAACATGTTGTCCCCCACTTTAGCCGTTTTACACATAATACCAGCCTGACCACGGATCTCAAACAGTGTCGTGGGTGTACAGAGTTATAGTGTTGTGCTGATCACTGGGCTACACAGCAGTTTGGCACATCAAGCGCATTTTGTGAAATGAACATCACAAGATTGGTGATGAGACAAAAAAGAAAAGGAAAACACTGGACCAGACACTAACATATGCCCTGCTACAAATCAATTTCTACCCACACCCCTGCTTATGTGATGAAAAATATGTGCCGTAAATAACCAGTCTGTAATAAGGACATGGAATACGTCTTGTTACCATGGAAGAGCATGCGCTCATTGTGGTGGTTGTGGTTCTCATCTGCAATCTCCTTCTGGCGGTGTGTGTATCGCTCGCGTAGCTTCTTGTTGACCACCTTCTGGATCTGTGTGGAACCAGTAAAACAGTAATCAACAAGAGGAACAACACTGATAAATGTCTAATCTTACCTGGGCAGGGCTACTACTGACAGAATTTCAACTAGCTGAGATATGGAGTCATTTTAAAATGCATTGGGGTCTTCCAGGGGCTATATTTAGGGCCTATGAGTATATTATGTGGTATGCTATAGAATATGAAGCTATTCACAGACACAATTAAATATTTAACTATCTATTAAAAATCTATGTAATATAGTTTAGAGATATGTCATTACTTTAGTTTAGAATTGCTTTGTATTCACTGCATACATACTTATTTCCAAAGTATGTCATTATAAGATTTTACTGATCTCTCAAAAAACAAAGTGCCCCTTTATGACAATTGTATCATAGAAAACCAAGTTATGCTAAAGTGTATTTGTATCTTCATTTTTGCCATCATATTACTAGTTATATGTTGACTATGTTTGATACTGAAAGTTTAGTTTTTTCCTAAAATACATAAGCTTGGAAAGTAGATTGACATGCACTTCATTTTGCACAGGACAGCTTCCTTGTGCTTGGTGAACACTAACTTTTGTAGCCTCAAGAGCTTGGGAGGTTGTGACTTAATACCTACAGGGATGTCATGGTGCTTGATTGAACCACCAATATGCCTATGAATTTTCAATGGGAGACTGCAACAGAGCAGGTATGTTGAACTGGCCAGTGACTGATGAGATACACTTGCTAAGCCTTTTGACAGGCCCCAGTACAGCGGTAATTGCAGACCCTGGATGAGATTGTTAACACCACCAGTTCCTAAAATCATAGTGCATTTTTACCAACCAATTACCATGATCAAGTGTAGTATCAAATAGGTATGTATTTTTGTGTCAAAGGGCTCCATCATATGAGCTGTACATAGTAGTGTCTTGTAAATGGCTGACCTTGATGATGTTGTATCTGCTGAACACCCCTCCTGCATTGCCTCCATCTCTGTGTTCTCTAATGGTACTTTGCATCTGGAGCAGAGATAAAGAAACATCATAAAATCTGGATTTCTAGAAAATGTATCTACAAGGCACAAAATAACATCAACTTTGTTACCTGAAACATGAGAGCAGGAGCTCATCCACGACGTTTAAAAAATATTAAGGGAGTAGATACCCCTGTTGTATGAATCCCCAAGCGAAGATGGTAATAATAAATTGTTATGCCCTTGAGCTAGGACACAACCTTAACTGTTCCTCTCAGTCATTCTGGATAAGAACATGACGCTAAATGAATAAAATGTATCTCACACCAATAGCCCACAGTTTCAGTCAAAGTATAACATATTTAGTCTTAAACCAGGAAATGTAGTTGCCCACTTAAACATATAGTTTCCTATGAAATGACCGGCACATTACTTTTAGTTTATGCTTCATTTAGGGATGGGCTTTATTTATAAAGTTACCACCCACCAGCAGGGCAACATTAATTAATGTGACAGGCCTTGAGATATTGGTCTGTGTCTTTAACAGTACTCAAACCAGACTGTGACAAGGTCTAACCGCTGAATCAGAAAGAATATGTACAAAATAACAATTTATATATTTTTTTAAAGGTGTACACACCTCCTCCTCCACTGATTGACACTCCTTGTCGTCAGGGGCTAGGTCGATGAGGACTGTGCCCTGGTTTGCACAGTGGAATGTCAGGTATGGGTTGGCACCTGGAAAACCAAAAAGCACCAGTTACTCACACTTGGTTATACATTAGTTTGGTTCCAGACCTTTATCTACAGGGTGCACCTAAAATGCCTATTAAGGCTTAATCCTAATCCTCCTCTAATTCAGAAAGAGTAGGAACATCTTTGGAACTATGAATTTGATGAGACAACAAAAAGGAAAACCCATAGCAGCTCCTTAAAACAACTCTGGGAACATCCTAACCTTGTTGCCCCCCCAGAAGCCTCTCCACTCCCTTGATGAGTTTGTGTCGGTGGCCATAGGCGTTGATCCCAATCTCTTTCAGCTCCTCGTGACCCATGTCAGCCAGCACATCGAGAGAGATCTGAAAGGGTAGACGACATTTACAGCTGGGAACCCCAACAGTCACAAGACAAAAAACGATTCCAAGAGGTGGAAAAAGACAGATGAAATGTCAGACTGGTTAGATGCCTTAAGTTAGGATGTATGATATAATGAATCTCGATCAGTGAACACACCTGTTCTCTCTCAAATATGTCCCTCAGATGCTCCAGACCCAAACTTTTCAGGAACTGACTGATGTTCATGTCCAACATTGCCACTGGAATTCAAACAATGAGTAAAAGGAGTTAGAACATTTTCTAGATAGCGTTGTCAAAATTCCTCTTTTAAATGAAACAAAATACTCACATTCTCCCTCTTTTCTGTCGGAGCCTGTGGCCCCGTCAGCCACCCCAGAAGTCCCTGTGGCCCCCAGCTCATTGATGGGCCCGGCCAGGTTGTCGATGCTGCTGGCTGCAGACAGGCAGGATGGTGTGGAGGCCGGTGAGATGACAGAGCCGGCACTGACCACCGTGGCCTGAGGCTTGAAACAGCTAGGCAGGGCATCTGGGGGCATGGCATCCATCAACAGGGCACGGATGTCATCAGCCTGAGAGGATAAAAGGAAAGCAGGAGAAGTGGGTAAAAAAGGGAGACTCAACAAGTTGGTCTAAAAGTTAGAATTTCTGGATATTTTACTAATCTGTAGAATAATATGATGTGCCAAAATATATAAACAGGAAATATGGGGAGCATTAATAATTCAAACGATTACCATTTCGACCAACAACAAAAAAACAACACTTGATGTTATTATAATTTGGTCTAATGGTAGCAGAAAATAATGTTACCGTGGCAAGGTCCAGTGCTGTCTGTCCCTCCTGGTTCTTCATGGTGGGGTCAGCTCCATGGGCCAGCAGCAGGGCACAAAGCTGGGTACGGCCCTTCTGAGCTGCCTCATGGAGGGGAGTGAAGGCCCACTTATCTGTAGCATTAACACACGTGTTGAACTTGATCAGGAGGGCAGCAATGTCCACGTGCTGTAGAAAAGACAGAAAGACAGCAGAGGAACAGAGAAATAGGGGAGAGGAGGCAATGGAGGAGCAGAATAGATTACACAAGGGAGAAACTGATTTTATCCAAGCTGTTACATATTTACATTTAAAAGTTCACTTTTATAAAAGTGTGGGTGTGCTGGAGAGTTTTCTGTAACCTAAACAATGCATATAATAAATTCATAGTGGTCCTCCAAGCTGTTGAACATTTTAGGCAAGGTCACGGCGTAGGTGTTTCGTATACATTTTCAAAGTATGTTATGAAACCTTATGTCAAACGTAACAGCATGTGCATTGCTTTCCAGTGCCTGGTATATTGTTTGTGCTGACTCACTCCATAGGAGGCAGCGTTGTGCAAGGGGATGAGGCCTCCTTTGTCCTGCGCGTTGACGTCAGCCCCATGCTCCAGGAGATACTCAGCCACCTCCAGGTTGTTGTAACCCGCTACAGAGGTGGGCAAACAAGATGGGTGACAACTTGGAACATGTCCACCATAGAGAAAATAAACATGAAAAGATGATGTTCAACAGCCTAATGTTATTCTCGGTTTTGTGCCACATCATTATTCAGTTTTGGTTTTAGGCATACATAACAGGGTCTATGTTTAAAAAATAAATACATCATTTTTAAATAATACTTGCAAAGAAATGCCTTGATAATTCATGACAAATGCTTGTTGATAATTCATGACAAATGCTTCAAAATGCACTTTGTCAAACGCAAGTTTGCTTTTGAGCAGCACGAGTGCCAGTATATCGGGTGGAAAAACAAACACTGGTTAACTTTCAACTGCATATCAACTGTCAAGCATGCTGGTAGTAGTGTTCTGTTTTGAAGGATGCTTTGCTGCCTCACTACCTAAAAACATTTCTATAATTGAAGGAACAATGAATGATCATACTTGTCATCTTCAACCAGGGTCTTGAACTGACTGCAATTCAGGGATTTTCCTGCATATAAAACGCAAAGGCGGCCACCTTCCCAAAATCTTGCACCGCCTCTGTGTGTCGGCGTGGTAAAACAATGTTGTGCTCATATAATAAATAGCCTACCAGCGATACACTGCAACAAATGTAACTGTAGGACGATTTTTTTTTTCTTCTTATTGGCAGTGTTGCCAGATGGGTAGGTTTCCCCTGAAATTGGGCTATTTTTAATGGGCTTGGGTCGATTTACAAGATAGGGTTGTATAGAAGATATAGCGTTTGTTTGGATTTCACGATTTTCTGTCAATGATCTGGCAACCTTGCTTACCAGGTCTGACTTTGTGGAGAAAAGTAACATCGGAAAAACAAGTGGAACCAAGTTCTTTTATACCCAAGCATGTCAAAATATTTAAAACGTAATGCCTAAAATACATCCAATCCACATAACATTTGTTAACGTTTCAGATGACTTCTTGTAAAATCTGATTTCGTTTCAACTGAGTTCGTGAGACAGATGATAACTGGTGAAAAGACGATTCGATTAGGGTATATAGGCTACTGTACCCAACCAAATTTTATATGGAATATAGTGTACAAATCCACAATTAACATAATTTATTCACTAACAATATAAATATATGAACATGAAGACACTTAGCAAAAACAGGGTACTCTAAATTCTGGCTGATAGCTGCCAGGGATGTACCTGCAAGGTGAAGGGGGGTGGAGTTGCGTCCCTGTGTGTCTCTACAGTTAATGTTCTCCGGGCTACAGAGTTTCTGGACACGGGCCAGACAGCCCTTCTTAGCAGCATCCAGTAGTGCAGCGTCTCCTCTTAGCAGATCCTGAATGTCAGTGTCTCCATCTTTCACCATGTCCAGAGGCATGTTACCGTCACGGTTCTTCTTGGTGGGGTCTGCTCCATGCTGGAAAAAAATACACACAAACTATCATAGTCAAATACTTTGTTCTGTTGTCAAAAACCTCTTACAGAAACATTTTGAGCCACGTCTCCCACAAAAGCTGTCATCACTCAACCCATTCCAGTGCTTTTCCTATGTTTACATGTATAAAAGAGACTACATTCTGTTATTTCTGAGAAAAGACAAAATAAATCATTAAAATGTCAACACGCAAGCCCCAGACATTCATGCACACTTGCATTTTCTAGCGACGGAAACAGAAAAGGCTGAAGAGGGTCCCACTCTCCACTGACTTATACTGGATCTTCTTATAACGTACTACGTATTGGGAGTGTGTTATAACTTATTCCACTCCTGTTATTCGTTTTGTTAAGGTCCTTTAGTCATAATGACCATTAGAAGGAAGACACTAGTCACAAAATCTGTAAATTTGTAGAATTTATTGTTACAGTCTCACAATGTATTTAATTGAATAACATTTAGAAATGGTCCATTTCAGGTTTAGAAGTAATGACTGTTAAATACTACCCCCGTTTGTTTGCAATCATACAAAAACAGGCGGTGGTGATAAAAGTAGATTTTAGTATTGGAATTGACATGGATATATAAATCATACTCTGATTTTTGATTTCTTACCACCCAGCTTTGCCTAACTAATTAGTTGAGGGAGGGGTCAAAGAAGCTGATGAGTCTTTGTTTACATTGATTAGAATTTCGGAAGTCTTACAGTTTTAAATACGGGAACCCTTAGAACAGGCAAAGGGAAGAAAGGTTAGAGTGCCAAGGCTGGCACGCAAGGGTATTTTGATTCTACTTGGAAATGACACCATTTGTGAGAGTATTCCTAAGGCCTATGTGAAGGTAATGTACACGGAGTAGGCTAAGATAGAAATATTGAGTCAAGGAGAGTGTGGCTAAAATGCACATGGCATCTATCTGCAGGATAATCTCACCCCCGCCAACTCATGCACTGCTGCTGGGGAAACCTTTGGTTTGAAGTACGTAATCTGTTTGATACCTTTCCAGACTGACAAGCAGTCGTTTGCTGGAGAACTGTTGCTCTAGCTTTACTTTGTAGTTGTGTTTGGCTGCTTTAAATCCCAAGTGTGTAACTTTATCTTGGCCTCCTAATAAAAGGGTTTTGTATCTTTTATTGAGGTCCTCCTCTGAATCAGAGAAGAGAACCATGTGGGCTTCCTTTCTGGCACAGCGGAGGCTCCTAAGACCACCAGTAAACCATGGATCATCTTTTAAGGTGTGATAACGTTTTTAGATGGGATGCAGATCTGCTCATTGATGTAGGATGTGACTGTCAGTGTGGTTGTGTATGTTGTTCTTCAATACGTCCCAATCAGTGGTGGCCCTAACAGTCTATTTCTACAATGTATGTTTTACAGGCTAAGATTGTATATGGTGGTCAGATGCAGTCACATGATACCCAAGCGTAGCATGGTATGGCCATTTCATAGGACTGTAAACTTGGTGCAGAACTGTCTCTCTTTTTGGACATTTCTGAAGAAGCTCAAATTGAAGATGTGTGATGTTAAAATCCACCATTTTGGTTAACTGATTATTTGGGTAATTTGTTTCCTACATCTGATTTGTTCAGCCAATAGCTGCTGGCCGGTAATCACTGTTTTCTGCAGGGTGAAAAAGGTTTGCAGTGTATTAAAATAGGTTCCAGTTCTGAAGAATAGGATCAATACACAATGACATTGCACTGGTCTCGGACGTGATAAAGCAGGTAAGCTGGCTCTTTCCTCAAAACAAAAAGGGGAATTAACTAATGTCGCTGTAATTCTATGAAGCAGAAAAAAGTTGTAAGAAATAAGTCCTTTTTAAGTGTTATCAAAAGTTGAGAGCAAACATTCATAAGGTTGATTGCATGATGAGGCATGTTTCAAATTTGCTAGCAAAAGTTTCTACCAGCATCAGCAATGATTCATTTATTTTCTATTTAAACAAATCTGGTTGACAACAGACATGACCTTGTTAATACTGTAAATCTATGCGTTCTTTAGCAACATTTTATAAAAAATAGAGATTTGGCCAGTTAAATTAGGTACACCATAACGTTTACAGAAATGGATCGGCTCATATAGACAGTGAGGCATGTGATTGTAGGTTTCAGGTGGACCGTTTCCAGTACTTCAGGAACAGCGGTACTCTGGGCTTTTCAAGCATGGCTCTGTAGAGTTTACAAAGATGTGTGCAAAAAACATTGCAGTACAACAATGAGGTACAGAACAGCTTTTTGGAACACAACTTGTTGGTCCTTAACCTGAGGGCTTTTAGAGCTGACAACCACACAGTAGGTCTGAATATTTAATCATATTTAATCATATAACATTTTTCAATATACAAAACAAATTCCAGGGGTCCAACAAGTCTTTCTTAGCTGTTTTATATGCTTTTTGTGCTTTTCCTTAATACGGTACCTGGACTAATCCTTTAATAGTATGTAAAATAGCACAAAAGTGCTTTATAGATTGAGCTATACAGGCCATCTGGAAAGTGGACCAATGTATTTGATATTCAATTAGAACATTATGTAGCCTATGATTTCTTTGATCTAATCCTAAGAATGAGATTATCTACACATTTTACACACAGGTGTTTAAAAACAGTACTTTAAATAATTGTTATGGCAATATTTGTAAGAAATATCATAATTCAACATTTTACCCAAATTAGAAGTCCTACCAGACATGTTTCCACTCTTATCAGCCAAGAAAAACAAGCAGCTTTAGTGGGCCTACAGTCAAAAACACTGGACCATTAAGGAGTCGGAAAACATCCTGCCTAACTTAAATTCAGAAACCAGATTATATCAAAAGAGTTGATAAGAAAGGCATAGGAAGACAAACCTTAAGCAGCAATTTGCAGATCTCGTATTTGCCCTTAGCGGCCGCCTCGTGGAGAGGAGTGAATTTCCAGAGGTCAGCTACATTGACCGATGCCCCGTGTCTCACCAACAACTCCGCTACCTCATAGTGACCATACGAGCAGGCATTGTGGAGGGGCACTAGGCCACTGCAGAGCAGACAGAACACTTAGATGACTGAATGTGCCGAGATTCAATAAATTATCTACTTCTATGACTGAAATTTGGTTACTGCTTGAACATTGCAGTTTGCTAAATTAATGCCAATAAATATACTTTTTGCTGACTACATGGCAAAAGCAACAACTACAGTCTATTTAAGACAAAAAGAGATAGTAACGAGGACAAGGAGGACAACGCGTACCCTTTGTCTTTAGCATGAACATCAGCTCCATGATGTAGCAGGTACTCCACTACAGCCACACGATTATAGCCTGCAGCAAAGTGCAGAGGGGTGGAATGACGACCCTCCAGGTCACGACAGTTCACGTTCTGAGGAGTGCACAGTTGCTAAAACACAGACAAAATCATAAGTGTAAGAAAAGATGACATTTGGGATTCAGGATGGTAAGACGTAGGTTATTGTTGATGCATGTAACATTAATGAGTTCATGAAACTGATTTGCGGCTCAGTTTACCTGCACAGTTTCCAAATCTCCAGCTTTAGCAGCTTCCAGAAACCGATAATCAACATCGGAGTTTCGAGTTGGGACATTTTCTGTTGGAAAGGGACCAACAAACAGTTAAAATATGTAATTGAAAAGTAAGTATTGCCCCAGAGGATTTGCACCATAAATACATTTTAAAAGCTTTCTATTTTAAATAAGTTCCATTTAATATGGATCACATTAAGACTTCCAACAAACTGATGTTTAATGTCAATAAAAAGATTGCTAGTCAAACCTGTATCAATTCTAGGAAGATTCAAATATTAATTATTTGGTGGTTTTCTAAAGATAATCATATCTTTAGTGGGATTTAATGTGATTCGTTTACATCTGTTGCTTATTCTAAGTTCAACTGAAATAAAATGTTAATAGGGAAGAAAAAAATTGCGAAGCATTAAACCTAGGACCACAGAGTACGGGGGCGCATATCTGCAGTTCTACACACACCCATTGCTCATCACCCGATTAGGCTGATGCTAAGGGCTGCTTGCATGCTGATTTGTGTTTCTGTGTTGCTTCAGGAACATTGATTCTGTGGTGATGTTAGCGTAAAGGTGTCAACGTGTCTGAGGTGTTCTTCAAGGAGTGGCGACTTAACTTAGTTTTATTAACAACCCCGCCCACCACCACTGTAGATTACTGGGATGCCAAAATGCTGCAATAACTGGAGAGTTAATCAATACCACCGCGCATTGTAGACCTAGCTGTTCCTACTCGTGTTCGGCTCACAAAACAACAATTGAAAATGCTCTTATAATTTAGATTACAATGTGAGCAAAGACTCTTGTTTAAACATTATAGCCTAATATGCATTAAGTCAACATGCCTTCTTTGAGGAACAGAACCTTAACTCTTAAAACCTCTGACTGACATTTATTAGATACAATGTTTATGGCATGTTCTATCGATTGGAGTTCCCAAATTTAATGTTTTCGCTTTGACAGAACATTTGTCATTCACGCAGATAACCGTTATTTCACAAAGTTCTATCCAATCACTTTAGTGGGGCAATACATACAACCTGATGATGCAGCACTTGTGCTAGCTTGACCTGGCTATCCCTGAATGAGAGAGCTGTGTGCAGAAACAACCAAACAATAACTTCAAGCTATTTATGAACTTAGACAAATCATAGATATTCACTGTAACTCCTGCTTAAGGTGCACTCAACATAGCATAGCTATCTATTTAGATTGTTTTTTTAAAATGTATTCATATGAATAGTTATAAAACTACAGCCCTAATAAAATCTCACAATTCTCTCTTTTCAACTGGTTTCAAACATGCGCAATAATCCAACTCACACTTTTTGGTATTTTCAACCTGTTAAAAGCACAGCTCTGTTATTTTAAAACCATTGATTAGGATTTTTTTTAAATAAAATTGTGACACAATGGATATAAATCTGCACTGCACTGCTAAAATTAGACTGAATTGGATTTAATAGTTTTACACAAAATGCTAATTGACAAATGAATTGCAATATTTGTTGATATGAAGAATAAAACACTACTATGAAGGGATATGCATCAATTCTGAGGCACTGACACCAGATAATTTACAGGGGTATAAACTTTCTATTTAGATATTGCGCATTACTACAAGGAATCTATTTTTCAAATCATGGTCAAGTAAGTAACTTTACCAACTAAAAGATAATTTCACCCCACATAGACAATCCTTTCATGATTTCATTGTCCAATGGTGGACTACCCTTGATTTCAAATGCCCACAAGCATAATGCTCGCAACTCTAGGCTGTTTGTTGCAACTTTTTATATAACCACTAATCTTTGAAGGGAATTTTCCCATACAGTGGATATATAAAATCTACACACCTTGTGAAAATGTCAGGATTTTGTGATGTAAATGAATGAGACATTATTTATCTTTGTCTCATTCTTTTACATCACAAAAACCAGGCATTTTCACAGGGGTGTGTATACTTTTTATATCCACTGTACATGGACAGGTTTCCCTCCTGAAGTTTCAGAATACTATAGAAAGTTTTTCCTTTGACTCCTCAATTATCACCATACATTTTCTTTTTGATGATAGAAATACATTCTCCAACTTACTATATTACTTAGAACGATAGTGACTTTTTCCCCCCTTAAAATGGGAAAACATTGTTTGAAAAACCTATTGATAAGCTGCACAAAACGTGATTGTTGCATCTATGGACATTTTTTGTAAATTAGTACCTGAAACTATATTACCGCAATTGATCATAACATTGGTCTCCGATATCTTTTTCAATAACATTTTGGTTCATCATTTCTAGGTACGATACAGTGATAGCAGGCTAGATTGAACGAAGATATTTAAAATGAGAATTTATTTTCCAAAGTCTGCTAAAAACAAATAAGATTGTTTCAATTGTTCTTTTTTCTTCTCAGAAGCACCAGTGGTGGAACAACAGTATAGTTCCAAATATACACAGAAGGTAATGTGGTTTTGCATCTTTGACTTAATCACATAAGACATCTTACGTTCACACAAAATAACATCAAATTGAAATATACAACCCTGTTTCTAAAAAAGTTAGGATGCTGCATAAAATGCAAATAAAAACAGAACGCAATGATGTGCAAATCATTTATCCCTAAATTTAATTGAAAACTGTACAAAGACAACATATGAAATGTTGAAACCGAGAAATGTTATCGCTTTTGTAGAAATGCATGCCCATTTTGAATTTGATGCCAGCAACACATTTCAAAAAAGTTGTGACCGGGGCAGGTTTACTACTCTGTTGCATCATCTCTTTTAGCAATACTCTGTAAGCATTTGGGAACTGAGGAGACCAATTGCTGTAGCTTTGAAAGTGAAATGTCTTCCCGTTCTTGGATTTCAGCTGCTCAACAGTTCAGGTTCTCCTTTGTCACATTTTTGGTTTCAAAATGTGCCAAATGTTTTCAGTGTGTGACAGGTCTGGACTGCAGACAGGCCAGTTTAGAACCCAGACTCTTTTACTATGGAGCCATGCTGTTGTAATATGTGCAGAATGTGGTTTGGCATTGTCTTGCTGAAATAACCAATGCTTTCCCTGAAAAAGACGTTGTCAGGGTGGCAACCTATGTTGCTTCGAAACCTATATATTGTTCAGCATTAATGGCGCCTTCACAGATGTGCAAGTCACCCATGCCATGTGCACTAAGGCACCTCCATAACATCACAGATACTGGCTTTTGAACTGTGTGCTGATAAGAAGGTGGATGGTCCCCCCCTCTTCTTTAGTCCGGAGGACACGGCATCCATGGTTCCCAAAAATAATTGCACATTTTTATTCTTCAGACCACAGGACAGTTTTCTACTACCAGGTTTAGTTTTTTAGCATTACACAAGTTTTCCAGTCCGTTGCTGTCTCTGTCCCAAACATTTTGAAACGTGTTGCTGGCATCAAATTCAAAGTGAGCATGTATTTTCAAAGAAACAATAACATTTCTCAGTTTCAATATTTGATATGTTGTCTTTGTACTATTTTCTATTGAATGTAGGGTTTAACTAATGTTTGCATTATGTTTTTCTTTACATTTAATGCTCATTCCCAACTTTTTGGGAAACGGGGTTGTTAAAAAAAACCCTAACCCTAATTTTTTAAAGCCATTTAATCAAATCTACTATACCATTGAGAATCTGCTGCACAGCCTCATTGCCCATCTGTGAGGCAGTGAAGCCCTGTAGGGAGACAATGGCCGAGTCGGCCCCGTAGCTAAGAAGCAGCCTGCATGTCTGAATGTGACCCGCCAGGGCTGCCCTGTGGAGGGCTGTCTGCCCCAGGTTGTCCACCGCATTCACCTGGCGAGATGGAAGTAGGCAGACCAAGTCAGTCAAGCAAACAGCAAGGATGATAAGATAAGTGAAGTTGTATTGGTGTGACCATGGAGAGGCCTACAGTGTATACCTTGGCCCCATGTTTCTGCAGAACCTCCAGGATGTCATTGTGTGCTCTCTCAGCTGCTATATGCAGGGCCGTCATGAAGCTGCAGGCAGGACGAGAGAAAAGGCAGTGATTTAAAGCCAGGCACCAAACTGTTGTTGTTCATTTATTTTTTCCCTATACCATGTTAAGGGACACACTGGCACATGGTTGGTGTCTTACTCTTTGTTTTTCTCATTGATGTTGGCACCTTTACGTAGCAGCAGCTCTGTAACCTGCTTCCGCTTGGGGTGAGGCGAGGCAACCACACAATGCTGAAAAAAGGTACAGCACACAATTCACACCGTGTTCCATTTCTAACACATTACTTTTAAAAACATCAAGTGGGTGTGGCGGCCTTGGATGTCATGCCCATTCATTTTAGGCAACAAACCAAAAACCTACTAAAACGCTTACAATTAAAATGTAGATATTGGATGTTCTGGATAGTTTCAACCCTGTACATCACTATAATGTACAAAACGTACGATTACTCTAAGGAAAGAGTTCATTTTCAAGGTTTTCTGACATGATAGCTAGCAACATCAGGCCGTGTTACATCATTAGCTAACGCCTCCAGCCCTGGTGAGTGTTGCAGCCGACTGGCCTAAATAAAATATAATCATTTGTTAGTTAATAATGTACTAGTATTAAACAGACCTTTGCAATCAATAATGTAGTTGTAATAGTAATAATGTAAACATAAGTGTGTTGGATTGTCACTGTCAATGCCCCAGAGCTAGCAAAGTTATAAGCACATTAATAAAAAAAAGACTTCTGCCAATGTTATCTAATGTGCTAAAATATAAACAACATTTCAGTAATTTTGGCAGTTCAGATAATTCTATTTTAAGTAGCAAATATTATTTATTGGAAGATAGAGACATCAGTGGCATGTTCCCTCCCCACGTCTTTCTGCATCTAGTTTGACTTGAATCTTTGAAAGGAGTTTTCTCAAGGCTGCCACACATATGACGCATTACTTTTCAGTAGTAGTTTACATTTAGGGAATATGATGCCATTGGAACAGGTATATAGCTGTAATTTTAAGGAAACTTTAGCTGTCAGGACTGTAACAATGAAAATTAGCCATACAGAAGGACAAGGGATCTTACCAGGGCTGTCTCGTTGGTCTGTGGGTGTTTAAAGCTGATGATCTCCAGAGCCAGGGTCTTCTTCACCTTGGCCATGTCTGCTTCCCGAGCAGCCTGGAGCAGCGAATGACCTTTAAACTCATCTTAATGGTACACAGAGGATATTGAAAACATTAACAGAAGATCTCAGTGTACATGCTGGCATTTTGTTCAGTCTAGAAGATGCTAGTTTGAGGTGGTGTCCTGTTAGGAGTTTTTGAGAATATGAAGAAATGCAAATACGTACGTAGATGTATTTTTCCATAGGCTATATGAGGACTTTGTGTGTGTGGGTGCATGCACGTGTGTACACATCTCCAAACAGAACTCACAGCTGAGCCTCTCTTTAAGTTCAGGGGTCGGCGCCATATCCACGGCACTCTTGCTGTGGCAGTTGAGCAGGTTGGGGTCTGCCCCGTGGCTCAACAGCAGAGAACACACCTCCACACGGTTCTTAGATGCAGCTTCGTGGAGAGGGGTAAACTGCCACAGGTCCATGGCATTCACACACGCTCCGTGCTGTAGACACAGAGTTAATCATATTCTCAATCAATAAAAGCATTAAATGTGACAGGCAGGGCTACAGACAAATGACAGATGAATAGAGCGCTTACCTTGAGAAGAAGCTCAGTGACTTCAAAATGTCCATAGGAGCAGGCATTGTGAAGAGGGACCAGGCCACTGTGTGCCAAAAAGATATAGCCATTCAGTTTTACTTTCGAGTTATAATTAACAAAAGGTAATCACTATGTGATTGAGGTTGTACAAATCTAAGAATGATCTTTGATGAGGAAACAGTGGGAGCAAAACTTTTAACTATTTGAGTGGTTTTACCCTTTGTCCTTGGCATGGACATCTGCCCCGTGCTGCAGAAGTAGCTGAACTATGCGGACACGGTTGTAGCCAGCCGCCAGGTGCAATGGGGTAGACTGGAAAAGAGGAAATGTTATTATACACAGACCTCGGTCAATGTAGCTTATAACAAACTGCCTTTAGGGGCCCAGAGAGTTTGTGAATGGCTGATTATACTTGGAGACAAGTTGCATACACAGGAAAGTCTGAGTTTATATTGGAAATGGTAAAAGGATGCAAGCTCAGCAAGATTGTAGTGAACTCCAGAATAACTTTTGACCACCCTACCAATGCAAGCCTGACAAAACTAATTATCATCCATATTAAAAGTATTCTTCTTAGGTCGCACATTGACCCTAGCGTACCTCAAGTGGAGAAAGATGAAAAAGGAAATAGCGGAAATGTTGAAAAGCCAATGTTAGCTAGACAAAGGTCTGACCCAACTACACCCCTTCCTTCCCAAAAACAATATACAGTTTGCTAAAATGCTGGGGGAGGAAGGATTTAATTTATAGCATTATGTATTCATACAATGTGTATGTCTATATCCATTCCAAATGAGTGAAGCATTGCATTGTTAGTTTAAACAAGCTGTGGAATAGATTATCCATCCATCAGGCTAGAAACAGTTTACCTGACAAACAGAAAGGAAGAAATAGTAGCATTCATGCACTCAATGCTAACAAGACAGAAGACTACTGCCCAACTTGTAAATTGTAAGACGGATCACCGAATCACAAGTACATCACAGATCAACCAAATTCATTAAGGTTATATTAGAATAATTCAGTGCTTGATGAAGACAACCATAAGGAAAGAAATCCATTAATACAAAAAACATTAGCAGCAAAGACAGCACAGCACTTAAAGATGAAAAATGATTTGCCCCGTTCAAGACTAGAAGAAGTGAGAAGTGGACAGTCACATAACCACAAACAATACAGTACATGAACTGATTGACAAAATGCAGGTGCAGGCTTCCAGACATGCATGTGACCACCATTAAAAAAGAAAAGTCACAGACCTACATTAAATGTATTGATTGGAGGGACAGAAGTGATTGAAACGTTGCAGAGGTGGAAGGGGGTAAGGCAGTTAGAGGGGTGCAAAAGGGGGAGGAGGCACTCTGGAAAAGCAGGCAATGTGAAATTTCTGAGCTCTTTTGAGTGGGACGTGGCCTTCGAACCACAAACTGACAACACCACACCAGGGTTTAAACAGAAAGCCCATCTGATTTCTTTCAAATACTTTAAGCAGTTGATTGAGCCTGCTTGGGCAAAGTTAATAAGGACTAGTCCAAAGGTTTCCATTGCAACCAACCAGCTTAAGCACAGCTCAAATATTTGAAAGACAACAGAAAAGAATTAAACCCAGGTCTGGCACACAAGCACCCTCCAACTCACTTCCATACACAAGAGCATTGGGGTAGGAAATGTGACCAAAAGACCCAGGTCCATGATGTGCAATTACAAGTGAGAGTCAGTGTACTGGCCAAATAAACCATGGATTAAAGAAAAATCACAATAGTGCAACAATCAGATGGCTGTTATCAAGGCAAACTTACCAGCATTTTTTGGGATGTTGACTGATCGACAATGTTGCCAGTCACACAAAAAAACAAAACAAAACAAAAAATTACAAAATTGTAGCATTTTTTTTCAAAGCAAGAAGATAATGCTAGCTTATCACTCTTTATATTAAAGTAAATAAGATTAACACTGGAATTATCCATTCACAGTGAACTACAAAGAAGTATTTGGACCGTGAGACATTGTTATTTTGGCCCTGTATTCAAGCACTTCTGATGAAAGGAAATATACAATGATTATTGGGATACATAGCAGACCGACTGTTAAATTTAATTCACATGTATTTTAGGATGAGCCCTTTAGAAATAACAGAACATTGGAGCTATTGGCTTGTATCTTAGCAGACAAGATGTTTTATGTACACTTCAAAACTGCTGTCGTCAGCAAGTCATTTCCAGTTGCAGATGTGTGTCAAAAACATAACACCCACTTCATAATCTACGCACACAACTTCCTTTTTACCTCTACTCTTTCAATCACACTGTTACATGTTAATTTTGGTCTCATCTTTCAACAAAAACATATCTACAAACCAGCTCTGCAGAAAAAATAAAACATTTCCAATGTCAATAACAATATAATATGCTCGGAAAATGTATATGAAGGAATAATTAGTAGGACAGATGTGTATTTGAGCATTGACTTCAGGGACTAATTGAACGAGTGCCAAATCAGGCAAAAAAAAAAAAAAAAAAAGGTGTTTGTTTCAAGATCATTTTTTTTTCATATAACAGACATGTCCCATGTTTAAAAAAGGTTATGAAAGTCTCATGTTTTAAAAGCTTGATGAAAAGTGAAATGAATAATTGTGAAATTTATCATGATTTTATAAGATGAAACCTGACCATTCTCAGAGTCATACCGTTATGCTGCTAATGTTGCGCTTTCACACAAGTGTTCTATCCATAAGGGGTCCAATAGCCTAAACCAGGAATGAATGTTCCCAACCGTAACATTGATAACCAAACCTTTATGCCTAAACATCCTGTAGCTTTGAAACCTAAACCTAAAGCTAACAGGTAATGTCTAAACCTAAAAAACGTAAACACCTCAAATGTTGCCTTTGATTAAACTACCATAAACTGTGGTTTAAGATCTGTATTTAAAATCAACAATGCTAAGCATCTAAACTAATCTAGGGTTATGTCAATTATCTGGATTCCAGAATTGACAGAATATATTCCCCAAAACATGTAACATCTTTCCTCACTCCCTTAATACTGAAGACAGTGTGATTCCCCACTGACATAAGTAGTATGAAAAGTATGACACGGCCAAGATTGCTAAACTGTATATTTAATATTAATGGGTCAATCAGTCAGTCAAGCACTCAGTCAGTAAGAGATATTCGCTTTTCTTGGCTGGCTCTGCTTACGCGGTCTGGCAAAAATATGAATGAGCCTTAGTCTTAACCACAGGAGACTATATTTAACTTGAGCACAAGTATAAAAAAATTATAAAAACAAAGTTTAGTCTTCGACTGATGGGCATCTTTTAGGTCACAGATCAGAGAATATCACGTTGCTCAATGTTAGGAAGCAGTACATAGCTTTGGCACAGAGTCTAACTAAAGTAATAATCTAATTAAATCCAATGGTAAATTATTTTCATGTAGTCCTACATAATAATCGGACAACAATGAAAATGGTGTTTGTAATCTGAACACAACAGTGACTTTTAATAGTATGCAGGCAGAAAACATACATGGGCCACACTTGCATAAACCACTGGTTTAATGATGGTTTGGCAAACCTTTCTGGCTCTAGGGCCAACCATCTGAGCTGATAAATACATCTACATAGTTGGATGTAATCAAACACGTCTCCATAAAACATAATTCAATTCATTAACGTGAATAGAAAGGCATATGCCTTTCCTTTTTGTAGACCTGGGTTCACACCCCATTCTATAAGTTTTAGATTTGTGTTTTTCAGAATCCAACCTACTTTCTTACAAAGACCAGCATTAGAATAACAAATTACAGAACTGAATTGCTTAGCAAGTCTAAATCTAAAGTCCTATGCAGTTGAGGATGACACTTCAAGACTGGGGACTCTCACCTTCCTAGTATCAGCTAAGTGTTTTTTGTGAGGCTAACACTCTAGATCAGACTGTGAAGCTAGGATCTGTCAAAATAGACTGGTCTAGTGTCAAAATAGACTTGTTTAGCTGATATGCAAATGTTGGCCACACACCAGATAGTACCCTCCTTTGTAATATAACCTGAAAGCAGTAAGGGACACTACTGTCAACACTTAAATTCAATTTTACAATTTGGAAAGCACAAAGGTGGTCACTTAGGTTAAGACTTAAAGGCTTATCTAACTCAGAGACAAACAGCGGAGGAGTTTTCACCTTAAAAATGATACTTAGAATTCAAACATCGCAACCATCACCACCAAGCACCAGGCTTTAGTGGATCACACCCTCATCAAGGAAGAGCAGTAACAGCAACATTGGCTAAATCGCTACTTTGACAACATCGCAAGTCATCAGCATTGACTAATTCTGGATAGTAAACATATCATTAGCAGAGTTTACATTACTGCGCAAAAACTTCAAACTCCAGGGGGAAAACATCATGTACAGTTTAAGTAGCTTAGTCAAGGAAAAATTAAGTTAGAATATATTGCCACAAAACCACACATTTGGATGGTTTCTCTCTTTCTTGTTGTAAAGTTGACAGAACCAAGGCGAGTGGATGCTGGTAAATTAGACTGGATGCGGTTTGAAGTGCCTACTGAGTTAACTGTCTGAAGTCCCAATCTGTTATTCACTGTTTCATTTTTTTTTGTAGGCAACAATTTATTTACAGAGTCTGTCAGGGTCTTTTCAATCTGCCTATTAATGTATGAAAACCATAGAATGCCCCAGTATGCCCAAGAAACAAGTTTATAAAAACACAGAAGCCGTGAAAAAGTCTAATCTCCAAACAAACATCTACATTCGGTTACATACAACTTCAATCAGAGTTACAGTACCAGCCGAAAGTATGGACACCTACTTATTCAAGGGTATTTCATTTTCCCATTTTAAATATTTAAAATAATAGTCATGAAATCAAAAGTATGAAATCATGTATCAAAATAAATGATTAGGTTTAGATTAATCAAAGCAGACACCATTTGCTTTGATGACAGCTTTTCACACACTTGGCATTCTCTCAACCAGATTCATGATTTAGTCACCTAGAATGCTTTTCCAAAGGTCTGGAAGTAATTGCCACATGATGGGCACTTGTTGGTGCTTTTCCTTCCCTCTGCGGTGCATCTTATCCCAAACCATCACATAATTTTGGGTGATTGTGGAGGCCAGGTCATCTAACGCAGCACTCCATCACTCTCCAAGGTCAAAAAGCCCTGGCACAGCCTGGAGGAGTGTTCTGGGCCATTGTTCTGTTGAAAAACATTGTAGTCCCACTAATTGCAAAGCAGATGGGATGGCTTATCGCAGCAGAATGCTGTGGCAGTCATGCTGGTTGAGTGTGGCTTGAATTCAAAATAAACCAGACAGTGTAACCAGCAAAGCACCCACGCACCATTACGCCTCCTCCATGCTTCATGGTGGAAACCACACATGCAGAGATCATCCGTTGAACGACTTTGTCTCTCAAAAACACAGGGGTTGCACCCAAAAGACTCATTTGGACTACCCATACCAAAGGTCTAATGTCCATTTCTCATTTTTCCTGGTCTCTTCTTATCAGTCCTTCAGTAGTGGTTTCTTTACAGGCCTGGGAATATAAAGGCTTGATTCAAGTCCTCATTCAATGTGGTTGGATGGGGTCCCTGTGGTTGATGCTTGGCAAAGTGGCTGGATTGACTTCCTGCCGGTTGGGCCCCATCCAGGGTTACCCTCAGATAGGGCCAGTGTCACTGGACCACTGTTTTTACAGCCCCATATTATTGTACCAGGGGAGCAGGGCCAGTTCTCCTTCTCCATTGTAAATCCCTGTTAATCTAAGGAATGCGCTCTCAATTTTCCTTGTCTCCTGCTCCGTTTAAACTTGGACCACACTTCAGGAGTACCAGCCTCGAAAGACTCGTAGCTGTCCCTGTCCATGGTCCTCCTTGTTGTGTTGCAGATCAAGACGATACCTGACGATTCAAGCTGCCACTACGCTGACCATTCCTCCCCCCCCAGATTGTCCCTGTCCATCTGGTCATGCTTCTGGATTGTTTTATATACTCAGACCAAAGGCATTTATTCATTACTAAAATGTGTACATTTTTCACATGCCACAACCAGAAGAGGAATGGCCAACCCTCTGAGCCTAATTCCTCACTGGGTTTCTTCCTACATTTTCCTAGCCGCTCTGCATCAACATTGTTGTTGCTTGCTTCTTGGGATTTCAGGCTGGGTGTTTTGTAAAAGCACTTTGTCATAACCGCTGATGTAAAAAGGGCTTCATAAAATAGATTTGATTGATTCATGCAGTCTCTTCTAAACAGATGATTTTGAGATGAGTCAGTTGAACTCTGTAAAGCATTTATTTTTGCTGCAATCTGAGGTGCAATTGATCGCAGATTTGAGAAGCTGGTATTTCTAATGAACTCTGGGTCTTCCTTTCCTGTGGTGATCCTCATGAGAGTCAGTTTCATCATAGAGCTTGATGGTTTCTGTGACTGCACTTGAAGAAACTTCTGGAGTTCTTGAAATTGTCTGGATTTACTGACATTCATGTCTTAAAGTAATGATAGACCTTTGTAATTATAGATCTTCGCTTATTTCTGCTGTTTATGCCATAATATGGACTACTACAGTACAGACATAATGATGGTCTTCTGTATACCAACCCAAAAATGCATTAAGGAAAGAAATTCCACAAATTAGCTTTTAACAATGCACACCTGTTAATTGAAATGTATTCCAGGTGATTACCTCATGAAGCTGGTTGAGAAAATGCAAAGAGGGTGCAAAGCTGTCATCATGACAAAAGGTGGCTACTTTGCAGAATCTACAATATGAAATGTTTAAAAATGTTTGGCTTGCTACATGATTCCATACATTATTTCAGACTATTGATGTTTTCATTGTGTTTGGTACTTAACATTAAACTTCAGTGGCAGATTGCAGTTTTCTAAAACTCATTACAAGAAAATAATATTGTAGCTACAGATTAATAACAGCTATGATATGCCCACAAGATGAGCACAAAATTTAATAAAACTACCAAATTGTTTGGTGGGAACAGCTATTTAGCAAAGATATTTTTTATCAAATTATTTTAATGCACAATAATAATAAAGGCCCATTTCACAAATCTTAAATAATTTATATTTTTGTGGGAATAGCTACATTAGGTGTATAAACTTCATATCAAATTGCTCAAGGGTCTACAGTATCTCTATCTTAAAACAAATCCATATCTTGCTTTAATATTTATGTAATTTAAAAGAAAAAGAAGGGCACTGACTTTAAACTGAGTGATACATAGGAGAAAAATTCAAGTCATACATGGGCAGCATTTGCTACATTACACAATATTAATATAAATTGGAGGGATATATGGTTGTGAAGTAAATATGTTACCTTGCGGCCATCACTGGCATGACAGTTCACATTTAACGGAGTCAGTAGTGCCATCAGTTTCTCTTCGTTGCCACTCCTGTAGCACACAAATCATTAAGAATACGGAGAGTCACTTAACGTTGTACTGTAATAGCCCCATTTCCCTTTTAATAGCAGGGCATTTGCACAGATTTAATCAAAAACCAGTTTAAAATAAAAGCCAGGTAGAAAGTCAATTTCAGGGAGTACCTGAAAAAAGCTTAAGGGATAGCAACATTGTCACTATGTAACAACCTTCAAGGACTGATGGTGCTGAAGTGAAACCGACAGTGCATGGTTGTTGCAGAGATTTCTGAGACCGCAATGTTCTATTTGTTCCAGTACGTCAGGCAATTCCAAAGATTTGAGACAGCTAGGCTATAAAGTTGCATTCTCTATTTATAGTGAATATATTCTTCTTATCATTATCAGTACTGATAGCAAATGTATAAAATATTGATTCCTATGTGTAGCGTTGTGATGCTAAATGAGCAATGACCCAGTTTTGGAGTAGATGGGACTTTTTTCCTGGTTTTGGGAAAAGCTGGTTACTTTTTAAGAGACTTACCATTCAACTAAACTAACAATATGCCAACGTCAATTTCCTCCAGAGGTATGCTCAGAGATCATCTGACTTGGGTTAAGTACAACCAATAACTATATATTTAAATTTAGCCAAACCACTTCAAATACTAGCTGATGAAAAATAGAAAAATAATAAGTGGCTGGGGTAATTGTATTATTTTACATGGTTTGAAAACTTTGAAACAAGTAGACATAAGACTACACTGACCTGGCTGCTTCCAGGAGTTCATCCTTCTTGTACTCACCTGAATAACAGGAATGCAAGGTTAGAACAGCAAAGAATGTTACAGTTTCAGTGACATGGCTAAAAAAAAAAAAGAATATTAACCACCTAGAATAGGTGTTTTTTTCTAAAGCACCTAGAATATACTTAAAGCAATGGAGAGAATTAGCTGAAATTGAATAGTTATTTGAAACTCACCGATGAGCACAGCCTTGGCAGAGGGGTCAGCCAAATCCAGAGCAGACTTACCGTCTGTATTACGGATGTTGGGATCAGCACCATGCTGTAGGAGCACTGTGTGAAACAGACATTGTTGAGAAAATGTTTGTTTAAGCCTTTAGCACTTTCTGAATTTCTTCATAAAATGTACCTAAAATGTAACCAAATGTAAGTCCTAATAATATTTTTTTAAAGAGCATGATCAAACAAATATAAAAAGATTTGCACATTTTCAGGTTTTTTGTTACTGAGCAACTTGATCAAATATTGGAAAAGGCTTGCAAACCTAAAAAATAATCAGGTCAACAAATCATGCATTAAAGTACTCCAAAAGTTAGTATTTTGCACCATAATTACAATCAAGCTACCAACTCTATTTTTGGTATTGTGCTTTGTTATGTTTTGCCCATAACTAAATTTTTAGTATATGTTTCTGAACATTTGCCATGATTAAGAAACACAATGGTACCATCAACATGACGGTACAAGTGCTCTGAAACATTTATTACTCTGAATAACTGCTAATATGTAATTCACCGTTGAGCTGCTATTTCACACAATGAAATTAAAGAATCCATGAGTTTGTAGAGTATCGAGTTGAGCCCTTTCATGAACCCAGTCAATTACAATGGAAAAAAGTATATGCAGCTCCTTTATTAAAATGATATACATTGTAGAATTTACAGTACTTCAGTCAAATACTTTGTCGTTTCATGGACAAACATCTAGGACTAAAAACAATAAAGGATAATGAAATGTTTTGCCCTAGATTAATCTGACACTGTCGGAGAAACCTTGCCTTATAGCTTTAACACAGAGGACCGACCATCACAGTCAGACATGGGCTTCCTTACCAATGCACACGTCAATCTTTCCCTTGATGGCTGCCTCATGCAGGGGTGTGTAATTCCAGTTGTCCCGGGCATTAGGGTCCGCACCTTGGCACAGCAGCAGACTCACCACCTCGGCGTGGCCAAAGGAGCAGGCGTTGTGCAGGGGGATGAGACCACCGTCATCTCTGGCGTGCACGTTAGCTCCAGTCTGTAAGAGATGCTCAACCACATCCTTTCGGCCAAAACCTGAAATGGTGATGGACAAGACGTGGTCAGTGTATTCAGGGTGATATTTTGCCAAAATAGTAACGCGTGGTTGGTGGTACAAAAAACAAAACAAATATTTATATTAAAATGAGCAGTCTGCATTTTTGCATCGGTGTTGAATGGTAACATGGGCTGTGTGATGGGATGACAAACTTCATACTGAAGATGTTTGAAAGCAATCATCAATAGTAACAATGTATGTTTTTCTTAAAACATGGCAAGTAGAGCAATGTGCCAAATGATTTATTTTGTTATTTCCCTATTTGCCATAGGCCATATCCTTTGTGTTCAGACTTACAATATGTGGTATTTAGACTACTAAGCTAATGGAAGACAACAAAAATGCTTGAAGAAAGGACCAAGAGCATCAAGCAGTGCAAAATTACTAATTGGGAGTACAACTCTTTTCACGCTTGCATTTCATGATCAACCATCGTATCCATGAATCTATTAGACTAACATAAAATAACTAGCATAACATAAAGAATGTCCCCCGCCAAAGTAAAAAGAATAATGATAGAATTGCAAAAGACTGCAAGATTGAGTTAGGAAGGGAGGTTAAACTGCCGTAAAAATATCACTCCTTGCGGAACCTAAAATAACACAAATGCATTGGTAAATACACACAAGTTGTTGGGTTGTCTTGCAAACAACTTTAACAGAGATACAAAAATACAGTGTATATATAACAAAGGTGACAATAATTATGTTGTACAAATGATTATGCAATTTGTGACTTTTTTTAAACCACTTGAATATAAACATAGGTGTAAAATTGTGCATTGAACAAACAAGATAAAACTATTATGCTCTTATTAATTCTATATAAAGCTTGAAGGCTTCTTTCTATATGGATTTTCTACAAGTATACTCCTGCGTTTCGTTCACATACGCAGAAGTATAGTATGGGTCTGATTTATCAGCGGAAGCATGCTTGTGTGTTGCGTACGCCAGTTTGACAAATCCCAATAATTGTATGCGCACGTAAATCGTAGGATTTTCACATATGCGAGAATTTTATTAGAAACATACGTAAGATTGATATACGAGGGCCCTGGAATCTATTTTCGTTTACGGCAAAACACTGAAAGGTCCATGTATCTCTGAGATGTCAACATCACAGTGACCATCAAGAAGGCACAATGCCAGATGTACAGCTTGTGGCACCTGAGAAAACAGATTTGATGCAGCCATATACAACTAATCGTTATCCATCCTTACCACCAGCAATGTCTGTTTTGGGTCTGCCAGCTGCAGGAGTAACTGCAATGCAGTCTGCAGAAAGAGTAATTGGCCACCTGCCCTCCATTAAGGTCTTACATGACTACAGGGCAAAGTAGCATGCAGGATAGGTCATCCCAGACATCCACCACCCCAGTCACCCACAGTTTCAAAAATGATCCCTGTACAGACAGTCAGTAAATGTCAATTGAGACCAAGATTCTTTTTACCATTATTTACCAGATCAGTTGATTAAGAACAAAATTATTTACAATGATCTGGGGTGAATGTTTAAGGTCAAGGATGAGGACAATTCAGGGTTAACAGTTTTGCTATGCGATTTAAACTAGGGAACACCAGTTAGATGTCCTAACCACTAGCCAACCTTGCCATCCCAGAATTAATATAGCGCAAATGTAAAAATGTACATAATACATTTAACCCCACTATGTCTTGATTGTGTATTCTGCCCCTAGCAGCGCCAGTACACCTACTAAAATGATAGGTGCTTGTAAATGTACTTAGCAAATAAAGGTGCTTCTTCAGTATTTACTCCAGGTGTTCAGACCACTACTCCGCTTTCCTATATTAATTTTGTCCCTGTACTAATATCTACTGTAGTGATCTCTATTCATCACTGTATAAAACTGTGAAACAGACATCAATCATAGGATCCTAATGGGAGGATATGCCACTGTTCAAAGCAAACTTTACAGTTTAGGAGTCAGAAGAGTTAGATGTGACATTAACTGGAATGAGAAACCTAGAGAAATGGGCAGGTACATTCACAGATGTTTCATAATTATGAGCTGTATATAACAGCAAGGAAGTGGAAGAATTGTGATTAGAAACTTAGTTTCCACTTTAGAAGATGATATTAGTAATTATTATATATTGTAGATTTGTCAGCCACCATGTTAATCACCCAAATTAGTGTGTTTCCCCCCAAATCTAAAACAAAAACACTAATCCATAGGTCCACTTTAGAAGTTTCATAATCCTACTTACTCATGAGGGACGTTATCCTTTAACTAAAAGATGAGACAGCACTAGGTCATTTCTATTACACCTAAATAAACATCTCAGCAAATTGCAACAAGATGTTATTACCATCTAATATGTTTAATTACTTTTCCGGATACATGTTTTTTTCCAAGACAACTTTGATATGCTCTAACCAGATAAACTATTTTGGTTAAATAACATTATCTATATCTAAAAGAAAAGTACTGTACCTTAGTTTCTCCAACAACAATACTATGCTTTTATTTCACACCAAATGTATTGTAATGTTCACCTTTGGTGATCATGAGTCTTTTACATGGAAATTGTCTTAATCTAAGCAATGTGGTTAGCGCTGGTTTTGAACTTTAACACCCACACCGTTATGGTATTCTTGATTATAATGCAAAAATTGGTATCCAAGGAAGATATTTAGAAAAACCGTTTAAAAAAACGTGTTGTATGTTTAGCAAGTACAACAATAGTACTAGTAGCGGACTGAGCTACTTACGATTTTGAGGCCGTCAAAAATATGTTTTTAGCATTAACCAGCTAACTAGTTAGCTTCGTTCGATGGCCCTTTCTTGGAAAGCTAGTCCACTATTTCTTATCAAATGTAAATATGTAGATACTGTGGTGATTATTAAATACTTAGTTACGTGATCAGTTCTTCTCGTTAAGACAACCCAAATTGATATATTTGACAAACACAAACCAAAGAAACTGCGATGTCAACACGAAAACAAAGCTGGTTAGCCCTAGCTTAGCTAACCTGCAGCGAAATGAAGAGGAGTTGATTTTCGCCCGGCCATGTCCTTTGCATTCACATTCACCGAGTCCACAAGTCTTTTAACCCGGGATACATCTCCACTCCGACAGGCCTCAAATAGCTCTCTGAAAGCTCCACCGATTCCGGTACAACCGTCGCCAGGGCTCGTGCCTCCTGAACCGGGGCTCGAGACACTACTACTCCCCCCACCCGAGGTTGTTGTGGTGGGGCTTGTGCTGCTCCCACTACTGAAGGCCGGGGCTGGAAGATCTGGCGAGGCCAAAGGATTTTCCATGCCTGCGCTGCATCCACGCTCACCATCCGGCACTACCGTCGCAGTCACAAGATCAATCGTAGGAGAGCCCGGAGGATTTACTGAAAGAGAACCGTTTCGTGGGGGAGATTGTAAACTGCCCTGCGGTTGTTGCTGTGATGAGCGACGAGACACCGCCATTTTCAAAGCAGCTCTCTCACTCCCTCTCTGGAAACAAAAACACTCACTGTCTATGCCACAGCCACTCAGAAGGCCCGCCTACTCGACCAATGGTTTTGTGGTTCTCTTGAAAGATACCATAGCAAAGTCAACAAATCAGTACCAAGTTTGTATTCGTTGATCCGTCATTATTAAATGTAATGTTGGTCCCACAAACTGCCGGTGAAGTGGAACAATATATCAAATTTGGCGTGAGAAATACCGGCGCAGTCTACCAACAATCCCCTACAACATTCGGGCCCACGTGTCTTCTACACCAATCGCTAGGTTGCATGTTATAGGACAGGTACATGTCCAGCTGTCTCGATAATTTGCCCGTTTTTAATGCATTTGTTGTCATTTTCAGGATCAGAAATGCCAACTCCTGTTCTGCTGGTAGCATAGCTAGCTAGCACACAGATCAGTGATGGTAGAAAACCCCCCCTCCCACCTCAATCTGGAAGGCCCAAATTTAAACACAAAGCTGACCAGCTTGTCCTTGTTTTCATAAACACCTTCAATGTCAGTAGAGAAATGCATTTTTAGCCTATTTTTAATCCTTCATCACTGTTCCAGTGCACAAAATCCTGTACTTTCTGAAGACTATTGGTCTGTGACCCTTACCTTGGTCAACATTTGATCACCTAGTCTTGCCCCATCTCAAAGGTATCACTGCAGTTTGCCTTACAAAGGGGTACTCTTACCTTATGAGGTCTGAAGCCTGCTGGTTTTCTGTTGTACCTCATCAGTTGCACTCACCTGGTATCCCAGGTCCAAATAAATCACTGTTAAGAGGGTTGCAATGAAATAATAGAAGAGGAAATGGCTTTGAGATCCAGAAATGAGTTTGGGGGCCTAACAGGTCTGTCACTGAAGCAACATGTGCATTCACTATATTCTCACGATACCTCAACAACCTAAAACAAGTATTAATTGATTCGATACAATTTGTGGGCTTTAGCTCGGCGTTCGTCATCATGCCAGAGCTACTGTAATAGTGAGTAGAGGATGAATCAGATCATTCCAGTGCTGAAGGATACAGCGCCCAGAATAGGCATGCCCTGTTGGTTAAAAAGTGAGCGATCCCCAGACTGGCCCAACATACTTTCTGGGAAAAAGACAACGGACCGGCACGTTATGAATACGTTTCACGCCAAAACCAGTTTTATTTGCAACAGCAATATCTTGAGTAACAAAACAATCAACACAAATAGAATTGGAAGCCGCTGATGTCTTCTTAACTCTTATGGGTACTGTAGGGGTCACAGTGGCATTTATAAAACACTCCAATAATGAACAAATCTTTGTCCAACAAAGTAATCCAACATAACAGAAAGTCACCCTTTTTTCTCATCATTTATCGTGTTTGTCTTCTGGCGGGGGGGAGCTGAGGCTACAGAAGTACACATCAGAGGAAGTAGAGCTTGTCTGCAAGCTGGATGGATGGCTCTGAGTGGAGGTACTGGCCTGACAGGAAGGCCAGTTTGTGGGCATACTTGCACGGTGCTGGCACTCTGATAGTTCCGGGCCAATTCCAGTACATGTGGCACATTTTGAAGGTAAGCCTGGAGTCGCAGAGTTAGATTGTGTTAACATGGACAGACTGTTACTGCTGCAAGAATTACAAGCTTTCATGTGACATCCAATCCACCCACCAACATATTAAGTAAATAATACCTGAAGGTACTGGCAGATATTTTGCCCTTACTCACAGGTTTATGGTGACATAATGTACATCACTGTCTGTTTAACCTTACCTTTGCAAGTGGTCTGGGGAGAGGTTTGCTGTGTTGTAGACTGAGATGTAGTGTGTGGGCAAGCCACAGCCCTGTCGAATGTGATGTGCCATCAGGTAGAAGTCAATCCTAGGGAGAGAAAAATAATGTAATCAGTGTTACAAAACTGATGATCTGGTGACCCAAGCCTAATTCCAATCCTGTCCACTTTTTCCATCTACCCAAAAAATGTAAACATGAAGGAAACTATCTGGGCAATCAAATCAACCTTTCCTGTTATATCAAAAAACTATTACAAACACACACTTTTAGGAAAAGGGGGCCATTTTATGCATTTTGCTTAACTAATTCCAGTCCTTTTCAATATTGATCCTGTTTTTATTTATTTAAAACAAATATATATTTTCTGTAAATCTACACTGACTCAACTTTTTTTAAGAATAAACTACTTTTCACTAAAATACAATGCATTTTGAGATGCATAATAATAGTAACTAATTACAATAGTGCTACATCAACACAACTACATGAAACCTTCACTTTTTAATTTTTTACTTGAAAAATGCATTTACGCACGCACGCACGCACGCACGCACGCACGCACACACACACACAGTAATAACTTCAATCCCTTCAAGGCAATTTATAGATATATGAGGGGATAAAATATTTTTGTTTCATTGCTGTTCAACAAACCATTCAACCATTTATTAACCGATAAACAAACTGTTATAATTGTTCAAAATAGATGGTCAATGGAATAAAAATAAAGCCTATTGTCTTTCAGTCGAAAGGCTATTGTAACCTACAAAAACGGCAGAGGTTATCCTAAAATCATGTGTCACTACAATTTAACATAGGTGGAAGCCAATACATTTGTTGTGGGCTTTTGAAGGAAATTGGTGTTTGGCTAATTGCTTTTATTTGGCCGATTATTTCAGACAACTGTGGTTGTGTGTGAATAGGTGTCCAATATGCTTCAGAAAAATTTGTAATACATTTTTGTAACAATTTAAAGTGATTGTAATTTTTTTCTCTGTTGCCGTTTTGTTGAAGTTTAACAGCCTTATTCACTACATCTATATCCAGCCATTGTATAACATACATTTATAGAAAGCCAATATGTATTTACTATCGTATAGTTTATGCATTTTCCATAAATTATCAGACTTATTGTCTTGTGTTTTGTTATATATATATAATATAAAAAAATATTAAAACAGTGGCAGGGCATCTTTGAACTCAGAACACTTGAGGAATGAGGCAAGAGGTCCTACCTCATACTAAATACATATACCTAATAATACTGCCAGGGGGTGTATATTTCTAGCAAAATGACTGGGCTTATGCGCATTTTACTCAAGCACCATCTCACTCCTCCAATGTTCTGTTTAAACCAGGCTCTTTATTGCCGTGGATGTGTGATGAGATACATACATTTTTCACTAATTTATTCCACAACACTATTCAACATATGTATAGACTGATTAGTATGACTGGAAACTAACTTATTAATGGTTTTCCATGAACATCCTTGATGTACAGTTAGAGAGGGACAAGGAAGAGAACTAGCATTGAACTCATTAATGACAGAGCCAGAGACTAACCAGTCCCTGTTAGTGACAGTGTGGTCCAGAACAGTCCCAGGTGGAGGGGTTCCAAATCGCGCTCCGGAACACGAGTACAGAGTTGTGCTGATGTGTTTCTGCACCACAATAAAGACCAGTTTGGGTTCACAGCGAGGAAATGTCTCAAAGCACTTGAGCAACTGAGGGACCTCATAAAGCTCAACTGTCTTCAGCTGGCCTTCAGAAACCCCATCCCGGTACACCACTATCTTTTCTGGGAAGTTGTGGTTCACCTGGAAAAACAAAAAATATGAAGGTCTTTAAAATTACTATATTGGCATAGAAATTTCATTGTTTTATTTTAATAAATTGAAAATCAAAATGAATTATTGTAAAGTGATACTGGTCATATCTTGGGGAGAACCATGTTGCTTGCATAACCCCCACTAATATTTGGTAGAGCCACCTTTTACTGCAAGAACTTTTAAGTTACAGATTTGTGCCAAGATGTTCAGGTTGGTTAGACGATACTGGTGGGCCACATATTCTCAATGTGATTGGGATAGGGACTTGACTGGGACTCTGTAGGACATTCACCATTTTGTTCATGGACCACTTCAATGTCTTTGGTCTTGTGCTTAACCAGCTGAAAGGTGAATTTCCGAGCTTCAGATTTATCTACCTGTTTTTGTTCCATAAATTCCTTCTTCAATTTTAACAAAATGCCCATTTGCTGCTCATGAAAAGCATCCCCAAAACATGATGTCACCATGATACTTCTTTAAAGAAAACATGGGGTGTGTTGGGTTTGCACTAAATATCACGTTTTCAATGTGAGCTAAAAAAAAAATAGGATTAGTGCATCTGACCTTCATCTGACTTTTATTAACTCTCCGGCTTTTTGTCATAGTCCATGTGTACTTTCAGATGGTACTTATTGAGTAATGGCTTTTTTTTCATGCTACGCTGTCCTACAAACCAAAATAACGCAGAACTTTTGATGTGATTCATTGGTACCCATCACTCTCAAGTGATTGTTGGCCTCTGTGGATTCTCTCTTATGTCTCTGTTTGAGTGCTGAGTTTTGAGGGCTTTTATTCTCTTTTAAATTCTTCCTTGTAGATCCTCTCCAACTAGTTCAGACTGTATCAGGAGGGTCAGTGAACTGCGATGTTCAGGTCTCCACACAGATGTTGAATGGGATTCAAGTCCAGGCTTTGGTTGGGCCAATCGAGGACATTCACAAACTAGCTCCGAAGCTACTCCAGCGTCATCTTGGCTGTGTACTTCAGGTTGTTGCCGTACTGATGAAGCCAAGGTTAAACTTTGTGGCCATAATTCCAAAAGGTATGTTTGGCACAAAAACAGCACTGCACATCACCCAAAGAACACCATACCCACAGTGAAGCAGGGTGGTGGCAGCATCATGCTTTGGGGCTTTTTTTCTTCAGCTGGAACCGGGACCTTAGTCAGGGTGAAGGGAATTATGAACAGTTCCAAATGCCAGGCAATTTTGGAACAGAAACTTCAGGCGTCCATTAGAAAGATGAAGAGGAAATTCACCTTTCAGCATGACAACGACCCAAAGCACACATCCAAATCCACAAAAGCATGGCTTCACCAGAAGAAGATTAACATTTTGGAATGGCCCAGCCAGAGCCCAGACCTGAATCTAATTGAACATCTGTGGGGTGATCTGAAGAGGGCTGTGCACAGATGTCCTCGCAATCTGAGAGATTTGGAGCACTTTTGCAAAGAGGAGTGGGCAAATATTGCCACGTCAAGATGTGCCATGCTAATAGACTCCTACCCAAAAAGACTGAGTGCTGTAATAAAATCAAAAGGTGCTTCAACAAAGTATTAGTTTAAGGGTTTGCACACTTATGCAACCAGGTTATTCTGAGTTTTTTATTTTTCCACCTCAAAGATTTCAGTTAGTTTTTCATATTGAATTTTTCACATTATAGGTCACTTTAAAGGTGGAAAAAGTTCTGACATGATTTATCTTCGTTTCATTCTTTTACATCACAAGAACCTGGCATTTTAACAGGGGTGTGTAGACTTTTTATATTCACTGTAGGTGACGATAACAGACTTTTACAACAAGTGAAAAAATGAGAAAATATGTAGCCAGCGAAGTGTTTGAATATCCTGAAGAAATCCTAAAGCATAATTCGAAATTCCACCAGAAACAGTCACAATATAACAGTAAACTAGTGATGGCCGCTCTTCTAGCAGCAGGATAATATGCTAGCAGTGCTAACTCAAATAAAAGCCATCATTGAACTATATAAGGGGATATAGTTAATCTAGTCTGTCAATCTAGTTTGTCATTTTATGTTTAATGTCCAATGTTATTTTCTGTTGTTTCTTTATATACAAGATTAACTATATGGCCTAATACATTTAAGTTATGGCTTGTATTGTGATATTGAAAATCTGATTGCTGCCAGCATATTATCCTGCTGCTAAAATAACGTTAATTAAGCCTCTTTTGGCCATCACTACAGTAAACAGTTTCATTTTAGGCTTCCCGTAGCTACAGAAGGTTGTAGCCAGCAAAGTTTTTGTCAAATCTGAACAAATCCTCTTTTACCACTGGCCGTTTTAACAGCTAATCAGCCATTTGTGAATGACATTGAGTATCTATCAATATAGGTGACGATAACTGACTTTTGTCAAGTGAAAAGACCAGATAATCCTGTAGGCAGCGAAGTGTTTGTCTATCCTGAACAAATCAAAATTTCCACCAGAACTGTTTTATTTTAGACTTCCTATTACGTAGCTACATAAGGTTATAACCAGAAGTTTTTGTCCATCCTGAACCTCAGGCATAATGTGTTTAGACTGTTTCAGGAATCGAACGCGGGACCTGTTCTTCCGTAGCCCGCATCTCTAACCACTACACTATTTAACAAGGGGTAGTCAGTCAGTCAGGGACGGACGGACTCACTCACTCAGTAAGAGACATTACTCTTCTGGGTCGGCTCCGCTTACGTGGTCCGGCAAAAATATTTTTCTGAACAAAAGCCATAACATCCCTATTGTTAAACCAGCCATAACATCCCTATTGTTAAACTAGTTACCTCGTAATATTTCTGCAGTGCAGCCACCAGGCATACCCTTAACCCGTTGATGATTTCCTCGTTGGGCATCTGGAAGGTCACTCGGGAATACCACCTGGTAAGCAGGCTGAGGAAGGGAAGGAATAGCTGGAAATGTAAAAGGTTGTGTCCCAAATTGCAACCCATTTCATTTTGGGCCTGAGGCACAAATTGTGAATGCACCATGTAGTTGCAGGGATATTAAACTGAAGTGCTAGGGGCCAAAACAGTTCCATTAATCTACTTGGAACATTTAATATTATCTGGGAAAATCTATTCTCCTGTAATTCCACACTGGAGGTGCTGTCAATCATAACCCAATGTACCAGTTACAGACAATTAGGGCTGTCTGTTCTACGTTCCAAGAAGACCTCCTGTCACCTGAGTGTTATGTGCTTTACAAAATCATGTCAGGCTGCCCAACAAAGAGTACTTTTCTCAAGAATAAAAACAAATGTCACTGAACCAACAGACAATAGGTGAAGTGTCAATTCAGGTTACAAATGTGAATCCTAGTGAAAGTAGACATTTCATTGCATTATTATATATATATATTTTTTACACTTAAGTGATTTAGCAAACGCTCTTATCCAGAGCGACTTAGTAGTAAGAGCATACATTCTTTGCCAGTGTGCATTGGCTCCCATTGATCTAGCGCTAATCTGGCTAGCAGATGACTGACAAACTCATTGTTTTGACATTTTGCTTAGTGGCATTGTGAATATCATCTATGTACAGTATGTAATGTGGTCTCAGCATAACATAAGTCATAAATGTCCCAAATTCCCAGAGAACATTAAGGAATATGTAGTCTTTGATGCAGTCTCAGATCTGAAAGATTTAGGCGTTAATTAGGAGTTGCTTAATTCAGTGTTAACCTGAAAACATTTAAACATCTGAAACTTGGAAAAACAAGTCTGCTCTTTTATTTGGCCCACAAATGCAGGAACTGGGGCAAAGTGAATGACACTTTTTGACAAGAAGGGATAAAGTAGGTAGTGGGAGGTTGATCCTCTGTTCTGCCTGTTTTTCTGCTTCCTTCCCACAGGATGTTATTAGGCAAAATAAATAACATACCAAAGGGCCCTAGAAAAGCCATGAATGAAGAAATTATTACCTGTTCAGGCTGGCGACAAATCCCATGACGGATCTGTTCTTCTTGCTTGTGTCGTGATGGACGTCCACTCCAATTACCATCAGATGTTTCTGTTAAAATGGAGAACAATGACAGCTGCTTAATATACCACACAAAAACTATACATAACAGCTGCCAAGCAACTAATGGACATCATATGAAACACATTTGTGCCCAGCAAACCTCTCCTATTCATCCATAATGCTATTGTTAGCTCAATATTAATCAAATCAGTGCGCGGGTGTTCCTCCCCTGCTCTCCAGTCACGATTGTGCTAGAAGCAATCAAGATAACCCGACCCAACCCGTTGCAAATTCTGCAGTTACACTCCCGCAGTTGCCTTTTAAGTCACACGTGAAAAACATGCAATATCAATGCTCAAATGTAGACCTAAATTGCTTTTTCATAAAGTAAAATGTGTTGTAAAAAATATTGTTTGTTGATTGGAATCATGATAATATTGTCTATGTCACTCAGGTTTTCTTTACTAATATTACGTTTTGTATAAGGATCTGACAACATTCAGTCAAAGATATGCATAAAAAGACAGACAGGGAACAATACTTTTCTGTGAATGTATACTTTAAACTGCTTGCCTAAAAGACCTTAATCAAAAAACAATCAACCTGTTGACAAAATGGGCTCAGCCTAAATAAATGAAACATCTGGCTGTGATATTTCATGTGCACCTGTTATAAAATCCCCCGTCTTATCTTTTTACTGACTCCCATCCAGTAAGGCTTTAGGTGTTGATTGGTCAACCAGGTTGGGCTTATATGCATTTAGGCTTACATTTTGATTTTTCTAATAGGTTCCATTCATTTGCGAGTTTAAATTAATTCACGAACAATCCATCGCTTAAAAAAACTATAGCAGCCAAATCTATAACAGGGTACGTAAACCTCCCCCACACTTATCAACACTGTATCCAATAAATTATTGTAATTTTAATACCTGATTGGAAGCTAGCGCGATTGATCAGACAGCTAAAGGTTGTATTAAAATGTTCACAAGATGGTCATAAAAGGGTTTTGCAGTCACTGTTCAGTCTCTTGCACCCGTGTAGGATCTGGAAATACTCTCTATATCTCTGTATACTTCAGATTTTGGTTTTGGGCATTAGGTCATGCATGTTTTCTGCCTACCTGTTTAACTCATACTTAAATAAATGCTTTGTTAATTAAGTACAATATTTTAATATTAGTAGTATTGCTGTTTGAGGTTTTCCTCTACAATGTTAAGTCAATACATTTAAACGTTAAGACAATTCTCATAGTTCTCCTTCCCAAGAGTCATGCCGTTTGCTTGCTGTACTCCATTTTCATTTCAGAGTAGTAGGTTTTGCATAGTCCTATACGGCTTTCTACCAAAAGACACGTATATTAAAAATTAACTCACTACTAGAAAACCAGTACTAATCAATACTAACCAAGGGGATGTTTACAGTCCACAGCTCTCCCCCTAGTTTGCAGTTCATCTGCAGCAGGATTTTCTGAGCAATGCTCCTCAGCTTTTGGGGTTGGGAAATCGTCCGGACATTAATGGCCTACAAAACCAAAGAGATTATAATTGTTAACATAGCATTTAATGAAAATTCTCAAAGTTATCAATAGCTGCAGGCTTAATGGAAATATAGAAACTTTATAAATCTAGTTTCTGACTGCATTGTCCTTAAACCTTTGTATTAGACTCATCAACCAGCTGAGAAACGTTTTGTCTGCTTGTCAAAAAACAGTGATCTATATGAATAGTGTAAATCTAAGTTGCTTGACAATTTCTGAAGCCTACTTGGTAAGTATTCACTAACCTTAGAGGACAAAGTTGAAAAAAAAAGACATTTACTGTACACTGTTTTAAATTGATTACTGTTGTTGAGGGGATGATAGTAAATATACTGAGGTGAGTAGTCAATAATCTGGCATTCTCAACCTGAGAGGGCACAGGGCTCTGGACACAACACAGCTTCTTGATGGCACTGTATAGGTCATCTCTGTTTCCCGTCATGATGCAAACTACTAACTGGACGTTTGGCTGAAAAATTGGAAAAGATGCAAATAAACAAAGCTCATTATGACAGATTGACAATTTAAAGAATGTATAGTTATTTTCCACATAGTAGCACTTTACAAACTCACCTTAATCCCATAACACAAATTACCATACAGTAGTATTGTTTTACTAGTTCATGTTTTTAAATAGGTTCAACCATTCAGAGTGTAATAGATGTTTTTTTTTTATTGTTTTTTTTATTATGACCTATAGAGCATCTTTGATTTAATAAGAGTAATTGTTCATAATAGAAGAATGCTCCAAGACATGGTGCTCAGAAGTAGTGTCATGTCCTACCTCACTGGTGAGCTGAGAGTGGATGCTCTTTATGTAGGTCTCTGTGCGATCGTCCTTCAGTTCAACGCGGATTGGTCGGTCCAGCCTTAGGCCCATAGGTCCCGCCACCTGCCCAAAACAGGACACTAGGTCCTCAGCCTGCTCAGCACAACGCCGTGGGTAGAAGATTGCCCAGCAATTCATAGGTATCTAACAGACAGAAAACCGAAAAGCAGGAAAGAGAGGAGTCAATAAGGAGAAAAGGGGTCTGTCTAAATTGCATTTTTAACAAAGTGCACTGATTCTGGCCAGGAGACATTGTTTTTGTTGGTTTTTAATGTCGTTGTTTTTTTACATTACCTGTATTGCCTGGGAATCAAGTGCATTTTTTATCTGAATATTTAAATATATCGATGAAGGATATGGACTTAAAAATTGTTATAATCTTCACCTGGCACAGCCATTTGGGGTTTAGGTAGTTATATAAGCAATCTAATTATGTAAAAAAGGTTCTATAATCAAATCAGTGAGCTGTACTTGACCCTCTGATGCTAAGACATACACTGCTGATGGAAGCATCCCTGACAACTTCCCTGGACCAGCTGAGATCAGCTCCTGTTACGAAGGATGCTGACTGCAGACAAATGGTCTCCAGGGGCAGAATTCTTCCTGTAGTCTGGAAGGAACAACAGAGGATATTATGAGAGAAAGAGAATTTGTTTATTGTCATGTAATCAAATTCATAATCATACATGCACAGCATACACCGAGCTTAGCTTGAACAAAATATCAAAGGTCATCACGCACCTACTGCTGGAGTGAAACTTTTATAAGCACAGTAATTGCTAAAATATTCTAAATGCAATTAGGTGTTATAAAATAAAAATAAGCATTTTGATAACAAAGACTAAAATGTGTATTTAAAATTCGATATGTCCGATACTCAAGTTTCCAAATTATTTCATGTTTAGGACCACCAAATTAAATGATCCCCATTGCAAGGACCCCATGCGTAGGGTATGGTATATGGCCAATATACCATAACTAAGAGTCAATATACCATAACTAACTGTCTCCCGGTTAGACTTTGATATTGACTGTATTTGTGCACACGTACACACGCACACACGCACACACGCGCACACACACACACGCGCACACACACACGCGCACACACACACACACACACACACACACACACACACACACACACACACACCTAAAGGATTATTAGGAACACCTGTTCAATTTCTCCTTAATGCAATTATCTAATCAACCAATCACAAGGCAGCTGTTTCAATGCATTTAGGGCTGTGGTCCTGGTCAAGACAGTCTCCTGAACTCCAAACTGAATGTCAGAATGGGAAAGAAAGGTGATTTAAGCAATTTTGAGCGTGGCATGGTTGTTGGTGCCAGACGGGCCGGTCTGAGTATTTCACAATCTGCTCAGTTACTGGGATTTTCACGCACAACCATTTCTAGGGTTTACAAAGAATGGTGTGAAAAGGGAAAAACATCCAGTATGCGGCAGTCCTGTGAGCGAAAATGCCTTGTTGATGCTAGAGGTCAGAGGAGAATGGGCCGACTGATTCAAGCTGATAGAAGAGCAACTTTGACTGAAACAACCACTCGTTACAACCGAGGTATGCAGCAAAGCATTTGTGAAGCCACAACATGCACAACCTTGAGGCGGATGGGCTACAACAGCAGAAGACCCCACCGGGTACCACTCATCTCCACTACAAATAGGAAAAAGAGGCTACAATTTGCACGAGCTCACCAAAATTGGACAGTTGAAGACTGGAAGAATGTTGCCTGGTCTGATAAGTCTCGATTTCTGTTGAGACATTCAGATGTTGGGAGTCAGAATTTGACGTAAACAGAATGAGAACATGGATCCATCATGCCTTGTTACCACTGTGCAGGCTGGTGGTGGTGGTGTAAAGGTGTGGGGGATGTTTTCTTGGCACACTTTAGGCCTCTTAGTGCCAATTGGGCATTGTTTAAATGCCACAGCCTACCTGAGCATTGTTTCTGACCATGTCCATCCCTTTATGACTACCATGTATCCATCCTCTGATGGCTACTTCCAGCAGGATAAATGCACCATGTCACAAAGCTCGAATCATTTCAAATTGGTTTCTTGAACATGACAATTAGTTCACTGTACTGAAATGGCCCCCCCAGTCACCAGATCTCAACCCAATAGAGCATCTTTGGGATGTGGTGGAACGGGAGCTTTGTGCCCTGGATGTGCATCCCACAAATCTCCATCAACTGCAAGATGCTATCCTATCAATATGGGCCAACATTTCTAAAGAATGCTTTCAGCACCTTGTTGAATCAATGCCATGTAGAATTAAGGCAGTTCTGAAGGCGAAAGGGAGTCAAACACAGTATTAGTATGGTGTTCCTAATAATCCTTTAGGTGAGTGTATATACACACACACAAATACAAACATATACACACGCATAGCTTTTGGGTAAATACTGGCTCATATTGTAGATTTTTGGACAATTTATTTTTACTCCAAATTCTCATGACTAAACTTCATTTTTAATTTATTTTGTCATTTTACAAAATGTTACTTCTGAATGCAATTGCCCATAAATTATTTCAATAGTATACTGAACTTTACAAAAACGATAACATGATAACAATGGATTTCATTACTGTGACGCTTTCACAAGTTCCTGTAAAAACTCCAAGCTGTTTTTAAATAAAGATTTATTCACCTATGATGCATCATCCACAAGAGTACTTCTTAGTTGAGCTCAAGTTAAATTATTCAGTAAAATGCGTTCCGAACTTTTAAACATCCCCTTTAGCCCACTTGGCTATCTCAATATCAAAATAGCTAAAAAGGTAAAACTATGGGGGATAAAAAGTCTGAATAATTTTTTTTTATAATTTACTTAAAGGGGCACTGTGTAGAAACTTGCCTCGAACACTTACAAGACTACATTTTAAACAATGACAATGTCTCCGTCCCTTCCTGAACGAGACCTGAATATTATTAGCTTCTACTATTTTGTGGATATGGACATTTATAATATCTGACCAAAAACATTTATTTGTAGTATTTATGAAAATTAATAAGTATACATTTTAATATCTGTTTTCCGAGATAATATTTCATGTCAAATTAAAGAATGATTTTGTCAAATGTCAGATTCCTGTCAATGACCCTAACATTAAACTATGGCTCGAAATTCACCACGTCCTGTCGTCCCAAGGACGATAAAAAAATGCCAGGGACGGTTCAACAAAGACTTTGGGATGATTTCGGGATGATAGGAAAGAAAAAAAACAAAATGCATTACCCAGTGGTTCCATACAAACATGTTTAAATGCAAGGATGATGACACCATCTTACTTAGTTTAAAAGTTCATTAACTATGCATAACTAATTCACATTACAAGCGCTCAACATCCTCTCCATGGAATATTAGGTTATTTAAGTTAGAGTTCAATTAATAAATTAAATATCAGATTCCAATAACTAAACAAGAATTCTAATTTTGGGATGGGTCAAGTTAACGGTTGAAGTTGTGCTTCGGGGCGGTGCCGGGACAGTGAGGAAAAAGGTTAGTTACGAGCCCTACGTTAAACCCTGAGTTAATCTATATAAGTCAATGTAGTAACACAAAGGCAAGCTGTTTTTAAAATGGCACGTAATGATCATAAGACTGGTTCTATATAGATGCAGGTACATTATGGGACAATAGTTAGGTCAATATCGCCTGCACTAATAAATGATCCAGCAAAATCATGTGATGGTGGAATCAACTCAAAAGTGTATATTCACCACCAGGATGTCTTGGCTGATCTCAAGCCCCCATCGTGCCAGTTCCATTTGGGCTTCTGGGTTGGTGTTGATGTTCTTCAGGAGCTGCTTTAAGGAGTGGGTGTGTTGCTCACCACTCACATTGATGTGCATTGTTAGGTCCTGGGAAGGTAAAACTGATACTTTTCAGATTCTGTACAGTACCTAGAATAGCAATTGAGAAATTACCCCCAGTTATATTCAGACCTGTTTAAATTCTATTGGAATGTCAGCTGGGTGAATGGTTTACAACCTTTTTTCTTAATTTCATAGTGGCAGAGCAAAGACATTTTTTGGAAAGAAAAACAATTGGCTTGCTACCAAAACTGGGCAAAGGAATAAGCAAGAATTATTAAATCTAGTGTAGATTTGCCGCTCAGGTGGCACAGCATAATAACGCCCTCTTTCAAAGCATAAAGCTGTACAACACACTATGTTCTAGTCATATCACAAAAAGTGATATGCTTAGAGAGTTTCATAATCTCACATATACCATGTACTATACTAGTCATGGGGACCAGGCAGGAGTAGTAGTATTTCTTAGCACAAAACATCACTGAACATTTAGAAAAATACATTGATAAGCTATTACATTATCTTTTCATTGTTTATTTGTGATGCTTTGGAAAGTAGGTTAAGGAGTAAAGCAGGTAGTTAAGAGGAAATATCTAATTTGCCTTGATGGTGGCAAAGTGGGTATACTGCTGAAACCCAGAAATGCTGCTTGCAGCTGCAATTTCTATTGTTTTCCTTCAGACCTTATTTCCTGATAACTAAGTAACCGAGTAGAATGTACTTACTACTACTACTAATTTAAAATGTTTTCACTAACTATAGGTCACTCTGGTTAAGAATGTGTGCTAAATGAATTTAAATTTAAAACCACTGACAAAAAAATTATAAATGTATCGTATGTTTTAAATGCTTCAAATGACTGTTAACCCAAAACATACTATATCATAATCTCAAATCCCACTTCAGTGACCTATCAAGTTTTGCATTATCAAAATAACTGAGCAGCCTACATGCACTGTACAGCAGAATGTGAATTTTTGCATGTCACAAAATACCCCCTTAGGGGGGAGAATGTATTGCTGACACAATTACTTTACCTTCATGGCGCGGAAGTCCTTTCTCATTTTGTCAGGGATTCCAGTCATGAAGGAAAGCTCAGGCAGAAGCAGGATCTCACCAGTTATGACTTGCTTTAAGACAAAAACCCAAACAAGTACAGTGTAGAATGCATTGCATCACCATGGGGAAATAAATTATCCTAATTACTATAAAGAATTAGAGATAATAGAACCTGAACTATGAAAATATAGAAAAGGTCAAATATACACCCTTCTTATTTAATCTTACAAACTGATCTAGTGGTAGCGTTTCCCAGTTTGACATATAAAACCCAAGATTCAAGGCCCTCAATAATAGAGGCAGCAAAGCAATCCCAGGGCATGTTCATACAGATCGCAATATTAATATGATTAGCAGGCTGTTATTTCATTTGTGTATTATTCATTTGGTCATTGTTTAACATAAGAACAGCACACTGTTGGACAAAATAAATAAATAACTACAAGTTTAAAAACAACACCTAACAAACCTAGACACCTGGGGGGGGAAATGTTCTCTGGACCAATTAACCTAAAATGAAACTCCTAGGGAAATCAGTGAGGTGTTCAAATAAATCCAAATGAAGCATCCAAAGTGAACAACGTAGTAAATAATCTTTGTTTACTGAGGAAGGAAATAAGCATATCTGTGAGAACTAATACCATCACACCTGATAAGGCCCTATAGGTGTGTAGCAGCTGGGAGCCCCACCTCCCGTGTTAAAAATACACCATCCTTGTATCTGTAATCTCACACATGATACTCATAATCGGATGCATGTGTGATTGTTTTAAATGAAGTTAAAGCCTATATAATCTGTGTGTTATTGATCTATCACTCTGAGCTCTTAGTGTTACTGCTCCATCATCAAGCACTTATCAGTGCAATTCCTATGTTCATTTTCAGACATTACATGTTTTATACAAATGTTTATGTTAATAACTGGACGGATGCCGGCTAGTTTTAGTTCATGGTTAAACATGAGGGGCAAAAGAGTTTATCTTCATACACCTAGCCTATGCCATAACATTTGTAAAATCAGCATTTACTTAAAATAAATAAATAATAATAATCTTCTAATAGTCTGTTGTAAGAAAGCCTGTGTGGGAATAATAACAGAATTCAAGCATTGGTTTTTATTAGCATACATCATAAAACATGACGCTAATTCAACAATGGAACTGCCAAGTAAACAACATCAAATAGACCAGAAGAAAATATAATGGCAAAATAAGATAGCGCCACAGATTTTAATTTACGCTTTATATTGTTTCTTGGAACCTTGATAAAAGTGAAGGACCCGCCGACCCACGAGGCATGGTAGTCATCTGACACTTGAACGGGTCCTGTGGTACCTGGCACCAAGACATTAGCAACAAGTCACGTAAGTTGCAAGGTGGAGCCGCTGTGGATTGGACTTGTTGGTCCTGCACATCCCACAGATGCTTAATCGGATTGAGATCTGGGGAACACCTTCAACTCTTCATCATGTTCTTCAAACCATTCCCGAACAATGAGTGCAGTGTGGCAGGGCGCATTGTCCTGCTGAAAGTGGCCATAGCCATCAGGGAATACCGTTGCCATGAAAGGGTGAACCTGGTCTGGAACAATGTTTACTCTACCATTCAAAAGATTTGGGTCACTTAGAAATGTCCTTGTATTTGAAAGAAAAGAAAGTGTGTCCATAAAAAAAAACATCAAATTGATCAGAAATACAGTGTAGATATTGTTAATGTTGTAAATGATTATTGTAGCTGGAAACTGAGTATTAATGGATCATCTACATAGGTGTACCGAGGCCCATTATCAGCAACCATCAGTCCTATGTTCCAATGGCACGTTGTGCTTCTAAGTTTTTAAAAGGCTATGTGATCCTTTTGCAATTATGTTAGCACAGCTGAAAACATGTTGTGCTGATTAAAGAAGAAAAAAAACGTCCTTTTGACTAGTTGAGTATCTGAAGCATCAGCAATTGTGGATCGATTACAGGCTCAAAATGGCCAGAAACGAAGAACTTCCTTCTGAAACTCAGTCTATTCTTGTTCTGAGAAATGAAAGCAATTCCATGTGAGAAAATGCCAAGAAACTAAAGATCTCATACAACTGTGTACTACTCCCTTCACAGAACAACGCAAACTGGCTCAACCCAGAATCGAAAGAGGAGTGTGAGGTCTCGATACACAACTAAGCAAGAGGACAAACACATCAGTATCTAGTTAAAGAAACAGCAACAGGTCCTCAACCTGGAGCTTCATTAAGTAGTACCTACAAAACACCAGTCTCAACGTCAACAGTAGGGTTGCAAATGTTAAGGCTTTTCTTTAACAATACACATTGTAAAAGATCAATCAGTTGATTCATCTTATTAAAAACAAAAAACAGTCTGTTGGATTTCCATCCAGCGGTGGTAGAATATCCCGCAGAAAGTTACTTTCTCTCTGTAGCGTCATTCTATGCTCCCGGTTACTGTGCCTCGCAATGAAATGCTATATCCCGGTCCCACATAATTCATTAACCGCAAAAAGCCTTCACTGTCAATAATATTTATTGGCATTGTATCTTTCTCTATTACCTGGAAAATCTTGTATTATGCTCTGTCTTATGCGTAGTTGTGTTATTTTAACACACGGTATGTGCAGTGAACCTGATCATTTGATCAAAATGATCACCAGCCACTCTTATTTTTTTATCTTTCATTGCATTATACAGCTGCAGATTATTCAGAGGGGTTCCCCCAAACTAGTCACATAGCATCCTCAAGTAATACTAAACTGAAATTGCCTATGTCAATCAAATAAATGGCTGATCAAATTCTCATTAAGAATGAATTAATCTTCGATTAACCATTAACATCCCTAGTCAACAGTAAAGAGGCGACTTCTAGGCAGAGTTACAAAGAAAAAGCCATGGAAAAGATAAAGGGCAAAAGAACACAGACACTGGACAAAGGAAGATCAGGAATAAAGCCAGCATGGTCTTCTCATCTTGATCCTAAGCTTTGGTGGAGTGGTTTCTGCCCCTTTTTCTTTGGATCAGCTGTGCAAGCACTCCCTATTTCTCCCATTCTTCCAGCGGTATGAGCTAGCGGTAATGGAGTATTCTCCAATTTCCTTGCACAATCACTTTTAGCATTTGTTGGATACCTGTTGGAAGCCACTGGGTCCCCTTCTTCCGTTTTGCTTGCTATCTGCTCATTGGGTTTACACCCATTAGCCCGCTGGTGTGCCACTATACATTGATATACAGGTTATTGCAGAGCCTATTCGAGTGGTGATGACTACTACTTGGTTACTGCTGGTTTCTGCTGGGGGAAAATCAGCTTCCCCTGACATTGTCTCTATGTCATATGGGACCATTGGAGCTCCAAGAAAATGCGGGCCATTGCTGGTGTCTGTATATCGGCACTCTTGTCTCGGTTGAACCCGGAAAGTTTTTGGCGGATGGGCCCATTACCTGCCTTTCATCGACGCATGTGTCAGAAAGTAAAATTTTTCCTGTCAGATTCCTTTGACCTCTGGTCAGGGTATGGGTGTTCCTGCATCTGTGTCTACCTGATTTGCCACTAAGCAGGCTTGTAGGCCTCAGCAGGCTCCTGTTATGCCTTGTCCTACAGATGGTTAGTTGCTTTGGCTTCTTCTGCCTGGAGAGGGTGTTGAACACAGCTAACTGGCACAAGGTTGACATTTATCCTACTAATATCATGATATATAGCGAATTCAACCCAAAATACACAGCATTTTCGGGTCACTTACTATATTTGGGTCTGAATGCATCCTTACTTGAAATTATATGCGTCAGGATTCATTTAAAATCAGACCGAAACCAATTTTGCCCCAAAGGCTATGTAAAAAAGTACTAGCACTAGGTCAATAATAATAGTTCATAATAATATTGTCCACGTCATTCATCTTTATAATTTTTTTTTACTTTTACATGACATTTTAGTATGCAACTTAGGTTTTATTTTGGAAATGAGTAAGTGTACAAAAACGTAATTGGTTCTTTAATGTGGAAAGCAAGAAATTCTTAGAATATTGCAACACCTGCATGTTGAGATATATTCCAATAATGAATAAAATAGACAAGTTTTTAGTTTCAGATGATCCTGTTTGAAGCAAGAAAAGAATAAAGAGAAAAAGGCATCTATATAAAGATAAAGTTACATTTTATGAAAACAAATTGTGTCTACCTTTCCTCCTGGCCTGGACCTCTCTTTGGGTCGATGGATAAGCATGGGTTGGTCCATCTCTTTTATAGTGATGCCGTAGTTCTTGCTATTCAAATCACATGAAAGTATAAAAATTCACATGTTAGAAAAGAACTTGAACACACAGAAAAACACACATTGGTACTCTATTTTCTATTGAATTTGCACTATTTGCAGATTTTAGTTATCCGCTTTGACACTAAGGATTTTGTTGTGATCAGTGGCAAAAACTGCTAATTAAATACATTTTGGATTTCATATTGTCACAATAACATTTGGAAAAGTCCAAGAGAATAAATACTGTGGAAAGACAGTGTATATACACTAAAAAATATAAGGGAAAACTTAAATCACACATTGGGTCTTGAACAAAATATATTACAGATGAATATCTTTACTGTACATTGTGTAATTCATTGAGAACAAAATGACATAACGGTCAGTGGACACCAAAATCACCAATTGAGGGATGGATTCAAACTCACACCGAAAATCAAGTAAACAATTGAAATCACAGGCTGTTCCAACTTGTTTTGACTCAGTAATGTGTATGACCCCCTCGTGCCTGTATGCAATCCAGACAACATCTGGGCATGCTCCTGATGATCAGGGCATCAGTGAACTCCTGGACAGTTTCTGGGGCTACTTGGCGGCATCAATACCTTTTTCATCCAGGAACTGCCTACACACTGGCCACATGAGGCCGGGGCATTGTCCTGCACCAGGAGGAACCCAGGGCACACTGCACCAGAATAGGTTCTGACAATGGGTCTCAGGACTTCATCCTGGTATTACAGCAGTCAGGGTACCATTGGCTTAGAACGTGGAGGTATGTGCGACCATCCAAGGATATGCCTCCCCAGGCCATCACTGACACCACCAAACCGGTCATGCTGGATGATGTTGCAAGCAGCATAACATTCACCACAGCGTTCTAGACTCTTTCATATCTGTCACAAGCCCAGTGTGAACCTACTCTCTTCTGTAAAGCTTTCTGGTGTTCTCTGGCGAATGCCAATCGAGCTGCGAGCACAGGTCCCACTAAAAGACATTGGGTCCTCATGCCACCCTCACAAAGTCTGCTTCTGACAGTTTGGTCAGAAACGTTCACACCAGTAGCCAGCTGGAGGTCATTTTGTAGGGCTGTGTCAGTGCTCCTCCTGTTCCTCCTCAAACAAAGGAGCAGATACCGGTCCTTCTGCTGGGTTGATGCCCTTCTACAGCCCTGTCCAGCTCTCCCTGTGTAATGGCCTGTCTCCTGGTATCTCCTCCATGCTCTTGAGACTGTACTGGGAGACACAGCAAACGATCTTGCAACCACACATACGGATGGGCCATCCTGAAGGAGCTGGACTTTCTGTGCAACCTCAATGGGCTGCAGGTACTGCCTCATGCTACCAGTAGTGACACTAGTAAAACTAGAGAAGCAAAACTAGTGCCCCACAAGCTGGTGGTTAAGCTCAGGGATCTGGGTCTCGACCCCACTATGTGCAGATGGATCCTAAACTTCCTGATGGGCAGAAGCCAGGTGGTGCGGATGGGCTGTGTGTTGAGCCCGCTCCTGTACTTTCTCTTCACCCAAGACTGCCTGGCAACTCACGTCTCCAACACCATCATTAGGTTTGCTGACGACACCACCATTATAGGCCTGATCTCTGTCAATGAAGAGTCAGCCTATAGAGACGAAGTAAGGTCACTGACTTCGTGGATAACAACCTCCAGCTCAATATCAGCAAAACGAAGGAGATGATTGTTGATCAAAGGACGCAGCGGCGGAGAGACCACGCCCCCATACACATCAATGGGTCTGCAGTAGAGAGAGTTCACAACATCAGGTTCCTTGGGGTCAACAACAGTGATGACTTGACCTGGTCTCATCTCTAACGTCGTGGTGAAGGAGGCCAGGAAACGGCTCTTCTTCCTACGCCGATTAAGGAGATTTGGCATGGATTCCAGGATACTCACCAACTTCTACAGATGCACTATCAAGAACATCCTGACCGGCTGTCTCACCTCCTGGTATGGCAGCTGCACCGCCCTCAACTGCAAAGCACTTCAGAGGTTGATTTAAACAGCAGAAAGCATCACAACGTGTGACCTGCCATCCCTGCAAGATCTCTACACAGGGAAGTGGAGGAGGAGCAAACGAATCATTGAAGATCCCAGCCACCCATGCCACAGACTGTTTACCAAGCTTCCATCAGTCAAAAGATACAGAAGTATTCATTCCAAAATAAACAGGCTACGGGACAGCTTCTTTCCACAGGCTGTAAGGCGGCTCAACTCAGGAACCCCTTCTCCGTTCCATCCATAGACTGTATAAATAATGGACGACGCCCTTTCGCTCTTTTCCATTGGTGAAAAATGAAGCCACCAGTGTCCTGATACGGCGCTGACATCTTGGACTTGCGTCTGCGCAGATAGCGATCTTGGGACCAGTTCTGCGCAGTAGTTATGCGCAGTAGCAAGCAGGAAGTAAAGCCGTAAAGCCGCGAAATCAACGGCCCCACCCCTGTGCCCCGCCCTCACTCTCCCTCGCAGAATGCGCATACCGTAATCAATCGCAAGTCCAAGTACAGTACAACCTTTGCTTGTTAAACCTAGACGATATGTTATAGCCTAACTTACATCATGTTTAACCTTAATTTAGAATAGGCCTAATACAAAAATAATTGGTAACTTCTAGCTAACGATCACCTGCTAGCTATTAACATGGCTATTAACGAGGCTTGTTGTCTTTTAGCTAACGTTAGCTAGCCCATTACATTTATTTACTAATTAAATAGCTTATAAATTTAACTTACCGAAAAAAATTCAAAGATCGATTGGAAATGCCAGATCGGTTAGCACAATGTAATGCAGAACAACCCATTATGTCCGAGTGAAATTATATCAATTATAGAAATTTAGAGATTAAATGTAAAGCTCCAATCTCCTCAGTCCTCCGAAGATTCAGTGGCTCCTCGGCTCAGATAGCTGTCAATCACAGCTGTGAATCATGACGTCACACCACCGTTTTTAGAGCATTAAATAACTAACTAAAAACAAACTTATTTTAAAAACAAACTCTTGAATTTACATTAGCGTGATACAAACTACAGTAAATGACAGAAACCAGCTTCGGAAAAAATATATTTGAAGGGTAATTTAATTGTTTAGTTGGTCTCGCGTCCCATTGAATAACATGGGGAGGGCGAGCTTTACGACCTATACTGGGACCACTCACCAGGGGGCGATCGAGACGTTTTGGCTTCACTTTTCAGGGCTTGTGCGGCACGCTTGGTTCCATCCATAGCCCATGCCCAGCCCATAGTCACTTTACATCATGCACACCTGTCACTTTTGTATTGCACTACGGTTGTATAGTTAATATTATTGATGTGTGTTTTTATATAGTGTTATTACTGATTGATTATCTTATGTAATTTTAAAAAATTATAATTACTGTTACTTTTTTACGTATAACTGCACTGTTGGAAGTAGGAAAACCAAGCATTTCTTTGCCGTAACTTGTTATTGCAAATGACAAATAAAACTTTTTAACTTTTAATTTAAAGAATAATCAAACGGGATAAGGAGAGAGCAACTGCCTGTGGCCACCACCTGCAAAACCATTCCCTTTTTGGGGGTTGTCTTGCTGTTGCCACTCCAGCGTACCTATTGTCACTTTAATTTGCACCAATACAGAGGACATTGATTTACAATCGCTTATGCTTCCTAACTGGACAGATTGATATCCCTGAAGTTTGACTTCATGTTATACTGTGATGGTTACATATTCCCTTAAAAAAATTTGTGCCGTGTATATACACATTATTTTTGTTCCTAACCACTAATCTCATCCCTAACCCCAAAAAAGTGCTCAGAAGTAGGACACAAAAAGCACCTCTTTGTTCAAAACATCTTCTGTCCTCTCTTCTCCATGACCTGGAAAAGTATAACTGGTTGAGGAGATGTCAATTTGTCAGTGGATGAGTAGAAAAGTTTGCTCCACTTGTCAAAAATTGCCTTTCATCAAGGATACTCATGTTTATTCTATCGTTGAGAGTTTTGACATCTGTCACACCCCCTTTAAATCAGCTTTTGTTATCTGAGAAAATATATATTTAAAAAACAACAATAGTTCTAATAATATCTAGAAAATGTCTCGCACTAAACAATTTGTTTTGATTACTTTAAACATTTATTTAGCAATTCACCCCATGAACGTTAAGTTCCTTGATGCTGTAGAAATGCTTGATGCTGTACAAAAACATTAAAAAAATATCATATTTTTCATAAATATATTTTTGTTGTCCTTCACTGTTCTCACATCCACTCCTCGATAACCTTAGACCATAAGTGGACTTTGAAAGCCAGTGAAGAGAAAAAAGAATGCAGGAGTGGAGAACACAAATTTAGAAAATCTTGTTGTAAAGGGGTGTATAATTTCCTGCTCTTTAGTAAATGGGAAACTCCAAACCAGGCCGTACCTGTAGTACTCGACAAAAGTTGTTGTAGAGCCGTCGGCCATAGTAAAGGTGTCTTTGGGAGACTTGCCCCACTCAATGTCGTCAATGCGGTATGTCCGGTTGTTATAGCGGGTGATGACAATGCTGCCGATCAGTTCTTTGGTGCACTCATCCTGGAAGCTCTCTCTGCTTTGCTGGTAGATCACATTCCTGGGAGAGTCAAAAGGTCACCAGTCAGAGTTTGTCTATTTTGTTCTCAAAATCCCCCCATTCATGCTTTTCATGTTAGGCCATTCACAACTTCCAAGTAAACTAATTTGTTAACAGCATGTAGACCTTTGACATCTTAGCCTCAAAAAAGCCCTTGAAGTCTCTGAGGATTTTTAAGTGGTTGAAGCATACCATTTATAAGGAGGCTGATGCACTTTCTTTGAGAGGTTGCTGGCACGTTTAAATATATGGGTGTATTGGTAAATGTGCTATTGGTAAATTGCTCTATGACTGGGGCAAAAAAAGATCATACCCTGTTAAAATACGTATGAACTCATCATATACTCAGGTGAGAGCGTATTAGCGCAAGGGGCATAACAGGCTTGTCAAGACTAGCCTATTCTTTAAAGTCATCCTAGAAGCATTCAAGTTAACTAGCTAGTTCCTGTTCAGTCAGTTGATTCAGTACAACAGAGGCGTGGCTAGGATCACAAAACATTCAGGGCTTAGCCCCCCCACACCACCCCCCGCAACAGGACAGAAAGTACAGGGTTTTGAACGTACATGCAGAAAATTTCAAAGTACCCGCTAGCGCCCTACAAGTCTACAATGTCAATGCGCGATCGGAATTATAGATGAATAGATCAGGGGCTATTCATAAAAGATCCGGGGCTATAGCCCTGGACGCCTAGGCCTAACGACGCCACTGACAACTCATCTAAGTTAGATTCTCTCATCCCATGCACTACCTGAACAAATAATTGAATCACACATTTCAAAGGCAACTATGGCATTATTTGACCTAGAAGCCTTCCCTTCCAGGTAATAAAATCACAGCTCTGCCTGATCCTCCGCTCTTTCATCATTGTATATGAAAGCTTTTACGCTTTCCTGAAAGGATCAAAGTTCCCTTAACTTTGAAAAATCTTCTCACTACCATGGTTTCTCTACATCAACGTAACTGTCCCCTTGGTATTTACCTTTGGGTGGTAAGCAGTCCTGGTGAAGATTGCCTTGACCTACATTTTGCTGTTACTTGTGATCACCTGTGTGGCAGCATGAGTAAAAGCTACCCCCAGAACAAACTGATGAAAGCCTCCATCACAGATTTTTCTCAGTCAGTGAATCAATCTATTGCTAATTTTCTAATTTGCTGCATCCCAATTCACTGCATCCCTTTATCTGTGACGTCTGTAGTTTCGGTTTTGAAAGCTACCTGGATTGTATGGAGGAATATAGTATTGATTCTCAGCATTGATGAGGGTACCTACAGCGTTATTGGTTTTACCAATGGTTGCTTGTGGTTTTAGAAATGCCAACAATACATACAAACCTTGGGAAGGAAAGCCCTGGTAAGCTCAGATTTTTTTTTTTAAGTGTGGTACTTTAGAGTGGAAAACCAAATAATAATTATCATAGCGATCCAAAAGATCAGGAACACTCCACGATGTAGGCGTAGATGAAATACTTCACCAGCAGAACTAGAGGCTACCACTTCAAGGTTCACACAAGATCAAGGATCACACCTCAAAACCAAAGATGTCCAGATTACACAAAACTAAGTACAAATGAGAGCCTGTCGTGTTCTGGAAAAAGAATGACAAAATGACCAAACAAAATGACCTCAAAACAAAAAACTGGAGAAGGTTGCAGTACAGTCCTGGTACAGCAACACCAGAGAGGACAGCAAACCTCTGGGTGGGTCAATGAGCTGCAAACTTCAGAGTTAGAGCATGCAAAGGATATGCAACCAGGTAATAGATATGAAGACTTTATTTAAAGAAGCCATTTGTAAGAATTCCGCCTAGCAAAATCTGAAAAAATACTCACTATAATATATAAATAAACTCACATGCAGTCAAGGACTGAGTCATTTCTAAGCACTTTGTGAGACACATCCACCTGGAGGTACAGGCCTCCATCAGTGTGCTTTATGCATGTGGAGTATCCTGGCCACACCTGCAGCCTAGAATAACAGAAGACAAAAATAAGGGTATTGAGTCAGCTGCTACTATAAATGGGAATCCGTTGGAGGCTGTGGGCTAATCAAATCAAACTTGCCGATGTTTCCCAAGTATGACTGCACTTTTTGGATCGTAATGATTCCGTCCCACAAGCTTAAGTCCCAGGATCCTCATTACCCTTCAAAACAAAGAGAAAAAATAACACCTTAATACACCAGAAAACATTAGCTTCTCGAAGGCTAGCTTTGTGAGTAAACTGCTAAAGCCTGTAAAAAGTATTTTTTTATCTGAAGTCATACCTCCTTAGCACCACGTTGTAGAAGGGGATGCATAAATCAGAGCTAGGTGGCAGGATCTTAGTCATCTTGATCATGATATCAACTTCTTGGTTGTCTGTTCGTCTCACACTCTTCAGATGAATTACCTATATGGGTTGAAGATAGAAATCACAGATGAAAAGATGGCTGAAGACAGACAGAACTAGAGAAACTTCGTAGCACCTAGCTACTATTAAATCAACGCAGCATTGACATTACCATACCCATGTTCAGCCACTATTGCTATATAAAAGGCTTTTTTTTTTTTTACAATGATTATACAGCTCCGGAAAAAATTTCCTTTCCAAAAAAATCGAAAAGGAATATTTTTAGTGAGGAACAGAAGGGTTAAAATTAAGAGACCACTGAAAATTGAACGTTCCTGTTCCTCACTCAGAACTTTCCTTTTCAACTTTTTTGGAAAAGAAAGAAAAAGGTGCAGTGGTATCTTATTTTTTTCCAGAGCTGTATATATATGTATATATAATATACCAATATATACAGCTCCGGAAAAAATTAAGAGACCACGCCACCTTTTTCAGTTTGGCATATTCCTCTTTTTTCGAAAAGCGCAATTGAAGTGGATCCATATGCTGCTAAAGGGGAATAAAAAAAAAAAGACATCTAGACCTAAACTATTTTTTATATTCTGATGTGATTCAATAACTGTAATGGAATGAGAACCACCCATTTAATTTCTCTCTACACATTTTTAAATAGCAGTTAAAATCTATAATAGAAAAATAAAATCTGCAGAAACTAGACTGACTGAAGGCCACCCTTAGAGTTAAACTCATTTTGCCAGATAGACAATATGGCCAAAATTATGTGGACAATAATCATGAGTTTGGGTGTTTCAGTACGTCTACATTGGGAATCTCATTGCTGCAATCCCTGCATTTCAGTTGCACATGCTATCTTTCACCTTCAATTTGACTTCATGGCACATTTAGAATTGCCATTTGTATTTGCATTTGCCTTCATTGCTCATTTATACACACCACCAATAGCATACACTGTTCTCAATTGTTTCACTTGTAAATTGTCGGCAATGTTCTATTTGCACTTCTGCTTAAATTGCATTGTGTTGTACTGTACTTGTTCAATAATAAAATTGAATCTAATCTAAATGTAATCTTCAGCCACGCCCATTGCTCCCAGGTGCATCCTTCACAATCACCAGGAAATCTCAATTGACAAACATTGAAAGTACATAGGGTCATCCTGAAGAGCTAAGTGACTTTAAAAATGGCACTGTCATAGGATGCCACAAGTCATTTTGTGAAATTCTGCCCAACAGATCTGCCCCGATCAACTGTAAGTGCTATACAGTGATTTACAGTTGACCAAAGTGGAAGCGTCTAGAGGCCCAGCCACAAAGAGGTAAACCAAGGAAACTCAGAGCGGGGCAGTTGAGTGTTGAGAAGAAAAAAATAATTGTAAAAAAAATAAATCACCTATAATCTGTTGCAACACTCAACACACACACACACACACATCATCTTCCGCTTATCCGGGGCCGGGTCGCGGGGGCAGCAGTCTAAGCAGGGATGCCCAGACTTCCCTCTCCCCAGACACTTCCTCTAGCTCTTCCGGGGGGACACCGAGGCGTTCCCAGGCCAGCCGGGAGACATAGTCCCTCCAGCGTGTCCTAGGTCTTCCCCGGGGTCTCCTCCCGGTGGGACGGGACCGGAACACCTTCCCAGGAAGGCGTTCCGGAGGCATCCAAAAAAGATGCCCAAGCCACCTCAGCTGACCCCTCTAGATGTGGAGGAGCAGCGGCTCTACTCTGAGCTCCTCCCGGGTGACCGAGCTTCTCACCCTAGCTCTAAGGGACACGTGGAATGTCACACTCAACACAGAGTTCCAAATTGCCTCTGGAAGCAACATCAGCACTAGAACTGTGGATTGGGAGCTTCACGCAATGGATTTCCATGGCCAAGCAGCTGTATGCAAGCCTGACATCAACATGCACAATGCCAAGCTTTGACTGGAGTGGTGTAAAGCACGATGCCACTGGACAATGGAGCAGTGGAAAAGTGCTCTCTGGAAAGATGAATCTCACTTCAGTATCTGTCAGTCTGATGGACGAATCTTGGTGTGGCAGATGCCAGGAGAACTCTACCTACCAGAATGCAGATTGCGTACTGTAAAGTTTGGTGGAGAAAGGATAATGGTCTGGGTGTTTCAGGTTTTGGGCGAGGCCCCTTAGTTCAAGTGACGGGCCATCTTAATGCTACCGGATACTGAGACATTGAATGCCCTTTCCTATTCCAGCATGACTGTGCCCATGTGCAAAAAGTGGGGTCCATAAAAACATGGTTTGACAAAGTTGGTGTGGAGAAACCTGAGTGGCCTGCATAAAGCCATGACCACAACCTGACTGAATTACTTTTGAATTAATTAGAATGGCTGTTGCATCCAACATCAGTGCCTGAACTCACAAATGCTATATTGGTTGAACGGGCACAAATTCCCACAAAGAGACTCAAAAATCTGGTGTAAAGCCTTCCCAGAAGAGTGGCAGCTGTTATAGACCAATTTGGAGTAGACGTCACGGTTACGTCACTGAAGTTTGGTGGTGGCAGAAAACTGTGGAAACATGTAGGGAAACAGGCAAGCTCCTAGGACCAAAAGAAAACAATGTCTTGTTTTGCTGTTGGATTTCAGAATAGGAATGCAAAACAGATGGCTTTAATTTTTATAATTACGATAAATTAGTAACAGCAGCAACCACAAAGCTGGCATTCTCAGTAGGCTATTTCAAAATGGTAAACACCATTGACCAACATTAGCAACATTAGCTAGCGTGTAGTATGAAAAACATACCAAATTGCTCATACTTAGACAGTTTAATTTAATGAATGGGATATACAGTAATATTATATCTGTGATATGACATAAACTTACCATAATTGGAGAAGGCGTCTGGATGATCCATATTGCTATATGTTGTAAAGAGGCTACTGTCACTTTCTACCAACAGTTTGGCTCCGCCCACATAATATATCATTGCTGTTTAGTAACACAAAAAGGGTCTAACTGCAAATCGTAGGCCAACTTTATATTAACGAATGGGATGTCCAACAAGCTCATACAGGTATGCTGGTCGGGTGTCCACGTACTTTTGGCCATTTAGTGTATATTGACAGAAAAGAGTATAGTACTTTATCTGTATGATGAAAACGGAATACCTGCAGTAAAGGGGATTCGATTTTGAATTGGCTTACCATTTATTGCAGAAAAAAATCCCCATGATGGCTATACACATTTGTGTTTGCCTTCTACAAAGTATAACCGGCAGATTAGCCATGCAGTAGGGTCTTTATAACCTACTCTAAAGAGATATACCTAAGGCTGGGCGATAAAACTATACAAATTCTTGTAATGATAAAAAAGATTAAAAATAAAAAAAAGATATCAGTCACAAACTTGAATTAATGAATTTTTGATTAAGTCAAGTTTCTTTAACGTTTTGTCCATCTGCCTCAACCTATAACATCAAAAACCTAAATAAAACAACAAGTATAAAATGCAAGCTGATAGGGAAAACAGCAATTTTGGAGAAATAGATGTCAAGAATAAATTAGATATGCAGACAATAAGTGGATCAGACAGCAGGGTTTCCGGCACTGTGATAATTAATGTAATTTAATGTAACCTGCTTTGTGAAACTTTTATGAAGAAAATGGTTTCCAGGAGTTCTGCACATGACTGTCGCATGCATTTAATCCGCTGAGAGCAGCTATTTGGCATGCCTGTGCGCTATCTTTAAATGCTGCTTCAGTAAAGCAATTGTACCTGCATTATCGCAAACCTACACAGAGTAAGGTATAATTAGAATATTTTTTTAATTAGCACCAATAGTTGGCTACATTTATATCAAGGACTACACATTCTTCTTTTGTTAGAAGCGCAGTGAAAGTGTGCTTCTAAAGGAAATAAATAATTTTCCAAAATATATTAGCATAGCCAGTTCAGCAAGGAAACCCGGGTGGTATTTGGTTAGCGAAGCATGAGCTGATTTCAGACCGCTCCCATCACACTATTAGATTTCATACCTCTCAACTAAATTGTCAGGTTCTCAGTCTGATATGCTGATTGGCATACTAGCATGTAGTGGCAAATCCACCATCCCACTGTCAACCTATTTGGTCCTATGATTCCTTTTGTGGGGGCAATCAGTGCTGTGCACATTGCCCATGGGGTTTGTTATTAATAATATTATGGTGGTGGTTTTGTTCGTGGTATTGTATACAATATTGTGATGGCAGTGACTTAACCTAGATGAGCATAACAAAATACCATAGGGCATAGTTTCTTATATTTTTGGTCTGAACATCTGATGATCAAAGTGCAGGAATTCATTTTTTTTTCAGTAGCTGCAGTATCTATAATATTATTAAATATGAATCCCCCCCAAAATGCTAAACCTAGAAAATACAGTTGAGAATTGAATATGGGAAAACTTTATATAGAATTTATAGGTCCCCTTTAGTCAAGTACATACACCCAGAGAAAAACGTAGTATAGTACTTTGATTGTTTATTATATAAATACCATGTTTGAGAGATTTCTAGGTCAGTGAGATTTGTTTCACACAACTTGTGTGGGAATGGGTCGTTTTGTGTGTAGTTGTGGTTTTGCTGGTTTGTTAAGAACCACTGGATCGTTCGTGATCTAAAAGACAACTCGAGGGCGGTGACTCCTGCTTTGACCCAGTCCCACCCCTACCGCCGCAAATGTTTAAATTATTTTTGGTTTTACCTATAACAGATAGCAAGCTAGCTTACGCAACAAAATTGAAATTTGGATTAATCATTTTACTTAAGTGATCTTTCATGGTGATACTGAATCAAAGTTTTGAACTAGAGTAGCCAAGATCATTTGGGAGACTGCATGTATGGTTTGTCCAAACAATATGCTGGTGAAACACAATAAATTAGTAATTACTACATTAAGTAGGTGAGAGTTTGTGAAATTTCCTTAAGTAGCCTACACTGTTTCCCTTCACACTGCTTTACCAAGGAGTGTAGAGGCCCATGATGGAATCTTAAGCATTTAATGCTAGAAGAATCAATCAGCATGAATAGTTACATACCTATGAAAATAAATTATATTGAAAAAAGGCCAACCAAAAAAAAAGTATTAACATGAACTGAATCCAATCAGAACACCATGCAACAAAACTATTGATATTTGTTAAGAGAAGAGTAGCTGAGTGGTTAGTTTCTGGCCACAGACCAAAGGTTGCCGAATAAAATGCCTTCTGCAAAAGTGAACATTTCTTCAACTGAGCAAGCCATTTAACATGAATTGCTCCTTGTTAATTCCTAAAAATGAGGACTGACACTCAGTCAACGTATTCTTATTTTTCCCCCTCATTTTAATGTAGTAATTACTAATTTATTTTCACCATAGCCCATAATAGCAAATCTCTAATAAGCAACTCAACTGCATGGTACAGTAAATTTTTGTCATTTACATAATGCTAATGTTTGAATTGTTTTTATATTTCTGAGGTTTTGTGTTTAAGTGTATCAAAACATATGGGACTCCTCTGAAAATGATCACTTTAATAAATGTCACTGTTTGAGATGATTGAAATTTCATTAAAAAACTAACATTTATCTAAACTGCAGAGTAAATCTGCCTATTATTCTAGCACTCTAGTACAAGACATACAGTTGACTTAAGATCAGAAAAAGTTACCTACCTCTTCCATCTTCACAGGGAGGTAGAGAATCGAACCGTCAAATGCAACAACCTCCCCAGTGGTCGGGCGATGGTCTTTCATCATGCCAAATCGCATACTCATCGACTCCACGTTGGGACTGAAAAGTGGGACACAATTGAACCTTTGTGAAGACGAGCCCCTTTGGTTATATTTGAAACATTTAACATGAGTCAGTTAATCAGACTCTCATCCAGAGCAACTTGCAGTTAAAATGCATCCTCAGACCATTTCCCAGGATGCTACATCTTACAACGTTCTTAAACACATTTTTAATAAGCAATCAAATTAAACACTTGCTATACCTTCCTAACAGAGACTAATCAAGTGTGTTGGGGGGGGGGGGGGGGGGGGGTTCACAGGAATCTGATAAAATTATGTTTGTAGTGTCAATAGCCTCTCAGCTCTGGTGGCTATCAGCTACGCTCTTCCAAGTGGTTGCTTTTTAATGTACCTCGGGCTTTGACAGATCTGGGGAGAACTGCATTTTCCTACTATGTACCTTGGGCATGGAATAATCTGGAAACATATCTAAAATTAGACATATTTATATCCACTGTTGAATTTAAGGGCATTATAAAGAATATGGTGATGGAGACTTATGGTGATGTGGTTGTTTTTCTTGAGAGGCCAGTGTTTGAATAGTTTAATGTTTTTAATGTCTCTACTGAATTCATTGTTGTATATGTTGCATTTTAATGTTTTCAGTTTTTTATACGGCAGCTACCATGGCCAGGTCTCTCGTAAAAAATATTTTTGATCTCAATGGGACTTCCTGGTCAAATAAAGGTCAAATAAAATAAATAAATTGCTCCGTACGCACTGGGTCATACAGTCAAAAACACAAACCACGTTTGGAGCAGTGCTCTGAAGTCATACTGTCAACAGCAGATGATAGTGTTAATAATGTAGCTGCATTGAATTGTATTCAACAACCTGACCAATTCTCTCTTATTACAGGATTATTTCTTGCTTGCATTCAACCCCCACATACTGTTTGGTTAGCCACCTTTTCAGCAACAACACCTTTAGGTCTTTTGGGATTTGTACCAGTTTAGCACAGTGTTAGTGATTTTTGTCTTGGAAATGTATCTTGGAAAGATTTGGTCTATGTTCTTACAGTTGGTTGGACAACACTTGTGAAAACAGTGCCACATATTGTCAATGGGATTGAGATTAGGGCTTTACCTGGGCCATGGTGAGATACACACATGTTTGTTCTTAAACCTTTAGTGTGGCTTTGATCACATTTCCCCCAAAACTATTTTTAGCAGAGTGAAGAAGGTTCTCGTGCAGTATTTACATTTATTGTGCTCCATCCATTCTTCTTTTAATATGAACAAGACGCTTAGTCCCTGATGTTGATAAGCATCCCTACATCACTTCTTGATTACAATATGGAAATTGTGGTTGACTCAATAATGGCAAGTTGACCAGGACTTTAAGTGATTAATCTTGCATATACGCACAGAAATTCAGTCACATACACAAAATAAAGTACAGCGGCAGCAATCAGGTTTTGAATGAGACATGGTTGTGTCTTCAAAAACCCAAACATTTCTGCAGCATTGACAGTCCCCAATAACACAGTAGCCTCCATCAATCTGAATCTTTAGAGTTGTCTCAACTAGCTCTTCTAAAATGTATGTACTTAAAGTCGCTGTGGATACAGGTGTCTGCTAAATGACTAAAATGTGTATGTAAAATCAGTTGCCATACAAAAGACACTCCTCTGTAAAAGGCACATGACAGCCCACTTGGAGGCTGCTAAAAGGAACCTAAAGGACTCTCAGACCATGACGAGAGCTTAAGGGGTTCTGCAGAGATGAATGGGGGAAAAACTCCAAATATAGGAAGATCTCAAGGCAATAATTGCTTTTGATTCAGCAATGAACAGAGTGAAGGGGTCTGAACACTTGTGTGTGTTATTTCTCTAAAATGGTATGCTAAGATACCACTAGTAAGCTGTAATATGCTGGAACCCAGATTTGCAATTAGGAGGAATAAATAAAGGTAAGACATTATTGAGAAATTAAAAAAAGGTAGCTTTAAAAATAGCTGAAATATAGCCTGAGGTATGCAGACAACATTCCCATAATTCAAAGAGGTGGACTGGGGATGCATTTCTCTCTATGTTTCTATGACACTCCTGGATTGATCCATCACATCAGTACTGTGGGGAATGCTTAGTTGTTGGAACTATGGCTACACGATATATCGTTTCAGCATCGACATTGCTATGTATGCATCTGCAATAGTCACATCGCAGAACGTGTGATTTAGTAAAGTAAACATACACTCACCTAAAGGATTATTAGGAACACCATACTAATACTGTGGTTGACCCCCTTTCGCCTTCAGAACTGCCTTAATTCTACGTGGCATTGATTCAACAAGGTGCTGAAAGCATTCTTTAGAAATGTTGGCCCATATTGATAGGATAGCATCTGGCTGTTGATGGAGATTTGTGGGATGCACATCCAGGGCACGAAGCTCCCGTTCCACCACATCCCAAAGATGCTCTATTGGGTTGAGATCTGGTGACTGTGGGGGCCATTTCAGTACAGTGAACTCATTGTCATGTTCAAGAAACCAATTTGAAATGATTCGAGCTTTGTTACATGGTGCATTATCCTGCTGGAAGTAGCCATCAGAGGATGGGTACATGGTGGTCATAAAGGGATGGACATGGACAGAAACAATGCTCAGGTAGGCTGTGGCATTTAAACGATGCCCAATTGGCACTAAGGGGCCTAAAGTGTGCCAAGAAAACATCCCCCACACCATTACACCACCACCACCAGCCTGCACAGTGGTAACAAGGCATGATGGATCCATGTTCTCATTCTGTTTACGCCAAATTCTGACTCTACCATCTGAATGTCTCAACAGAAATCGAGACTCATCAGACCAGGCAACATTCTTCCAGTCTTCAACTGTCCAATTTTGGTGAGCTTGTGCATATTGTAGCCTCTTTTTCCTATTTATAGTGGAGATGAGTGATGCCCGGTGGGGTCTTCTGCTGTTGTAGCCCATCCGCCTCAAGGTTGTGCGTGTTGTGGCCCATTCTCAGTCAGTCGGCCCATTCTCCTCTGACCTCTAGCATCAACAAGACATTTTCGCCCACAGGACTGCCGCATACTACATGTTTTTCCCTTTTCACACCATTCTTTGTAAACCCTAGAAATGGTTGTGCATGAAAATCCCAGTAACTGAGCAGATTGTGAAATACTCAGACCGGCCCGTCTGGCACCAACAACCATGCCACGCTCAAAATTGCTTAAATCTCCTTTCTTTCCCATTCTGACATTCAGTTTGGAGTTCAGGAGATTGTCTTGACCAGGACCACACCCTTGAATGCATTGAAACAACTGCCATGTGATTGGTTGATTAGATAATTGCATAAATGAGAAATTCAACAGGTGTTCCTAACAATCCTTTAGGTGAGTGTATATCAGTCTACAATATATATTTTATTTCAAATGGAAAACCAGCATTAAATCTGCCTGATATAAGGTAATTTCCTCTGATTTATGGGTAATTGGATACACAGTTTATTTTTATTTTAAACACGGTTTGTTGCTGCACTTACTTGACATGCAGGCTTTGCTTGCGCACAACGAAATGGATGAGCAAGGAACTGGCAAAAAAGACCGAAATTGAGAATATGGTTGCAATAAGAAATGCATCGTCAATTACATGGAAATATTTTGGCTACAGACAGGATGATGTTGACCAAAAACAGGTACTTTGTCAAGAGTGCCTTGCAATTGTTGCCACAACACAACCAATTCGTTAGATCATTTAAGGCGGCACCACAAATCTTCATATGACGAGTGCAAAGCATCTCAATGCTGTCCAAAGCAAAAATCTATTTCGGATGCACTTGCCAGTATTACACCATATGAGAAAGGTTCCAAACAGCAGAGAGAAACCACAATTTCAATAACATTTCATGTCGCCAAAGACATGGTACCAATTAACACCAAAAGAGGGTTTTTAAAACATTATCCGGTCACTTGACAAGCGATATGTAATGCCATCACGCAACTATTGCAGAGCTGTATGAGAAATGCAAGGCAAAAGTTGAAAGAGAGCTCTCACAAGTGGTATATTATACAGCAACAACAGACTTGTGGTCCAGCCGGACAACGGAGCCCTACATAAGTCTGACCGTACACTATATTAAGGAGGACTTGCACCTGAAAAGTCGCTATTTGCAAACTGAATTTTCCCAGAGGATCATACAAGTGAGAACATCACAACAGGGATGAGAGAAGCTTTAGCTGATTGGGGCCTAGATGAGAGTCATCTAGTCTGTATTACAACAGCCAATGTTGTAAAGGCTGCACCTGAACAAGTGGACCAGATTGCAGTGCTTTGGCCACCGACTGCATCTTGCAGTTGGTAAGTTATTTTTGCACATCCAATTGCACATCCTATTTTACTACTGTTGCTATTGCTATACTATTACTGTTACATATTATGACCTAGCAACCTGTTCTGAAATTTAACAATTTGCATGAGTTTCATTGTAAAAGATGGGGCTGGGGAAGAATGAGGATTACGTACTGACAGGTTGATAGCAGAAGCATTTTCTGAAGACATCCTGTATTTCTTCATATCGCAATATATTTAGATTTTATTACAGCACACAATATTTACCCACTCTTCTTTGCAAAAGCTCTCCAAATTCGTCAGATTGCGAGGACATTTCCTGTGCACAGCCCTCTTCAGATCAAAGATGTTCAATTGGATTCAGGTCTGGGCTATGGCTGGGCCATTCCAAAACATAAATCTTCTTCTGGTGAATCTTCTTGGATGTTCTCGTTGTAAGAAAAGGCTTCCGTCTTGCCCCCCTACCCCATAGCCCATTCATATGAAGAATATGGGAGATTGTTGTCACATGTAGCACACAGCCAGTACTTGCCAGAAATTCCTACAGTTCCTTTAATGTTGCTGTAGGCCTCTTGGAAGCCTCCCTTACCAGTTTTCTTCTCGTCTTTTCATAATTTTTTGAGGGACGTCCAGTTCTTGGTAATGTCTCTGTTGTGCCATATTTTCTCCACTTGATGACGGTCTTCACTGTGTTCCATGGTATATCTAATGCTCTGGAAATGATTTTTTTCCCGTCTCCTGACTGATATCTTTCAACAATGAGATCCCTCTGATGCTTTGGAAGCTCTCTGCGGACCATGGCTTTTGCTCTGAGATGCAACTAAGAAAATGTCAGGAAAATCCTACTAGAACAGCTGAACTTTATTTGTGATTAATCAGAGTCAATTTAAATGATGGCAGGTGTAATTACTTCAATTTAACATGAGTTTAAATGTGATTGGTTAATTCTTATTTCCACTGTACATGCAGATTGGTGTTTCTGTCCCAGGAGTAGGGATGTAGAAGTTTTTAATAAACTGTTAGGTGAACACGTAATCATCACAGTATAACAGAGCAGGTTCACACTGAAAATGTGACAGATGTGAAAGAGTCTGGAGACGCAGTGGTGAATGTTATGCTGCCTGCAACACCATCCTGCATGACCGGTTTGGCGGAGGGAGGCATACCCTCGGAGGGACGCACAGACCTCCACATGCTAGCCAACGGTACCTTGACTGCTGTTAGGTCCCGGGATTTAATCCTCAAACCCATTGTCAGACATTGCACTGGTGCAGTGGGCCCTGGGTTCCTCCTGGTGCAGGACAATGCCCGGCCTCATGTGGCCAGAGTGTGTAGGCATTTCCTGGATGACAAAGGCATTGATACCATTGAACGGCCCTCACATTCCCCAGATCTGAATCCAATTGAGAACCCCTGGGACATTATGTACCGAGCATCCGACACCACCAAGTAGTGCCACAGAGTCCAGGAGCTCACTGATGCCCTGATCCAAGTCTAGGTGGAGATCGCCCACGACACCATCTGCCCTCTCATCAGGATCATGCCCAGACGTTGTCGGGAGTGCATACATGCACGTGGGGGCCATACACACTACTGAGTTTTATTATGAGGCGCCATGATGAAATTCACACAAAGTTGGAACATTAACTTTGATTTTCAGTGTGAGTTTAAATCCAGCCCTCAATCGGTTGGTAATTTTGTTTTCCATTGACTGTTGTTACATAATTTGATCCTCAATGTTCAGTTAAAATTTATTTTTAATATATTTTGTTCATTGAGACCCGATTTAATTTAATTAGATTTAATTATTTCCTTAACTTTTTTCAACAATGTAAATTCAAAATGTCAGAGAAAGGCAGACTTTCTGGGTCCTACCCAGGAATGCAGCCAAAAGTGTTGGAGGGAACACTTCGGCACCATTCGGCCTTAGCATGCAGGTGCAAGACCAACCACAAGGAGTTGCTGTAGTGTGATGAGAAATAATCCCCTGCCAGCCCTAACCTGGACACTGCAAAGCCAACTGTGCAGGCTGGAGCTCCTGGTCACTGCCGACTATGACACACCCTGGGATAGTAACATCATGTTTTGGCCTCTCAGCACTTTGATGAAGTGCTTTAGCAAGCTGCACCAAACTGTATTTTCATAGGAGATATTTAACACAGAAATTCCATTTCCAAATACATGCACTTACATGAATGTGACATGGTACTGATAGACTGCCTCATTCCTGCAGCGAATCGTGATGTGGTTGGAGCCAATAGGCAATGGTGTTCCTTTGGTACCAATCTTTTTCAATGGCTCACTGTAAAGGGAGATAAAATAAATGTAAGTGACCAAAGGATTTGCCAAGAAATTGTCAGAATCATGGTAAAACATTTAAAAACGCATTGCTAATACATTTCTGCCTGAACATATGACTGCTTTCCCACACAACAGATAATTAAAAACAGAAATAGCAACAGTATTTCTTTCAAAACAAAAGATAAGTTTGATTTAACGGCTTCAACAATACAGGTAATAGAAATACCACATGTAAATTGTTACTTTACGCACCTTTCAACTTGTCATCACCAATGGTAATGCACTAGTATTTCAATGTTGGTAGTTATTAGAAAAAGTACAGATTCCAAGAACAGAATCTATTTATAGGTGCAAATACATAATTTTTATGTTTAAAAACAGCAACGTTCAGAAAGTTATAGGAGAGTTTTTGCAGAAAGAGCAGTGGAACAGATACAAAATGCTGCATCGTGTGTGTGACCACTGGAACCACCGAGGATACTTTATTAGCCAAATAAAAATAAAAAAACGAACTTGGATTATAATATTCCAAGGGCAACATTTGTTACAAAATGTTTTATCTTGGAGTCACCAAAGCCACATCTACAATCAGACCCCATCTACACGGCAACAGCCCGTTAGGAAAGATTTCCAGAAAATACACTTTAAAAGCAATCAACACATTTAAGTGCCTGGACTTTGCTAAATGTCATTGGCGCCCCAATTGAAACTGGGTGCTATGGTTACATGAAACACAAATAGCTCTTTGGTAACGATCTTCCAGCAAGACAACAAGAACAGTGATAGTGGGGTGACTTTGGCTGTATGTGTCAACATGTTTCAGTGCTTAGCGGCTGGGTAGGCTGCTTTCATTAAGCAGTGGTGACATATAGTAGATTTTATCAACAACTGTCAGCCCATGATTGCTGTGGTTTAATGGAATGACAAAATGTTGCCAAACTGAAGATTTAAACAAAGATGGAGGATTCTACAATGTTTACTGACTAACAATTTTCTCACATGGCCTAAGACATGCACGGTACAGTGTTTAAACAAAAAATAAGCACATAGAAGGTAAAGGGCTTTTAGTTTCTAGAACAGCTTCACAATCATTTAACATTGAGTATTTGGCTGTTCTGGCTGTCAAAACCAGTTCAGCCCAACAGACATCAAGGAGTACATTTTGAGGTCAGCACTTACCAGGTGGTCTCCATCTTAAGTTCACTTTTGGTTGGAGAGCTTCCTAAAGGAATGTGGGCTTCTCTGGGTGAAGAAGGTAGAAGAGGGGCAGAGATGGAGACAGATTGGGAATGTATAGGGCCTGGGGGTAGAACAGGGGAAACAATGGGCCCTCTCCCAGTGCCCAAGGAGGGCATCAATGCTCGTCCCATTCCCACTATCTGAAGTGGCGCACCTCGACCAAGGAAGCTGCAGACAGACAAGTTATGAGTTGAATAGACCTTCTATATCCAATGTGTGTCATATACAATAGGCAACTTAACTTCTCAAATAAGATGTTATGTAATTAATCTGATTATTTATATATCTACAAAGTTTTTCAATTTTTAAAAGGAAGGCAACAGATTCATATGGTCACTGTTGAATGCAAACCTTGTAAATCCAAATTCTGTGATTTCAAACTTTTTACATTAGTAGTTTCAGGGTCATTGACCCATTACAATTAAACTTCTTATGAAATTGAGCAAATTGACAGAATACTTCAGTTCACCAGATAATGTATCCTGATGAACACAAGCAATGATCAAAAGATTTTCATCCACTAGCTTTAAATGTAAAAAAACTACAGGGTCCCAAAAGTATTTTTTTTTTTTATTTAAATTGTGCACAAAGAGCTAACAGGTTAATTGGTAGATAATTAATCATATGACAACAAAATATAAGGAATATTAAGCTCTGCAAGCACCACTAGCCTATTGAGTTGGGCCAAGAAAGAACAAGCTAAGCCACAGAGCAAGTAACCAGAGATTTAATTCAGATCAACCAACTAACTTCTTCTCTGCACCGATAACAAATACACATAACACTGCATAATTGATAGGTGAAATATTGTTGGTTGGAATAGAATGTTTAGGAGCTTGTCTGCCTGTACGTTGTTATTATGACCATTATGACTTCATCAACTGCAATTTGCAACCAATGTAAAGTCTGCTAAACCAACTGTTTTACCTAACGAATACACAATGATAATATGTAATGAATATCAATTACTGGAGAATTAAAGCATAACACTGATGCGTTCCCGGATTCAGACACAGAGGGTTCAAACAACTTACCAACTGCAAGATGCAGTCGGTGGCCAAAGCACTGCAATCTGGTCCACTTGTTCAGGTGCAGCCTTTACAACATTGCCTGTTGTAATACGGACTAGACAACTCTCATCTATGCCTCAATCAGCTAAAGCTTCTCTCATCCCTGTTGCGATGTTCTCATTTGTATGATCCTCTGGGAAAATTCAGTTTGCAAACAGCGACTTTTCAGTTGGAAGTCCTCATTAATAAAGTGTACGGTCAGACTTATATAGGGCTCCGTTGTCCGGCTGGACCACAAGTCTGTTGTTGCTGTATAATATACCACTTGTGAGAGCTCTCTTTCAACTTTTGCCTTGCATTTCTCATACAGCTCTGGGATGGCAACTTGAGAAAAATAGTTGCTTTATGGCATTACATACCGCTTGTCAAGTGACCGGATAATGTTTTAAAAACCCTCTTTTGGTGTTAATTGGTACCATGTCTTTGGCGACGTGAAAAGTTTTTGAATCTGTGGTTTCTCTCTGCTGTTTGGAACCTTTCTCGTATGGTGTAATACTGGCAAATGCATTCGAAATAGATTTTTGCTTTGGACAGCATTGAGATGCTTTGCACTCATCATAAGAAGATTTGTGGTGCCGTCTTAAATGATTGAACAAGCTGGTCGTGTTGTGGCAACAATTGCAAGGCACTCTTGACAAAGTACCTGTTTTTGGTCAACATCATCCTGTCTGTAGCCAAAATATTTCCATGTAATTGACGATGCATTTCTTATTGCAACCAAATTCTCAATTTCTGTCTTTTTTGCCAGTTCTTTGCTCATCATTTCGTTGTGCACAAGCAGAGCCTGCATGTCAAGTAAGTGAAGCAACGAGCCGTGTTTAAAATAATAATAATAATAATAATAAACTGTGTATCCAATTACCCATAAATCAGAGGAAATTACCTTATATCAGACAGATATAATGCTGGTTTTCCATTTGAAAAAAATATATATTGTAGACTGATATACACTCACCTAAAGGATTATTAGGAACACCTGTTGAATTTCTCATTAATGCAATTATCTAATCAACCAATCACATGGCAGTTGCTTCAATGCATTCAAGGGTGTGGTCCTGGTCAAGACAATCTCCTGAACTCCAAACTGAATGTCAGAATGGGAAAGAAAGGTGATTTAAGCAATTTTGAGCGTGGCATGGTTGTTGGTGCCAGACGTGCCGGTCTGAGTATTTCACAATCTGCTCAGTTACTGGGATTTTCATGCACAACCATTTCTAGGGTTTAAAAAGAATGGTGTGAAAAGGGAAAAACATCCAGTATGCGGCAGTCCTGTGGGCGAAAATGCCTTGTTGATGCTAGAGGTCAGAGGAGAATGGGCCGACTGATTCAAGCTGATAGAAGAGCAACTTTGACTGAAATAACCACTCGTTACAACCGAGGTATGCAGCAAAGCATTTGTGAAGCCACAACACGCACAACCTTGAGGCGGATGGGCTACAACAGCAGAAGACCCCACCGGGCATCACTCATCTCCACTATAAATAGGAAAAAGAGGCAACATTTGCACAAGCTCACCAAAATTGGACAGTTGAAGACTGGAAGAATGTTGCCTGGTCTGATGAGTCTCGATTTTTGTTGAGACATTCAGATGGTAGAGTCAGAATTTGGCGTAAACAGAATGAGAACATGGATCCATCATGCCTTGTTACCACTGTGCAGGCTGGTGGTGGTGGTGTTATGGTGTGGGGGTTGTTTTCTTGGCACACTTTAGGCCCCTTAGTGCCAATTGGGCATCGTTTAAATGCCACAGCCTACCTGAGCATTGTTTCTGACCATGTCCATCCCTTTATGACCACCATGTACCCATCCTCTGATGGCTACTTCCAGCAGGATAATGCACCATGTCAGAAAGCTTGAATCATTTCAAATTGGTTTCTTGAACATGACAATGAGTTCACTGTACTGAAATGGCCCCCCCAGTCACCAGATCTCAACCCAATAGAGCATCTTTGGGATGTGGTGGAACGGGAGCTTCGTGCCCTGGATATGCATACCACAAATCTCCATCAACTGCCAGATGCTATCCTATCAATATTTCTAAAGAATGCTTTCAGCACCTTGTTGAATCAATGCCACGTAGAATTAAGGCAGTTCTGAAGGCGAAAGGGGGTCAAACACAGTATTAGTATGGTGTTCCTAATAATTCTTTAGGTGAGTGTATGTTTACCTTACTGAATCACACGTTCTGCGATGTGACTATTGCGGATGCGTTCATCACAATGACGATGCTGAAACGATATATCGTGCAGCACTAGTTCAAATCAATGAAAAGAAAACCCCTGATCTCTACAAGGGTCAAAAGATTCTTAACTACAGAGTAATGTTTGGTGATCAAATTGCCATTATTCAGAAGTGTGAATACCTGATCTAAAATGTAGTCAACTTTCATGATGCTTTGTTCATTAAAGTTAAAATTATTACTTTCTAACTTTCTGAAAAGACAAGGTTTGCATACGACAGAGGGGATGTGCACACCAAGAAGTGCACGATCAAATCACCTCCACATTAACAACGAATAACTCAATAACCATTTAAACCAAGATAGGCATATAACAAACATGATGTAATTGTGAGAGGAATATGTATTTATGTAACCAGTATTAATGATGCATTCTAGAAGCATTACTGTCAAGCTGTGAAAAGCACTAGATCTGAATAGCACTGAGGAATTGGCCTGTCACCTCATTCCTTATTTTTCTTCCTACCTGCTGCCTTGGCCCATCATGTCCGCAGATAATCCATCTCCCCCTTGGATCAGTGTCTGTGGTTGGCGCTCTGCATCAAAATCTCCAACTGCAGCCCTTCCTATGGCAAAAAAACACCAGGGCTGTAAATTAATCATTCAGTTCACCCTTTCTCTGCTATTCCTTGTTAACCAATTGATAGTTACGGATTCACCCACTACCTAAAGGATCCAAAAAGGCAAAGATCAGCATATTGCCTCATCACATTGTTTGATAAACTAGAAAGTAAGCAAAACCAATATGTCTGAGGTGCTGGTCTACTTTGCACCTCTGTTACAGGACTACCAGCCATAGGCTTGAACCCAGTTAGGCCGTTTCCATCCTGAGGCCTAAGGAGTATTTACATTGAGTTCTCAAAACATAAGATGTTAACTGAATCAGAAAAACAATATGTCTGATTTAAACTGCGTATCTGGCATTGAGCTGCCAACCTGGAAGAGTAGTGTCAGAGTGGCGGTGAGACCCTCACACCACTTAAATCAAAGACAAATTCCTTTTCAACCTAATAATGACATTGACAGAAGACTGTCCAAGTGGTAATTGTAGGCCACATCACAGGGATAGGCAACATTTTTGTCGGGACTGCCCATTTAATGTTTAATCAGTTGATTAATGTCCACATGTCAAACTGACTGGATGGCTAAACCAAACAGAAGCTGTCAACTTATTGCCACAGTGCTCCACCTTAAAAGATCTACTGTAGGCCTGATGCTGAAGGCAGCACAGACTTCTAAAAGGCATGCGTAGATTTGCTTTTTCAGGGTTCAATGTGATTTTACACACTGTTTTGTATATTTTATTGCAAGGCATTGTATTGAGCTCATTATTGAGGAAAGCCTATTCCCTTGGTATATTCCCCCATCAGAAAAGTATTTCCCATGTTTAGTAATGAACTGTTTTACTTTCGCGTCTGCCTCATGCAAAGTTTGTTTTCAAATTATGCGGTACACTTAAAAAATCTAAACCAAGTTCACAACAGAGAAGCCAGCCAGCATGGTCCTTATGTAAAACAAATCTATATTACACCCTTGCATTGACGAATCCAGACATAAATATGGAATTCAACAACAAAAGTATTTTTTATAGAATTATTACAATTCAAATTACAATTTACCACTATATTTTGCCTAAAATTATCACCCTTCCATTGAAACAGGAGAGTTCATATTTTAAGGGATAGTTTGTCCAAAAATCATATTTCGATGACAGTCCCCTTCTTTCCTCGAGTAGGTTCATCAGGCACACAGTCATTTTTTAAAACAATCCGTTATTCAGCTCAGTCACAGTCTGTAAATAGCATTATTAGCATTGTACAAATTCATTAATGGAAACCGTACATACCCCTATCGCAAAGCTACATTGCAAGTGTAAAACTCCTATAAAACACTCCAAACTAAGACAAGTGGTGTTGTTTACCTGAAAGAACATGACAAAAGCTTGGAGAGCAGATAAAGGTGGACGATGGTGAACACGTTAATCCCAACCCTTGCCCAGAATATCAGGAGGCAATGTGTACTTTGTACATTATAACATAGAAATCAGAAGTATTACTTACAATTTGTCTCGTCTCCACGGGTTAAACTGGCTGTATTAAAATGTTTCTTGCAAAAATTGTATGTCTCGTTGGTGAAGTTGCTCCATTGATTCTCCCACAATACGACTCGGGAGAGGCAGAGATATTGTCCCAATTGCAAAGCAGGTAGAATTTCATAAACTCAAGATCCACGAGCAGACAGAAGTCGAAATCGATACTTACAAACATAGGAAATGCAGATGTTCTAAGTTTATTTATCAAATGGATTGAATAACAGTGTCATCCTGTACAATGAAATTCTTTTGACATGGCACCCGACATCTAGGTAGTAAGAATTAAGAAATCTATAAAGCAAAAATATAGCAATAATATAAGTGTAGAGTAGCAGCAATTTTAAAAAGCTAGACGAAGCAACCTATCTTCACATAGCTTGTTGAGATAAAAATTCACGCTCACCTTTTGGTAAGAGAACATTGGACGAACTATCCCTTTAAGCTCATGATTTTGTTGTGGTGTTTGCAGAGGCTCATATCACACATAAAAAAATAGATAAAGGGCTTGTGGGTTGTGAGTCTGACAGTGCTAGGCTTAACATATATTTTTGCAATAATTTATGAGAACTAAGCTATAGTCAGCCTCTCAAAGTAAGCTCAATTTCAACTGCCACCCCACACCATTGTCACCCAATCAGTGTGGAGCAATAAGTCTAAACAACGCTATGGGAACTGCATGTTACAGCAGCATTTCCAACTGGGTTTGGGGTTGGTGTGAGCTTCAGAACTTTACTTTATCCATATGGTCTGGAGTTTGGGGATAAATTGTGTGGATAAACAGGCTTGTGTGGTGAAAAAAAACAGCTGACCCATGCACCACTACTGCCTATGGTGTTCATATGGAGGTGTGATATTAAAAATAGAATTACCAAAAAAGAAAATGTATGTTAAGGAATTCTGAAAGAAATTCAACAGAATCGGCTAAAAACTTAAACAGAATTCATAGTGCCCTATACATATCTGTTAATATGGTACTCACATATGTGCCATCAAAATTGTGACTTATCACAACACAAAATATGAGCGTTTCTGGTTTAATTGGTTTATAGCCATGTCCAGCTGTTCTTGTAATAAGCAATTATCAGAAGCAGAATTTTTTTCACAAAGACAAACATTCTAGCTAGCAATCAGGGTGGGAACAGGGCTCCTGTCAGGCTTTAGTCTTTTCAAGGCCAGAAAAGATAAGTATGGGGGTGGGATTGATACAGAAAACAAATAAAAAAATCCCCAGAACATTATTTTAATAAACTATCACCAAGAAAAAAAAATGTATTAAGATTGATTAACTGAGTCGGAAATCGCGGGTTTTTGGCATGTGGAGGTAGAATGTTTAAGGCAGGTGGAGACACACAGTAAAATTACTAACAGTATTGTCAGAGTCAAGCATCCGAGTGGCAGCGTAAAGAAATTCTCCCACAGATCCAAGTGTTGTGGTCTACATTACCAAAGTAATCTCCTTCCAGGGGCAGCTGAAAATGTCTGCTCTGTGATATTTTGGCTTAGACTCAGGTCACAAGATGTTTTGGAATTTGAGCAGTAATATACCACATTACATTACAGTAGAAACTTGCATTTTCTAGGAAAGATTACACAGAATAAACATTTGTTAAATGCTTTTGTTGTTTCTATTAATTACTTAGTGAGCAAGTTTGAAAACAACGTCAAAAGTTCAGTTGCCTTTTCAAAACATACTTTTTGATGTCCATCTTGATGCCTACAATTCTATATTTTCTGCAGATAGGTTTATGACATAGGGAGTGACTGATGTAGTTCCTCTATGCCAAAACTCATTAATTGAAAACAAATCCTAGTAACTTTTGCCTACAGTAGGGTTCACAAGAGTACTCTTTGGCCCTAATCAGATGTAATGCACTACACATTAATCTTGTCTTTCATAGACACAATATTACTCACCTAAAGTCAAAGCGCCCCTGCCCCAGGAGCTTTTTGATGGCTCAATCCCCATGCCTCTGAACATGGACACCAGAGAGGAACCCTGGCCTTGAGTGGGCATGTGCATCTGTCAATTACAAACAAATTAAAATATTGTTACAAATCTTACCATAATGTTGTAACAATAGAACAGACACTTTTAACCAGAGCAATTTAGCACATTGAGTGAACGTAACCATTTTCATCCTGGCCCTGGGAATCAAACCAGGCATTACAGGTGCCATGCTCTGAGCTACATGGGACCAGAGAAGAAATAAAACTGGCCTGAAATTTTAAATGAATAACCACGTAAGTGCATTACACTAGAATCAGTATTTAAATGTGCTACAGCATATACACCTACACATGTTTATTGAGCTTCCTTCCATCAATGATAAATATATACACAGCTCTTCAGCAAGAAATATGAGGCAGCCATCAGGCATTAATACAAGCAGCAGTAGGGCACATAGGGCCTATAAGAATTAGCTCAAGATATAAGAAAAACAGAGACAGAATACAACTGCATCTATAGGTTAAAAGGTAGGTCATTTTTAATTTCCAAAGACTCTGTAACTGAATTCAAAGTCATGACCTGAATAGCTATAACAACTTAGACATTAGCTAGCTAAGAGACATTATTTTAGTTAGGCAAATGCTATTGCTACATGTAGCTTTGTGGTTTAGTGTCCTGACCGTGACAATAAGGTTGTGTTAGAATCCCAGATCTGACAAGGATAAAACAAAAACTGTGTATGCAGTGACTGTGTATGCACGTGCGGTATATACACACACTCATTGGCCACATCATTCAATAAATATATATAGCTGAAGAGAGTGAAACCCTGCAGTCTCCAGCTACTACTGTAGCCCATCTGCTTCAAGGTTCAATGCTTGGTGCATTCAGTGGTAACTTTCTGCACTCCACTGTTGTAAAAAGTGGTTATTTATCAGACCACTCTTATTAACAAGGTTATTTTCACCCACAGAACTGCAGCTCACTGGATGTTTTTTTGTTCATCACATTATTCTCTGTGAACGCTAGAGACTGTAGCGTGTGAAATTCCTGGGTGGTCATGTCTGGCACCAAAATTCATACCACAGTCGTAGAACACATCGTCCCCATTTTTATGTTAGGTCGAACAACAATTAAATCTCTTGACCTATAAGGTATACATGCTGAATATATGGAGCTGCAGCCACATGATCACCTTTTTGGCTATTTGCAATAATGGGCAGGTGTAGCAAATGTTACCACTGAGTGTGTGCCAAGACTAAATCTTCATTTGACTGAGCACAAGTGGTGCAATGGAACTAAAATGAATTGTCTGACTAAACAGGCTTGAACAACGGTTTGGATCGAAATTTGAAGCCTTTATCAACCGTAATAACCTACCTGCTTGGTTAATTCTTCCTCTTTTTGCAGACTTGGCACCCCCTCTGGAAAGTTTTCCTTGGCAAGCTGATCTAGGAGTGATTTCCCAAGGTGAGGCTCCAACCCACAGGGAGCCTCTCTTGCCATCCCTACTGTTGGCTCCGCTGTCGAGAAAAGTAGACCTCGAGCACGTCCAAGTGTACCATATCCAGGTGTCGGCATGGTTATCCCCTTTGAATAGCCAATGTGGGGCTTGCTTTCTGGGAAGGGCACTCCCCTCCCATATTGCATAAGCGGTGTATCACCAGTGCTGGTGAAACCCCTTGCTCGTCCTAAGCCAGCTGACTCATTAGCTGCAAACAGCAGGCCTCTTGCTCGTCCTATTGCTGCCTCATTTGACGGAAGTCCACGCCCCTGCACATTCTGCTGCACCCAAGGCATTCGGGCCCCACCAGTGATGCCTGGGACCCTAGGCTTGTTTGGCTCCATCCCTGCTTTTTTTGCAAATAAATAAAGTGCAAATAAAAACACTTATTGGTATGAGTGTTAGCATGAGCTAAATACGTTGAGAAAGGTAATAGATAAATCATCAGTGGAATTCTGATGTTAAGTTGGCTCTATATATGAATTTAGTTAGCGGAGAAACATTTCAATCATCTAGCCACCAATAAAAAACGTTTAGTTGTGCAGCACACACATTCAGAGACAGGGTCTGTATCTCAAATCGCATACTACAAGTTAGTACTTTGTGGATGATGGTGAAGTATGTACAGTTTAGTAAATACTAAGCTAGTATGTCAGTATTGGGACGATTAGGACATACTACATAGTCATAAAATTGCGTCAACAATTTTGTCACTCATAGATAATTTTAGATAATTTTGTCACTCATTAACATCATGAACATTTCACTAGACACAATTAAGCATTGTGTTGAAATGACTTGCGTATCTTATGAAGTTCCCTTCCATCACAAATAGTATTTATGAACTGTTTTGCCACTAACCGTTGTAATAGCTTATAAGCCAGTAATAGTATCTTACTAGAAGTCATAAGAATTGAGCAATTACTAGCAAGACTGAACACGAACTTTACACAGCCGCATATCTTCAATTTTATGGAAGGACAACGTTCGTTTTTTTCCATACGTCAATGACATTGACGCAATAACTATCAATATAGGTAACGATACATTTTTCGTCAAGTCAAAAGAACATAATCGTGCTCAAGGGGTTAGTCAATATTACCCAAAAAGCATGCCTACTTCGAAAATCCACCAGAAACAGTAGACTACCCTGGAACTTTTGGCATACTATTTTCACCGTACTATGGTTTGAGACATACTAATATTCTCGTTTACTCATCTAGCTTACTATATAGTATACACGTATGCGATTTAGTATTCACAAAGCACTCTGCTGCCTAGTACTACCCCCCAAGGCAAACGTACAGCAGCGAACTTCTGTTTCATGATAAATAACTAACCAGTCGCAAAGTTTGATTTATCTTATGGTCATTGTGTATTTTCTGCCAAACATTACAGCGACTACTAAACATATACACAACCGAGTTACTATTCAGAAAGTTAAAGGCAATATCGCTAAATTATGTCTAAGCGCATCATTTGCTAGTTAGCTAGCTAGTAACGCACTTGCTTTTTCTCGTCGGCACGTGCTACTTGTAAGTACACGCTGAAGGGAAAAACTGGAGCCGAGAGAGATTTTTAGCAACGTGAATACTTATTTAATTTCGTGAAACGTGGTTTACAATTAGAACTCCTAAGATTCTCACCAACTGTTGCTGTTCTTAAATACGCATGAATTGAAGTCCAGTACTGACTTTCTGCCAGGTGTTGCTAAAATTACAGGGAAATGTTTGGACGTCTGTTCACGCCCACGTGAATAAACTATTGGTTATTCGCGCAAATTTGTGAAAACATTATTGGCTCGGTATGACCTGTCAATCAACTGTGTTTAATTTACATTCTTTGTCTGTGGTTTGTGTCCTTAACATTCTATCCTGTCCTGGGCTCTGAGATGCGGGTCGGCGTCCCTATATCACATGGTTACTTACATAAAAAATGCTATATCGGATTCTAACCATAGAGTTCCGTAAGTAAATAAGCATATTCTTATTTTACTAGAAATCCAATGTTTAGGATTTTATTATAATAATGAGATACTGAAGCCAGATCACGTTAGTAAACAAAAGCTTAGCATTTCACTTAATTAGTCAGACTAGTTAGACTGATAAACAACATTAATCTCATCTAAGAGAAGGAAACTATAATACAAGATGAGGCAAGTAGCTGACCGAGCTTTAGGCTACAAGTGTAGCCTACCCCTCTTATGGTGATGCTGGAATTTCCAGACATTAATTCCAAATGTGACTTGACATACCAGGTAACTGCAAGACTGACTTTGTGAAATGAAATAGCATGCCACATGACTAAGCACCTGGCTGTGTTGTATTTAGAATTATTAGGATATATTATTTACAGGGCCTTGCAAGGTATTCAGACCCTGACCAATTCTCGAATTTTACTTAATTACATATGGAATATTGATATTTTATTCAGAAATAAGTTGCTTGCATTAGTATTCAGTGCCAGTGTGATGTAAGTTCTCAGTTCACACAGATGAAAGGGCCCTAGCAGAGAGGGGTCTGGCTGCAGGGCTCGCTTCCGGCTCCACTGTGGATCGCTTCTAGTTGCAGACCCCGTTCTCAGTAGGGCTCCATGGGTCGCTTTCGAAACGGTTTTTATTTTGTTTACATCCCATTCTCTGTTGTTTTCGCGACACGTGACAAAGGTAGACAATGGTATATGACTGATTAGCATTATCCAAAACATTGAAAAAAGTCGTCTATATGTTCACTGTCAAAAAAGCTACCACTATCAATATGTGCCAATCTAAACCACACAAATTACCAAATGTTACTATTTGTCGTTTTAAAGGTAGGTGGCTAGCTCCTGAAGTTTTATGGTGGTATTTACTTTTTTCTGTGAATAACGTAAGCTAACTGACTTTGTTAAACGTTTTTGTAAAGAGTTTAGCAAGGGCATAGGTCTGCATTTGTCTTAAGATCTTAAGATGTTGTTAAGCTGTATTGAAAACTTTGGACGAACATGAGGGAATCAGACTTGGAGCCATGTATTTCACATATTGCAGACCTGGAAGTTTTTTTGTTAATAAATTACACATTGTCATTTGGTGAACTGTGAATGCTAATATTGTGATATGCTATGTTTGCTGAATAAAGCGCAACAGAACGTTTGATCATTTTGTCAGTTTGTGTTTTTTGCTTTGTTTTGTTTTTTGTTGAACCACTTAATAATTCACTTTGATGATACTAGGAACAACACAGAACAAGTTAGTGTATTTTAATATAAGCCTTTTATTGACCCCCTTTGTGTGGGGTTTGCATGTTTCCTCCATAAAGAACCCCATAAAACTTGCAAAACGCTCTCCTGTGCTGTTCCTGACACGACATGACAACCACCTGGAACTGGTCCCCGAGCCCCGATAAAAGAGGAGGATGCTCAGTGCTCCTGGCTGCCCCCAGAGGAAGAACAGCCAGGATGGGATAAACGTATACTCAATTTCTATGGAGCCAAATTGAGCTCAAATGTATTGACCGTAAGAAAAGAAAAACGAAATATGTCATAGTATGAAAAAACTAAATTCAGTCGTATGAAAAGCGTGAAAAGTGTATGCTAAAATCATTAAATAGATTTTCGCGTCCGATCTTAAAATGTTTTTCTCGTTCGCTTCTTCAAACTATGCTCGTTCGTTTGTGCTCCGTTTGTGCTGGTTTGTGCTGTAAAAAGTTTCGTTTGTGCTGCTTCCGTTTTTTAGATATTAACATAATATTTTTAGGTCAATCTGAGGTCAACCAGCCCCCCCACATTCTCCAAATTCACCCAAAATAGTCTCGATCGTTTGTGCTGGTTTGTGCCGGTAAAAGTTTCGTGTGTGCTGCTTTGGGTTTTAAAATATTCGAAATTGAATTATAGACGATGACGTCTATAATGTAGTTAGTCAGTAGCCTAGCCTATGAGCATTTTATTTCGGTTTTGTCTATTCAATCTCTAAAATGTTAGATGCTAATAAAGATGATTTAATAGAACATCATGCAATTTCTTATCAGGTTTTTTGTAGTCCTGTAGTGTTTAATAAAAACGTAATGTTTTTCTTTTATTAGGCCTATGTCACTCTTATCTTCTGCTACTCTATGAGCAAAATAGATTTGTGCGCGTGTGGCATCAAGTTGTAATTTAAATGTAACTTCAGCATTTTTGGGCAAGAAAACAGCTAAACTATCCTCGAGGTGAGCACACTTTTAAAGTAGAATTGACGAAGACGTTCTGTCATCACACAATTTGTTCAATAAACAATTATCCTCACTTCAGTATCTTCTGATTGTATTTTCATTTTTACGAATCTCATCTGCTACACTCCACTCCCACCACTAGGGGCAAGTGACACTTCCATTCAAGAATGCTCTTGTATAAATTGTGGAGAATTAGTGGAGAAAAGGTCGATATAAATCAAACTACAAAAGTCGTTACTAATCCAAATTTCTGAACAATGTAAGTATACATTGTTTTAAAACTGTCTGTTACAATACTAGTAGCTGCAAGAATATTGTACAACATTCAAGAGAGCTAACCTTGTTATTGAACAGAAACCTCAATAATAACACTTCTATTACTAATTTAGCTATGAAATGCTATTTACAGTTGCACAAAGTTTCATTTTAGTATTAAAAAACGACCATGGGTGCAACTGTATTTAACATTTCATAGCTAAATTAGTGATAGTGTTAGCAATAAATTTTCAGTTCAATAAAAAATGACAATATAGGGGTCAACATTACCATATTGGTCCTAATATAAGATATATTATCCATCTACATTATCCTGACTATATTATATGATCATTATATTCAGACCAATACAGTAATATATTAAAACAAATTTATGCTGTACATGATATTTTTTGGAATCAGAATAATTGAGGGTAATTATGTTTTGCTTATGCCAGATGCCCAAGAAACCAGCAGTCGACAGGGATTCCATTTTCACAGTCCTGTGTTCATCAAATGAGGCCATAATCCAAAATGGCAACATAGCTACTCCTAATGAGAGCATCTGGACAGAGCTTAGTAAACAGCTAGACAACAAGATCACTGCAAAGGCACTATACACTTTTGTTAAATTAAACAGACACAACATCTGGAATGCTTTAGGGTTTACTCATGAACGTGATCATGAAACAAGTGGCAGTAGTGATGACACTGATTTTGAGCCAGGGTCCCTTTCCTCCAGTCCAAAAGATTGCTGCACTTTTGATTTTGAAGTTCCATTTCAGAAATGGATTGAATTTATGCCTGAAACAGTGACATACAAAAACAAGTTCTCTAAAACATAAAAAAGGAATACACAATTTTGAAGCCTGGTATCTGGACGCATGTGATAAATCATCACATTTGGCAAGAAGTGAAATGCCCCTGCACATTTACTTTTAAAAGAGCCAAGGTCTATCCATCAGTCACAAACAAATATATTGTAATCAGAGGCAACTGTAAGGAGTGTTGTGGCCAAATTCACATTAAATGTGACAAAAAGCCTGAAATAAACAGCACAATGATGTTCAGGTGTTCGCTTAAAAACACTGATGACTCCCTGCATACTGGCTGTTCCAAACATCCGATGTCTGGTAACTTGTGTGTGCAGATATCCAAAGAACTGTGTGAGGGTAGAAAGGAACCCCATGTATGGAGGGCATCAGAGGCAATAAAGCTGATGGATTTTGGAGATCCTGAGCCAAGTCATCTGCCTAATTTGGCCACCCTGCGCAAAGCAAAGCAGGAGAGAAATGATTTGGAATTAGGCGACAAGGATCCTATTCTGTCATTGCAGATGCTAAAATACAGTGCCCCTCACAGTGGTAGCATTAAAGACATTGGACTAGACAAGTTTTTTTGTCACTATTGGAGCCAAACACAAATGTAGATGTACAAGACATTATTAAAGACATCTACTAACCCCACTGTGAGTTTTGATGCAACTGAGACCAAATGGCAAGTCTGGCCATATATTCCTTTATCAGGGTGTTGTGGCAGGGGGTGAGAGCTCAAGTGTCCCAGTGGTGCAAATGCTGTCAGAGAGACATGATGTTAATGCCATAACACATTGGCTGACAGAATGGATACACGCAGGTGCACCTACCCCAAAAGAGGTTGTGAGTGACTTTTCTTTGGCTTTGCTCTGAGCTTTGGTCAAGGCTTTTACTTCTCATCCTGATCTTAAGACCTACATCAATGAATGTTGTGGTGTCTTACTCGGTAGACAGTCAGCAAAAGTCCCACCTTGTTTTGTGCGGGTTGATGTTGCTCACTGCATCAAGATGATCTGCCGGTGGGACTGCTTGAAAAAAAAAACATAGCATTAAAGATTTCTTTGTTAGGTCAATAGCGCAGCTTCTCATGTCACAATCCATGGACGATGCAAGAGAGCTACTAAGATGCATTACTATTGTGGCTCTTAGCGAAACAGAGGGCAGTGACAGCTCTGGAGCCCCCCTCATTTCAGAAAGGTGCAAGAAATACCTAAAAGCCAGAATTGCAGAAGAGTGTGTCATCATTCCAGATGTAGAGGGTGCAGACCTGGAAGAAGTGGATCCAAACACAGACAGACCTGCAGCAGTGGGTAACAGATATATGTGAGGAGAGCAGGTCACTTGCCACATCTAATGGTGATCATGACAATATGCACTTCCTCCCTGAGATTATTCCAAATATAATCTGGCTTGCAAATTACTTACCTCTCTGGACAGGGGTAATGATCCCTCACTTCCGGAGCTCCAAAATCACTGCAAGTTCAGCCAATGTCGAAGCCGAGTTTAAAAACATCAAACGCGGCCTTTTCAAGCATGAACACTTGCCTATTCGAGTGGATCGATTCATTGCTCGACATCTGTCCTTCATTGAAGGCAACATGCATATTTTTTCTGCAAAACTAAAGAGTGTGGAAAAAGGTGAAGAGGATGAGGCTGTTGCAACAGAGATCGACACAGGAGTCAGTCCACTACCCACCACAACCTGCAGGATTGATGGAAGGCCAGAGATGGATGCTTCCTGCTCTGGGAAGTCTGACACTGTCACAAACATCCATCCAACAGATGAAGAAGCTGTTGAAAACTGGAGAGGCTTAGCAGTTCCACCCAAAAAGAGGAAGAGGAGTTCATACCTCTCTCCTTGTCCTGAATGGCTCCATGCAGATCCATCTGTGAGAGGGAAAAGACTCAAAGTGGACCTGTTGAAAAATGGAAACAATGAACAGCCTGTTAAACTCAGGAAATCAAGAATCTCTGTGCTGAACACATGTGCATTTGATGGTTTTTGTCAATGCTTATGTTGTGCCTACTGTGATAGTGTAACTTTTGAAAATATTGTTTGCAATGAGGATTCCAACAACCTCCTCCAGCTAGTGAAATCCATCACCACAAAGGGTCTGAATGCACAGGCCTACATACAGAGGGCAGAACTGATGAGCGAAATATTCAAAGCTGTCCGACTGAAGTCTGGTGCTCTCCGAATTGATGCACAATGCCACATCTCCACTATCATTGAAAAGTCAATGACAAAACGCACTTGTGTTTCATTAACAAAACAGTGCTCTTCACAGAATTGTGGTCTCAGCAAACAAGTCACAAGGGAAATTGCATTTGTTTGTATTTCTGTTGCTGTACTGCAGGCTTCTGGCATGGCTCATCTTCAGACTGCGGTGGAAGAAGGCCTTGACCTTCCAGAGTCCCCCTGCCTCAGGCCGATCCAAAGTCCGTCACAGAGTCCCTCTGCAATCAAGCCAGAAAAAGTGCTCTGTGCAGGGAAAGTTTCTCACAGTTACAGTCTGGGAGAACTTATATGGATTGAAACTGACCTGGGAAGCAACTCCACAGAATTTCCTTTGAGTGAATTTCCCTCCAATCTGATGCTCCAGGGAAAGAGATTTACTTTACGGGCAGTCATTGCTTTTAGAGGAGGCTTAACCCAGGATGCTCTTGGACATTATGTGGCCTATTGCAGGAGGTCTCCATGTGTCTGGGAGATGTATGATGACCTGAGAAGTGGAGTGACAGGAGCGTCAGATAAAAGCAAAATATGCCCACAAGCTGTATTATACACAAAAGACTGATTGCACAATTTAATTTAACAAGTTTAATTATTTTTGTTGAACTTTTTTGTATGCCACACACCCTTGTTTTCCTACTCCTGTTAGGAGAAGTAGTGTGCTATTTTATGGAAGTTTGCACTCAAGTCTATTATTTTGTGTGGTATATTTGGTTTGAAGACAGATTGTAACTTGTCAGTATTAAGTGTTTTTAAAGGTATTTTTTTTGTTAATGGATGTTCGATAAAAAAATAGAAAATAGCAAATAGCTCGTAATGTTTAATAAAAATAAAAAAAGCCATAGTGAGCTTAAGAGACATATAGGCCTATAGGCCTTTACAATACACAAGTGTATAAACACAGCAAACAGATTATGGTGCGTGTATTTGTGACAATTTTTATATTATTAACAAAACACAGCATACAGTAAGTAAAAACACTTACCTTGAAGTTTATGTTGCATCCACACATCTTGTGATCCGCATCAGTGTTCATTAAAAGTTGAAAACGCACAGGATAACAGTAACCTATAAGTGAATAGTCATTTGGTTTGCCGATTCTTTAGGTCTTACCTTGTTACTTGAACTAGCCTACTGTTAAAAAAAAGTGGGCTGGTGCACCGTCTATAATTCTCTCTCATTCAGTGTCTTTCCCATTCAGTTAGTTGTGCACAAACGGAACTGGGGCTGGTTGACCTCAGATTGACCTAAAAATATTATGTTAATAATATTAAACGAAACTTTTTACAGCACAAACGAACGAGCATAGTTTGACGAAGTTTTGCGTTGGTGGGGGGGCCAACTTCACGCAGGTACCTTCGTTCGAATCATGTTTTCTCAAAACCACGTTTTTAGCATCTATTGGCGTGGAGGCGGTGCTTTATCTGGGCATTGAGTTCTCGCACCGGATTAGCCATGAATCACACCAGTATAAAGTGAAAATCATAGTCATAGGTTTTTCTTCAGATGAATAAATAGTTTAAGCTGAAAGAGAAAGGGGGAGCAGGGACATGTGTCAGGCAACTTTAGTTAAAAGTTGAATGAATGTATTTACTGCTCTTTGTTTATAAATTACTTATGCATTACTTTAGTAAGCAGGGAAGAGAAAAGAGTCTTGATAGTGAGGGACAGAATGGTACAGAGAGAGCCAACAGAGGACATGAAGAGAAGAGAGTAGACCACAGTGGAACTCAGTTTAAGGTTACTTGAAAGCAGGCATATGCCTGTTTATTTTTAGTAGTCATGTACTGCAAGCTTATGTTGTGCCCCTCTCCCCCTTCAGGTTGAATGGCCCTGTTGAATAGTAAAATATGTTGTCATTGCAGATGGAGTACAGCAGCAGCTCATCAATCATACAGTCACCTGAAACTGACCAGGACTCAAATTTTACTTCAACAGCTGCATCAGTTGACCCCGAGGCTGAGAACAGACAACCATTAGAACCTGCCATATCTAATTACCAAAGACCTGTCCACCAAAAACAACCTAGGAGTGTCTCTCCAGGTACATCCTGCCTTGACGACTCTTCATCCTCCTAGAGAACACTAAAGAATATTAGGAAGGACGATGACCTGACAGCTCGACTTAACCTTCTGGATCAGCACAGAAAAGAGAGGGAAGAGAGACATGCCATGCTCACTTAAGAGATTGATGATGATATTGCAAGATTTTGTCACACCATAGGTGAACTGATCCGCGAACTGCTACAACATAAAAGGTCTAGCCAAGTTCAAAATCCATCAGCTTTTATTTGAGATGGGGAAAGAAAGTGCTGAAGACATTGTTTGAATACACACCCCGATGTGGCTAAAGTAATATTTTTTCCCAGTGACTAAGTTACTTTTGGTGGTGATTTGAGTGATAATAATTTGCACGCTTCATGGATGTTGACCTTTTGAGCTATTTGATTCAACATTGTTTAATTTTATATTCTTTGATTTAAAAAATGCAGAGAAAGTGCACGTTTGAACAAAATACTTGTGTGCACTTTCTTTGGATTTTACAACAATATGTTCGAAGTAGTCTGCTCTATTTATGTTTACACTTACAATTGTACATACACATTTAAAGAAAACCTCTTTATTTTGTCAAATATTTGTATGTCAATAATTCACTGAGAGTTTAGTTGGCCAGCCCTCAGCACCGTATCCTGCCATGGCACATGAAAAACCTCATCAGGTCATTGAGGACTCCAGCAGCCTGAGAGGCTCTCCCTGCGTCAGCCAAGGTGCCTCCCTCAGTGACCTGTCTTCTTCACTCCCCAGCTGTGCCTCGCCATTGTTCAAAAGAGAGTCTGAGAAATTAGGTGGTATATACTTTGTTGCAGGTGTGTTGGCAGCATCTGTACAGGCCAGATAGTTGTGCAGTGCAGCACAGGCCTTCACAACATCTGTACATTTGTCTGGTAGGAATTCCAACGGTCTGTCTAGAGTTCTCTATGCAACCATCATACCAAATGAGTTCTGTTGTGCCAAGAGAATTTCGTCTCTGTATTTCCTCATTAAAGAGTTCTGATCGATGGAATTGCCATCACAGTTCTCAATCACACGACTGGCCCGTGAATGTTAATAGATGTAGATCCTCTTGCTTTTGTCCAAATTGACACCTGGTAAAGGAGAATATACATTGATATTTAAAATAACAAAAAACCCACTAACGGCATTTTGTTGTACTGTACTTGTACTGTTCAATGACAACGTTGAATCTATTGTCATTGAACAAGTACAGTACAAAGAAATGCAGTTTGCGTCTAAACAGAAGTGCAAATTGAGGAGGGCAATTATTAAGTATATGTATGTACAAGTGGAGTGTATAGATGTACAATTAATGCAAATGTGTTTCATATGGCAGTTCTAAATGTGGCACGGAGGCAAATAGAAGGCAGAACATTTACAAGTATTAAGTATATAACCCTAACCCTATTATTAATCAAATATATTATCTGCTTATGATTTAACCCTCCAAATATTTTCAGAATATCAATAAACAATTGCTTACTTTGAAAGGGCTTCATCAGATTTACATGCAGTGGAAAAGCAGCATCTCCAACGATGACATGGGGATGGTGACTCCTATCCCAGGAATGTTTGCAGGTGGAGGGATGGCAACTGTACCCTGAAGCAGGATTGCGTGAAGTGGGTGGCTTGATGTGTAATAAAGGGTTTCAAGCGATGCAGAAGATCGTTGAAACGATTAGCCGACATGCTCAAATATTTTAAATACACCTTTTCGTCCATCTACACATCAGCTGAACAAGCACACTGTGTTCTAGCTAGATAGCTATTATATTGTTAACCAACTATACAGATACTTCTGGTGTGAAGTTTTCCTGCTCTACAAGCGAACAAACCAGGTGCCACGCGTCTTCTCTCTTTCCTTCCTCCATTTAATTTTCATTTTTTCAGACCTCAAATATAATAATAATTAATATTAAAATACTAATGTTTTAGCTTAGGAAGAGTTCAGCAATCTATATTTGGTGGAATAACCCTGATTTTTAATTACAGCTTTCATACGTCTTGGCATGCGCTCCACCAGTCTGTCACATTGCTGTTAGGTAACTTTATGCCACTCCTGGCACAAAAATTCAAGTAGTTCGGCTTTGTTTGATGGCTTGGGACCATCCATCCGGAAAAACGAATTCTCAGAGTTGGGGAACATTGTCAGAGCAGATGGAAGCAGGTGTTCTTTCAGGATAACCCTGTACTTGGCTTGATTCATGCGTCCTTCACAAAGACAAATCTGCCCGATTCCAGCCTTGCTGAAGCATCCCCAGATCATCACCGATAATTTCACAGTAGGTGTGAGACACTGTGGCTTGTAGCCCTCTCCAGTTCTCCATTAAATGTGACCAGGTGTTGGGCAAAGCTGAAAATGTGACTTATCAGAGATGACCTTACAACATTCCTCTACATTCCAATCCTTATGGTCTTTTGCAAACTTCAGCCTGGCTCTTCTTTGCTTCTCCTTGATGGAGGGCTTTTTTCTAGCTTTGCACGACTTCAGCCCTGCCCCTAGGAGCCTGTTTCAAACCATCCTTGCCATGCATTTCACCCCAGCTGTTGTTTGCCATTCTTTCTGTAGGTCACTTGATTTCATCCTACGGTTTTTGAGTGACATTCAAATGAGTTGACAGTCATCTCTGTCAGTGGACAGTCGTTTTCGCCCTCTGCCAGTCTGTATCTTTGTTGTCCCCAATTTATGTTGCTTGAGCTTGTTCTTATGAACCGCCATCTTTGAAATTTTCAGGATGGAAGCAACCTGATGCTCATTGTATCCCTCTGCCAGTAAAGCCAGAATTGAACCCTTATTTTCTTCACAAGTTTTTCTTTTCAACTCTTTTGTCATACTAAATAGTTATTTTTGTATTCAAATTACCTTTGAGGTACTACTTGCACTGTTTTTGCAATCCAGCTGGTCCTATTGCAAGAGGATAGTGATGACCACAGCAGTGGTTTTTATACTTTTACCCGTTAAATTAAATTTGGTTCAGGTAATCACCTAATCAGTACCTCATTAAATATTAAGCCAGACACATTTAATCATTGTGTAAAACTGACTAACGTTAATTATTGAGTTTACTTCCACCACAAATAGCATCTATGAACTGTGTGGCTTTTATTAGCCAGTAATAGGTCTACTAGTATCTGCTTACTGCTTGGAATAGTCATAAGAATTGAGCAATTGCTAGCAAGACTGAAGATGAACTTTACACCGCCAAAGGTATTTCATTTCATGGCACAACAACATGAGTTTTTCTTTTATTCGTGAATAACATTGATACAATAACAATCAATATAGGTGAAGATAACCATTTTGTCAAGTGAAAAACCCCTCCTCTTGTACTGTGCAAGGGGTTGTGATCTATATTACCCCAAAAGGCATGCATGAATGCATTCTTTGAAAATCAACCGGAAATAGTCGCAATGTAAACGTAAACAGTTTTATTTTAGGCTTACTATTACATAGCTACTGAAGGTTGTAGCCAATGAAGATTTTGTTTATCTTGAACAAATCCTAATACATAATTGTTTTTCTTCTGAGGCATGGCTTGAACACCGGTCACCTGCATGCCAGTACGCAACTCTAACCACTATGCTATTTACCAAGGGGACACTGCTTACTCAGTCAATCACTCACTCAGTAAGAGACATTCGCTCTTGGCAGGCTCTGCATATGCAGTCTGGCAAAAACAAAAAACTAAGAAATCCCATTATTCAAATAATAAAAACAACATATTACAAACATTATCACATCAAGGAATCAGCCTCAAAGTCCTTCATCAATGATTTAAAAACAGCATTCCTAGCTGATGGGGCAGAGTACCTGAAAAACCCCTTTCCATATTAAAAACGTTTAAATAAAAAGGTAGCAAACCCAGAATGGCTTTGTAAATAAATGTATACCAGTAACTCAGCACCATCTTCAATTATATACAGGGATAAATGATTTGCACATTAAATATTCTTTGGAACGTTCTTCCCAACACTGTTGCGAAAGTCCCCACAAATGCATTACACTTGTAGGTTGCTTTGTGTCACACTTCTGCCCAGTGTAGATGTATTGATTGTATAAGTTAGTGAACTATTATAAGCTGTTGTAACCAATGAAGCAAAATATTAATTGTTTGTAATATGAGCTAAAATGGAAGGTGCAAGTAGGAGAATTGGAAACCCTGTTCAAGCAGTTGCCGGGGAGAGAAAGATTTAGTATGTCTGTCTTGTGAGAAACAGGTCACAGGTTAGAGGCACACACACATAGTCGGACAGACAACACAGAAACCACAAGGGGGGCAAGGGGGTACTTGCAGTTATCCTATAAGGAATAAAACTGGGATTGGGCCAAGGACACACTTGCTTTGTAAGTTAACGCCTATATCTTTTTGGGCGTAGTAGAAGTATAAAAATTATGTTTTGACTGTTGATCCTTAGACATTGTGCGGCGACACTTGTCTCCAGAAGCTTCTGTAATAAATGGATATACGATACGGTAATTGACCTGACTCCTGGTGTTTTATTCTCCTTTCCAACAAACCAACTCGGGGAAGTGTTAGACTTCAACACCAGTTCATCCCAAACCAGCTCAATGTGTTTAAGTCTGGAGACTGTGCAGCCCATTACATGATTTCAAGCCTACTGTCTTGTTATCAACACAGGGTTGAACAGGGACAACGGAAATGTAATCAAACAGCTTACCAGATGATACAATGTGCTTATTAAAACAATTCAGCATTTTAATAACATATTGTCATAAACAGCAGCTGAATATTTTAGTATAAAATGGTAATCAGCATTATTATTTCAGGTTTTCCATGGTAACAGATAATTCAGACTTGGCCTTCCTGAGCAGAGAAGAAAAACTTGTTTCGTAACTGTGTTAAGATAAGCTAATCATCATCAGAACATTTTGTCCTTGCCTGTGCCCATGCTAGATGAATAATACAAGTCAGCACAGACAAAAAATTATCTCCCTCTTTAACTCTGAACTGGCAGAATAGGACATTTTGGTTTAGAATTTGTAATAAACCATTGTGAAAGAATTTCCATGTAGTTTCCACATCATGAATGGGCTCAATCCTGCCCCAGTCAAAATAAAACAATTCATGAAAATAAGCCTGTTCCATAAAACAGTTACATTTCTTTTACAAAGTAAGCATGGGTTTGTCTTAGGGACCTCAGTATTTCTAACATCTACCACAGCACAATGGTCACTTAAATCATTACAGAATACACCACATGTTAATTTTTTTTTTTAATTTTTCAATTTTAAAAGCGAGAACTGTTGTTGTCCTCCCTGGATTCAAACCCGAGTCTCCTATGTGAGAGGCTGTGTCTTTAACCACTATGCCACTGAGCTATAAGTGAATAAGTGTCAGTATACCGTCACACATTAACATTGCGCCAAGTTTGAATATTTCACTAGACACCATTAAGCAATGTGTTAAACTGACTAACGTTTCTTAGTAAGTTTACCTCCACCACAAACACCAAATATGAACTGCTTTTGCCACTGGCCGTTTTAACAGCTTATTAGCCAGTAATAGGCCTACTAGTATCTACTAACTTAATAATTGGAAGAGCCATAAAATTTAAGCCATTGCTAGCGAGACTAATGCATAATTTGTGTTGACTGTGATGAGGCTTGAACGTGGAACCTGTTGGTTGATAGTCTGTCTCTAACCACTATGCTATTTAAAAAGGTTCAGTTAGTAAGTCAGTCAGTAAGAGACAATCGCTCTTCTTGGCCGGCTCCGCTTACGCGGTCTGGCAGAAATAATATCCAAATGTTTGGATATCCCAGTGGGGTAAATAATCAGGATGTCTAAGCTGGAACCGGAAAACCATCTATGGTGACGTTGAGATGTTGTGGGTGGAACAGTTTTGATTTAGAGCAGATCTGCTCGTCTTGTTGATGTTGAGTTTGAGGAGGCACATAGCATAGCAATCAAGTTAACTTATTGAGGTTGCATAGCCCAGAACAGGGTAGAAGGTATAAGAAAAGGATCCATAACTGACCCAGAGGTAGCTGCCAAAACCCGGTTGTTTTTGCTAGTAAACAAAAATGTTTTCCTCTGAATTATTTATCATAGGATAAAGCTCACAGTCAATAATTTATTTTCTCTTGTGATTTGTCATTGCAGTGCACTAAATCGCTTAATGCTTTCTGCAATATATTGGATAGTAGGCCTAAGGCTAGGTTAGGTGTGATCGGCTATTGGGATCAGGATTTAAATTTGCCATTTCATACATTAGTGATGGAAACTGTTTTTGAGATGCTAACTATGTAATACCAACATATACAGTGTTTTTGGGAGCTATCTCCAAAGTTTAGCAGGTTTTACATTTTACTGACTTTAAGGTGTTTGTTGAACACTGAGCAGAGTATATTAACTCAGTTGGTCATGTCAGTGATCGCCAAATTCAACACTCCTGGGCCTCCAATCAGACCTACCCCTTTCCTGTGGAGACATCTAGTGAACCGAAGTTACATCCTCTCAACCCCTGCATTAGCTAAGAATTGATGCCATCTTGCACGTCATCACTTTTATTGCAGTGGGATGCAGTGTCCTGAAAAGCATAATTTAGGGCAATAGTTCAGAGGTGTATTCATTTAAAAGTCAACTGCCTGATCTCTAGCTATAGTGTAGTAGTCCAACACCAACAATTGTATTTCATTTATTTTACTTTGTTAAATAACTTTTAAATAAATGAAATAAAGCTCATGGTTTCAAAACATTTTTAAAACATAAAACAAAAAGCACTATGATTTAAAAATGTTAAGTGTATATTAAAAAGTGTAAGAGTTTGTGGCCTGGATGGTGTGTTTTGCCTCTGGTACAGCTGCAGCGTGGGTTTGGATCCAAACTAATAACCTTCAGCAATGAGTTTGTGCATGTTTTGCCATTACAAAATAATGTCTCAGCCTCTATTGTTCGAGGGTGAACATTACTTCATGTCTTGGGAAGTTAATTTCATTACCTATAGCTACAATTAACAGAATATAAACAGCTACAGTGAAACTGGTGTTACCTAAACATTTATGGGCTGTACCTCAAGTTTTCAGGTAATAAAAATATTTCCCAGATGTGTTAAGGACATGGAAGGAACACTTTGAGGAACTCCTAAATCCCACTAACACGCCCTCTATAGTGGAGGCAGAGCTGGAGGCTGATGGGGAAGCATCGTCAATCTCCATGGCAGAAGTCACTGAGGTAGTCAAACAACTCCACAATGGCAAAGCTCCGGGGATTGACGAGATCCGTCCAGAAATGTTGAAAGCTTTGGGTGTGAAGGGGATGTTTTGGATGACACGCCTCTTCAACATTGCATGGGAGTCGGGGAAAGTGCCTAAGGAGTGGCGGACCAGGGGGGGATTAGCACCTCTAAATCTGAGGCCATGGTTCTCAGCAGGAAACCGATGGAGTGCCTCCTCCGAGTAGGGAATGAGGCATTACCCCAAGTAAAGGAGTTCAAGTAGCTCAGGGTCTTGTTCGCGAGTGAGGGGACAATGGACTAGATTGTGAGTACAAGCGGCTGAAATGGGTTTTCTCAGAAGGGTGGCTGGCTTCTCCCTTAGAGATAGGGTGAGAAGCTCAGTCATCCGTGAGGAACTCGGAGTAGAGCTGCTGCTCCTTTGCATCGAAATGAGCCAGTTGAGGTGGTTCGGGCATCTGGTAAGGATGCCCCCAGGACGTCTCCCTAGGGAGGTGTTCCAGGCACGTCCAGCTTGGAGGAGACCTTGGGGTAGGCCCCAGGACTAGGTGGAGAGATTATATTTCGACACTGGCCTGGGAACGCCTCGGGATCCCCCAGTCAGAGCTGGCAAATGTGGCTCGGGAAAGGGAAGTTTGGGGTCCCCTGGTGGAGCTGCTGCCCCCGCGACCTGATACCGGATAAGTGGATGAACATGAGATGAGATAAGGACTGTATGTTGTTTGCCTGCAGTTTGTTTCAATCTAACTGAGTAATTCTGCTAAGAAAAGCAACCCCAATGCCAAAACCTTTTGACCTATTATTGATTAGAGCAGTGGTTCCCAATCCTGGTCCCTGGGACCCAAACGGGTGCACGTTTTTGTTTTTGCCCTAGCACTCACACAGCTGTTTCAAATGTTGCCCTACCACTTACACACTTGATTGACGTAATCAGCCTGTCATAAAGTCTTTCATTTCAATCAGGTGTGTGAGTTCTTGGGCAAAAACAAAAATGTGCGGCCCTTCTAGAGCAGGATTGGGAAACACTGCTTTAGAGATTGGATAAATTAAACATTGTTTAAACACTTTAACATGACATTACATGTGGTTTTATTTTGTGTTTGTATAATAACAATCACATTTTGATCCTGCAACTATAGTCTACAGTCTGCAGTTAAAATAATAAAATGCATTGAGCTCTATGTTTGATTGGCGAGGACAATTATACACAATTTTACCAAAGTCACAATTTAAACATCTATAGAATAACGCCTATTCTTGTTTTTCACAATTTAGTTTTAGGGACTTCCTGGGTGGACTGTTTGACAACAAAAAGGGGCAAGGATATGCTACTGTATCACTTGAAAAGAGCTGTGTAAGACAGGGTTTGGGTTGTCTGACTTTTTAACAAAGCCAATGTGACTCAGTCAGCAACTGCTATGGAGTTAGTTTGAGATTGAATTCACTACATAAACATTTGCTTTTGCATACATTTCCACAGAAGGTTTCCCTCATCTCTCAGAGGAGCTGTTATCCCAATTACTCACCTCTGCTTCTTCCCAGTCTCCATTATAACAGTCTGATAGAGCTGCAGACTGGATGTTGGCAGGTTGTTTTGCATAAGCTCTCGGCCCTTAGGTCTTTCAGGTTTGCCTGGGGAACAACATGTATCACTGTCCACTTAGCAGCCTTTTCAAAGACAATGTGCCCTATACAGTGGGGCACTTGTAATGACAATAGGGCTGACTATGTACACTTCCAGTGCCATAATGTGTCAATCTTAATATACAATGTGTCCAACCGGCCCAGCAGGGTGCAACAGGAGGCAAAGCCTTGGGCTGTACCTGAGACTATCTCCGGGTGAAACACAACCGGCAGCGATTGTATGAGGGAAGGAGCTGATGTTCCCAAGTCGCAGAGGAGTTACTGTTCCCGGATGATGATATTAACTGCCCAGTAAGCGCTTTCCATCCATTAGGTCCTGTCCATGCTGTCTGTCTCCCCAGGCATATTTCCCACTGTTGAAAATGTTATTTTTCAACTCCAGTGGTTTTGATTGAATGTTTCGCCTTGTCAGTTGATTTGAAGACAAGTGCTGTCTGTCTGGCCCAGGGGTGGAATGGAAAACACCAGAAAGACTGATTTCAACCTGATCTGTAGCTTGCTTGGTAAATGCATGGTGCTTTCACTGCCAGGGCCTGGGGTTCAATTCCTATTTGGGATGTGTTGTGGTAGGTTGCTCTGGACACTAGTCTTCTGAATGACTTAAATGTTGTACAATTTATTATGTCTTCTATTCATTTTTTATTCTAATTTAGATAACCCTGTACCTGAACCTAACCCAACCCAAGAAAACATATTTAACAACATATTTCACAATTCTAAATATTCCTTTTTGTATTTGGCTTCCCTAAAAGTAGTCAGATCTCTGCAAAGGTACAAGAGGTGATGAATTTTAATGATATTCAATGGCTTTCTGGTTTGAGACCCAGCAAGGATTACCTATTATCAGGTGTGACTGATCATTAAGGGCGGTTGGGGTACAGCCCCACCTGTTGTCAACAGAAAGAACTGCAACAACATTTGTATTTTTATTTCTCAAAGATTACTTCCTATAAATTATTATCTATGAATATAGAATCTTCCTAAATTGCATATAATTTGTGTTAGGATTTATTGAATGTTCATTGGTCCCTCCCTTGCTGCTTCAGACTGCATTCTACCGGTTCAAGGTAGTAGGTTATAGGCCAAGCGTGAATGTGAGGATAGCCCCTCTCTCACAATGCAATGTACATTGTACATGTGAAAATATGAATACCCATGCTCAGAATGTTAGTGTGATAAATGTAGATCACACAAATTTGATGCCAAGTGGGGCTGACAGCCGGTAGCCCCACTACAGCTTCATTTTGTATTTCAGACCTGACTGGCTTCTGTCTGTCTGGCACCAACATTAGTCAACAAGAAGAGTGAGAAGGGTAGATTGTCTTAGCTATCATGTTGGCTTCACAAATTCCAAATAACTTGAGAAAATTAATAAAGTGGATTTCATACTCGAGCACAGGTTTGAACCCCTTAATTTGGAGGAGAAACTTGAAGTAAAGCGACATTTGTGCCCATCAACCACGGGATATTGTCATCCCTCAAACTGCTGGTAAAAGTAACTGCAGGTTTAATATGGAGTGGTTTTTGAAGAAAAAGTGGCTAACAGTTAGCATACAAAAGAAGTCACTCTTCTGTTTTCTATGTTTGCTATTTGTTGGAGATGGTACTTAGTCGAGGACTGGGTTACAAAGATTTGAAACATCTTTCTGAGAGGATTGCAATGAGAGCAGCGGGAGTCATCTGGACAATGCTGTGAAATTGGGCTTACTTGGAAGGGTAAATGTCGCAGCCCAAGTTGACAGTGCATACAGGCGCTCCATTGAGCAGCATAACAAACAGGTGGAGGAAAACAGGTACGTTCTCAGTTGGATCATAATATGTAATAAAGTGTGTGGAAAATATGAAACCGCACTGCGGGGGCACAACGAGTCGGTGGACTCCCTGAATCCTGGAATATTCAGATGCATTTTCAAGACTGTGTGTGAGGGCGATTTGATACTTCAGAGGCACTATGACGCTCAGCCCATCTTCAAAGGGACATCCAGCACTATACAAAACGAACTGTTAGACTGTATGTATGAAGTGTACAGGGAGGAGATGGCCAAGCAAGTGGACGAGACATAATTTGATGCAGATGAGACATCAGATGTCTCCTGTAAATCACAAATGGTGGTTGTGTTGCGATACATGTTGCCAGACAATACAGTGACAGAGAGATTTTTGGAGTTTGTGGAAGTCAAAGATAAAACTGGACTCGGCCTCTAATAGCATCAAGGGGTGTGCTAGAACCACTGAAGCTGGGAGAAAAGCTGATCGCTCAGACTTATGATGGTGTGGCTGTAATGAGTGGAAACGTCCGAGGGGTAAAGACGCTAATGAAAGAGGCATACCCACATGCCCAGTATGTTCACTGCTATGCTCACCAGCTGAACCTGACCTTACAGCAACTTTGTTCAGCAAGAATGAGCATCCTGAAGGTGTTTTTTGCAGATTTAACTGCTTTTGCCCCCTTTTTCTCTGGTGCTCCAAAACGTGTTGCGCCACTTGCTGCGGCAACACAGAGACGCATTCCAAGGCCACCCGCTTTACGCTGGAACTTTAAAAGTAGAACTGACAATGCAATTTGGGAAAACCGTGCTCCTGTGTATGGGGCCACCATTAGTGAGGTATACGGCCTGTCAAAAAAACTCCGGGACAGAGCCTTTCTGCAGCTGATGGACTTTTTTTTCTTCCTTATGCCAGAAGTTGATGTTTTATACAACACTCTGCAAAAATGGAGCATCGATGCATCTGGGATTGGCAGTGTGGTCACCCGTTTCAAGGAGAATGTCCAGAATATGTGGAATACTGATGAATGGGCTGCCACCGATCACAATGGAACAGATGAGCCAGGCCGACAAGTAGCTAACACAGCGCCTTTGATGGAGACATGTGACACCGTCATCTTCCAGGTGGAGCAGAGGTTTTCACAAAGTGACCACCTGATCGCTGCCAAGCTGGTTGACAGCTTGCTCTTCCCACAATTTGTCCTGTTGTTCCCTACATCTGAGCTTGACTGTGCGGTGAAACTATGGCCTCTAGGAAATGAGGAAAAGTAGAGGTCTGAGCTGACCACTCTGTACCGCCACACTGAGCTTCACACTTGTAAAACGGGCCTGTCTCTGTTAAGATCCATCCATGAGAACAACCTAGAGGAGGCTTTTGCTGAGACTGTCACTGCTCAAAATTAACATAACAACACCAAGGACATCCGAGTCAGAAAGGAACTTTTCCACCTTGAAGAGGATAAAAACCTTGACTCGCAATGCCATGGGACAGCCGTGATTCAACTCATTGGCCATGTTGTCCACCGAAAGACAGCTGATTCAGCAGCTACATTACTTCATTCCCAAAGTCATCGAAAAGTTTGCCCAGAGGAAGAACCGCTGTGCCAACTTTCTCTTCAAGTGAGCCCTCAGCCTTGGTGAGTGAAAGCATATTTTATCATCCTGCATTTGTGGTGCTGGTCCGTGCCTTGGTCATATTTTTGTGCTGGATCGATTGATATAGATGATGATGTGTGTCAGTGTGTCCGTGCTTATCTATTTAGGTTGTTGTCATAGAATGGATCTGTATCCCTAAAAAGTTGTCTTTCCGCTTCATTGTGGCCTTCAGTGTTGTTGAGCTCATTGCTGTTCGTGTATGGCCCTGTAGGCACATTGGTTCTGAGCTTGGTTGCATTCCTAATTTAGGTTTGTAAATGTGACAGTGGTAATTTTACATGTGTGTGAGAGAGGAGAGCAATTACACAAGAAGGTCTATCTCTCTCTCTCTCCAGTATGTGTACTACAACACCTGGTTGAAGCAAGCCACTCTGTCTTTAAAAGTATTTTGTGGAGCCACTTAAATAAACACATCAGTAGCTTTACTGGTATGTATCCTATATTTTGAAATGGTTTGTGCCTCACCAATTTTTTAAAATATAAAAACGCCACTGCCTACAAAATTATGGAAATACGTCCAAACTAAAAACAACAGTCATGTAGATGGTTGTTTCATAGTGTGTAATTAAGAATAATAAATATATTTAGCCTATAACAACCCTCCGTTTAGGATAATGGTATTAGGCAATATCTCTACATGTCCTGATGTGTAGGCCAACTGTCCTCAGATAAGATTTATAGAATGTAAATAGCCTTCATAAAGAAAAATGTCTTGTCTAAATCTTTTTTGTGCTGCTGTAAAGATGTATATCACAGTGACATGCAACCAGTAAATATCAAGGTTTGTTATACAATTCAACTCATTAATAACTTGCGTCGAAGTGATGAACTCATTTTCTGGTTTGAGTGTTGCGGAACTATACCACTCGTAGGAAAATTCATCTCCACACTGGGGAAATAGACGCGTCGAGAAAACAACGTCAAAATAGCTTTACGCTTTGTGATCTGAAGACTTTAATGTGGATAACTCGGTGATGTCCATGTAATTTATTATTCGTATTTTGCATTTGTGGAGGCGCGCGGGTAACACTTCTTTCCGGGCAGGTGAAACGCTCGGACTGTGCGTTGCGGTGAGGGCTAGGCTTATGTTTCTGAGTAGCCTACTAGCTGTCTTCACATATGAAAAGAGCAAACTACTGGACCCAAGACCAAGGACAAAGCGTACTGATCAAGTATGCGCTTAATTGGAGTACACGGGCGAGGTGTCCCTTGCATCATCGACGGGATTACATTTTCGTAATGTACAATAATTCGGCTGTCGATTCCACCTTCAAAAACCTGGATTATGTTTCCGAAGTTGTCAATGGCACTCTGGAGCTTTTGTATAATGTATCCGTCAACACCAGTAATACAGCTACGTGCGGGGAGCCACTACTAGATTTCGGTAGTGGAGAGAAAATAATTATTGGAGTGATGCTGGCTATCATAACAGCGGTCACAGTGATGGGAAATACATTGGTTGTCATAGCAGTTTGTGTGGTGAAAAAATTAAGACAACCATCAAACTACCTTCTTGTATCCCTGGCCGTGGCGGACCTCTCCGTGGCCATAGTTGTCATGCCCTTTGTTATAGTGACAGACCTAACTGGGGGCAAGTGGCTTTTTGGAGAGGTGTTTTGCAACATCTTCATTGGTATGGATGTAATGTGCTGTACTGCCTCGATCATGACACTCTGCGTGATCAGCGTTGACAGGTATGTTAGTTTAACTTTACCAGCGGAATAAAATGCATATATGAAATGTTTAAGCTATTCAGTAAGCAAAACATGTTTTGGTTTAAATGACGCACCTTAGCCGGATGTGAAGTGGTTTGCTTTATGTTGAAGTCTGAAGGAAAAAAAATATTAGCTCCTAATAAACCATTCAAAAATAAAACTTTTTTGTAGGCCTATACAGCATTTGATAATATGGCTATAGTCGGATTATAGATTCACAGACCCTTTTATGTGTATGAAATATACTGGTCAGTAGCCTAGATTTTCTTATGCCATTGTAAATTGCGAAAGTTCATTTTGTAATTGAAAAAAACGTGTTGAATAGATTATGATTTTTCAAATTGCGGCAATTGAACCATTGTATGTTTCAGTTGGCCCTAAGGAAGACAAAACCAATGCTTTTAAAAGTGTTGGGTGCCCGTGTGATGTGTTAGTTAAAGAAAATGTATATAGGCTACTGATTATTCTATGGCAATTTCATTTGTTTCTCACTTGCATCAGAATATGGATACAATCATGCGTAATTACGCATCCTGGTTTATACTGTGTATTATGTGGATATGGTAATGGTTTTGATCGATTCCATATGCTATGGTTGTTCGAAACATACAGCATTTTAAGACTGGCTCATAGGCTAATTTGATATTAATATATCATTATGAATGAACGCATCAGCTTATGTTATTCTGTCATACACCTTAAACCTTTGGGTCTATCTATCATTAGTGAAGCCTCTTTAGTATATATAATCTTTGGGATCAGTAGCAATCATCCAGTTATCCAGCAATTCAGTTACTGTAGCAAATATTAACATTGTGAGTGAATCCCAATGGATTTGTTTGAATCAGTTGCCTGCAGAGAGTTAAGGCAATATAGCTAAAAACACATTTGGCTATACGCTGGCTCTGGCAGTATTACCAATTAATGTATTAAATTCTTTGTCATTGTCCCTGCTAGTTATCCATGGCTGTGATTACAAGAAGGTATTCACCTCAGTAGGTTAATGATGCACAATGTTACAAAGCAACTAAAGGTTCTCTACTCACGAGTGCTCATGCTTTTTAATATGCTTACTCTTTTTCTTCTATTCACACCTATTTCTCCGAAGGATGACTTATACCTGATGGGTCTGCCAAAATAATTTTTCACTGTGATTGGCTTCTGGATTACCATGAAAGCACTTTTGATTTCGATTTTGCAGAGAGGAGGCAGATTGGAAGTGTTCTGCTGTTACCAAATAATAATCTAGTATAAAGTAAATTCAAGTAATAAATCAGGTTGTTCCCCGAGAAGTTATATTGAAGGCCACGTCTGAATGCGGTTATCAGAATCCGATTATCCGTTCTGGCTCACCAAGCTTTATTAATCCAGTACATTACACCAAGATAGTATCCATGGCACAAGCAGTTCCTTTGCTAAAACAGACTGTTTCTGAATGTCAGAAGGTAATGCTATTAAAGGGGAACAGGAACATGCGATTATCTTAATCTTTGGTATTTGTAGGCGATTGCCTTCCATTCCTGATACCCAAATGCAATGGGATAGGTTTGTATTGTATATTGGGGGGGTCGGGGTCTATCTTTTCCAGGAGGGTCACATTGACCTGTCTGTAATATTGGGGGGGTCCCCCCCTAATTCTACACCCCTGCTCAAATGGTATTAGATAGGGCCTACCACTCAAATGCAAAGACTGGAAACGATAAGGTGGCGTTGACACTGATGAAACCTGCAGATGCCTAGCGCTTCTAGTGAGTTGATGAGCAATCAGCAGTATTGACGAGTACACACATTGGTACATTTGTCGACAACTGACAGACAAACTAAATGCACGCTTCGTTAACGGTTGAACTCTAAATGCCTGGACATGCATCTCAATCACTACGCCATGTAAATGGATCACTACACAATTTTCGGGCAAATTGGGTCATTTCGGTCTTTTCGCATATTCCTGTCCACTGCATTTTCCCCAAAGTCTACGCCCTTTCATTAGCCTAGTGTTTGGTAGTGACATGATCTTCATCCTCTTGGTAAACAAGAAAAGGAACCAGGCACGCCTAGTTTGGCCATGCCGCAATTAGATAAATGTTGTTGCCCTCACTGGATGTAAACCTGGGTCTCCCACGTGAGTGGCTGTCTTTAACCACTACCCCACAAAGCTATACATTTTCTGAATGTTGGCATAGCGTCTCAACATTAGATAATTTTATCATGCATTAATATCATGCCAAGTTTGAATATGTCGCTAGACACCATTAAAGCATTGTGTTAAACTAATGTTTCTTATTTAGTTTACTTCCACCACGAATAGCAACTATGAACTGTATGGCTTTTGCCACTGGCCATTTTAACAGCTTATTAGCCAGTAATAGGCTTTCTAGTAGGCCTATCTACTAGCTTACTACTTGGAATAGTCATAAGAATTGAGCAATTGCTAGCAAGACTGAAGATACACTGCCAAAGCTATTTCATTTCATGGCACAACAACGCTTGTTTTTCTTTCATTCTTGAATGATATTGATACCTATATAACTATCAATATTGGTGATGATAAATGACTTTTTCGTCAAGTGAAAAGACCAATAGCATCCAGCTGCAGCCCGCAGACTCGCTGGCTAAAACTCGGGTGGTTAAAACTCGGCTGGCTAAAACTCGGCTGGCTAAAACTCGGCTGGCTAAAACTCGGCTGGCTAAAACTCATACTTCCTTTCGTCATTTCCGTTTGGTAATTTACTGACCCACTCTTCGCAATTTCAAACTACCTCTCGCTAAAACTAGCTTGTTAAACCATTATACCTTATACATATAGCGGCACGATTAAGTTCATTATTATCGAAATTGTGATACTGACGTGCAATTTCCAAATCACCAATTAACCAAATTTTCAGCACAAAAAAATGGGAATGAGTTATACTTCACACCAGGCAACGGGCACACATCATATGTCCGGAAGAGTTTTTCTTGCAGGTCCTGTAGGTTTTTAGGACATTACTTAAATACCCAGAACATTTTGTTTTTTAATGCTTGATTTCTATAGAATCACTTCAGATAGATGTTTATACCATTCTAACACAAAGCACTTAAAAAACCATACAAATTCTTTGTTAAAGAACATTAAAGAATGAGTACACTGTTTGCGTTGGGGGCAATGGCTCAATTCATTTCAATGTAGGGAAGCATAGCACATTGGCTTCAAGGTTTGAGCATAACCACTAGTCTAATGTCTAACCCCAAACCTAACTCATAAGCCAACAAGCAAAAGTCCAATTTAAAGTGTTTCACGTTGATATGTAATGTCAGGGTGTTTCAGTGAATTGAAGTTAAGGAAACAAGTACACACACTAGCATGCACACAGTCTGAAAATGTCGGCCATGGTGTAGGTTATGTAACTGATATTTGCATGCAATATGGTTTATTCACTTAATGGATAAAGGTTGTTCTCTGGTTTTGTGATGAAACAAACATTTCTTATTGTTGTCTCTGCTTTGTATATCACAGTGGCATAGGTTATGAACTAACAACCTTGAACAACCAAAATAGTTGTTACAAGTATTGTTGGTTGGACTACTTCATTTCTCTCAGATTAGCAGTCATCAGTAATGACGGAGGACAATAAACACAGGACAATAAACACAGGACAAGTGTATTATTTACAGCAAGCAGAGGAGGTGAAGTGTAAATCAACACCAACATACAAACCGGGAGGTGGCTTTAGGACGGGCAGTGTCATCTCTGGGGCAGCCTGGTAGAGACAGTTTGGAAGAAATGGGCCTGGGTACTCAAAGCTTATGTGACCTTGGAACACGCGGTTATGGAAACCTTAGACATAACAACAACACTGTTGGATCATCAATAGACCTGGGGCTGGAACACAAAGCATGATGACTAAAGCCCCCAAAGCCTAGGTCTTACGACACCCCTGGGACAGAAATCATGCAGGACACAGAAGGTATGTGGATGTGTTTTTGAGGGGGTTTGAGGAGAGGGTTGAAAATGGCAACAGATGAGAAATGATGGTTAACAAAAGGAAAAACTAATAAGGGATGACATCCATTTACCTCTGTATGGAAAACATGCTCCTTCCCCCGAGTTTCCTTCCCCCCGAAGTGTTCAATGCCTCCGTCATCAAAGGGTTAATCTAGAAGGTGACATATTACAGCGTCAGATGTTCCAAATATGGAAGGAGAGACTGCTGGATGTTTTCAGAATGTGTTGCTCAGCATATAATGAATTCCCTCTAAATGTATGGTGTTTGCTGAGTCATACTTTAATTGATGGGATCTTATAGTATATTTTGTTATATATTTTACATATCATTTTAGTTATCAAGTCATCATTCCTATCTAGTGAATTCATACATATTTCATACAGTAGTTCTCAAATGTATTCACCCCCCCCTGGGCTTTTCCACATTTTAATGTTACAACATGAAATCAAAATGGATTAAATCAGTTTTTACCACTAATCAACACAAAGTACATTGTCAAAGAGAAAATGATATCTAAAAAAGAATTGTAAATCAAAACAGAAAATGTTTGATGGCATTAAGTATAGTAAGTCTAAAGGCTGTGCTGGGAGATAATATGAAAACTACAACCACTTTCAAAAAAGTGGCCTTTAGGAGAAAAACATAAAGCAGGTGCTGATCTTTTTTTTAATATCAAATCTCAGCCAGAGTTTCCCAAACAAAGTGGAAGAAGATTTTATCGTCTGATAAGGCCCAAAATATAGCTTCCTGGACATGGCACAAGCATAACATCGCACATCCTGGGAACACCATCCTTAATGTCAAGCATAATGGTGGCAGCAGCATGGTTTAGGAAAGCTTCTTTGCAGGGCCTGGAAAGCTTGTGGAGACAGAATGTAAAATATCTTGCTGGAAGATCTCTGAAGTCCCAGGTCCCTTGCAGACTTCAACAGGTTTTTGTCAGACATAGCACTTGACATTCAAGCCTAATAGTTTTCCAGATACTTTTCCTTCAAGCTTTAAGTTTGTCTGGCCCGTGTGTCTTATGCTTTTTCCTCAGGAGTGGTTTATATCTATTCCTGAGGTTCCCAACTCCCAACTACGAGCTGCATGTTTGTTGTAGCCCCAGAAAATCATACCCAGTTGAACACAGTGATGTCCCAATTGATTATTTGATGAGTTGAATCAGGTGTGCTTGGTTGAAACTACAGTAAAAATGTGTACTGTTGTGAGTACTCGAGGAGTGGAGTTGCTTTACCCTACAGGCCTGATTGCTTCCTGGTCACCTCCCTAACCTTTTCACCCAATTAATACATTTGGGTGGACACACAGCTCTAGACTGCGTGGTTCCTGGTGGTTGGTGGTTCCAAAATTCTTCAATTTTACAATGAAAATACACGCTGTACTGCTGGAAACATTTAATGCTTATCAATTTTTTATAACGTTCCCCAGATTTATCTCTCTACACAATTCTCTATATGAAAGTTTCTTTGATTTCATGGCTTGATTTGGTAAGACATTTTCATTTTGGTCATTTAGCAGACAGTCTTATCCAGAGCGATTTAAAGTGCACACATTTTAGGAAAGCTAGGTGAAGTAACAACACACCTTACTAGTGATGGCATTCTAATAAATGTATTAGCTTGTGTTAAAAGTGACTGGAAAAGTTAATGCATCTAAGCTTGTGTCATGGCAAAGTGTCTGGGTACTTATGTACGTGTGATATTTATGTAAATCATTTTCAATAAATTGTCACGAATCTCTAAAAATGTGTTTTTGCTTTGTCATTTTGTGGCATTATTGTTTTTAGATTGATGGCAAAAATAAATATTTATTCACTTATAAATGAAGTCTATAACACAAAAGAATCTGGAGGGAAGGATTCTGAAAACCTTCCGAAGGCACTGGAACCCATGGGTGTTTTACGGAAATGACTGACTGAAAATGCACATTTGTTATAATGGCCATTTTACCACCTTTCATTGCTGCCTGCAAGCCAGTGCCGACATACCAGTACAGTACTTAGTATATTCCCCCATGGAGAACGGTTGTTTTGTGTTTTTTTTTAGCCAGTGATTAACTTCAATCCAGGGAAAGCATGTGTGTGTAGTTTTGTGGTGCAGAATAAACATCCACCCACCACGGTACAGCAGCACCCAGCCACCACCACAGATGAGTTGACCTGGATGACGGTTGCACACATAATACAGAGTGACAACTTGGAGGATACACACAGTGGTATCCCCCCCCCCCCCCCCCCCCCCCCCCCTCCTTTCCTACATGGACACAGTGTACTGCCTGCTCTGAAATAATGTAGGAGATGAGAAACATGGATGAGGAGAGAAGAGACTCTAAAGCCACAGTGTGGTGACATCAAAGTGAATGTGTGCTGGGAGAAGGATGCTAATTCTCATGTAATCCTTTAATATGCAAAAGAAAGAAAAAATTATGCATGCGTCTATCTGTGTTTTGCAGTTAGGTATTCATTACTCTTGATAACATTTTACCCAGTAAGATGTTATACAAGCAAGCTGTAAACAGTTTTTTCTAAACAACCAGATGTTGGAGTTTGTCCGATATACTGAAATTGCTCATCAGAAATTAATAATTCAGGGTGCTGAGGGCTTTATTTTTGGAAAGCATTCATTCACAATTATAGTTGTATCTCAGAACTGCCTTTCCAGAACTGCCATACCCGTTATTAGACATTTAACCGAAATGGAACGGATGAAATGTATGTCAAGTGTTTCTAATCAATGTGACTCTCCGATAACGATTAATTGGAAAGTATACTGTTTCAATCCTGATACCATTAATGACTAGAACACATTGTTTTAGGCTACATTACTGATTCACCATACTGCAATGATATGTGAGAGAGAAGAGGTCATTGAGGCTTGGTGAAGACAATGGCAGGAACTAGAATGACACAGCCCAATTATAGTTCTGATCTGATCGTCATACACATACTTATTTTAGGCATTTGTCTGATGTGTTCTTTATACTTACCATGTCTTTTTTTATTCAGATTTTTTTAAATAAATGTTTTGCACAAGGATTATTTAGACATTTGTCTCTAGTCAAAATGTTTTCCTGCAATGGATTGAATGCATTGGAATACTAGATTACAGTAGATTATGTGCTGTGTATTTATCTGCAGGCGTGCATACATTTCACAAATCATAGGTCAATGGCAATGTCAATAGTTTTTTATCCAATTTTTTGGCTAATTGATTTAGTTAGTAATAAAAAATAAATATATAGGCCCATCATCTTTTCTACATACCTCAAATGTATTTGTGTGTTCAGGAATGTCCACCATTTTATTTTACGCGAACATACAGTGGGCCAAATTGAATCTGTTTGACCACGCGTATAGACACGTATATACATTTCTGTATATTCATCCCCACACATTTTGGCAGGGAGTCTTTGTTTTGCATGTGTAGACAAATTTATACTTTAGACACCCACCTAACACATAATTTAGAACTACGATACTGTGGCATGAATTATTCATATAATGTTCCTGCTTCCCTAAAGACCACTGGCACAGGGAGAGAAGAGAGCATGAAGATGATATATACAGTGGGGTGAACAAGTATTTGATACACTGCAGATTTTGCAGGTTTTCCTGCTTACAAAGCATGTAGAAGTCTGTAATTTCTATCATAGGTACTCTTCAACTGTGAGAGATGGAATCTAAAACAAAAATCCAGAGAATCATATTGTATGATTTTTCAATAATTAAATTGCATTTTATTGCATGACATAAGTATTTGATCACCTACCATCAAGTAAGAATTCCGGCTCTCACAGTACCTGTGATAAAAATGACAGACTTCTACATGCTTTGTAAGTATGAAAACCTGCAAAATCGGCAGTGTATCAAATACTTGTTCTCCCCACTGTACCTTACAATAACTTTCTTTCAGTATTAAAAATACAAATATCAACTATTTATATTTCAGTAAGATAGAACTGGTCAGGGGTTTGAATACTTTAGCAAATCACTGTATAACCCATCTCCACTGTTTAGTGTGAAATACGCTCTTATTTTATTATTCACCATTAGCAGAATAAATGGCATTTCAAACAAATACAAATTAGAATTATTTAAAGATCACCCCTTTTTTGGGTGGGTCATGTCTCAATCAGGAGGTCCAAGACTTCTCTAGATCACTTAAATTCACACTATGGTTGTAGTACATAGAGAGGCATGCTGAGCAGATTATCTAAGCACAAGGTTACATGTTATCTCATATGCTTATCATACGATCAGGCTGTTTTGATGGAGATGCTCAGCTTGGAGACCCTTCAGTTTATTTCTCTTCTTTCTGTCTTCTCTTCTCTCTTCTGTTCTTTGTGTGATGGCGTTTCTATGATGTTGACTTTGGAAGTGCTGTTACGGGTTGTGTCATTAGGGAAAATGCAATGTTTGACTTAACCCAACAATTTTAAATGCATTCAGACTTAAACAGTAAAGAGTTAGAAACAAGTATATCCACATCCTGTTTTATTTAGTTGTCTAAAAATGCTCAGGTAACAAGCTGAGGATTGTTATGCAGCAATTTAACAGTAAAATGTTTGTCTGCTAATTGTTTACCTAAAACTTGAAAACTATCCTTGATGTCCAGAAAAATCCTGAAGTGAAAGTATTTATGTTCCTACTTAGTGTTAAAAAGCAGTCTCATTTCCCTGCAAGACATTAAGCAGCTATACCATATTATGAAATCAATAATACAATGTAGAGCAGATAGAATAAAGGCTAATGCAACCATGATATCAAAGTGAAATATAGTTATTTCATTTTCGTTTACAAATTTCTTAGAAATGAATAGGAGAAATATTGTCAGTATTCACTGACTTTGCTATAACACTCCAAATTGAGCTGAGATCAATGTCATTTTCTTTGATCATCTTAAATGTCTCCACACCTTTATTCAATCCACCTGTGGCCAATTCAATTGTTTGGACATGATTTAGAAAGAAATAGACCTCTGTATATACACCAATCAGCCATAACATTATGACCACCTGCCTAATATTGTGTAAGTCCCCCTTTTGCCGCAAAACAGACCTGACCCATCGAGGCATGGACTCCGCTATACTTCTGAAGATGTGCTGTGGTATCTGGCACCAAGACCTTAACAGTAGATCCTTTAAGTCTGGTGAGTTACGATGTGGGGCCTCCATGGATCAAACCTGTTTGTCCAGCATATCCCACAGATGCTCATTTGGACTGAGATTTGGGGAATTTGTAGGCCAAGTCAACACTTGAACTTGTTGTTTTGTTCCTCAAACCATTCCTGAACCATTTCTGCTTTGTGGCAGGGAGCATTATCCTGCTGAAAGAGGCCAATGCCATCAGGGAATACTGTTGCCATGGAAAGGTGCACATGGTCTGAAACAATGCTTAGGTAGGTGGTACATGTCAAAGTAACATCCACATGAATGGCAAGACCCAAGGTTTCCCAGCAGAACATTGCCCAAAGCATCACACAACATGTGTTCTCCAGGTAACAAACACACACACCCGGCCATCCACGTGATGTAAAAGAAAACATGATTTATTAGACCAGGCCACCTTCTTCCATTGCTCCGTGGTCCAGTTCTGATGCTCACATGCCCACTTTAGGTGCTTTCAGAAGTGGTCACAGAAGTCAGCATGGGCACCCTGACTGGACACCCCATATGCAACAAACTGCGATGCACTGTGTGTTCTGACACCTTTCAGTACCAGCATTAACTTTTTCAGCAATTGGAGCTACAGCAGCTCATCTGTTGGATCGGACCACACGGTCCAGCCTTCGCTCCCACTTGCATCAATGAGTCTCGGCCGCCCATTACCCTGTCGCCGGTTCACTGCTTTTCCTTCCTTGGACCACTTTGATAGGTACTGACCACTGCAGTTTTGGAGATGCTCTGACCCAGTTGTCTAGCCATCACAATTTGGCCCTTGACCAAGTTCCTCAGATCCTTATGTTGCTCAGATCCAAATATTAGGTCTAAAGATGATACGCTTTAGGCAGGATTCCTCCATGCTTCAGCACCATATCTCTTTACTGGTTTCCATCATGAGCTTCAGTGTTTAACAGACTGTCATGATTGCAGTGCTTTTCCTAAAATAAATGTAAAAACTCTGAAGCCAAGCCAGTGTACTATTTGTTATGTTGAAAATACTTTTTGAGCATTGCTTGTTGGAACCTTTGGTTTTGTCCCAGAAAAAGGACACAACCTTATAGCCTGTCTGAGGTGACCTCCATGGCTCACATTAGTGGGAGAGCTGTGACTCACTAGTCTGAACTGGAGCCTATTGTTACCACAATAGGTTCTCATTTATATGTCTTTTGGAAGCACAATGCTGCAAATTTCCTCCTGAATTGGCTGCATCAGAGACTTTGGAAGTAAACATTAACAGTTTTGGTTTTGCTGTTTGGTACTTAAGTAAAACATACATTATGATTTGATCAATTTGAAGTGGTGTTATCCAACCAATTCAAGTCAAGTCAGCCACACAACCAACCCCAACCTGGCACCCGAACAAGTCTTTGACATGGCAAGCTCAGTCAAACTCTCAAAGTATTGAAAAAGACAATCCAACAGTGCTGAACAGATTTACCAATACAATTTAAACAAAAATATTTTCAAACTGAGAGAAACTGGAGGAAGATGAGCCTGGGGATGGGATGGTAGGGTTGATAGACTGGGAATGCAAACAAACCCCAGGGCCCACATATAACTGTTCAGTGATGACTCAGCAAGTGTTTATGTAAGAGGCAAGGCTATTTTAGATGAGCACTTCCTACTTCTAACTGATCTCTCCACTCACTCGTTTAAAACTTGACCTGGCCCAAGATGTTCTAGACAGCTATTATCAGTCAAGTGTCCATGCACATATTAAGAGGGCAGGGGTTAATTGTAGAAAGTGCAATTAAAATAGGCAATATATTAGACAATGTTTGGCCATTGTTTCTGTTTCTTCACTTTAGATGGTTTGTATTGGGCCACTTATTGAGCTGAAAAAGTACATCTGATATCTGATATCTTTCAATGGTGTGCAAATAATTTATCCCTGTATTTTACAGACAATAGTACAATGACAGCATATCAAATGTTGAAACAGAGAAATGTTATTATTTTTGGAAAAATACATGCCCATTTAAAATGTTATGCCAGCAACACGTGTCAAAACGTTGGGACAGGGGCATGTTTAACACTGTGTTGCATCACCTCTTCTTTTAACAACACTCCATGAACTTTTGGGAACTGAGGAGACCAATTGCTGTCGTTTTGGAAATGGAATGTTGTCCGATTCTTGCTTGATATTGGATTTCAGCTCCTCAACTGTTTGGGGTCTCCTTTGCTGTATTTGTCATTTCATTTTGTGCCAAATGTTTTCAATGGGTGACAGGTCTGGACTACAGGCAGGCAAGTTTAGCACACAGATTATTTTATTACAGAGCCATGATGTTGTGATACATGCAGAATGTTGTTTGGCATTTTCCTGTGAAAATAAGCAAGGCCTGGATCTTGTTATCTATGGTTTGCATGGTAGAGTTTTAATGGATTAAAACTTTAGTGCATTTGTGGATGCAGCAACAACATGTGTTTACAGACAATGGTTTTGATTAGTGTTCCTGAGCCCATGCAGTGATTTCCACTACAGAATCATGACTATTTTTAATGCAGTGCCATCTGAGGGCCTGAAGATCATCCAATACTGGTTTTCGTCCTTGTCCCTTGTGTACAAATCTTTTAGTAAAATTGTGTACCATATATTATGAGATCCGCAAACTCTTTGCAATGTTAAGTTTTGACACATTATTCGGGAATTGTGGCACTGTTTGCCCACAGAGTGGTGAACCCCTCCCCATCTTCACTTCTGACAGAATCATTCTCTCTGAAATGATCTTTTTATACCCAATCATGTTACTGACCTGTTGCCAACTGAGTTAATTAGTCGTGTTAGATTCCACCAGGTTTAGTTTTTTAGCATTACACGTTTCCAGTCATTTTGGGGCCTCAGTCCCTGATTTTTTTTTTAAATGTGTTGCTGGCATCCAATTCAAAGTGAGCATGTATTTTCCAAGAAACAATAACATTTCTCAGTTTCAACATGGGTATGTTGTCTAGGTTCTATTTTCTATTGAATATAGCTTTTAAATGAATTGCACATCATTGCATTCTGTTATTCTTTACATTTTATACAGCCTCCCAACATTTTTGGAAACGGAGTTGTAGAATGTTTTCTCTTGTTGAGCAGCAGTTTTTCTGCATTCAAGTTATTGTTTTATAGCGTACAATGTTGTAATATTTAGCGAACGAAACATCAAGCAAGCACAAAATGCACTGCACATTGAAGGAAAACATCCACCGATCTCTTTACTCTATAAATGCAGAACAATGATATTGATGATTTACATCATGCAGTTGTTACTAAAATAAACAGTAAATCAGATACAAAACACAATCTAATTGTTTTTTGTGGACACTGAAGATAACCTTGAAATATTTTTTTTTTTTCAAAAGTAACAAAATTCTACTACTTATTCTTAGAGAGGTCTAAAAGCTTCTGACTAGATTCCTTTAGTGTGTTTTTTTTTCTAGGGGGAAAGCCATTCCAAATGACCCACTCCATCCCAGTTAAATATTTTACCATGTTTCCTATCTCCAACATAAAAGGTTTGAGTGGTGCTCCTGGAGGTGAGTGATGATGGATCCAGGCTCGGCTTGGCTTTTCCATTCTGTGTGCAGAAAATAGTTCCACTTTAATGTGCTTTGGCATCCTAGTGGAAGTAATGGGACTCTCCATTTGCTCAGCCACACTGTTTGTCTAGGGTATTGTGGTCCCTTGGGGCTCAGGAACACAATAACTCTGGATAAGGCCTAATCCAATGTATAAAAAGACAAGCTCCTCATCTTAAGATAAGAGCTGTCCCTCTTCTCTCTCTATTTTGTCTGTGTGAGAAGTGACACCGAGGTGCTTCACTATATAGAAATTGCATCCAGAATTGCACCCTATTCGCTAAATAAGGGCCTTGTTGAAAAAGTAGTTTACTGTTAAGAGAATATGGTGCCTTTCGGCAACCTGTTTTGATTCAGCTTCATGCATCATTCGGTGTCATTGTTGAAAAATAAAGGTCACACTGCCATGCTGGCTCAGGTTGAACTGGACAATTCTTCTGATGTGTGTCTTTTGGTGAAATTGCAAATGCCAGATTAGTAGGCCGGTGGAATTAGTCAGCACTGTCTGGGTTTTGGGAGTTTGTTCTTAAATATGGATGCTTCGCTTTGTTGTGCTCTAGTGACTCCTTGTGTGCCTATGAGCTCAAACAAGGTAGAAGGCTGGAGTAGGTGTACCACTCTGTATGTATTTAATTGGTCACTATATGTTAGAGTTTGAGTGACAGAAGTATTAAATCCTTGTGCATTATTATGTAATTCAGGTTAATAAGAATGAAAGGAATAAGTAGTTGTATCTTTATATGACACTGATGTGGTGAAAAACAATGAATGAAACTGAAAAACACTGTTAGATGAGAGCCAGGTGTAATGGTTGGTGTTGGTGGTTGTTTTACCTTGTCTTTATCCTGACATTGTTTGCAGTTAAATATAATTTAATTATTTAATTTAGCAGAAGCTCATATTCAGTGAGAACACAATTTTTTTTTTCAACCTCACAGAAATTGAACTTGCACAATCCTGGCATTCCAAGCACCATTCTCTTATCAAGTTAGTTAGGACTTTTAAATTACTGGTTTTGTTTTATCTGTTTTCTGTTTTTTCCACACAAGCTGACACATCTGACTCTACAATAAATGTACTTTGGCCTTTTCAGCAATGTACTAAGCGTAACCCATAAAGGGCTTTACCTTCTCTGACCGACCAGTGTTATCTGTTTGCTGCCACCATTTTTCATGCATATGGTTAGTGCTCATCCTTGGACAGAGATTGTAGATAAAGGACAGCCCATTTAAAGATTCTCACTATTTATTTAATTATTGCAGGTTCACTCTAGCTGCTTATTATCTCTGCTCTGTGGAGGGGTGCCCCAGATCCAATATAAACATCCAATATAAGCAAACCAGATATGTTCAACCCTAAACAGGAAAAGAGTAGATTCAATTGAATCAGAAAATTATGAGAAAGTGGCTCTTATTGGGGTTTTATTGTAAAGAACCAACTTTCTTCCCTGTTGTTAGGTCGAGACAACAACAATAATCAACATTATTATATCTACAGGACAGTCAACCTACCAATTTAACAATGAAAATACATGGAAGGCACACACAGTAGGTGGCCAGATACTTGAAATCTGAGTTGTTTGCAGGAATGCAACCTACATTTTGATTTAGTAAAGCTAAAAATATTAAGGTTAACTTTGTCCCTTCGTCCTTCCTCTCTTGTGTTTGAATGCTTTGTTGCTGTATTTCTACTTCCACAAATGTGGGAGAAAATTATGTATTGTCAAGATTATATAATACACTTGGCACTGAAGCCCATAACCCCAGCTGCCAAGCCCTGAGTGTACATTTAAATATTTTTAAATCATTTTTGGTCTGAAGTACAGTGTATCCCTAGAGCTGCACATAAAATTGCAAGTAGCTTTATGGCAAATATTTAGCCTCTCTGCAAAAGCATATGGAGTTAATCGCCTTTAAAGAATATGGACATAACATATCACCAATCAACTAGAGGGAGTTGGCAATATCTTAAAAATGAGTAATAAACACATTGTTGTACTGAACAAGGCAAAGGCTACAAGCAGCTCTTATTATGACATCTATGATATGAATATCATTGCGCAACAGAAAGCTTATGAACTGTAGGCAAAATAAAACTATATCAAGGGATAAAGAAGACCAAATTCATTGGAAAAACAAGCTTCCCTAGTGTCTTTTTGCCGGACAGCGTAAGCGGAGCCGACTAAGAAGAGTGAATGAGTGACTGACTACCCCTTGTTAAATAGCGTAGTGGTTAGAAAAGCGGACTTGGGAACTATAGGTCCCAAATCCGTATCTTCTCCCAGGCAAAGCGTAGTACGCATTGTGAATTATTATTATTGTGAAAAAAAATGGGCCGAAAACTTCGCTGGCTAAAACCATTAGTATATGCATTATAGTAAGCCTTAACTGAAACTGTATACGGTTATATTGCGACTGTTTCTCGCATGGAAAAGTTTATCTTCAGTCTTGCTAGCAATTGCTAAATTTGTATACTTATTCTTAGGAAGTTAGTAGATACCGTATCTCACAAACTGAGTACACCCCTCACATTTTTGTAAATATTTGAGTGTATCTTTTCATGTGACATGTCATGGTACGGTGAGCAGCAGTGCCACGGTGCCGTACTTTCTCAGTTTCCAACACATATGAACACATCCCGGACTGTCACATGTTTCCAATCATTCACACCAGGTCCCAATTGATATCGTTTGTATGTGTTTAAATGTTTCTGCTCTCCCACATTGTGGATCAGTGTCGTGTTTGGATGTCGTGTATGTTGCCGTTATATGTAAGTCCTTGCGCTCTTCTACCTTCCATTTGAGGATGCCCCACAGATGCTAAATAGGGTTTAGGTATGGAGACATGCTTGGCCAGTCCATCACCTTTACCCTCAGCTTCTTTATCAAGGTAGTGGTTGTCATGGAGGTGTGTTTGGGGTCGTTATCATGTTGGAATACTGCCCTGTCGCCCAGCCTCCAAAGGGAGGGGATCATGCTCTGCTTCAGAATGTCACAGTACATGTTGGCATTCATGGTTCCCTCAATGAACTGTAGTTTATCTTGGTCTCATCAGACCCCAGGACATGGTTCCAGTAGTCCATGTCCTTAGTCTGCTTGTTTTCAGTAATCTGTTTCCAGGCTTTCTTGTGCATCATCTTTAGAAGAGGCTTCCTTCTGGTACAGCCATGCAGACTAATTTGATGCAGTGTGTGGCATATGGTCTGAGCACTGACAGGCTGACCCCCCACACCTTCAGCCTCTGCAGCAATGCTGGCAGCACTCATACGTCTATTTCCCAAAGACAACCTCTGGATATGACGCTGAGCACGTGCACTCAACTTCTTTGGTTGACCATGGCGAGGCCTGTTCTGAGTGGAACCTGTCCTGTTGAAATACTGTATGGTCTTGGCCACCGTGCTGCAGCTCAGTTTCAGGGTCTTGGCAATCTTCTTATAGCCTAGGCCATATTTATGTAGAGCAACAATTCTTTTTTTCAGATCCTCAGAGAGTTCTTTGCCATGAGGTGCCATGTTGAACTTCCAGTGACCAGTATGAGGGAGTGTGAGAGCGATGACACCAAATCTAACACCCCTGCTCCTCGTTCACACCTGAGATCTTGTAACATTAACAAGTCACATGACACCGGGGAGGGAAAATGGCTAATTGGGCCCAATTATTTTCACTTAGCGGTGTACTCACTTTTGTTGCCAGCGGTTTAGACATTAATGGCTGTGGGTTGAGTTACTTTGAGGGGACAGCAAACGTACACTGTTATACAAGCTGTACACTCACTATTTTACATTGTAGCAAAGTGTCATTTCTTCAGTGTTGTCACATGAAAAGGTATAATCAAATATTTAAAAAAATTTGAGAGATGTTCTCACTTTTGTGAGATACTGTACTAGTAAGACTATTACTGGCTAATAAGCTGTTGAAACGGCCAGTGGCAAAAGTTCATAGATGCTATGGTGGAGGTAAACTTAATAAGAAACGTTAGTCAGTTTAACACAATTCTCAGTGGAGTCTTGGGACTGCTGGAATGTGTAATGCCATGGCGTAGTGGTTAAAGACAGTGCTTCTCACGTGGAAGACCTACTGTAAGTTCGGATCTATTGAAAACATTTATTATTTATTTCTAGTAGATTGCACGATTTCTCGTCTTTTCACTTGAAGAAAAAGTTAGTTATCGTCCCCTTTATTGATTGTTACTGTATAAATGTCATTCACGAATGGAAAAAAAAAGTATGTTGTTTTGCCATGAAAGAAAAAAATACGTTCTTATGCTGTGAAATGAAATAGCTTTGTCAGACTCGCTAGCAATTGCTCAATTCTTATGACTATTCCAGTAAGTTAGTAGATACTGGTAAAGCCTATTACTGGCTAAAACGCTGTTAAAACAGCAGAGGTTAACTTAGTAAGAAACATTAGTCAGTTTAACTGTATCAGTGTAATTCACAAATGGCTAATTAACTATTAAAACGGTCCGTGGCAAAAGAGGATTTGTTCAGGATATACAAATGCCGGGTAGACAAGACGCCATAATGACTTGGAGCAAGTATACCAAGTATACCATTCTATGGTGTAGTAGTTAACAACACAGCCTGGGTTTGAATCTTGTGATGGCAACACTTTCTATTGCGGGCCGGCTGAACTAGGCTTCCCTGGTTTCTTGTTTGGTTCTATGTTTCTTTTTAAATGTGTCCATTATAATTTTTCAAACAATAACCTTGTTCTATTATTTCCTCCCTTTCAGGTATCTGGGGATCACTCGGCCCCTCACTTACCCAGCTAGGCAGAATGGCCAGCTGATGGCTAAGATGATCCTGGGGGTGTGGTTGGTGTCTGCCTCCATCACCCTACCCCCTTTCTGCGGCTGGGCCACGAATGTCCACACAGGTGATGTGTGCCTCATTAGCCAAGACTTTGGCTACACCATCTATTCCACGGCCGTGGCATTCTACATCCCCATGCTCGTCATGCTTTTCATGTACTACAAGATCTTCAGGGCCGCCCGCAAGAGCGGCCTCAAGCACCGCTTCACCGACTTCGCCCGTCGCGAGCGTCTGGAAACGGTGGCCAGCGAGGCACTAAAGATGCAGGGCTTAAAGCCGCAGGGTGTGGCTGAAGAATGTGCGGTGCTATCCCGCCTGCTGACCCACGAGCGCCGTAACATCTCCATCTTCAAGAGGGAGCAGAAGGCGGCCACTACGCTGGGGGTGATTGTGGGCGTGTTCACCGTCTGCTGGTTGCCCTTCTTCATCCTGTCCACGGCCAGGCCCTTCATCTGCGGGGTGGAGTGTAGCTGCGTCCCCATCTGGCTGGAGAGGTTCCTTCTGTGGTTGGGCTATGCTAACTCCCTAATGAACCCCTTCATATATGCTTTTTTCAACCGGGACCTGCGCTCCACCTACAAAGACCTGCTGCGATGCCGTTACCGCAACATCAACCGACGCCTGTCTGCTGTGGGCGTGCATGAAGCGCTCAAATTGTAGGAGGAAGATGACATTGGAGGAAGACAATTTGGAGTCCCAAAAGCATCCAAGGAATTTCTGATGCGGTCTTCATTGCAAAGGCTACTGGAAGGTATGGTCTCTGTAGTTTTATAATAGGCTCAGACAAATGACCTGTGACCTGTAGCTGTAGATAAAGACAGAGACAGACTGTTAAGTTGTCTCCAACCCCCCCGGTGGAGGCAAAAAGACAAGGCCATCACTTACTTTTGGGTCTGTGTGACTCACTATGTCATTCTATTTTGGAACTCAAAACCATGGGCCGTATTTGATGGGCTATTCAAGTTGACACTGGCTTTATGCATATGCTACTATTCAGTCCTGACTTCATATTCATGTCAAGCGGATGATGCACTGACTGGGGAAAGGACAGGGGTATCCAGGCGATAATACTGGGTCATTTGAAAACATGGTTTGCAAATGGATTTCTGCCAGATTATATTTGTACCAATAACTACTGACCATTGCAGGTCGCAGAATTTTTATTTATGTAACATGTCACCTTGTCAGTACAATAGATGACAATGGTGAACATCTGGAAGTGGTTTGTGTGTGGATTATGTGGAGATAGGTTTTATCTGTTCAACAAAAAAAAATACAGAACAGAAGGCATCCTTTTTGTTTGTCAGGTTATTTTCAGAGATGTTTTCGTCCCAGTACCTCACAGTCATTTTATTTAATAGATTGATCAGCATCACTTAAAACTCCCATCCAGTCTTTGCAATTTTATTTTGAAATCACCACGTATGTCTAATAAATCACTGTGTGGTCATTTAATGAATGTACCCTCAAAATGTGTGTTTTCATCATTTATTTTCCTGAGCCTCTTTTGGTCCTTCAAATGCTCAGTCTGATCTTGTGAATGTTATAAAACCAAAAATAAATATATTGGCATACGTAGCGCAGATTTACTAATTAGATGGTTTAGAGCCAATACCCTTATTCAGACAAACTGTATTTTGACATAATTGCAAACTATGAACAAGATAGTTTGCAATTATGGATGAGTTCAATCATCAATTTCTTTATGATTTAACTCATACAAAGTGGGAACCCCTCTGCAGCTTTGTAATTGTTATGGGAAAGCAGAGTGCGATAACTCCACATAGATCAGACATCTATCCAGGTGGGGAAAACCAACTTGAGACAATGGTGAGTGCAGTTACATTTTCATAGACCGACGGTTTACTAATGTGTTGAACTGTAGATTAGGGTAGTAGATGGATGGTTAAGATGCTGTGATTCCATTGTGAATTTGTGTGGAGACAAATATTATTTTCAATGTGTTCTGACAACTGCCACATCAACGGTGCTGCCACTTTCTTGTTTTTAAGGTTTTAAGCTTTCCCAAATCCTAACCTTTACATTAATAATGTGGAATTAATACCGAACTATAATCAAAAAAGGGTAATCCACCCCCAGTAAACACTAATCATGAAACCCCTCTCAATTGCCCGATAGCCTTCATTATATCAGTGGATGAAATATATATATTTTTTTCAAATGTCAACATTAAGAAATCCCAATTTTTTAATGTCCATCTTCACAACTCTACAAAAAGACTGGAAGGTCATGATGGATCCTCCAGTACACATCTTGCCAAGCCATTGTTCCTCTTATCACACTGATTGCTCAACCAAAACGTTTGAGCGACCACAAACCAATAGCTGTTCACTCATATCCTGGACAACAACCACGGATGAGCTCGCAGGCACCCAACCTCCCACCAAGACTCATAAGATCATGATGAGACAGCGCAGGCCAGTCCAACATCCCCCCACTCATCAAGGGTTAGGCTGAGAGGATTCTGCGCTGCCTACTGCTGGACCCATGATAGCCCCGGGCATCATTGTTACGTTGAGACCGGGATTCGAACACTTGGCTTCAATGACATAGTTATTCTGACAGGCAGTGAATAAAACCACTGTGTCACAGTAAAGCAATTATCTCCATGATTTGAATTCTAAAATGTGTGTCTGTCCAACCAAGAAATTGTGTAGCGGTGGTTCTATGCTATATCATCTTTAAAACAATTACCCGAATTCCAGAGCAGTTCCCACGCAGTTCCCACATCTCTTTTACTGTCTACTTGCTTCCAGACATGCAAGGCTCCTTGCATGTTGCCATAGCAACCTGGTTCACACAGCTTTGAGCTAGATATGCAGTCTCTACCAGGATAAAATTAGTTGAACGATTTTAACCTCTTATTTTACTATTCAGTTCATTCATGCTGTTTATGTCTACTGTCACGACATCTAACTCTTTTGGGATTCATTGTTTAGTGGGGTCTGCATGAATTCCACATTTGTCAGACATGCTATGCATTATCCATGGAGAAGAGAAATCCAGTTCAGAGTAAATCTAACATAGTTCAACAGCACAGTGGTTCATACTTCACCCAACAACACTTAGGTACGTACTGTAAGTGCAATACATGTAGAAGGTAATGACAGATCTGAAACATTGAGGGCATGAAGATCTTTCTGAGGTGACTTTTCACCAAATAAATAAAAAAGTTAGCTGCTGGTTACAGAATTTCCCCTACACTCTGCAAATATATCCTATAGGATATTTCTACATAAACTGTGTGGGACTCTTGTAAGTTGTTTGATGAAAGGGTTTTCAAATTACCCCTTCTCAATGGTTCCTCAAAGACCCATCTGAAAAACCTTTTGAGGTAGATTAGTATGTTCTTCATATAGTTAATTCAGTAAATAGTAGTTAGTTATTAGAAGTAACTATTATTAATAGTTATTTACAATACTTTTTAAAGTTCTTTCTTGAAAAACATGCAGGTGTTCCCCCACAGTTTCAAAGTAAAAGATATTAAAATAACCTTTTATTTTTAGAGCGTACCACTGATTGTTTTATAATTAAAACAGTCAAACATTTATAATGAATTGATTTTCTGTATTTAATTGCAATAATTGAAAACATTTTATTTGCTAAGAAAGATTTTCAATTTTCAAGGGTAAGTAGCTCTTAGTGATGCACTTTACATTTATTTAATTAAGCTCCAACCAACATTCAACAACTGTTTATTTTTTTGTGTTGCAATATCCATATTCTATGAACATTCTTCTACTGTCATTAAGACATTAAGTTTGCTAAATGTCATTGCAACTTTGATTGGAACAGATGTCTTGTCTATAATCAGAGGTCTTATTTTGGTAAAATTAAAGGCTTTTTCTTCTGGCAAAATCCAAATAGCTTGTTAGCATGATGGTGAAGTGTATCTATGAAAACGGAGGGATAAATAACATATAAACCTAAGGCATCAAGGATTCGATAGCTGTACTTCAATACGAGTTGTATCTCTTGTAGAACAGATAAAACCCTCTTACATTTTCAAAAACATTTGGTATTTGGTTCAATGCACTTCATGTGGTTCCTGCAGAATTTGTTGATGAACATATCCCAATTCTTCTGTAATGCTTGGTTCCACTTCCAAAATGAAATTCAAAGTCAAACCATATAGTAAAGTTCAAACATAATTATAAATAAGAAACTGATTATCGGTTAAGGCTACACTTAAACTAAAGTGGATGACAATGGCCAGGGAAGGAAAAGATACATACAGTATCTCACAAAAGTGAGTACACCCCTCACATTTTTGCAAATATTTGATTATAACTTTTAATGTGACAACACTGAAGAAATGACACTTTGCTACAATCTAAAGTAGTGAGTGTATAACAGCTTGGATAACAGTGTAAATTTGCTGTCCCCTCAAAATAATACAACACACAGCCATACATTTCTAAACCGCTGACAACAAAAGTGAGAACACCCATAAATGCAAATGTCATAATTGGACCCAAAGTGTCAATGTTTTCTGTGGCCACCATTACTTTCCAGCATTGCCTTAACCCTCTTGGGCATGGAGTTCACCAGAGCGTCACAGGTTGCCACTGGAATCCTCTTCCACTCCTCCATGACGACATTACAGAGCTGGTGGATGTTAAAGACCTTGCGCTCCTCCACCTTCCATTTGAGGATGCCCCACAGATGCTAAATAGGGTTTAGGTATGGAGACATGCTTGGCCAGTCCATCACCTTTACCCTCAGCTTCTTTATCAAGGTAGTGGTCGTCATGGAGGTGTGTTTGGGGTCATTACCATGTTGGAATACTGCCCTGCGGCCCACTCTCCGAAGGGAGGCGATCAGGCTTTGCTTCAGTATGTCAATCAATCAATCAATCAATCAAATGTATTTATAAAGCCCTTTTTAAATCAGCAGATGTCACAAAGTGCTTTTACAAAACACCTGGCCTTAAACCCCAAGGAGCAAACAATAGTAGTGTTGAATTGCAGCCTTGGTTTGTATTGATCATAAATGGCTTGTCCAATCTGACTGTAATTTGTGTTAACTGTGGAACAATGTTTTTATATATATATATATATAATTAACAGTACATGTTCGCATTATTGGTTCCCTCAATGAACTGTAGCACTCACCAGTGCCCCAGTGCCGGCAGCACTCATGCAGCCCCAGACCATGACACTCCCACCACCATGCTTGACTGTAGGCAAGATACACTTGTCTTTGTATACCTCACCTAGTTGCCACCACACACGCTTCACACCATCTGAACCATATAAGTTTATCTTGGTCTCATCAGACCACAGGAAATGGTTCCAGTAATCCATGTCCTTAGTCTGCTTGTCTTCAGCAAACTGTTTGCGGGCTTTCATGTGCATCATCTTTGGAAGAGGCATCCTTCTGGGACGACAGCCATGCAGACCAATATGATGCAGTATGTGGCGTATGGTCTGAGCACTGATAGGCTGACCCCCCACCCCTTCAACCTCTGCAGCAATGCTGGCAGCACTCATACATCTATTTCCCAAAGACAACCTCTGGATATGACGCTGAGCATATGCACTCAATTTCTTTGGTCGACCATGGCGAGGCCTATTCTGAGTGGAACCTGTCCTGTCTTCTTATAGCCTAGGCCATCTTTATGTAGAGCAACAATTCTTTTTTTCAGATTCTTAGAAAGTTCTTTGACATGAGGTGCCATGTTGAACTTCCAGTGACCAGTATGAGGGAGTGTGGGAGCAATAACACCAATTTAATACACCTGCTCCCCCTTCACACCTGGGACCTTGTAAAACCAATGAGTAACATGAGGGAAAATGGCTAATTGGGCCCAATTTGGATATTTTCACTTAGGGGTGTACTCACTTTTGTTGCCAGCAGTTTAGACATGAATGGCTGTGTGTTGAGTTATTTTGAGTGGACAGCAAATTTAAACTGTTATACAAGCTTTACACTCATTACTTTACATTGTAGCAAAGTGTCATTTCTTCAGTGTCGTCACATGAAAAGATCAAATATTAATCAAATATTTGCAGAAATGTGAGGGGTGTACTCACTTGTATGAGATACTGTGTATATATGTGTATATATATGTGTATATATATGTGTGTATATATATATATATATATATATATATATATATATATATATATATATATATATATATGTAAATATGTACATTTACAACTTCGTATTAAATCTTGGAGGTGCTTAGCCTTTGCTCCTGTATACATCTATCATTTTAATTTGGAGGATAACACATTGTTGCCTTCCACAGAACATCCTTGCTTTTTGGAAAGAACAGTTTGACAGTTCCATTCGTTAAAAAAAAGTGTTTCCGATTCCCCTACGCAGACCCTTACCATTTTTTAGGTTTGTTTTCTTGACCCACCACGCCCATTACCATCATTTGTGTTTATATCCTACCCCTCTGACTTCAAGGTGTACAAATGAAAATCTATCCACTTCTTTAAGTACCCAGTGTGAAGGCTTCATTCATTCACTGCTGTGTTGTCATTTGTCAGTCAGTCTTGCAAAAAAATATACTTTTTTAATGACCTTATTTGGGCAAAACATTGTGTGTAATTCCAATGGGCATCTACACAGTTACATGGTTGTCAGTCAATTGATTATTGACTGAAAACACTACCATGACTTGGGGAGTTAAGCTAGTACTAAGGGTGGGCAAAATGGAGTTGAAGACTTCAGTACTAAATGAATTACATGTAGTCCACTAATATACGTTGTCTTTTGACATGATCTCTTTTGCAAACATACTATATATTGCTTATTTTGCTTTTTATTTCATCATATAATTACTTGTAATTTAAAGTTACTAGTATCAACGACATTCATTGACTTACCCTTCTGCAAATGTTTTGCTTACATTATATTCTCAAAATCACCTGGAAAAAAACCCTGATTTCTTTAACCACTTTGTAAATAAAGCACCACTTAACATCTCACAGTAGTTTCATATGGTCATTAACGTTTTAATACCCACAGAGAACTTAAAACAAGCCCTGTCATCTTAGAGCTGGACAAGAAGCCTGCAAGAAACCTTTAAAATGCTCCGTCATTGTCAAAATGACTGAAACCTAAATCATTCTAAATGGATCTAGTGTTGGCTGGATTAGTAAGCCTTTCGTAGAGGGAATCAGTATATACTGTTGGCATAATATATGCCTAATCTTTCAAATGAACTCAAAACAATCAGAAAAAAAAACTTTCCCTGCTGAAACCTGAGCAACTTTGGAGGAGTGAATGAGGACAGTGACCCAAAAAGTTTAATTCCCACTCTGCTACCAGCTAAATATTTTATTCAGAACTATAGTGGCAGCTGCCTGCTTCCTATCCTGAGAGTCATAACGAGTTGGAAGTAGGTACTGAAACAGACAGATGGAACCAGAAAACTGCTTCACACAAAGCTGTACAGTGCACAACAGAAAGAGGAAAGAATTAACAGCAAACTACAGAAAAAAAGGGAGAATTAGCTTTTGCCCCAGCAGTATGCTGACATTCAGGGTGTGGCCGTCAGACCCACAGGACCGCCAGCTCCATCCTACAACCACCAACAGCCGACTCTCAGCAGCCATGTTAACAGGGGTTATATTTGAGGTACGAGCAGAAGACACAGACAGAAAGCCACCCACACTGCAAGTCAGCGCACAGATCTGCTTCCAACCTGTGCTGACTAGATTCACATGCAAATGAATATCCCATTGTAATTCAGGAAAATCAAGTACTACGTTCTTTATTTGACCCCATTTCAACATCTTATTGTCATTGTTTCTATCATTATTGCAGTAACTCCCGAAATGTGGTATCCCATTCAGGAAGGACACAGAAAAAATAATCAAGGGATGTGCTTATTCTGTATACGCATGATTTGGCATGTAAGCATCTTATCCTGTTTACTGTTGTTTTTCAGGTTCTGCAGAGGCTGGGCTTTGCATAGTGTCATGGGTGATAATTGATGATGCATTATTTTGATTGTCAAACAGATCACTTAAAAATATCTGTTTCAGTGGTTTTAAGGACATTTACAAGGTGAAAGAACAAAAATAGCTCTTTCTGAAAATTCTTCAGTTCTTGGATGCATAATTGTATATGTGGAAATACTGTCTGCGTGCATGACACCAATGTCAATGATAAGACATTGTCCCTCACTTTGGCATTTTCTAATGAGATGATACTCAAAAGGTATGTTCCTGAGACACAATATGTTATGCCTGTATAATTGCAATGCAAGAAATGTGGCAGATGTCCAGAGGTTAGAATGTGTGACTAGTGATCAAAGGTTGCTAGACTAAATTCCTAAGCTTACCTAGTAAAACATCTGTCCTTCTGTCCTTGAGCAAGTTAGTTAATCCTAAATGCTTTGTAAGCCTTAAATCAGGGCTTGACCTTGACAGCTCCATTTATACATGAATCAGTTATTTGTGTAACTAGAAACACCTGTAAAGCCAATGGTCCTGATACTTCTGGGACCTTAAAAAAGGGTCCATCTGTATTCAACAACACATTATCACAGGTTTTCGCGAAATGGACAAAATTTGCTTGTTAGAAATTCATGACATGACACACATAAAAGGCATTTTACCGTGTAAAGGGCACAGCTTTTCCCTGAAGGAAGAAATTAATGTAATAAATGCCAACATATCGAATGTTGAAACTGAGAAATGTTACTGTTTTTGGAAAAATGCATGCCCATTTTAAATTTGATGCCAGCAACATGTTTAAAAAAAATTGAATGGGTATGTTTATCACTGTTGCATCGCCTCTTCTTTTTACAACACTCTGTAAGCGTTTGGGAACTGAGGAGATCAATTGCTGTAGTTTTGAAAGTGAAATGTATTCCCATTCTTGTTTGCTATCGGATTTCCGCTGCTCAGCTGGGGATCTCATTTTTTTTTGTTTCATAATGCACCAAATGTTTTAGTGGGTGACAGATCTGGACTGCAGGCAATGACCTTTTACTGCTATGACTCTTTTACAACAGAGCCATGCTGTTGCAATACATGCAGAATGTGGTTTGGCATTGTCTTGCTGAAATAAGCAAGGTCTTCCCCGAAAAGGACGTTGTCTGTTGGGCAGCATACACTGATCAGCCATAACATTATGACAACCTGCCTAATATTGTGTAGGTTCCTGTTTTGCCGCCAAAACAGCCCTGACCGGTCGAGGCATGGACTCCACTAGAACTCGGAAGGTGTGCTGGGGTATCTGGCACCAAGACGTTAGCAGCAGATCCTTTCAGTCCTGTAAGTTACGAGGTGGGGCCTCCATGGATCAGACCTGTTTGTCCAGCACATCCAACAAATGCTCAGTTGGATTGAGATCTGGGGAATTTGAAGGCCAAGTCAACACCTTGAACTCATTGTTGTGTTCCTCAAATCATTCCTGAACCATTTTTGCTTTGTGGCAGGCCCCATTATCCTGCTGAATGAGGCTCATGCCATCAGGGAATATCGTTGCCATGAAAGGTGCACATGGTCTTCAAAAATGCTCAGGTAGGTGGTACATGTCAAAGTAACATCCACATGAATGGGAGGACCAAATATTCTCAGCAGAACATTCCCCAAAGCATCACACTGCCTCTGCTGGCTTGGCTCCTTCCCAAAATGCATCCTGGTGCCCTGTATTCTCCAGGTAAGCAACACACACGCACCCGGCCATCCACGAAAACATGATTCATCAGACCAGGCCACCTTCTTCCATTGCTCCGTGGTCCAGTTCTGATGCTCACATGCCCATGGTAGGCACTTTCGGCAGTGGAAAGGGGTAAGCATGGGCATCCTGACTGGTCTGCGGCTACGCAGCCCCATACAAAACAAACTGCGATGCACTGTGTGTTCTGACACCTTTCTATCAGTACCAGCATTAACTTTTTCAGCAATTTGAGCGACAGTAGCTCATCTGTTGGATCAGACCACATGGGCCAGCCTTCACTCCCCACGTGCATCAATGAGCCTTGGCTGCCCATTTCCCTGTCGCCGGTTCACCACTTTTCCTTCCTTGGACACCTTTTGATAGGTACTGACCATTGCAGACCGGGAACACCACAAGGGCTGCAGTTTTGGAGATGCTCTGACCCAGTCGTTTAGCCATCACAATTTGGCCCTTTTCAAAATTGCTCAGATCCTTATGCTTGCCCATTTTTCCTGCTTCTAACACATCAACTTTGAGGACAGAATGTTTAATTGCTGCCTAATATATCCCACCCACTGACAGGTGCCATGATAACGAGATTATCAGTGTTATTCACTTCACCTGTCAGTGGTTATAATGCTATGGCTGATCGGCGTATGTTGCTCCAAAATCTGTATATATTGTTGAGCATTAATAGTGCCTTCACGGATGTGCAAGTCACCCAATCCATGTGCACTAATGCACCCCCATACCATCATGGATTCTGGCTTTTGATTCTTGTTCATGTATGGTTTCCTCTTTGCATGATTGAGCTTTAACTTGCATTTGTGGATGCAGCAACGTACTATGTTCACAGACATTGGTTTTTGCAAGTGTTCCTGAGCCCATGCAGTGATTTCCACTACAGAATCGTGTCTGTTTTTAATGCATTGTCTCCTGAGGGCCTGAAGATCATAGCCATCCCATATTGGTTTTCAGTTTTGTCCCTTGCGTACTGAGTTTATCATTCTGGTAATTATATTAAAGATTGTAGATGATGAAATTTCCTCTTTGCAATTTTACATTGAGAAACGTTATTCTTGAATCGTTACACTATTTGCCTGTGCAGTCTTTCACAGAGTGCTGAACCGCTCCCTGTCTTCTGAAAGACTTATCTCTCTGGGATGCTCTTTATCCCAATCACATACTGACCTGTTGCCAATTAACGTAATTAGTTGTGAAATGTTCCACCTGGTTTTATTTTTAGCATTATGCAACTGTCCCAGTTTTTTTTAAATTTGTTACTGGCATCAAATTTAACGTGGGCATATATTTTTCAAGAAACAATAAAATTTCTCAGTTTAAACATTTGTTGTCTTTGTACTATTTTCTATTGAATATAGGGATGAAATGATTTGCACATCATTGCATTCTGTTTTTCTTTACATTTTACACAGCGTCCCAACTATTTGAATCATCAGTGGCAGTTATTTTGTCACATAAACAATTGTCATGACCATCTGTTTGGTTCAGATGAGTTCCTGGAACATTTGGATGTTTATAGTTTTGCTGCAGGACTCCCAATAACTGTTCTATCAACTAAAAGGTTGTAGCCAGTGAAAAAGGAAAAACACCTTCATAAGGATCTCCTATAAATTGCTTTAAATTGAACAATTGTAGCAAAAACTATTATTAAAATATGCTCTATATGCAATAGTGTCTCTGGAACAAGAACATGCTTCTGCTCCAGGATGCCCACAAGCTGATCTTCAAAGGTTAAGGTAAGCGCAGTATGCTGTTGGAAAAACAAAAAAAACAAATATTGAAAAATATGAAATTCTATCTTTTGAATATGCAATCCATAAAACACTTTTATAAGTTCACTTCTTCTAGAAAACATTTGTAAAATACAATTACATATGTGCAGAAGGCACTTTCATTGTAATTGTAAGTCATTTTACATTATTTTGGGGGGAAAGTTACATAGGTCCTACAACCCCATAACTGATTGCTAAATCATCTATGAAAAATTACATCTTTAAACATTTTCAGTACATGTTCACTACGAACTAATTGGAATTTTGCAATTAGTTTCTCCAGTTGTGGTGTACAGTATGATGTTCTAAATCTATACTTTTGTGAAATGTACAAAGAAATCTATATATTCATAAAATGCTACATCCAATTTTTGGCCAGTGGTTGTAATAGTGTCACTGTTGAGCTAAAAATGGTCCCTGAAATTTTTGTGATTCTACTATTTTAAACTTTCTAAATGTGATATATTATATCACATCCCTTCACTTTCGAGGTGTTCAGGAGGGAGATAGGCTTTGTCTGGCGAAGAGAGGGGATCATGGGGAACCTTGCCTTTTTCGTCTTTGTTTTCCTTTGTTCATGTTTTTGTTTTTATTTCATTTAAAATATTTTAGGGAAAAAAACACACCCAGTAAAGTTTTGGTTAAAATTCCTGTACTACTTGATGAACCCAAGTAGTACAGGACTGGGTCAAATCTTTTTTATCATACTAAGGTGTACTGTATATCCCCATCCTAACTGATGATTGATCATCCAGGTAGCACAGCAGAAAATTTCATAGAGAGCTAAAGATTGAATCAATCCATATGTGAGACAACTATAAGAAACCTTTCAGGGTGGAACAACCCTCTGTGTCGTTTCCTGCCTCCTACTCTGTGACTGTAGCCGAGCAACAGAGGACAAGCTGCAACGTAGCCCCCCCACTGACATTAGACATGAGATGTGTTGGATGATGAGATGATAATAAAATCTGATGGGTCATTTTTGGCAAAAACATAATCAGGATCTAAGATGTGGAACGGGAAAATGCAAGACCTTTCTCATTAGGCTCACATTAAAATATCAATAAGGTTTCTGGATTCACCTGCATCCTTACAACTTTGAATTTACAGTGGGTTTCAAAATGATTCAACCCCTTGGTTTATTCCACATCTTGTGAGCTCGGGGTGCTGATAACTGTTTAATCGCGTGGTGCCATTGAACAGTTATTGACCATGCTAGGACCCATCTTTACAAAGTGTATTATTACATAAATATTCACGCCCTATAGTCAATATTTGTTAGAGACACTTGGCAGGAATTGCAGCCATGAGTGTATTTGTATAAGCCTCTGGTCCCAGCCATTTTTTGCCCATTGTTCTTTGCAAAATTGCTCGAGCTTCTTCAAGTTGGAAGGGGACATTTGGTGAATAGCAATTTTCAACTCACCTCATTCTCTCTCTTATTCCCATTTGGGGTCCAGGCTTTGACTGGTTTTCTTCCAGTATTTCACTATACATTGTTGCATCCATTATGTTGTCAATGTTTACAAGCTTTCCATGCTCTGACGCAGAGAAATGTTGTTGACCAAAGTTTCATTTGGGTCACTGTTTCTGAGGACAGCCTATTCTAGACAGATACTTAAATCTGTTTTGATTTAATTAACACTGTAAAATTAGGAAACATCAATGTGGGGGTGAATGGTACTGAGTGCCACTATATCTGCCATCTCAGTAATATTGTTGATCCCAACTCACAGTTTAAAACTGTGTAATGTATGGCCAGCTTTAGACAATGTATAATATATATGGGCCAGAGCTGCTCGAGACACAACTATCTTACTGCAGCTACAAACGTAATATAAGCACACACATGGGATAGCTCAATGTGTCTACATGACTGATTCTAAATAATAGCGATTCTGGAAAATATAAGAAAAAACAGGGATTACTGAATACACATGCATGACTGACAAAGACAAATAACAAGTTAGCTGAGCTACTATTGTTATTTCTGAGTTTCATGTTAATCTGAAGATAATTAAAAGTCAAGGTTTCATTATATTAATTTACTAAGTTAGGATGTTGGTTTTAAATTCCAGTGTGGTTAAATATTATTCACATGCACCAGTAGCTTACATCATTGCATTGCTGTTCACACTTACCACATGGGGAGATTAAGCTCATTATGCTATTAGTTGTATTTGTCTAACGGCATCAATCATCATGTCATCAGAACAAGTTAAGAAATGTTGGAAAACAACATCCAACTCCCTCTGAATTTGTGACCTTTATTTAAAGTCCTGATGCAGTCTTTTGAAATAAGTGTTTGAATAAATGCTTAATGTCTAATAATACATTTGAAAAAGAGGTAATGAGAAATAGTTAGTCTTAAGAGTACAGGAAAGCTGTATTATTTTTTATTATCTGATCACCATGCAAATCACAAGTGCCATGTAGTTGGCTGACCACACCCATATAAAATATACTGCCTGCCTTTGAAACAGAAAACAAAGCAATTGCCCTTCACTTATTAGCAAAACTGGAATTAAAAGACAGCGCCCTCACTTGCAATCATACACTTCAATGGATTTCCCTGAAAAAAATGCCTTTGTGTGTATTCTTAATTTGTTAATAGCTATTCTCTCTCTCATCTTCAGCTCAGGTTTCAATGAGGTTTAGGTCATAAGACTAGAAGGGCCATTGAAAAAGCTTCATTCTATGGTCAGAGAGACATTTTGTGTGGATCTTGAGTAATGCTTTGATACAATCATAATTGGTCTGCTTCCGCCATACATTCTTATATGCGCTTAATCGCGTAGACATTAAGAGGTTTGTATGTAGTTTTTTGCCACAAATCCCTATGCCTCCATCTCTCCCACCCACCTCCACACACAAACATTCAGAAGTGATGCACAGGTTGACTCAGAAATATAAATATTTTGTGGATGAAGGGCGAGTGGGTGGGTAGCAAGTTCAACGAGTAGCCTTTTATGTAATTATCCATGATTGGAAATAACTTCTCTCATTTTCAGCTGCCAGAACAAACAGTGTGATTTTTTGTTTTTATAGTTCTGCCTTTAGTAAATACATGGGCAGGGTATCTGTGGAGCTTACTACCAGAATGGGATTAGAGTTGCTCTCACTTCCCTATCAATTCCTCCAACATACAAATGCTTGGCTCCAGTTCATATACCACACTAACTCATCACGGAGCACAACTCTGCCCTTCTGTCTGAAGCTTAAACCCCATTTGTGAATCATAGCTAGACATGGTTGTTCTAACTATCAATGCAATTTTATTTTATGTTGGCTATTTGTTTACTTGTCATTGTTTGGTAGGCTACATCTACTTAATATGTAAGAAATATAGCAACAAATTAATGAAGCCAGCCACCTGCCATGCCTTCAGCCTGTCATCCATTACCACCAATCTTAATGGCTCTGCATTCAACTGTTAGGAAACCAGGCTACTACAGCACATTTTCTATTTTTGTGGGTCAACAATGGATGTGGGACTCTCATTTAGACTTTCATGTAGCAGTTGTGGGAGGGTGCTGTTGAACGAACAGTTGACCTGTGCATCAACAGACTTATTTAGCTATATGGGGACATCAACATTGATACCCCTTAATAATCCTTTTTTATCAATTGGTAGCATGAACCTAACCCAAACCTAATCTAACCCCCAAAACCATAACCCCATACTTAACTTCTACATCTAACTGTCAATATCTAAATATTACTGTAGTGGCAATCCTAAACCCAATGGTAACATTTATGCCAAACCTAACATCAAACACAAAATTGACTTTTTTTCAAAAAGAGGACAGGCAAAAGTTCTAGAAAGATTTCCTGATTTTACCACAATTTGTAGCCATTTCTGTCCCCATATAAAACAACCTGTTCACACATACACGCACAAACACACAGAGACACGCATGCTGTACACAACAGCTTGAGCCCTAATTTGTTTAACAGATGATTATAATAATTCGTTTTCCTCAAAATTCCACTGTTAAGTGTTAATATTCTGGATAATATAAACATCTGTGCTGGACTAAACTGGTAATGTCCATAGGCATTAATCACCAATGTGTCCACTTCATATTGAAGCAAGCTTCATCTAATTACTACACAGACATCAACAATATCTGCATGGGAGCAGGGTTGACAAAACCCCAAATACAGACTGACTGCATCACTGAGTTTACAGTAAACAGCCAAATCAAGTGAATGTACACAGAATGTAGGTTAGAACAGTATGACATTCACAATGAATCTAAATCAATTGTCCTTAAAAAGCATCAGATGAGACAGGAAGACTCATTGGCCAGTGACCGTGATTGTTATTTTTGTTGTTAGCGAAGAGGCTGTGTATGACGAGGGAGATGATAAAGAGCTCTTATTCAGAACAGGCTTCTCCATTTATGCCCCTGGTTTTTACACATGTAGGGAACATTAATGTCTGAAATCTGTGCTAATATCTGAATCCAGATTATTGAATCTTGAAAGTACACTGCATTTTTCCACTTAATACATTGTGATAAATATTAGATATTTTACTTTGTCAATCAACATTGTCTCACTTGTGTCCAACAAATAACTGAGGCACATTCACACATTAGCTTGGATGTCATGCATTATGAAATATGTCACCACATTCATTGCCATCTGGTGAAAATCCTTGGTGAAAGTCACAAACCGAGGGGAGAAATCTACAAACGGTAGCAATTATTTTTATGATATCATACACAAACATATCATGCAGCTTCATATGATCATCACTTTATTGAGTCTGTGAAGGAATAAAACATTTAAAAAGGACTTATAAAACATACCGGTGAAAAAGTTTACAGAAATCCATATCATTTGCCATAACAAATCTGAGCTGAGAAATAACTACAAAAAAATTACATGAAAGTTGTATACAGTGGTATACATTATTTTGATATACAGTCATGTCACGTCACCAAAGAATGCAATGATGTCATAGCACCATGTGACTGAAGTGGCACAGTAGACTGAAGTGGCACAGTAGAAGTGAACCTGACTCACTAACCTTCTTGCGTGAGGGTGAGAGGGCTGAAATCTGTGTGAGGAGAGAGAGGTACAATAACTCAGTAATCTCTGAGTAATCTATTACAGTAATCTCTGTGCTGATATCAAATCCAAAGTCTGATTAAATAAAAAACATTACTGAGAAGTTATTAGAATACTTTAGATTCAGCAGTAAGACAACCACCCTTAGTGAAGAGTAGCAGAGTCTATGCCCATCCCCAGAAAACATCTAAAAACCTTTCAGAGTATCTAAAATACGCCCCCCCCCACTAAGTAAATTGAATTTCATAGTACTGACTTTAATGGCTTTCCCCCCGGCTATATCAGAATGTATGCATTAACTGTAAATTGTGTCTGCTAAATTGTTTATTCAAAAACTGTAACCACACCTTGTAGTTGATCTTAGCAACTACCACCAAATATTTTAATAATAAGGAGACAGATGAATAAAAGATATAGTGGTGATGGGTAGAGATGAGTAGGGGTGGGTGTATATGTGACGGCATGGAGCTGGTTCTGTTACCGCAGGACAAGCAGGGGTGGGTGTATATGTGACAGTAAGAAGCCGGTTCTGTTACCACAGGACAAGCAGGGGTGGGTGTATATGTGATGGCATGGAGCCGGTTCTGTTACCACAGGACAAGGAGGGGTGGGTGTATATGGGACGGTATGGAGCCGGTACTGATATTTGATGGTATGGAGCCGGTACTGATATGTGACGGTACGGAGCCAGTACTAAAATGTGACAGGGTGGAGCCGGTACTAATATGTGACAGTATGGAGCCGGTACTGATATGTGACGGTACGGAGCCGGTACTGTTACCACAGGACCACAACAACACACATCTGTAGAACAGAACGGTAGATACATTTTCACATTGATAAAGTCGTTAAAGGCATGGACATTCTGAAATGGTTTTGAAATAATTGACTTTTTGTGCAATAACACAAACCTGATATTGTAGGAACCTACACATTTTATATGCCAGTTACACACACTCCACCTATGTATGGACCACTATCCAAACATATTCAGTTCTAACTTGGCCATGGATCTTTTTGGCGAAAGACTGAAGTTAGGGTGAGCAAGCAATCAAGCAAGCAAGTTTATTTATATAGCACAATTCATACATAGAAGCAATTCAATGTACTTAACAATTAAAAGAAAAATACAAAAATGCAATAGAATTAAAACAGTCAGATTTTTACAACTCTCTAACCCAGCTGTCTCCAGGTGGACTGTGCATGAACTTCAACACCCCGGAATCTCATTCCTCGCATTCCAGCGTTAGGATGAACCCGTCAGTCCCTTTGTGAGATAATCTTTGCATCGATGTCTTACTTGGCTCTCTCCAGGGGGACATTTATGTCATGTCTGTCTATTCATTTTATATTCATCCTCAATGAATTACAGTTACCATAACTGTTTATTGAACCACCTCGGTATCTCATTCCTCGTGCTCCAGAGCTTGGATGAACTCATCAGTCCTTTTGTGAGATAATACCCTACATCGATGTCTAAACAGCAGCAAAAGAACTTTAGAGCATTTTGTTACATTTACACAGAGGTTATTCCACTGATAGCACCAGAACTTGCATTACAGAGAAACGATTGGTAAAACAAGGCAAAATAGAAATAGAATAACAACGAAATAAATTTAAAAAAAGAGAGAATTATAGAATACATCATAATAATGAATGTGCGATACAAAGAAGAAAATAAAGAAAAAATACAATAGCATAAAAACAAATAACAACAGCATAATAATAAAACATAGAATACGAAAATAGAAATAAAATAAAACGGATACAAACATAGGAAGCTATAAAAAGCAGTGTGGCGCTCAGTCATAGGCGCAGGTTTTTAACCTGGATGTAAAAATTCATACGTTTGGGGCACATCTGAGATCTTCTGGTAGTTTATTCCAGTTGTGGGCAGCATAACTGCCAAACACTGCTTGACCACATTTAGTTTGGACTCTGGGCTCTACTAGCTGACCCGAGTTAATGGATCTTAGAGCCCTGCTTGGTTTATATTCTTCAAACATATCAGAAATGTATTCTGGGCCTAAACTTTTCAGTGGTTTATAAACTAAAAGCACCACTGGAAGCCTGTGCAAAGATTTAAGAACCGGAGTGATGTTCTCTGTTCTCTTGGTCCTAGTTAACAGAATCTTTAATGAGCTGCAGCTGTTTTACAGTCTTTTTGGAGAGTCCAGTTAAGAGGCCATTTCAGTAGTCAACAATACTAGAGATAAAAGCATGGATGGGCTTCTCTTGGTCTTTTTGGAACACTAAGCCCTTGATTCTGGTTATATTTTTAAGATGATAGAATGCTGTTTTGGTGACCACTTTGATATGACTGTTAAATGTGAGGTCTGATACTCACATGTTTTTTTGGGCCAGAGAATCCAGCTCTTTACTATTACAAGTTATTTTATTTTTGTTGCCAAACACAATAATCTCTGTTTTATCTTGTTTTAATTGTAGACAATTTTGGTTCATCCAGGTATCTATGTGCTCTATATAGTGACACAGTGAATCTATTAAGCTGTTGTCATACGGTTCGACAGACATATATATTTGAGTATCTGCATAGCTATGGTAGTTAATGTTGTTGTTCTGTAGAATTTGGCCCAGAGGTAGCATATAGAAATTGAACAGAAGCGTTCTGAGAACTGATCCTTGGGGAGCTCCGCATGTCATAGCCACCCTATCAGATTCAAGATTATAAAGGGAGATTTGATACAGGTCTATATAATAATGCCTGATTGCAGAGATCTATTAACTATTTGCTGTAGGTCCATTGTTATAGAGTACTTTTTTTTTTTTTAAGTCTGATGGCCGTGTGTTGAGACAACATGTGGAAGATTTAAGATACTTTTTTATCAATTGTGTTAAATTGAGACATAATAACCAAGTTATGTCTTGGTGGTCGTAGGTTCGGTGCAGTGTCATCATTAGACTGTAGTTCTGAAGGTCTATCTCAGTGTCTCCCAACCTTTTTCAGTTACTGTACCCCCAAAATGTTTTTGCACTACTTTCAGTACCCCTGAAGTACCCCCTCATGTTAATTTCACTAGTAAGTCTATGGTGTCATGAGTGTTTTCAAGTACCCCCTGTGGAGAGGCCAAGTACCCACAGGGGTCCTAGTACCCCTGGTTGGGAACCACTGGTCTATCTAATATAAGAAATGCAAATTCATTAAATTTCACTGTGGACATGAGTTCTGATGCTATCTGCTTTAGGGTGTTTGTAAGCTTGTCGGCCAATGCAAATAGAGTGCAGGTATTTTTTATATTCTTGTTGATTATTCCCGATAAATGTTGCTGTCTGGCCCTGCGTAACTCATAGTTGAAGCTACCAAGGCTTTTGCTACCAAGGCTTTTGTGAGTTACTTCTGTTCTGAGTTAATCCCTCCCTCATGCATATTTCCTCTTTTCCTCTGTGTTGCCAGCGTTGTTCCATGGGCTGGGTGCCTCTGACGGAGGGCTACTGCCCATGGCACCCCGGGAAGGTGGACTACTGCCCATGGCACCCCGAGAAGGTGGGCTACTGCCCATGGCACCCCAGGATGGTGTGCTACTGCCCATGGCACCCCGAGAAGGTGGGCTACTGCCCATGGCACCCTGGGATGGTGGGCTACTGCCCATGGCACCCTGGGACAGTGGGCTTGTGCCCATGGCACCCTGGGACAGTGGGCTTGTGCCCATGGCACCCTGGGACAGTGGGCTTGGGCCCATGGCACCCTGGGACAGTGGGCTTGGGCCCATGGCACCCTGGGACAGTGGGCTTGGGCCCATGGCACCCTGGGACAGTGGGCTTGGGCCCATGGCACCCTGGGACAGTGGCCAGCCTCAGGAAAGAATGGCAGTAGGCTTTTGCCTGGTCTAAAAGTATGAAATGTCTGATTCTGAGATTGTTAAATTATAGCAGAAAACCTTAACTTTCACTTCATTGTCTGTGTAGGGGCCTGGGATCTTAGAAACCTATCCTGGGAAATAAGCTGTTTATCCCAAAATCACACTAAATGGTAAATTATGAAATCTCACCTCATGGGTGAGATATGCCTTCATAGGGTCCCTAAACATCAAACGCATGAACAGAGTTCTGAAATAATTCCTCTGAATAAGTTAGCAATGGCAAGCACAAACCCACTCAAAGTCATAAGGAAAGGGGAAAGGGGAGGGAGTGGGACGATTGAGGTTCTTAAGGGTAATGGCTTAACCAGGTTCAGGATTTCAACAGAACAATTTGCATACGGTAACAGAGGATGGAAGAATACTGCAATGACCACATTAGGTATTCCATCACATCTTCTAAAAACACAGTTATTCTGTTAGAGGCAATGATCACTTTATTCTTTCTCCATACACCTGGATACTCGATTGGTGAGCATGCATACTATCTTCTTTTTCTGTTTGATGAGAAAACTGCCATAAATGAGAAATTAACTGCAAAGGACAACAAAGCATGTACAAGGCCTGACATGTAGCCTGCAGAGCTTATGTTTGAGTCTCTCTGATGTACAATATAAAACAGTCTTAACCTTTTCTAATAAAATGCTCAGATCCAACTCATGTCCAACAAACTCGACCTATTATATTATGTAATGAAAGACAAACAAACATTTCCACATGAAAACTTTCCAAATTAATTCCACAAGATCAAAAACAAGTACAACACAATTTCTTTCACCCAATATCCTTCAATCAATGACTTAAATTAATTGATTGAAATAATTCTCAATATATCTTTCATAAAAGCAAACTATTTTCTAGGGTTGCATTACAACTATAAAATACTATATGAACATCCACTAATGATGGTTCCACACATACATATTCAACATCCATTTGTAGGCAATGTCATAAACAACTTAGCTGGGCCTAAAGCCCCTTTGACTGAATCCCTTTCAAGTGCTTATTAACTACAGAATATTCATTAGTGAATACATCTACTACACTTCAAGTGATTCTAGGAATGCTGTACTTAGCGACCACTTCAGACAACTTCTGGTGAAAAGAGATTATAATAAACCATCCGTAAAATGGTAAATACTCCGATTTCAGATTTGAACTGTTCACACAGAACGTTTGAGTGTGCACAAGAGATCATTATCGTGTCAGGATGTTGTGATTGTGGCCAATCTATTTGTAATCATATCAATCTCATTATAACTAGATTTGTTATCCCTTCCCTCTCAACCATTTTTGACATGAGGACGGAAAGTTGGCAAAAAAAAAATACACATCCACACACTTTGTGACTTGATATTATGGAACGTTTGTCCAGATAGACACGTTTTGCATGGTTGGAAAATGTTTCGAGAGGTAGCATGGTTTTCCGTCGTATAAAACAGGGAATAATGTCAGGTCTTTTCATTCTATTCCTATTTGCAGTGTTGATGACGTCTCACTTCTCTGAATACAGCCCTGGTGACTAACTTGCAGTCCTGTCTCTGGGCAGTCACCCCCTCGTCTGTCTCCTCTCCTGCTGTGTAGGGTGAATCATCCGCTCATATTTCTCCGGTGTGCCTGCTGGTGGAGGAGAGACGAGGCCTGCGATCTCCGGTGCACAATTAATTAGTGATCATTATCCCATCTCCGCTTCCCTGAGTGGGCACTGTGCTTTTGTCCTGCCTGATTAACATAGCTAACACAGCCACCACTGTGACACCCAATGCCTCTCAATTTAGCGGCAGGATTTTAGAAACATTGCAGGGCATCGTAAGAGGCTGGTTATGGCTCCGCAGCACACCAAGCATGATGAACAGATATGATTCGTTCGCGCCACTGTGAACATAGAATGGAGAGGAAGGAAGCATAGGAGAATGGTGGATGTTAGAACGAGATGAGATCACGCTATCTGTATTTGGTTCCTGATCTCTACAAAATCACAGAGACAAAAACTGGTTGGGATATCTTCGGGGATGGCCATTTGCATCTTTCCTGCACACATGAGCATTTTTTCTTTTGGAGGAGTATTCAACTCACAAGTGAGCAGTGCATTACTGGCCTTTGAGACATTAGAAATGCTTCTTCACCTCCCCTGCTACGTGGCCTTCCGGGGTCCCCACACCCCTTTTTTATCGACAGCCATCTAGACATAGGGACTCTAGAACCAGCCCTTATAGACTGGCCTGTTTCTAATGCCTAGCTTGCATTCTGTGAAAAGGATATGAGTGGAGAACATGCTTGATAAATGATGGCAGAAAAGTCTTTAAAGGACAGTTTCATCACAGAGCTATTGGGAAGCCGCTTTAAGGGTCGGAAACCTATAAATGTGTTTGGTTTTTTGATGCCCTAGAACATACTCTCATTTCACTTCTTTTTTAATCAAACATTCTAATACCACTGTCTGAAGATATTACACTAATTGCTCTTTGCAACACTTTTAGACTATATCCTGTAGTAAAGTAGAAAGACCTACTGTAGTGAACTCCATTGTAGTTCAGATCCTTTCTCAGAATCTATGCATAATGCATTCCATTAAATCCCAAACACCACATATTCCTCCCATACAGAAACACATACAGCCAAAGTTGATTTCTGTTGGAGTTTTTATTATACATACATATATTCATCACTTTAGATCACACTTTACAGATACTCTGTGCCTTCTATTGGGGCCTCTGACACAAATGAATTGTTAAATTTTTTCCATGCTGCTTTTAGTCAAGTAGGTGTGTGTGAGTGTGACTCCATTTCTCGCTATGGCTGGCTTGGGTCAGTTTTGATACCTTATTTCTAAGAAAACACAACCTATTAATTTTCAAGCAATGAAAAAAAGTGTGGGAGAGGACCATTGGATGAACAAGAGGGCAGAGCGCAAGTTCAGCTTTGCTTAACTTGCAAATGCAAAGTGAAGACATGGAGCGAGTGCCATAGTACACAGAATCACAGGCGTAGGCCACTGCCTCAAGTGTACTGCTGCAGCATGGGTTATTACATGGCACATTTTGTGCAAAGAATCTTTCTCCACTGCCTCAATCAATAGACAATACCAATGATTTTTTTTTTACATTATTTTTCAAAAGACAATGAATTATATCAAAGTGAAATTTGTTACAAGCATGTACATCTTTATTGTATGTTGGTTGAAGCAGCTTATTGGCCATTAACCAATCTGCCTTTCTCAACAAGTTCAAAGCATATCAATACATCCAACTAGTATTTAGGAGTTTCACAATTGGTCATTTCTCACCTACCACTTGATTACACATTTTTAATTCTAGAGTAACAGGGAGTAGAACTTTACATGATAAAACCCATTAACATTGACTGACAATCTGACAAAATTGATCCAACATAGCTTGACCTGACACCCCTTTGAAGAGGCCTCTCTGATCTCCAGTCATTCGTATTCAACGGAAACTGAAAGCCCCTGATCCATTGAGCCTCTCATGTTGTCTACCAACAGATGGATAAAGTTCTGTTAGTGGAATTGGACATCAAAAGATGTGTTAAAATTGTCAAAGGTATTCAATTTCTACAAACCTAAATCAGTCACATAAAAATGAAGTTTTCTCAACTGACAACGACTATCTCCATCTTCCTGTGTTTAAGCGTTTCTGTAGAAACTCCGATACATACATGATAATAACAACATTAACGCCTGAAGAAAAAACATTTAGTCATTTGAAATGTGCTGTCATGGTTGTGGTAGGAGTAGGACATGGGACAGAATCGAGGAAAAGGGTATAATCCATGTTTAATTGAAAAGAAAGACTCAAACAAAACAACAGCCGCAACCAATGACGTGGGGGCATTCCATACAAAGGCAAAACCAAAATGAACCATACTGCTGTGGCAAAACTGGGAACTCAAATACGGTCCCCAATTGGAGGCAACGACCAACACCTGCCTCCAATTGGGGAGACCAAAAGGATTGGAGGTGGCTAGAGGTGCCACATCCTGTCCTGACTATGCCCCCAGCCCAGCGCAGAGATGGCTAGGGGCATAGCCAGGACGTGACATGTGCACTGTTCAGTTAGGTTAGCCTGTAACAGCCAAGCTAGATCGTATATCAAAAGTAGAACTAATCTTCCAAGATCATACAGAATCATCACTACACCTACATTAACCCCTAATAGTATACAGTAGGGGTGTGCCGATCTTGTCATAATGGCATTCGTATCAGTTTGTCACACTCGTAGGCAACTCACAATTAGAAATCCTGGAAGTTTAGTTTTAAATTATGGTAAAGCCTATTACTCATCTGAACGTTATTGCTTCATCCGAGCAATAACGTGCATATGTGTTTGCCCAGTAGTTTTGTTAAACCTTAGAGAGGGGCAAAACGTTCATCTTCTAACAACTACCCATATGCCACAGAATTTGTAGAATCGTGATTTTCTTGTACGTTTGTTATATTATAATTTAAAAGGCCTAATCTTTTGTTCGGAAAACTATCTGGTGTAGTATTCTGTTCAGAGGAAGAGAGATCCGTTTTTTTATGTTTCTTTTTTTTATTATCAATTTTTTTTTATTAATTAATTCCGAAATGAATGGGTAAATTAAAATATTCAGAATGATTCAGAGAAATCTCGCTTAGACACAGAATATACTGTATGTAGATGTTCATTTACTAAGCTATTGTTGACAAAAGTATTTTTGTGACTTTTGTTGGTGTTGGATGGATGAAGACAGAGTGGACTTTAATTTCTTTATTTAGATAGAATGTAAGTATTAGATCACTGCCTAACAGAAACTATGAGACAGGTATACCTTTAGCCAACCTTGACCAAAAATAACCTTATTTTGATAGATCTTACACCCGTTGTAAAATGTGAATGAGCGTACATTCTTATGGAGGCACAGTGGCGTTAGCAAGAATGTGTGATGGCCAATATAAAATGTCTTTGAACTCTGTTACATATCCAGGACCTAAAGAACCTATTTTTGCACACACAGCAGGCTGCATCAGTATTTGCGATCCTACTAGCCCATTCTCCTCAATTTCTCTGTAACCATAAACCAGAAGTCTCCACTTGGGGATCCACTTTCTGAAAGTGAATTTTTTTGTCCCTCCCATTTTTATTTCACTTTGATCTATAAAGCTGAAACTGTGTTCTTTGGGATCTTAGTTAATTGTTGATAAAATACGACCAAAATAAATAACACCCTTATTGGGGTATCGACATTATCATCTCATAATTACACACTGATCTCTGTTTTGGCAGTGTGTGTATTTACACCCGTGGTATCATTTCTCAGATTTGTACACAGGCAATCAGAGCAGACAGTAAATGCTTTCTTTCTGATATACTTAGTTAGATTGCTAATTACAACCTCGTAGCTGTAGCTAATTTACCAGAGAGCTAATACATACTAGTTAGTTAACCAAAATGGCCTGCTTTAGCCTGGTTATAGCAAAGCAAATTTGACTCCTGATGAAACCAGCCACCTAGAAATTGAATTCAGTGGTACTCAGTACACAACCTTATGCTCATCATGTCTTCACAGGATTATATGGTGACAGGAGTCCCAGTAGGGTCAAACAGCCAGGGGAGGCAAGTCTGTCATGGACCTGAAGTGAATTTTTACAATGCAAACCTGTCTGTGGATGAATGAAAAATTCCATCTTTCTTGGGTTTAATGGTAAAGTTGAAAAAATAGGGCTTAAGGGTTTAATGGCATGCCTCACGAAAGTATTGCAGTTTGAAAATCACGGTTTGGTACGATTTCAGCACAATGCAAAAATGTATGTCAACAGTTACAGAAGAATATACTTTTTTTCAGCAAAAGATGTAACCCTAGCCCAGTGATAATATGAGTGATAATGCCTGATTTGAGCACAATCATGGGTTAATATGCCCCACTCCCTAATTCTTTCAAGAAACACCAAACATTTTTACATTTTTTCTGGCTACCACTGGACTCGAGAAACTAAAAATATCCTTTACTTCATCAACAATTCTGTAATTGTATCAAATTGATTTGGAGGTAAGTTGATCTACTTTTCTATTTAGAAAAAGTTGTAGATATAATAAAATTTAGTTAGATAGAAAAGTGTTTCAATGTATTGATGTAAAATAATAATAATAATAATTATATTGGAGAGGTAGTTAGAGAGATACAGATCAAACAACTTAGGTAAATTTGGCTAATAATGGCTAAACCTGATGGAAATTTAAAATAAACTGTCAGGAAAGGACTAATCACCATAACATATTTTGAATGGCTCTCTATAAATATGAACTCTTATCAGGAGATCTACAAAGGACTGAAATGAAGGACATTCATACCTACTCCGGAGTGTTTCTATGTAGTTTTGGGAGAATTGAGCATTTTGGTTGGTGATGAGCTTGGGGAGCAACTTCTGCATCTTGGAGTCTTTCAGAGTGGGGCCATGTTCCATTTGCATTGGGAGGAGAATTCAATGAGAAAAATGTAGTCATTGGTGGCTGTTTCGGTCCTGCCTAGTGTCGAAGTCTAACACTTCCCCGAGTTGGTTTGATGGAAAGGAGAATAACACACCAGTCAGGTCAATTACCGTACCGTATATTCCACTTATTACAGAAGCTTCTGGAGACAGAGTGTCGCCGCACAATGTCTCAAGATCAACAGTCACATCAGCATTATTTATATATATATATATATAGTATGTGTAAATGCAGCACAAGCGTCATCTTGCCCTTTGTAGTTTCTGTCTTGTTTATTCTTAATTCAGCCCTGCCCAGAATGTGTGTGCGTTGTTAATCTGCCCCTCTGTTTCCTGTAGTCTGACACACAAGCTCAATGTGCTCTTGTTCCCCAGAAACAGCCTAAATCAGATTTCCTGTTTTCTACTTGCAACTTTCGGTTTCAGCTTATGCTACAGACATTCAACATTTTGCTTCAATGCTCACAACAGTTTGACAGCTTATACATTCAATGTATCCACACTAGAAAAAACACAGAAATGGATTGCCTGCATTGTTCAGTGTGGAATGTTTACCAGGCCTTTAAAAAGTAGTTCTAGCTTCTAAAACCACAACAAACACCCAAACAGAATGTTTGCTCTGTAACAAGACATTCTCTATTACTGGTGGGGACTGGATATGTTGTGAACAGTGTCAGAGGTGGGCTCACAAGCTGTGCTCAAATTTAACTGGGGTAGGGTTAATTTGCGACCACTGCATCATGTTACTTGAAGTCTTCAGACCCATCATCAGACCTTACGCTGGTGCAGTGGGCCCTGGGCTCCTCCTGATGCAGGACAATGCCTGACCTAATGTGGCCAGAGTGTGTAGGCAGTTCCTGGATGATGAAGGCATTGATGCCATTGACTGGCCCTCACGTTCTCCAGACCTGCATCCAATTGAGAACCCCTGGGACATTATGTATCGGTGCATCCGACACCACCAAGTAGCGCCACAGACTGTCCTGGAGCTCACTGATGCCCTAATCCAGGTCTGGGAGGAGATCCCCAGAACACCATCCGCCGTCTCATATAGGAGCATGCCCAGACGTTGTCAGGAGTGCATACAGGCCCGTGGGGCCCAAACACACTACGGAGTGACATTATGAGTTGCTGTGATGAAATTCACACAAGTTGGAACAGCCTGTGATTTCAAATGTTTACTTACATTTTGTTGTTTGAATCCAGCCCTCAATTGGTTGGTGATTTTGGTTTCCATTGACCGTGCTTACGTCATTTTGTTCTCAACGAATTACACAATGTACAGTAAAGATTTTGAACTTTAATACATTTTCTTCATCGAGACCCAATATGTGATTTAAGTGTTCCCTACATTTTTTTGTGTAGTGTTTATAACTACACAATACTGCACAAATGCACTCAACAACATTACTTTATTCACCACAAATCAGTGCAAATGATGAGTCTTTTATTCATATACTTTGACAGTTCTACATTTCTTTTATTGATCAAATCTGCAACAAAATACTGAAGCTTTTCTAGCCGTTTTGCTGTTCACTAAACAACTATCTAGAAGGGAAATTAGCCATAAATTTAAAGGTGCCATGTGTAGATCTTTATGCTTTGTACTTTTAGTGTGGAATGTTAGTGTTTAACATTGTTTTGTTTCACTGAGAAAAACATCTTTATGTGCATAAAATAGCACAATATAAAAGGCAGAATTTCTATCATCAAAATAGAAGTTCTACACGTCCCCTGTCTTCTGAATGTGAGAAAGTGTGAAAAAACAAGCAGTTTCAAATGTATGGCGTCCTTGCGATCTAAATCGCGGTGAAATATTTAAAAAATATCAACATTGTTTTTACACTACAGCGAGTGGGAAGAGGGGGAGGGTGGGTTTGAATGCAAAGTGCAGTCGTTGCAATTCACAGAAAGTCATAGAATTCTGAGTGCTTACCCCAGCCACTCCATCAGATTGTACCATCCCACATACAAAACCAAAGTTCCACCCATGTCAGCGACAACCCAATCTGTCAGCTGATCTGAACCAGAAGTAAAATACTGCAGTCAAATTTCACTAGGTCATAAACATGGAAGGCATGTCGGATGTTATACAAGGTATGTACTGTGGCCAGTTTTGCACAGGACAGTGTCGTGGGCTTAAAGTTGAAATATAGAGATATTGATAAACCAAAGATTGTGGAAATAATGGGTGTGAAAACAGTGAGAAAAACCAAAAGGTAATTGAAAAGCAGAAACAGAGAGATAAATACGGAGATGGGGACGGTCAAAAATCGAGAGCTGTATCTGCCCAGTTCCACACAGCTTTATGTACACATCTGGATCAGACAATAACAGTACATGTATGGCAGTGATGCAAGTTTATCCATAGTCCATGCCAATTGTAGTTTTGACTTCAGATGTGTAAATATATTCAGTGGTCTACATTATAACCTTATCAATTGATCATAGAAGGGAGATTACTGTGCCTGTGAAACCGATCCACACGCAGGCCTGACACTTATATTGTCCACTTGATAGTAGGGCAACAGCACCCCCCTGTGGTAATCTGTAACAATATCAAAAGGATTTAGGAAGCACAGCACCAGCAATAACATACTATACTTTTGGTGCATAGACAGACAGCTTAGTCCTAGGTGTCAAACTTTCCTTCATCCACACAGAAAACAACAAATACTTTTCTGTTTAGGGTTCCACCTTGACAGTGGCAGGTGTGGAGAACTACATTACAATGCTTTGCAGTAGTTCTATAGATTACCAATTTAACTGTCTGTCTGATGCCATGTTGAACAAGGGACCATGTGTGTGCAGTATGTGCCAAACAGAATGGGGGTATAGATAACCAGTCTGTTTAACTGTTCCAGGCAAGGCTAAAAACTCTGGAAGTATTGAGTTCCGAGGAGCACTTTTCTGACAGACTCCTGTACGCCAACTGTTACTTGTCTGTTTTTGTCTATTAGACCAAGTCATTATGGACAGTTGTTCACTCAACTTTAACAACTACCATTTCTCCATTCAGACTTAAATTATTCTTATAACTAGTTGCAGAGGATTGTCTCCCTTTTATGCTTCTATCTGGGACTTTAACAAAATACTTGAATCTCCCATTTTATGCAGGATATGTAATGTTGTTCACATGTGCATGATTTATAAGTAGAATCACTATCATACCTCAGTTAGCCATGAAATACCAAGTTTGAAAGCCAGTGATTTTGATGACATGGGGCAAAAATCAGCACATACATGACATAATACACACTTTTTAGGGACCCATTCAGTCCCCAAAGCACCAATTTAACAATCAGTAGCCAACAGACATCTCAGACTGCATCTTTAATGAAGTCCTGTGAAAATGTTTTTAGGTAGTGAGCAACAATCTTGGGAGATTCAAATAAAGCTTTTTTGCCATGAGTTCATCTCTTGTCTGCATTTTACAGCTTTCTATGATTTGAGAGTGGTAACATCACAAGGCCTCTCCCTCAGCAATAGAAGTGTATAGAAAAACATGCATTTTGTAAAACATTTGAGGAGAGGATTTGTGGGCATTGGAATCTTTTGGGGGGTGGTTTCCAAGTATGAAAATAATTTGGTAGACTACAAGTTTGTTAGAGTACAAGACTCACAAGTAACATTTAAAATGCGCAAAATAATTCTCTAGGGAGATTATTTGAAAATACTCAATCAAACAGCATTAAGTGTCCTTTATATCAGATCAAGCAAATGTCTAGTGTAGCTTACTAGACATGGGGCATACAACACCAGGGTTGTGGGTTTGATTCACACAGAAGGGATGAAAATGTATGCAGTTTCTCTAGATAAGACTATAGTAATAGAGTAAATACTCCACATTTATATGCTGTAACCTTCAGACAAACAACAATCTGCTCTGTCCAAATGGAAATAATGGACCTGTCCGAGTAGTCACATCCTACCGGACTGCGTGGGAAAGGAGAAATGTAGTGACTTGTTTTTCGCTTCCTCCTTAACAAACGATTGATTGCAAAGCGACCATACATGGTTTCCAGCAGCTAAATGAAGAGCTTGTTTTAAAGGCAAAAGAGAACAACAAGAAAAACTGTAATCACACTGAAGGGCAAGGCCTAACTGTAAAATATTAACTGGTCTCCACAGATGGGAATAAATGACATTTTGAGACTTAGGTGCTGGTGAGCAACCTGTTTTGAAGGTTGGTCATACAACATGTAAACAAAAAAGACATGCAGCTTTCCGGCAGACTGGTGAGAGTAATAGACCTAGCACAAGCACAAATGCTTAGTCACACAATATTGCACATCAAAATACATTCTACATTAGTCTGTCCATTGCAAAGCATATTACAGCAAAATAAATGCAGAAGACAACCTTCAGTAAAGATTAATATTGTGGTTAAGAATAGTTTCAATCATTGGGAGCAGGACATAATTCATTTTCACAGATGTTCAACAGGTTCAGAATAGATACAGCACCAAATACTCCAACACCCAGGGACTTCTCTTAATTGCCTTGTTAATATAAATCTGGGTATTCTTTACAACATTAAAAGATGTGAACTATTGTGTAACTACGGTTTTCATTCTATTGCTAAATACATGCAGACAGCTAGACACTTGTGACACGTTAGTGCTGGTACGTAATAATTCCAACTACAGTGTCGACTACATCAGAGTATTCAGACATATGTCTGGTCCCTCGCACTCTCTTCAGGAGCATTATGGACAGACCTGCTGCCCAGCGTAAAGTAGAAAGCCTGTGCTTCTAAGGGCAATGGAAACCTTCTGGGACAGTGGGGATGATGCACTGAGGAATTTCTTTTTAAATTCAGCCTGTAACAGTGCAGAGTCATCAGATTGGAATGAAGTGGATACTGAAATGTACTGTGGTGGGATAAGAGAAGGTATACTACAGTGTCTTAAATAACAGTTTAGTCCAAAGGCATCTCTCTGGATATGAGTTCCTGGGGCATGGTCGCCTTTTTTGACTCCTTCATTTTGTCCAGTCCAAACAGCAGGTCCAGCTGGGTGATGGGGCGCAGACGCTCCTCCACCCCTGTTCTGGAGATGAACAGGACAAAGGTCAGAGGTCAGTCATAGATGGAAAAAGCTGTGCCTTGACACGTTGCCAATTAACAGTTGCTTTTAAGACCTGAAGACTTAGCTTCAACACAAAAGAAACGAGCACACTGTCATCACGTATGTGTATTAGCAACATTCTTACAAAGCAAAAGACCAGTAGTTTGATGCCTGATTTAGAGTTATAGTACTTACTGGTCTTCTTCATCCTCGTCCTGCATTTGCTGGGCTATCTGTTTCATTTGTTGTTTGCGGACATAGTCTCTAACACGGTACATGGCCGCATCCCGACACAGCTCCCTGAGGTCACTGCCTGACGAACCCTCTGACTTTTCGGCTATCTCCTTCAGATTAATGGCATTGCTTAGCTGAGGAAGGGAAGGAAAATGCAGTGTTGCGTGATTAAAAACTAAATAAATAGTGATGATCTAAGTAAATGACAACAAAATGTAACAGCTGACATTTGAATTCGTCAAGGTTTTTGTGTAGAAACTGACTGAGGAAACAAAGAAAACGTATGTACTTACATTTTCTTCTGCCAGGATCAACTTCAGGATCTCCGCTCTCTGTCTTGTGGTCTACAGAAATACATGTCATATTGATAAGCGTTTTGAAACGCATCTGTGAGTACATAGAGCCCTGACCTGACAGACATGGTCAGGTCAAATCCAATTAGGTGTGTCTTACCGGTAAACCGACGTGAAAAGTGGTGGGCATCCTGCGCAGTATGGCCGAGTCCAGATCCTGTGGTCTGTTGGTGGCCCCCATCACCATTACCTGTAAGAACAATACCACATCATACAGCCAGAACAGCTGAACATCTAACGTGAAACGTAAGACTAGATGTCCTTGCAATTAAACATTCATCTGTTCCAGTATCTGACTGGGTAAGATACAAAATCATTACCGCAGCAGGGACAAGGAGACTATTCAGGATTGTGGGAAAGATCAACGACCATAAGCACAGAGCCAAGCCAGAAGTGGCTACAAGACAAGTCTGTGAATGTCCTCGAGTGGCACAACCAAAGCCTGGACCTCAACATGATTGAACATCTCAAACGAAATCTTCTCTGGTCTGATGAGCAAACAAGGTGTCCCCTGGCTAATACCATTCCCTTCCATCAAGGACATGACATGGGCCTTCAGCGACAGAAAGCAAAGTATTATAGAGAATCAGTCATGTAGACACATTCCGAAATCCCATGTGGTTGTTAATATTATGCTTGTAGCGGCAGCAAGATTGCAGTCTTGAACAGCGAGCGGCCAAGAGGCTGCGTATGACTGAGGGAAGAACTTGATATTTCAAGTAAGAGCTGTACACCAAATAAATTGGATAACTCAGTAATTCATGTGTTTTCTGGTAGGCCTATATGTAGCGGCGCTCCTGGGAACTTTCAATGCTTCAGCAATATTTTTATAACCATCCCCAGATCTATGCCTTGACAATTTGATCTTGGAGGTCTACAGAGAGTTCCTTGGAGTATTTTTACTTACTGAATAATAAACATTGCAAAGAGTTGAATTTGAGGAAACATAACACCAATAATTCAGGTCAAAGATCCTGGTGGAAATAATTGAAATGGTCAAAGTACCTGGCTGCTAGCCCCAGTCTCCAGCCCGTCCCACAGGCTCATAAATTGGGCCTTCATCATGGCTGTGGCCTCATGGTCTAAACTAGAGCGATTCCTCAGAAAGGAGTCTAAAAAATAAGAGGTCCTTATTAAAATGTGAAAAGAAAACCTTGCTTAAAATATAATAGAGTGGTTCAGATTTTTTCATTAGATCAGTGTCAATCAAAACAGGTAATTAAACAACTAAATATATGAGATCAGTGTGTGAAAGGCTATCACCCAGTATGAAGAAGTTGATGTGAGAAGTGAGAAATACAATACACTATGAGTGTGTCATACAGCGTCTACATTTTATATAGCAATACTGTGTGTAAAACCTAATTTCCCCCTTAGGGACAATAAAGTCCTTTCCCACACTCACCAATTTCATCTATGAAGATTATGCAGGGTTGGATCTTGACAGCCAATGAGAAAACAGCAGCGGTGAGTTTCTGTGATTCGCCATACCATTTGTCCGTCAGAGTGGAGGGCTGTAGGTTAATAAACTGGCACCCTGAGGCTTTGGCAGTTGCCTTGGCAATAAGAGTCTTTCCACATCCAGGTGGCCCATACAACAACACACCTGTGGTTGTGACAAAAAATTGAAACAGAAAACATTACCAGGAGGGTTCTACTAGTGCGATCTGCGTATTCCACCTGGTCAGCAGTCACAAATAAAAACAGCCCGTTTAAAACTATCAAACAGTGAAGTGCATCAAGTGTATGTGAATGATGTTCCACTTTACATCAATCAGCCTGCCTCACAAAAATCTGTTTGAATTCAAATCTGTCAACAAATACCTTGACTGCACACTCACCTTTAGTCTTAAGTTAAATCCAAAACTGACTTCTGGTCCTGCAACAAGGCTTCTTTCACTCATGCTGCAAACATACCCTGTACAAATGACCATCCTGTAGACTGTATGCTAGCTGCTAAAAAGCTACTCAGTGAATGATATGTAATTCACCACAGTTCCATCTATAGCCACAGGAAGATGTTTTGATCACAGGGTGCACACCATGCTTGTTTCAGCAACGCAAGCGCACCGGTCTCTTCAACATGACACAGGAAGGACATTTGTGATATCAGAAAAATAAAAAGCAAAAAAGTGAGGGGGGGGGGGGGGGGGGCTGCCACACCCCCAGCAACAATACTGCCATGTAACTTGTTAACTGGTGCCACCTTCAGTACTCAACACTGTGACCTTTACAGGGTCACAGTGTAGGTCACAGTGTAGGCTTTATGAGTGCCCCAGACTTAAGCCAGACTCACTGGCACCAAGTTACTTTTAGATAAATGCCCCATATAACTTCTCTCACTCCTTAACATCGCCTAGATTATTGGTAACCTGAACAACTGGATATATTGCTCTGGTCACTCAAAAAAGCCTATATTTCCTTTGGACATTTAATTTCTGCTCACTGCAGCGTATGACTGGAACGAATTGCAAAAGACCCTTAAGTGTGACACTTGCATCACCCCTCACTAAAAATGTTTTTATAAACAAGCTGCTATCTGATCAAAACTCGTTGTATATAATGTTTGCTTATTGTATTCAAAGTATTGTTGTTGTTGTTTTGCTCACATCATTTGCGATTGCGCATGTGGCCTTGTAATCTTGCAAATGGATGCCTTTGGTCATGTCATCAATGAAAATTGGTTCTGAATTTAATTATCTGGTTAAATAATATTACAAAATAAATGATTCCAGAAAAAAATTATATGAATAAAACACATATGCCCCCCACTATGTTACTGCTGTTGAAATAAGCAAGCCTCTCACCATTTTGTGACGATTATTATATTTTTTTTATCTGATTGATTTGTTGGCTTAAGGATTAGGAAATCACCATTAGCATTGTTTTAGGCAATCACTCATTAAATGTAACATTTTCAAATGAGAAAAAAACAACAACAACAAGGGGAAAATGTTACCTTTGGGAGGCTGAAAGAGTTTAGATCCCGCCAGTAGGTGTCTCTTTTGGAAGGGAAGGATAACCGTGTCCTGCAGCTCATAGATGACCTCATCAAGCCCTGCTATGTCCCTCCAGGAAACCTTCAATGCCAAAGCAGTGACATTGTGCAACATTATCTTATTCAAATCACCAATTTAACTGATCGCATCGATCACAAATCACATACTTGGTGGTGACAACATAACCAATCACAGAAGATCACTATAGAATACTTCACTTACCCTCATGCTGCGTGGATCTACCAGGTGAGAAGCAATATTCATCTCATATTCATTGAGTTTGACGCCTTCCACTCCAATCTGCTTCATCAACTGCTCTGCCTAGAGGAAATGGATACCAATACTGATTACTACAATTGATGGTTTAATAACACACACACACACACACACACACACCTTTACAGTACATATTCTTCTGTAACACAGCTGAATTTTCCTTCTTTCACGTGCACGCACCCACACACAAACGCTGCTCAAATGTAGCTTGTGATTATGCCGCTAGTCAATCATATTAAGCAGTTTCATCGAGTTATATCATGTCACTTCTGTGGACTAAAAAACAAATAGAATGTCGAGGAATACCTATATACAAGCCATTTAACATCCGTCTTTATCCATTCATATTCAAGGCAGTGCATTTACCATAAACATAGTGAGTAATGATCCATGAAATCATGTTGCCCATTATTATTTAGGTTCAGAAGATGTACACTGTGTTGCATGCATTCAGTGTTACACTTCTGAGTACCGCTCAAGGTCTCCAACCCCTGCACATTGAGAACCACTAGCCAAGAGTGATAGGCCATAGCAGACATGCGACCAGAATTAATAGCAATATAGGTGTGAATCAAATGTCCCAAAAATATTATATGACAGACTGCTCAAATATAAACATATGAATAGATATTTGTTGTATCTACATGGGTTAAATTCAAATATGAGATTCTGATGCTAAACATAAACAGAGCATGTGCATACCCTTTTCTTTGCCTGGATTTTCTGTTTATGTGTTGGGTCCATTGCTTCCACTACCCATTTGATACCGTAGTAGGTAGCAGCTCCAAAGATGGTCAGTCTCACTATCATACCCACCACTTCGTTCCGAGACAGAGGGCGCATCAGCACCTCTTGAGGAATGTCTTTTAGCAACATCTCAGCAACCGGGTGTCAGCCCATTGGCTGAAAAAGAGAATACGAGGAACACAAGGAATTCACCTGAAATAGACAAGGAAACCGAAAACAAATGAGACAGATTCAAAATAGCCTTCCTTAAGGCTGAACTATTCACTGATTTAATGCCTGTAACATAATTAACACTCACGGTGACGCTAACGTTGCCAGTGTATTTTAGTGCTTTTAGCTTGATTTTGATTGCTCGGTCAGATATGCTAGCTAGCTACCATGGATGATGTTAATTAGATAGCCATGTAGCTAAACGATACTGTAGTTAGCACTCGTGCGTAAAATTTAATAATTGTGATAACTGCACACAACCGCTAAACGCATTTATAGGGTATGGGAAACTATTAAAATAACACTTGCTATGCTGTTATAATTACACTTAAGAGATTGCTACTTTAGCATCATCAGGGACGCCCGGGATGCCTTCCTTTTATTTTCTTCTTCGTTTTGGTTTAACCGGGTTTAACGCCAGTTGACATCCACCGTCAGTGGCGCATTAGCGCGCCCAACCGGGCGGGGGTGAAAAAATAAACGTATAGTATTTTAACACACGTTAGTCAATATAACGAACGAAGAAAGATTAAAGACACCTCATACCGATTATACTTTCTCTATGGATTAATCCTTAGTGTAGAGAAAAACATGATTTTGTAGGACCACAAGCCCACGTTAGGCTATACAAAGACCAAGCACAAAAAGTAAATATTTCTGATTACAATCTTTTTTAAACATGCACATTTACGATCACTTTACGATAACGTCCAGTAGCCTATAGCCAGAGTCAGCTACTTCACAATCCAAAAAGAAACTAACCAGCTAACAGTTTCCATGACTGAAGGTAAAACAAAATATGTTAATGAATATGTTACTATTCCAGCGCACATTCCGTGAATTTGGTTAGTGCCTGGGAATGGGATTAGGTAAGCAACAACAAATTATCTTAATATCAATTAATGTTTAATTATTTTTTTTCCATTGGCCATTGTAGATTCACACTAGATTTTGGCATTTGGTCCTCTTGCCATTGCGAGTTGGGACCTTATTTTTACAGTCTATGGTTGGGACCGACAAACTCTTGCTCGTGTGGTGGCAGACGGATGTAGCCTACACCGCGTGATATGTTGAAAATGAATGTTAGCTAAATCCCAAATAACACCCTTCCCCTCGGCCCTGGATTTGTGCTTTCCTCCGCAGGAGTCTCCATTGGTCCCCTCCAGCCAGTGTGCATCAATGCTTTCTGAGCGAAGTGGAATCCAATAGGCCTAAGGGTAGAAGTAGAAATCTGGGCTGTAGCACTATATCGAAAGGTTTTAAATATTAATCTTGCAGAATACGTAAGCGCACACCTACTATTAATAGATGTAGCCTAGTTTGAAAACACATTCACTGCTCGAGTTCAGGCTCCCAGGTGATTTGGGTGTTAAACATCTGCCTTATAAAATTAACTTTGCTTCAAGAAAGTTTTGAAATTGTATACAAATGTTACCCCCAAACATTTACAGTTCCTCTAACTAGTTATGAGATGCTAGGAGCCTGTTGAAACGTTTCATCGACTTTTTCTCGGAGATGGGAGATTTTCCTCTAGTCTATCTCCACAGTATATCATCTAGGTTTAAACAAAGCCTTCCCTCCACTGAAGCACAGGAACAGGGTACAGGTTCCGAAGACAACGACAGTGCAATATGTGCAAACCTGTTGGTAAAATTTAGCTCCAGTTGAGAAGGTATAGGGACAAGAATCCGACTTGTTGATTTACTGTCAACAGCTTTTTTGGCCTTCCCTTAGACCGCACGCAACAAAACACGACTCAGGTTAGAGAAGATAACCCGAGGGTGGCACCAGCGGCGGAAAGCTGTCTGTTCTGACGACATTTCTCAATGATTAATGTTGTGTCGAATTCACATTTCACAGGGACTATGAACATATTATTATTGGCTGTAAAATCAATATTGATTTCAGCAAAAGACCCCGCCCCTGGGTTACACCTAAGGGACTCCACAGTCCTTGCTAGCCCCAATATCCACTATGGATCATATGATTCATAGCATATGATTCACATTTTTTTCATACTCATCAAACCACTCAGTGTTCCATCTTGCCATGTGGATGGGGTGTTTTCATCCTGGAAGAGGTCCAATAATGAACCCTATTTCAAAGTCAGTTAGATCTTTTCCTCTTGCCATGTTCTTTCAAAATCAAGGTCAACTGGGCCTGCTGAGCAGTTACATACATGCCACAGAGCATGATACAGTTTTTTTTACAATCACTGTCACTAATTTCACAACCTTGATGTCATTTTTCAAAACTCTAGACACAAAATGGTCTTCATTTGTAACACAGGCTGTCCAGTTTTCATTAGTCAAACATCTTGGGAAGATTCTTCTATAGATTCTTCTACTCTTCTATTATGAAGGCTACTCTGTACTATGTACTATGTATGACCAGTCACTGAGCATATAATATAGAAGAAAGGAGAGAGCTAGAATCTTACGGTTAAGGTTATGTAGCATCAAGCATCAATGTGCGTTTCATTTCTATGTGTTTCACAATGTGCTAAAGATTGGATTTTTCTAGGTTCCAAATCAGAGATTTGCTTAAGATACCTCTGAGTGCAAGTATGTAAAAAAAAAAAGTTAAGTATATTTTGTTAATCTCATATATCTGCACCAACAATCATAAAGATATAAGCAATTTCCAGAGAGATCAGTAGTCCCCGCCTGCTATTATTCAATATAGGATCTGAGCCACTGGATGGCAGACTGAACACTGTAACAGAATCAGCACCATGGAGAGAAGCACCATTATGCATTAGGGCTCATTAACACAAATCTAAAGAGGACGTGCAATTTTTTAAGAAAAACCAAAAAATGAAGAAAAAGCCAACAAATGTTTTTCCTTTGCATTATATAGATGTGCAAATTTTTAGGTTGAAATAATACTGGAACATTTTTTAAATTATAATACTTTTTTGTATGTGTTGTTTGAAAAACTACCAGAAATCTAGCAGAGTGGGGTTTTGAATTGCCTGGTGGCATCATCAGGTGATATGCAGTGCCTTTGGAAAGTATTCAGACCCCTTTGTTTTCTCCACATTTGTGTTATAGACTTAATTTACAATTGATTACATAAACATCTTGCAAAATGTTACACACAATACACGATAATGACTAATGGAAAACACTCGAAATCTGTGGCAATTTATTAAAAATGAAAAATGGAAATACACATAACATAATAGAACATGTACAAATTGATCTCAGATGCATCCTTTGTATAAATTGAATAGAAATGATTTTAAAAGGCACATTTCTCATTAATAAATTGCTATATTACAGAATGTTCACAGGAGCACAGTGGCTTCCATTAATGTGAAATAGATGTTTCAAACCACCTAGACTATTTTTATAGATGTAATGTTGCAGGTAGGAGACAGTACATACGTGCATGGAGAATGGAGAACTTTCAACGAACTAAAACAAGACATTAATAAAACACCATAACAAAAAAGAATATAATCCAAAACAATGACCAACAACATACACTAGGGAAGGAGGAACTCAAATAGGGACAGTGAGGAGAAACACAGGTGAGGGCAATAAGATGAGGGAGAGAAGGTGTGCTCCAAATGAAGGAGAAAAGGTATTGGATCTCACTGGCACGGCAGGCCTGCCCTGTCAGGATGTGACAATAGTTTGCTTAAGTAACTTGGCAAGAAGGGCCTTAGTCAGGGACTTAGCCAAGAACTGAATGGCCACTCTAACAGAACTTCAGAGTTTCTAGGACATGGGTGAACAGAGATGGGAGAACAAGGACTATTTCTGCAGCTCTCCAATGAGGCCTTTATTGAAGAGTGGGTATACGGAAGACACTCCTGAGTAAAAGTAAATAGTTAAGTAAAAAGTATAAGAAATGTAAACTCACTACATACATTTTCACATTCTAAAGTTAATCTTTGCATTGTTAAAAAAAATAAGAATATTTTTTTTCTTTCTTCCAAAAACAACCCCACCATTTTGTTGAGAATACTTTTAGGATTTCTCTTATATTTAATTTTGGAAACACAAACCCTTAAGCAAAAATCTCTCTACAAATATACATAAAAGTTTTAATAATAATAATTTAAATGAATACTTTACCCCAGACCCCTGGCTGAAGACCCCAAATAGACTAGGTCATACTGATGCTGTATGTGGGTCATCTTGAAAAGCATAAAATGGATAAAAACGTCTACACACCCCTGTTAAAATGGTTAGGGTTAGGTCTGTGCTCTGGCTGGGTCATTCCAAAATGTTTATCTTCTTCTGGTGAAGCCATGCTTTTGTGGATTTGGATGTGTGCTTTGGGTCGTTGTCGTGCTGAAAGGTGAACTTCCTCTTAATCTTCAGCTTTCTAACGGACGCCTGAAGGTTTTGTGCCCAAATTGCCTGGTATTTGGAATTGTTCATAATTCCCTCCATCCTGACTAAGGTCCTGGGTCCAGCTGAAGAATAACAGTCCCAAAGCATGATGCTGCCACCACCATGCTTCACTGTGGGTATGGTGTTCTTTGGGTGATGTGCAGTGTTGTTTTTGCGTCAAACATACCTTTTGGAATTATGGCCAAAAAGTTCAACCTTGGTTTTATCAGACCATAACACATTTTCCCACATGCTTTTAGTGTACTTGATGTTTGTTTTTGCAAACTTCAGCCGGGCTAGGATGTTTTTCTTTGTAAGAAAATTGGGAAAATTGTTGTCACATCAGCCAGTACTTGCCAGAAATTCTTGCAGTTCCTTTAATATTGCTGTAGGGCTCTTGGAAGCCTTCCTGACCAGTTTTCTTCTCGTCTTTTCATCAATTTTGGAGGGATGTCCAGTTCTTGTTAATGTCTCTGTTGTGCCATATTTTCTCCACTTGATGATGACAGTCTTCACTGTGTTCCATGGTATATCTAATGCTTTGGAAATTATTTTTTACCCTTCTCCTGACTGATATCTTTCAACAATGAGATCCCTCTGATGCTTTGAAAGCTCTCTGCGGACCATTGCTTTTGCTCTGAGATGCAACCAAGAAAATGTCAGGAAAATCCTACTAGAACAGCTGAACTTTATTTGTGATTAATCACGGTCACTTTAAATGATGGCAGGTGTGTAATGACTTCTATTTAACATGAGTTTGAATGTGATTGGTTAATTCTGAACACAGCTACATTCCCAGTTATAAGAGGGTGTGCACACTTATGCAACCAGGTTATTGTAAGGTTTATATTTGTCATTTTCCCCCCGTCAAAGATTTCAGTTTTTTTTTCAATTTAATTGTTCAAATTATAGGTCACAATAAAAGTGGAAAAAGTTCTGACATGATTTATCTTTGTCTCATTCTTTTACATCACAGAAATCTGGCATTTTAACAGGGGTGTGTAGACTTTTTATATCCACTGTACATTAGGCCCTTTGTAACTGGAATGTTCCAGTCTTGTTACTGCCTTTTGTCTTACATGTACTTACCCAGTGATTTCAGCACAGTATTTCGATATTTCTCATGTACCTTACACCTATTCAGTGTAACAACTGAGCCTTGAACCTACTGTATATGCTAAGGCAATGCACATTCCTTGTTTCACCATGTAATTGACCTGTAGTTTCTTTCAATCCTTGTTTCTGTGTAAGGATCACAGACAGGCAACTGCTGGGACTGTATTTATTGAAACTCAAGAGCACATTGAATCATGTGAATAGTTTTTCATTGCCTGCAGGCTGAAAATAAGCAAATTACCAAATATTTCTTAGTAGGCTATGTGTGGCAAGGGGGAGGCCTCCCTTCGGAGATACCTTGGTCAAACAAACAAGAAGGTCATGGGCTAAATCAAGGAATATGTTCCGGCAGCTTCTTGACCAGCCCCTATCCGTTTCTGTGAGGTCTCACGGAGCTGACTTGGGTAAGAGCATGCCACTTGCAACCCCAGGGTTGTGAGTTTGATTGTGTGTAAATGGACACACCCACTACTGGAAGTTTCACTGGATTAAAGCGTCTGCTAAGTAACTTAAATGTAATGTTGTATTAGGTGGCCTATATAAAAGTTATATGACATCCCATGATCGGTAAAATGCAGCCAGTGAATAGTCAATTTCATGATCTGACTTAACGGTATATTGGGTTATACTTTTTTGCTAGCACATTTTGCCAATGTTCAGGGTTTATTGACATTTCTGGACTGGTTTTTTAATGAATTAATATTTGGTAGAGGCTCCTTTGGTAGCAATTACAGACATAAGTCTATTTGGATGAAGTCTCAGACAGCTTTGCACCACTTGGCACAGTCATTTCTGCGCCATTCTTGTTTGCGAAATTGCTGAAAATCTGTATAGTTGGATGGGGACCTTGGGTGAACCAATATTTCTCAGTTGGATTAATATCCAGGCTTTGACCGGGCCACTCCAGGACATTGACATTTTTGTTATAAAGCCACTCTAGTGTGGATTTGGTTGCATGTTTGGGGTCATTGTCCTGCTGGAAAATAAATCTTCACCCAAGTCCCAGATCTCTTGCAGACTTCCAGGGTTTCTCTGTACTTTGCTGCATTCATTTTGCCCTCTATATTCACAAGCTTTTGTGGCCGTGATGCAGAGATGCATCCCCATAACATGATGCTTTATGACAGGGATGCCTGAAATTCTAACACTGTCATAGCTCTATTAGCTATAGTAGCTAATAGCGGTGTCGTGGCATACTGGCATTGACGATAACCGTGATATTTAAAAAATGAAATATTGATATCATGTTAATAATACACATGATAATATTGTATTCACTAGGTGAAAATGGAGCCCTGATACATGTGTTAAACTAGGAGTCTGAGCCTATACATTGGCATTGAAAAATGGCTTTGTACTCCAAAAACTCCTCTCGGTGTTAGGCCTTGTAAATCTTTTGTTGATCAGTTCATCTGGCTGCCTTTTCACTATCCAAGCATTTTTATTTGTATGGTTATAGTTACAGACTTTCTCTCCACATCTGCATTTTGAGCATCATTCACACAAAATAAACAAAGACGATCATGAATTTGACTGCATTATTATAATTTTTTCTTCAAATTTTATATAGATACTGCGATGTTATTGTTATTGTGAATTATTTTGGCCACGATAATCGTGTAGTGAAAATCTGATATTGTGACAGCCCCAGTAGTTAAATCGAATCCTTCTGTAAGTAAAAATATGCTTTAGCAAGCATATCCTTTAGCAAGCAAATGTAGTCCATCACTTTTTAAAAGACTTGTGTTGTGATTGTGATTGTGTAAGGTAATTACAGACACCATACAAGTAACCAATGGATAGTCAGAGATGTTGTGTTCTGTTTATTTCTACCCATTGGTGGGAGAGGAGAATGTGGAAAGTAGGAGGTTGAATGTAGGTGGGGGATTTTTAGCACATGGAAACAAATGGAATGATGCTGGATTTGAAAAGAGGGATTAGAAATTATAAATATAATGATCTCCATATGCATTGGTTAACTACCCAGTAAAAATATTCCAAAACAAAAATGACATAGGATGTATTACCAGAGAAACTTTAGTATGACTAGTTATCCCAAGTGGACTTAGCTTAGAGTTGGTCAAAGTTATCTGCTAACCTATATAGAATGCCCCTCTGATGGAGCAGGGAAGATGAACTAAGCCAGTAAGGAATTTCTAAGTTGAAACAATTAACAAGGACTCAATGTATATCAATAATTTATGTGTCTAAAAACATATGTAGAAACTGCATATTGCCTTTAAACCTGTTGATGGACCAGGTAAAGACTGTATGGTGCTTTAGCCAGATATATCACCTTATAGGTCAGCGATGGACAGCCTTACAGTACAGTATGTTAACTGTGAAAAGGATTTATTGAGCAATTTATTGAGAACATTATTTTCCACGTTAGAATTGTGTCGATGTTTCTTGTTTGTTACCATTTACATACGTCTATCAACTGAAATGAGAACGCCAGCCCTTCATTTAGGTAGACCATGTGTGGAGGTTTTCAGGTGGCAACTACTAAAAGAGAAAAGATAGACGTTATCTGACGGCGCCCAATCGTTCCCTAGTGACAGGCTTTGAATTGGCTAAGATTAAGGCTGTGTGATCTGTCGCCAAGTGTTCCATGAAGTGCTGAGATGTAAATAAAGCTTTTTTTTTGTTTGTTTAATTTTATTTTCATGAAATCTTCATGTCCTGCTATAATGGATGAGTCAGTCATCCTAGCAGCAGCCAGTCAGATAGGAATGTAACAAATGTGGTTTTCCAGCATGCCACTTAGCACACCCGGACCACAGGGATTACAATTATCACAGTTTGTGAGCTCACATTTGGAGCTGTTGTCACAGCTTGGGTTAGAATTCTCAGCAGATATCCCCTGAGACGGCATAAAGAAAGTGTAAAGAGTTCTTTGGAGCAACTCTGGTGGGTATCCAACACAATGATGTGGCTAAAGTGGGTGAAATAAGTAACAATAATGCATAATATACATTTTAGGTCATTATTTGTTTTATACAAAATGGCAATCCACGGGATTAGCTAGCCTACACACTATGTAAAGCACACTATTATAAAATATTCCAACTGGATTTGCCAGACAACTTTGGTTGTGAAACCGCTCCATAAAAAGCTATAGTGCAAAACCTGGTCCCTTGAGATAGGCACTTGTCAGGGCCATTTTAAAGGGTCTGTGCATGAAAGCAGTGTGGAATGTATCTGCAAAGCGCACCCGGGCCTATGCATTCCCATAACACCTTGCACCTTTCCCAAAACTGCCAACTCTCTGGGGTTGGGGAAAACACATTTATCTGTTTCACAACTCTCCCTCTCTCGCTCATGGTTTTCTGTCAGTCACCATCACATTATGGCTAAATTAAAAGTAACTCCAGTTCTGTAGGAAATATTTTCTCACATGCCAGATATTTTCTTTCTTTTGGGGAATATGATGCTAATGGATAGTTCGGGGAGTGAAAATATACACTTCTACACTTCTCAACGGAATGTTTTTATTTATTTTTTAAAACCCATTTGCCACTTGGAGTTGTTTTTGTGTTTTGTGTTTAGAGTACATTTTTCATTTAATAGAAAATGACACAGTAAAAATGTATAGGCAAATGTATAAAACCTGACTATATGTTGGTCACACACCACAGTTAATTACCCTCTAAATCTCCCTGCAGCAAAGATATTACTCCTGACAAGCTAAGAAAGCATGTGAGAGTGGATTATTTATTTGCCTGCAAGTGCCCAGAGGAACCCAGAGACTCAACAAGATTTATTTGTGTGACTATGAAGACCGGCAGAATATAGTGTTGAAAGTAGAATGCTTTCCTTTTTATTTCACTCATGCAAATGGCCACATTTTCCTGTAATGGAAACATTAGGTTTTTTCTACCACTATAAAATATATTTGTTTGCATGATGTGCTTACATCAAAACCAGACCACTCAAATCAAGCACTCATGAAGCAGTCATGGAGTTCCTCTAGGAGCTTACACCTATGTTTTAAGTGGGTGCTCCTAGTATTTGTCAGAACTGTCTGTTTGACTAAGCAGTTATCTAATCTACAGTGAACAGTAGATGCATTTGCAGTACTTTATAAGATCATGGAAATGAAAGTAATACTTTGTACTATAAATTGTTATTACTTTCCATGGTTATTCAGTTCATCTATGTAGACTGTCTTTCTTATGAAGTGGTGCTCTCTGAAGCCTAGGAATTTATATAACCTCTTTTTTATGCCTACCTTTTTTGGTCAAGTGTAACCTCTATGATTAATGCTGATCAGATTACATAAAACTTATAATTCTTATCTGGTACAAGGAGATGAAAACAATTTGAGGGATGAGTTGACTGGAGAAATGCATGAAAGAAATGCAGATGTCTGAGCGAGACACTATACGACTTTCACAAATTTCACATGGCGACAAGTCTTCCTCAGGCAATATGCACTCTTTGTTCATTCTGTAAAGGTAACACAGACATGCAGAGACAACCCACTGACATTGGCAGAGTAAGAAGATTAGAACTGTAGTTCGACAATGAAACCCCCCCTTCTTTCCCCACTAGTATTACTATGGTAACAGAGACACTGTCAACATAACAAAGAACAAAAAACAAAGGGTGATCATTTATGTTCTTTCCTGTCATGATAAGTGAACAGAATGAGGGAAAATAATAGCTAACCATCCTATTTCCCTGCAAGGAAATAGTATGTGATATTCTTTGAGTGTCTTTTTTTGACAATACCATTACGGTTGGAGTTTTGTTTTGTTGTTGTTCAATATGTTGTCGCATCAAAGTATGTACAAATGGTCTGAAGAAATCTTAAGTACATTTTGTTTCGGTGCATTCTAGTAAACCTATGTTCAGTGTTCAAGCATAGAGATCTTTTACAACTTGCTTATATATACAGTATACATTCAATTGGGAATAAGAATATAACTGCTGAGCTGCTGAAAGAATGTGCACACACGTGGCTCTGCAAACTGCAGCAAGTAGAAACAACACCACAGTCATCCATCATCATACACATTGTGGACATGCATTTTGGGATTCATTCCAGTATGCATATGTTACACTGCAGACCACCTTTTCATAGCCCATCGGGGCATAGTAATAAAACATGCACCCTTCACTGGCTGCAGTCACAATGTCCACAGTAAAATAGTGACTCTTGACACAAGCACTTGATTGACACAAGACATTTAAATGTCTTATTTTAGTGCAATTCACATCCGTCACTGTTGCCTTGATTTGGTCATTTTACGAATAGTGGTCTATAATAATGAGATTAAGAATTCATCACTGGAATGCTAGACTCAAGATGATCTTGCAATCACTGCCTTGCTGTGTAGCTGTATTATGGAGCCCAGGAGTTCAAATCCTCATCATGGCATGCTGACAGTCCCTGGGGTTCTCCAGAGAATGATGCAGGTTGGCTCAGCATCGTCTGGGGTGGGTGGGATATTGTACAGGGCTGTCTTGTCTCGTTGTACTCGTGACGTTTTGAGCACCTTCAAGCTCAATCGTGGTTATATAGCAGAAAATGTGGTCTGAATGTACTAGCTGTGTTACAAGCGTGATCAGTTTGGAGTTTTGTACTAAGAGCTCTGAAAAATCTGAAAAGTCATAAAAAGACTGCAATACAATGTTCCAGTTTTACATTTCAGCAGTCATATTTTCAAGATTACAATTTGAGTAGAGCAGAAATAGAATTGGTAAGTGTAATTTTGTTGTATTTGTCAGCATACATGAATAACACATAGCTATTCAGTATTTTTGTAAGTCTCACAATGTGTTGGGGTACCACTTAAACAGATTGCCAAAGAAATAGGTAAAACAGATTCCTATGTTGATTAAATGTGACATTAATCAACTTCTATTGCCATCCCATGACCTCTATACGCTATGAGTAAGATTGTATTCCTTTGATGGCTGTGTGTTGGTCTCTTTGTCTTGGTTAATGTGCACTACAGCGCATGACCCAATGTCTACGCCAGTTACCTCCCACCAACCAAAGCAGCCTCAACAAGAAAGTCAATGCCTTAGTCAGCGAGTCTTCTGGTTAATGTGATTTTTTTCTTTTACGTGTTTCTGTGAAGCTTGCAATGCCCTGCCTAGAGTGTGTTGTATGAGAATCAATTGTACGGTGTGTTTTAATGTGTTGTATTGTGCTGTGTTGTGGTGCTAACACCCCAAGGCTTCCGCACCACCACAATGGCTATAAACATTCAGCGTTGTTACGGTGACAACCCTCACCATAGGAGCCAGTGCTGACTCTGTAATAACCACCTGGCACAATGCATTTCAGGCCACAGAGCTGGGATAGAACCGTACAGGGCTGATTTCTTAGGTGGCTTCCAATAAGGCAAAAACCTCTGGGGATGTCACAGGGGTGGAGGGGAGCGCAGGGTTCCACCCTCTCCAACAAGAAAGGACGTTTAAGTTCAAAGCATGGAAGACTTGTCTCCGAATTGAAAACAATTGGCCAGTTCCAGCTCCTATTCATCAAAGTGACAGTGGTAGCCATGTGGAAATGAATGAATAAATAAGGTGAATGCATTGAGCCTACAGATGAAGTGGAGCCGGCTGTGTGATGCGGCCAGTACTAGAGCAGCAGCTAAAATCAAGACTTTCAGTGGCAGGTCGATTGCATGGGTAGGACGAGTGCGTTAGCAAACCACATGCTTTTTAAAAGGGAGCTAACTTTTTGTGTGCCCATAAAAGCTGTTCTGACACCTGATTTCGGAATTTTCTTATTTCTTTTATTGTCAGTGTAGTCCATGCCGGGGGCAAAAATGTTATGAAAATTCAATGCCACAGTATTTGTATGCATGCAACTTGTTTAATATAGAAATATGTCTTCACCTTTCACTGCCCTCTACTTGAGCTATGACCTGTCACATATTTATTATTGATCATCACATTCTGGGGTTGCTGAGTGCAGTTTCAGTTGCCTTGGTAACCTATTCAAGAAATCCACGTTGACTGAAATGTCCTTTCACTTGTGTGCTCTATTTAATTTGATGCAAAGCCTCTTTTCCCCCATTGAGGTTAGACTCAACAATGAAATCACTTGTCATATTGTGAGACAATTTGTTAAAATGAATTTTGAGAGTAGATATGACTCAGAGCAATGATATACAGTACAAGTCATTTAAAATATTAAAGCAATATCTATGGCGTTATTTTATTTAATTACTTCCTTTAGGAGGCAACAATCTTAAGGATCTACTATGTAAACTTACAAAATATAGTACTGTATATAGTATGTATGGCCCTGTGTAGCTCAGATGGTAGATCATGGCGCTAACAATGCCAGCGTTGTGGATTTGATTCCCATGGTGTGCCAGTAAAAGAAAATGTATGAATTCATTACTGTAAGTCACTCTGGATCAGAGTTTCTGTAAAAAAATTGAATAAAAAACAATTGTAGTAGGTATGAGTACGATATTATTTAGACAGTCCAGTATTCTGCCTTTCAAAATCATTTACGATTCATTTCTTGAAACCACCTTTATATGTGATACGGTATGTTGTTTCAATCCATCATCTTGTAAAATGGCATTGCTCAGCGCTTGCAACTTTTTCTGAGGATAAAAAGCTGTTATTTTCATTATGGTGTGAAGCTTCTCATCCATAGAGTATCAGTCTAAGAGTGACACTTTCATCATAAATTACACGACAGCAGACGGCTTTGTGTCGCCCAACTTTGAGCAGAGTAGCATATATCCTACGGGTGGGCTGACTTGCGGGGGGAAAACCTATTGATTACTACTTATGTTTTTTAAATCAATCTCTATCACCCAGTGGCCTTTTTCCCCCACCATAATTCATTTGGAGTGATAGATTATTGGTGGGCATAAAGGAGTGGCCAATCTGTGCTCCAGGAGAAATTTCATCAAGTGAAGGGCTTTACAATGGCTAACAGACACTGTCAGGGCCTTGCTTCCTGTAGGGAATCCCACAGACAGCGTTGACTTTGGCTGATTAAAACTGCTGTCGAATAAAATGACAACTTCTTTAAAAAAACAAAAAAACATTTAATGGCAGTGATGTTTGTATCAGTTGGTTCTGACACATTAGGGAATTATTGAAAGGGTTTAATTACTGACACAGTTCCTGAACTTAAAGGAAAATGTCACTGTTTTACGTGACATTAGATGGATCATCAACCTGCATTCAACAGGCCAAGAAATACCAGTCTATGGCTCAGTTTTCTTTATACAGCTAAAACCAAAAACGACCTTTAATAACAAATAATCAATGGAAGTAATAGTGTTGTAAGCATGTCAAAAGAAATAAACTCTAAATCACCTGACATAAATGTCATATTTTATTTGATGTTACTTGAATATGATCTGACACTACATTTATTTATTTTTTCAAAAAATCTTTCCCCCATTACTTTCATTGCTTACTGTGGCCACACATGGGTTTATCATTAAAACCCTTTCTGCCCTCTCCATTGACTATCCTCTTTTAAGTCCTGGCTCTTCTGAGAGGTATTAATATGGTCTCTGCCATGCCTCACACAGAGAATGTATGCAGGCTGGATTTATATCCCTCGGCTCCCACTGTGAGAGATTTTGGCCTTGGCTCTTCCAAACCTTCCTGGTGCTCCCACCAATCTATCAAGTTCATCAGAGTTTCATGTGACATGTGGCATACCAGGAGATAGCTTGAAAGAGCTCCCTCTCCTCCCTCTACTGACGCAGACACCGTCAGCAAGGCTGACTACTACGTCCTCCAGGTATGGATTTCTCTCCTGTGGTGTTTTGCAACATTATTTTATTTTTATTTTTGTATGCCTTAGATCTCCTTGAGGTAAGGAAAATCTCCCCAGTGCTCCACCAGCACCATAAATCATTTTGATGGGGTAGGTAGGGGAATGCATTGGATTGGACGTGTGGCCAAGTATATTGGTTATCCAACTTGAATTTGCATTAATGGTTTGACTCTGTGGTGTTTTCTGTGTACTTTGTTTGCTTATATTTTAATATAGCCTGTACTGCATGTAAAGTTGTCATGTAAAATATGTGTGTAGATCATGAAATGATGATCCTTCTATTGATGACTGATACATGGATGGTCAAACACCAGGATTGGCCTTACTTCATGTAAAACTGCTGCATTTTGTAAAAAGAAGGCTAAGCTTTATTTGAGCCTCCATTAAAACATTGTGCAGCGCTGTAATGCCAGGGCCTTGGGTTTAAAAGCCTATGGGGGGCATTGAAGAGGGTGGTGATATATAACAATAGCCTCCAGCAGGCATCAGCCTTGTCTCTTTCCCTCATTCAGGCAAGTCCAATCCACATGTTTACATGACAACGGTATGGGACCACTAACACTGCTGTCACATCACCTAGGCACTACCAGGAAAAGGGTATAGAAAGAGTGGAGAAATGGCACACCGGTCAACCATATCAAGAGCTTGTATAAGACTGTACTCTACTGGATGGTGGCAATAAACAAGCCATTATTCAAAAAAGTATAATCTGACCCAAAAATACATAATAGTGACCCAGATAAATTAAGATAGAGCTTTTTTGCTATGTGCTGTGTAACACTACCCATGCCTCAAGTCACACTATGCCTACAGTAAAGTATGGTGGTGGCAGCAACATGTTGATGGGATGTTTCCCATCAGCAGGGACTGGGGTATCATGTTAAAATTAAAAGAAGAATGGACAGGGCAAAATACAGGTCAATACTGCAAGACACCCTGTTTTATTACAGCGAAGAATTGCCAGGAAATTCACATTTCAGCAAAACAATAATCTTCAGCACAAGACTAGCTCAAGAAAAAGGTGAAAATCCTTCAGTGGACCAGTCAAAATTCTGACTTGAATTCCAATTTTAAATTATGGTCACAAGCATCACCCAACCAACCTGAACAACCTGAAGCAAATCTGCCAAGAAGAATTGTCCAAAATTACTCTACACTGTATGCTGTGGGTAAAGTTGGTACATATTTACCAAATTATTTCAAATGCATTGCAGCTAAAGGCGGCTCTACCAAATATTCCTATGTAGGGGTTGAAAATACGTGAACAATATCGTTTTATTTTCCTATTTTATTACAAATACAGTGGGGAGAACAAGTATTTGATACACTGCCAATTTAGCAGGTTTTCCTACTTAGAAAGCATGTAGAGGTCTGTAATTTTTATCATAGGTACACTTCAACTGTGAGAGACAGAATCTAAAACAAAAATCCAGAAAATCACATTGTATAATTTTAAATAATGAATTTGCATTTTATTGCATGACATAAGTATTTGATAACCTACCAACCAGTAAGAATTCCAGCTCTCACAGACTTGTTAGTTTTTCTTTAAGAAGCCCTCCTGTTCTCCACTCATTACCTTTATTAACTGCACCTGTTTGAACTTGTTACCTGTATAAAAGACACCTGAACACACACTCAATCAAACACACTCCAACCTCTACACAATGGCCAAGACCAGAGAGCTGTGTAAAGACATCAGGGATAAAATTGTAGACCTGCACAAGGCTGGGATGGGTTACAGGACAATAGGCAAGCAGCTTGGTGAGAAGGCAACAACTTTTGGCACAATTATTAGAAAATGGAAGAAGTTCAAGATGACGGTCAATCTCCCTAGGTCTGGGGCTCCATGCAAGATCTCACATCGTTGGGCATCAATGATCATGAGGAAGGTGAGGGATCAGCCCAGAACTACACGGCAGGACCTGGTCAATGACCTGAAGAGAGCTGGGACCACAGTCTCAAAGAAAACCATTAGTAACACACTACGCCGTCATGGGTTAAAATCCTGCAGTGCACGCAAGGTCCCCCTGCTCAAGCCAGCGCATGTCCAGGCCCGTCTGAAGTTTGCCAATGACCATCTGGATGATCCAGAGGAGGAATGGGAGAAGGTCATGTGGTCTGATGAGACAAAAATACAGCTTTTTGGTGTAAACTCCATTCGCCGTGTTTGGAGGAAGAAGAAGGATGAGTATAACCCCAAGAACACCATACCCAAACGTGAAGCATGGAGGTGGAAACATCATTCTTTGGGGATGCTTTTCTGCAAAGGGGACAGGATGACTGTAACGTATTGAGGGATGGATGGGGCCATGTATCACGAGATATTGGCCAACAACCTCCTTCCCTCAGTAAGTGCATTGAAGATGGGTCGTGGCTGGGTCTTCCAGCATGACAACGACTTGAAACACACAGCCAGAGCAACTAATGAGTGGCTCTGTAAGAAGCATTTCAAGGTCCTGGAGTGGCCTAGCCAGTCTCCAGACCTAAACCCAATAGAAAATCTTTGGAGGGAGCTGAAAGTCCATATTGCCCAGCGACAGCCCCGAAACCTGAAGGATCTGGAGAAGGTCTGTATGGAGGAGTGGGCCAAAATCCCTGCTGCAGTGTGTGCAAACCTGGTCAAGAACTACAGGAAGCGTAAGATCTCTGTAATTGCAAACAAAGGTTTCTGTACCAAATATTATGTTCTGCTTTTCTCATGTATCAAATACTTATGTTATGCAATAAAATGCTAATTAATTACTTAAAAATCATATGTGATTTTCTGGATTTTAGTTTTTTTAGATTCCGTCACTCACAGTTGAAGAGTACCTATGATAAAAATGACAAAAATGGCAATATATTATTTAAAATTAAGTAAATTGAGAAAATTGAGGCCCAGAATCATGTTCAATCATGTTCAATTAAACAAATATACTCCTCCTCTTCTATTTAACATGAGTTTGAATGTGAATGGTTAATTCTGAATACAGCCACATCCCCAGTTATAAGAGGGTGTGCACACTTATGCAACCAGGTTATTGTGATTTTTTATTTTTTCTCAAAGATTTCAGTTTATTTTTCAATTGAATTGTTCACATTATAGGTCACATTAAAAGTTGGAAAAAGTTCTAACATGATTTATCTTTGTCTCATTCTTTTACATCATTCTAAAACCTGCCATTTTAACATGGGTGTGTAGACTTTTTATATCCACTGTACTTTTCCCATCAATTGTATGGTTTATAAAGGCATGTATTCACCCTGCCAGCACATGGAACAAAACAGTTGACTCCAACTCCCCATGAATGTTTCATAGAGTTTGTGGTTTCCTTCCTGTCTATACGCTCAAACTAACCTGTGGTAGCATTGCAGTAATGCCTGAAAGTAATGGGGTTGTGTTTTTTTACATCACAGATATTCCCAGGTACTGCTCACAATTAAATACATTTCACAAACAACACAACATTTCTCTAACACCACAGGAGATAACGCATGATTCATTTTCCAATGAGGGGATTTAATACCACAAAGAGGAGTTTGTGACTTCATCAGCACGGTATAATGTAGTGCATTATAAATATCACAAACATTTATAGTTATTACATTCATAATTCATTCATTCACCAAATCTATAGATTCATTTAGAGTAGAAAAGGTTGTAAAAATGTTGTGTCCAGTTATTTTTGTACTGTAAATATATATATTATCCCAATGAATACAATATACAGAAAAAATGTGTCATAAGGCTATATGATTCATATGGCAAAACTACCAAAATGACTGGCCCTATTGTAAGATTTTTTTGTCATTAACATGTACTGTCAATATGAATGTGTATAAACACTTTCTAGTCAATTGTCAAGTTCAACTTCTTGTGCTTCTTTCTTTCGATTGAAAGAATACGGTGGGATATACCCACACAGCAAGGGATTGAAGCCCTGTAGTGTTATGGGCTTATCGCTTCTCTCCTTACTCGTTCTCCTCCTTCTCAGTGGTGGTGGGTGGGTAAAATCACAGGGAAGCCAAGTCGGGAAAGAAAAATCCATATTACAACCTCTATAAGCCGCTATTCATAGCCTAAAGATACACGATTGTACAGCCAAGAATAGAAGACAACCATCACACACACACACAGTGGTTGAATATATTCCTACACACAACTTGAGTAAAAAAAACACAAAGAAGCCAAAGACTTGCCTTTACTATTCAAGTGCCATTTGTGCACAAATCAGTCTTAAAACCTACAGCAGTGGCAACTTAAGATAGCAACCGACGAAAAAATCTATTTGGTCCAATCAACATACAACTAACAACTTTCTTTGGTAGGCTGCTTATTTGTTTGTGTGTGTATGTGTGTGTTAGTTGTGTATGCAATTACAAATACTTTTTGGACCCAACCCCCTAGTGGAAGGTCCATGCCATTCTCCTCTTCATGTTGCCAACTAACTTAAATGGCTTGACTTCATACAACAGACAGTACACCAGTTAATTTTTTCCAACTAGACTTTGCTAAATGTTACCTGACTAAAAGCTGGTGCTGGTCTAACTTCATGTTAACATTTAGCAGAGTTTAAATTGAACTTCCATTTTCTCAGGTCCGGTGCACATTAAGCAGTTAGCAAAAAACCACAGGTCCGTGCCACCCATGTATATTTACGAAATAGCAACTTTTAGCTAGCTAGCCACCGAAGAAGAACAACATAACTGAGGAGTAATATATTTTTTCAGTCACTTACGTTTTTTGGTGTGATTTAATTGGTGTGAAGCCAGATACACCAATTTGGAAAATAAATATATTTTTGCAATGCAAAATGTATGTAGAATATATGATGAATATATGTTGAATACATTTAACTTAATTCAAAAAACATTTCAGATATCAACATGTATTTCACCTTTTATTCTGAAATGCATTTAAAATTGTATACATACCTTTATCTTTATTCAAAATACATTTCAGCTATTAAAATATATTTCAGCTTTCATTCTGAAATGTATTTGAAAATGTATAAATAAATTTTATAGATATAGATTACGAAAATACATTTAATCTTACAGTCACAAATATAGTCTAACGTACTAAGGCAAACTTGGTAAGATCACTACTTGCCTCTTCCAAAGATATAATCCTGTTTGAGTAGTGGTTCGTGTGCCTGACTATGGAACATAAGGTTGTAGTTTCAAACACTGCATGGCTGACGCTGCATTATATTTAGACTTGCATTTTAAAAATGCATTAAATACATTCTTTATAAATATATTTAAGCTGCAAATTTCATACATTTTGACATATATTTACCAAATGTATTCAGGAATATATTTTCCAAATGTGTTCGGAAATATTTTTTCCAAATATATTCAAAAACATATTTAAAATACATTTATTTTCTGTATGGGCAAATTAGCTTCCCGTATGAGACGTTTTCTTGCTAAGAAAATACACACAATTAAGCTCAGCTCAAAGCTGATTGACTATTTAATGTTTTTTCCTCAAGGGATGCCAAACAGGACTTGGCGTCAGTCAATCGTGGTTCGGCAATCATACTGTTTTCAGCCAGACGGCATGAAATACTTGGCCTAAACTTATTGAGACAGGGGCGCTGTTTCGCTCCATCGGATGATCTTTTCCCTGGCAGAAATTCAGCAACTTGTGAAATCAAAGGAAAGAAAAGAAAACAGGAAAGACAATCAAGAACATTCTTAATTATGTTTTTATTTTTATTGGTCAGATGTTTTGGTGGAAACCTGGCTTCCCTTGGGTTCCATGAATAGACACCAATCCTCCATGCATCCTCTCTGTTCCTCCTGTTTAGGATGTAACAGAAAATTCAAAGTGAAGCGCAGCCATGGCATGGTCATTTATTGGTCATTTATTATTTTATCAACATATAATGTGTTATAGACAATTCATATACTGGGTCCATTAATGTATATCTGCAAGAGACAGAGAAGTGAGGTAGACACACTCTGTATACATACCATACCAGTACAGTAAATAAAGTATATCCAGACAAACAATCTGGTATTCGTTTTGATGGTCTTGTCGTCACTGTTTAGAGTAAAGAGCTCTCTTGTGAAAAGTAGCAGTGAAATTCCCCTTGACAGTTTGTCCAACACCGCACATATTGAGCCTTTTGGATTTCTAGCTGGGAAGGTGCAATGTTATGCTGCCTGGCATAGCAAGCAGGATGGATCATTTTTGACATTGAATCTCATGGTTGTTTACAGTATATGGCTTTACAACTTATGTTTCAGAATAACTGCACTGATCTAGTTAAGTCTTTCTTAGAGTCTGCCCAAGTGTCCTAAGAAAATGTATACTGTTATACAAGCTGTACATTCACTACTTTACATTGTAGCAAAGTGTCATTTCCTCAGTGTTGTCACATGAAAAGATATAATCAAATATTTACAAAAATGTGAGGGGTGTACTCACTTTTGTGAGATACTGTACATGGGGAGTAAATAAAAATAAATGGAAAAAGTCATACATTTCCGTTGGAAAGATTAATGAGATCCCACATTTAAACACTGTTGTTCTACAGTCTTTTGACAACACAATTAATTAATAGCCTCAGGCATAGAATTAGTTCAAAAAATATTATGTTTACTAGATAGGCAAAAATTCTCAATTATGATTAATTGTTCACTGGGACTACTCTACTACTTGTCCCCTAGCACTGATTGAAGACTATAGAAAAGATGCCTAAATGTGAGGTAGGATAAATTAACCAGGAAGTCACAATAGACATGCTACTTTCTTTTACTAGTTAATGGAAATACACATGGCATGGTGATTTTTATCCTGGGTTTCAGGCAGGAGGGAGAACAGCAGAAACAGCACAATTAAGTAAGTAAAACAGAAAAATACTTTTAGAAAATGTAGTTTGTTACAAATAGTTTTTTGGGGAATGCCTCAATTAAAGAGGCCCCATTTTACAGAGAAATACAACCAAAAAAATGATTTCAGTCCTGTTGATAAAGGATGGCACATCGGATTGAGATTATTGAGAGTTATTGAGACTTGTGTTGCCTTAATAGATAACTGTCCTATCTAAAACCAGTGGCAACTGCACCTCCACCAAATTAAAAAGAAAATCTAACTATATTATAGTATTATATGAATTATTTTGAAACATTAAAATGTCATAACATAACCTTTTGACATATAAATATTTATAATGGCCATTAAATTGTGAGTTCTCTTTGCACGTGTGACAGAATTCTATGTTGCTCTTCAAGAATTTAATTGTTGCGGCCATCATTTGTGGCACTTCATAAAAAAGGAAATGTTATTTTTTTTATACGTCTGATTGATAGTCTTTTTTTCTATTATCTATTTTGTATGATAAATTATTAAACTACTAAATATTCACCCACCTTGAACTTTTCCACATTGTATTGTGTAAAAATGTAATGGAGATGTTGGTGCTGAGCAGCACAAAAAAAGTCCATAACGTCAGAGTAAAAAATGTAATCTGCTAATTGTTTTAAATAAACTACAAATATATAACAGAAAATAACTGATTCGAAGCCAATCTTTTTTTAAAGGTTGTGCTGATTGTGCTAAGCTAATTGCAGTATTCAAGCAGTCATTTTTGTTGTGTTGTCGTTATTGTTATTCACATACATTTCTGTCATACCAAAGTTGTTATAACCAGTAAAGTATGTAAGAAGTGTACTAGAAATGATTAATCCTGAGTCTGATGTTCTATTGAAATCTTTATAATTTTCACACGCATTGTCTACTCATAGCCCAGTCCCCTTACTCCTACTCCTTCACACTGAATTACAAACCTTTCACGGGATACTGAATGGTACCAATATACAAACTAATAGGAAAACATTAGAACTAATTGACAGAGTAAACTAGCTATCTGGTGCTATTCACCATTTTTTGTTTTCCCTAGTAAATAAGAAACTTAGCTTAGCCAAAAATGCAATGGATCTCTTTCCTTACAGGAGAACTTCACTCTGGGGGACCTTAGGTAGTGTGTTTCTTGTCTGAAGGAGTTTTAGGGCAGTGAGATTAGTTTTAAACAGCATTGGCCAGAAGGAGGTTTGTTTTTTGCGCACCAAAAAGCCCACATTATTATGTCACTGTGGGCATTGAAGGGCGAGTGAGATCAGAAACATTAATGGATGGATGTCTTGTTTCATTTTGGTAAGACTCCATGTTGTAATGTTCACACTACAAGTCAGTTTAATATATAGTCGCGGTTGTCCTTGATTGATAAAGCCATAAGATGTCTTTCAGAAATTTTCCCATTTACAGATATATTGATAAATGTACAATGTGTCGACGTTTCTCCTCTTTCTAAAAGTCTACAACTCTGAAGCCGTTATTTTCTGTTCGCCTATAGTCCCTCCCCATTTTCACTATGCAGATTCTTTAAAAAAAATCTGCAGTAGACTGGATACTACTAGCTAGCTAATTTTACATAAATCAAAACAATGGCTTGTTGCCATGATTTGAATGATTAAAAAAGTGATCATTGTGATATTAAACAACATGTTTGAACAAGAGTAGGCTAGTGTAACACTGATTTGAAAGAAAGTGGTAGCTGTTTATTATTGGGATTTTCCTAATTTAATTTATACCACAAAAGGTTAACAGGACCAAAGTGACCCATAATGAAGTTAATTCTGTTGATTTGTGTCTTGCTTCTTGCTAAACAAAAAGTGGGAATTAACAACTTAATTTGGCTAAGTTAAGAAACTAACAATTGAGATCCCTGGCAAGTAATCTACTGAAAAATGTCTACTCATTTTACATATAATAATAATAATAATAATAACTTTATTTGTATATTGCTTCACTAACCCAAAGCGATTCACACAGCAGTAAAACAGCAAAAGTAATAAGCAATAGTAGAAATAATTAGCTACATTAAAATAATAAGCAATAGGAAAATAATAAGTGTCAATAAAATAATAAAAGACAGCAAAAATAAACTAAATACTATTAAATTACAATAAATCATAAGTGAATACCATCTTATAATGAAAGGTAGCAGATCTTACATTTTGTGGTATGTTGTTCCAGAGTCTTGGGGCCCTTACAGCAAAAGCCTGGTCCCCTTTAGTTTTCAGTTTAGACAGAAGTCCTTTATTAGATGATCTTAGAGACGTAACAGTGTTATATGGGTTCAGTATACCCTTAATGTATTCCGATGCCAGACCATAAAGTGCCTTAAAACTGAAGAGTAAATTCTTAAAATCAATAATAATTTATTAACAAGTTGATTCAGGTGTGCTAGCTCTGGGATACATCTAATAGATTAAATGGCTGGGGGTCCCCAGGAGAGGGTTGAAGACCTAAGTGTTACTTTAACTGGTTTATGAAAAACTTTGGATATTAATGTTATAATGTTCCTTATATGTAATTCTTGGATGATAAAATGTTTGCATTTTTCAGTAAAATATGAAATTAGGGAATACATATGTCAAAAGGTTTATTTAGCATTACTACGAACCTTATTTAGGTGTGTTTTAGACAACAATGCTGTTTTGATATGTTGCTGCATAACTAGTACCCCAGTGTTCTGTGTCTATTGTTCTAATCACATATGGTACACTGCAGGAAACTCAACAATGATCACAAATGTGATTGTATGGCTCAATGGTTTTTTGCCTATTCTGGTAGGTTGGAACTGTTGGTCTACTTTTTTATATAACACGTGATCTGTTTGCAATACAATTATATAAATATTTTAGGACTATTCCTTTTGGTAAGAGGTTAGCTCTGTGTATGTAAATATTTTAAAATATGTTTGTTCAAAAGCATTTCACAGGCCAAAGCAGGCTAAGGGAAATTAATTATTGAAGATATATTTTTGAGTTATTTTCTTTAAATAAAAACTGTGATTTTACAGATGATTCCAAAATAAAAGGACATAGTCTGCCCTCTGACATTAATCAGGTGTTATACAATACATTGCTAGGACTTTGCTAGGACTTTTGGAAAAGGTTGACATCTATGTATTCATTGATTTTATTTACTGTGTGGCTGTGTTTGTTGAATGTTTTCAATTCCAATTACATTCGACTGAAATTATTATTGCCCCAGAAACAGGTGATTCAATTGTCCCTTTGGCATTCCATCACTTCCACTCCTTTGTTTCCTCCTGTTTCAAATCAAACTAAATAAAACATTGAAAAAACATTGGTGGAATTCCACAATATGTATTCTCCAAAACGCATTGAAGGATTTCATTAGGAATCCCATTACCTACCACTAAAAGCAGCAGCTACTCTTCATGGGCTCCACACAAACATAAAACATTACATAAGACAGAATAAACACAGGCAAGTACAGTGAAGACAGAAGTAAATACATTAAAAAGTAGGTCATGTCACAGTACAGCCCTTGGGCTTACGTAGGTAGCTTGCAATGATATTGCCGCTAAAGATTCTCTAAGATAGTATGACATGAACATAGCAATCTCCCCAAATTATATATTGTCAACAGCTATGTTTTGCTAATTGTCCTTTTCTTGCTGCAATCTCTTCCAATCTTAAACAGTCAACGTTCTGTCTAGCTAATTCTGCCTAATGATATAAACATTGCAGTTTCCTAGAATTGTGAATCGTAAGATAGTCAGCCAATCAAACATTCATGCATGATTGGAGGTTTTGCCTCTACCAGTGACTGTATGATGTAGGGTGCTGTTTGTACATTGCACTCTATGAACAAGATAGTTCAATGTTTTGGCACTTATTGCATCAGCTCAAGTTTCAAGCCTAAACCTGCTCCAAATACAACCGTTTTTGTAAATGTTACATGCTATGCAAACAAAGTTAAAATATCTAAAAATATTATACAATTATTTTAGTTTTTTGAGTGACTTTAGATGTTTAAGTTGTACTTTAAGATCATACCACTACATGAAAATTCAATGTCTTTCATTCTTTCTGGTTTTCACACTGTGAAGAAAAACTGGTAACCTGTCTTGTGGGGTATGTGTGTCTGTAAAAGCGACATGTTGGCTGATTAACTAGACATTTTTGAATTTGAAGACATTCATATGCTCGATGAAAATAACAGGATTAATCAATTTTCCACCTTAACAATAATGAGAGATTTGTATGCATGTTATTTACATTGTCTCTCTGATTACAATGAAAGGCAAATGGAGCTCTGTTCTGGACCAGCTGCAGCTTTCCAAGGTCTTTCTTTGCAGCACCAGATTGACTGACAGAGCCATAATCAGGATAAGTGGTGTTGGGAATTCTGACGATCCCTACCCATAGAACTCTTCCCATTTTTCCAAACCACTGAGTCAATATTCTTTGGCCAAAACATTTTACAATCTATCGTGACACAATAAACCTATTCATAAATCAATAGTTAGGCAGTAAACCATTCACATTAATTAAGTATTGGATTGTAATGGTTACTAACTCTTATCTTTTGTTATGTTTAATGCAGCTTTTCACATGCACACATAAAGAATTCCCCAGACAGTAAAAATACCAATATTCAAATTGAAGAAACACTTTGGAGGTCCTGAGACTCTTGGTGTATTTAAAACACTGTAAAATAAGAAATTGGGTTTACATACACTTGCAAATAAATTGGGTTTACACTATGAGCACCTCTCCTTGAACTGCCACCTTAACGTGGTGGAGGGGTTTGAGTACCCGAGTGACCCTAGGAGCTATGTTGTCTGGGGCTATATGCCCCTGGTAGGGTCTCCCAGGGCAAACAGGTCCTAGGCGACGGGTCAGACTAAGAGCGGTTCAAAAACCCCTTAATGAAGAAAAAAATCATGTGTTCTGTGACGTCGCCCGGCATGGCGCAGCCGGGGCCCCACCCTGGAGCCAGGCCCGGGGTTGGGGCTCGTTCGCGAGCGCCTGGTGGCCGGGCCTTTCCCCATGGGGCCCGGCCGGGCCCAGCCCGAACGAGCGACATGGGGCCGCCCTCCCGTGGGCTCACCACCCACAGGAGGGACCATAAGGGGCCGGTGCAGAGAGGATCGGGCGGCAGTCGAAGGCGGGGGCCTAGACAACCCGATCCCCGGACACGGAAACTAGCTCTAGGGACGTGGAATGTCACCTCGCTGGCGGGGAAGGAGCCTGAGATGGTGCGTGAGGTTGAGAGGTTCCGACTAGAGGTAGTCGGGATCACCTCTACGCACGGCTTGGGCTCTGGAACCACACTCCTTGAGAGAGGATGGACTCTTCACCACTCTGGAGTTGCCCATGGTGAGAGGCGGCGGGCTGGTGTGGGTTTGCTTATAGCTCCCCAGCTCTGCCGCCATGTGTTGGAGTTTACCCCGGTGAACGAGAGGGTCGTTTCCCTGCGCCTACGGGTTGGGGATAGGTCTCTCACTGTTGTTTGTGCCTATGGGCCGAACGGCAGTGCAGAGTACCCGACCTTCTTGGAGTCTCTGGGAGGGGTGCTGGAAAGTGCTCCGACTGGGGACTCTATCGTTCTACTGGGGGACTTCAACGCCCACGTGGGCAACGACAGTGACACCTGGAGGGGCGTGATTGGGAGGAACGGCCCCCCTGATCTGAACCCGAGCGGTGTTCAGTTATTGGACTTCTGTGCTAGTCACAGTTTGTCCATAACGAACACCATGTTCAAGCATAAGGGTGTCCATCAGTGCACGTGGCACCAGGACACCCTAGGCCGCAGGTCGATGATCGACTTTGTTGTCGTTTCATCTGACCTGCGGCCACATGTCTTGGACACTCGGGTGAAGAGAGGGGCGGAGCTGTCAACTGATCACCACCTGGTTGTGAGTTGGATCCGATGGCGGGGGAGGAAGCTGGACAGACTCGGCAGGCCCAAGTGTACTGTAAGGGTCTGCTGGGAACGTCTGGCCGAGTCTCCTGTCAGAGAGATCTTTAACTCCCACCTCCGGCAGAGCTTTGACTGGATCCCGAGGGAGGCTGGAGATATTGAGTCCGAGTGGACCATGTTCTCCACCGCCATTGTCGAAGCGGCCGCTCGGAGCTGTGGCCGTAAGGTCTCCGGTGCCTGTCGAGGCGGCAATCCCCGAACCCGGTGGTGGACACCGGAAGTAAGGGATGCTGTCAAGCTGAAGAAGGAGTCCTATCAGGCCTGGTTGGCTTGTGGGACTCCAGAGGCAGCTGACGGGTACCAACAGGCCAAGCGGACTGCAGCCCGGGTGGTTGTGGAGGCAAAAACTCGGGCCTGGGAGGAGTTCGGTGAGGCCATGGAGAAGGACTATCGGCTGGCCTCGAAGAGATTCTGGCAAACCATCCGGCGCCTCAGGAGAGGGAAACAGTGCCCTACCAACGCTGTTTACAGTAGAGGTGGGCAGCTGTTGACCTCAACTGGGGATGTCGTCGGGCGGTGGAAGGAGTACTTCGAGGATCTCCTCAATCCCGCCGTCACGTCTTCCAGTGAGGAAGCAGAGGATGAGGGCTCAGAGGTGGACTCGTCCATCACCCAGGCTGAAGTCACCGAGGTGGTTAAGAAACTCCTCGGTGGCAAGGCACCGGGGGTGGATGAGATCCGCCCTGAGTACCTCAAGTCTCTGGATGTTGTGGGGCTGTCTTGGCTGACACGCCTGTGCAACATCGCGTGGCAGTCGGGGACAGTGCCTCTGGGATGGCAGACCGGGGTGGTGGTCCCTCTTTATAAGAAGGGGGACCGGAGGGTGTGTTCCAACTATAGGGGGAATCACACTTCTCAGCCTCCCTGGGAAAGTCTATGGAGAGGAGAATACGGGCGATAGTAGAACCTCGGATTCAGGAGGAACAGTGTGGTTTTCGTCCAGGCCGTGGAACACTGGACCAGCTCTATACCCTCTACAGGGTGATGGAGGGTTCATGGGAGTTTGCCCAACCAGTCCACATGTGTTTTGTGGATTTGGAGAAGGCATTCGACTGTGTCCCTCGCGGCATCCTGTGGAGAGTGCTTCGGGAATATGGGGTCCTGGGTCCTTTGCTAAGGGCTGTCAGGTCCCTGTACGACCGAAGCAGGAGCTTGGTCCGCATTGCCGGCAGTAAGTCAGACTTGTTCCCTGTGCATGTTGGACTCCGGCAGGGCTGCCCTTTGTCACCGGTTCTGTTCGTAATTTTTATGGACAGAATTTCTAGGCGCAGCCAGGGGCCGGAGGGTGTCAGGTTTGGGGACCACACGATTTCGTCTCTGCTCTTTGCGGATGATGTTGTCGTGTTGGCCCCTTCAAGCCAGGACCTTCAGCATGCACTTGGACGGTTTGCAGCCGAGTGTGAAGCGGTGGGGATGAAAATCAGTACCTCCAAATCCGAGGCCATGGTCCTCAGTCGGAAAAGGGTGGCTTGCCCACTTCAGGTTGGTGGAGAGTGCCTGCCTCAAGTGGAGGAGTTTAAGTATCTAGGGGTCCTGTTCACGAGTGAGGGAAGGATGGAACGGGAGATTGACAGACGGATCGGTGCAGCTTCTGCAGTAATGCGGTCAATGTATCGGTCTGTCGTGGTGAAGAAAGAGCTGAGCCGCAAGGCAAAGCTCTCAATTTACCGGTCAATCTACGTTCCTACTCTCACCTATGGTCATGAGCTTTGGGTCATGACCGAAAGGACAAGATCCCGGATACAGGCGGCCGAAATGAGCTTTCTCCGCAGGGTGGCTGGGCGATCCCTTAGAGATAGGGTGAGAAGCTCGGTCACCCGGGAGGAGCTCAGAGTAGAGCCGCTGCTCCTCCACATCGAGAGGGGTCAGCTGAGGTGGCTTGGGCATCTGTTTCGGATGCCTCCGGAACGCCTTCCTGGGAAGGTGTTCCGGTCCCGTCCCACCGGGAAGAGACCCCGGGGAAGACCTAGGACACGCTGGAGGGACTATGTCTCCCGGCTGGCCTGGGAACGCCTCGGTGTCCCCCCGGAAGAGCTGGAGGAAGTGTCTGGGGAGAGGGAAGTCTGGGCATCCCTGCTTAGACTGCTGCCCCCGCGACCCGGCCCCGGATAAGCGGAAGATGATGCTATGCTATGATGCACTATGAGCACCAGATTGGAGCTTAACATGACTTTTTATGGTTTCATTGCACATGGTGTCTTTCAGTTTTATCAGTGTAGCTATTACTTTTAATTGCAAATGAGTAGAACTTATACAGCAGGTTTGGAAATGTGACTCACACATACATTGTCTGGCTGCAACCAGGTCTGTTCTAAGAAACAGTCTTATGTCACGTTTCCCTTGGTGGTTTACCCCAGTATTTTATATTCAATGATGTAATGTAAAAACAGACAATTTCATTTTCAACCCTGCTGCATATTCAGGTAGGCCTATTGTGAACTCCAGAGAAGTTACATTGCTAGTTTATTATGGCTGTTTAAATTGAGTTTTGGTTGGGTTTAACATAGAATTCAGGTGCACATGGTACTTAATTTCTTTACATTTCATTTGAAATTTGAAAATCCTTTGTCAATTACCCTCATAATTACAGACTACATGTTGTGTAGACAATTACGTAGGCCATATTGAAATTTAGGTACGCATGCATTCGGGTTTACAAGGTTTGGAGATCACTTTTGGTTGATACATGGGGCGTATAAGGTTTGGAGAACCATTTTGGTTGTTGCACGGCCAAAACTGTAAGAACTACTGCAGTGTAGTTCTGAATCACACTATTTTTTGTTCATAGTTTTTCTTCAAAAAGGAACTTCAGAACTTGTTGACCAGTCTCTGCAGCAAGTTCAGACGAGAAACGCCACGTTCTTCGTTTAACCTTTACTAGAGAAACAATAGACATAGGATGTCTTGGTGTTAGGTTCCGTTCCTTTGGAGTAACTCATTGCCTTCATATAATGGTGCATACAATACTACTAATAACATCAACAGTGTAATATTTTAACAGCAATACCGATGGCAATGAGTAAAGTACGCAGTACCAAAACCCCTGCTGAAAGAAACAGAACCAACTGGTGGAGGCGGGTGGGTTCATGCAAGACGACCAGCAGAGTAGCCTGACCGACTAAAAATAGACCGCCATATTAGATTAGGAATCTTGAGACTTGGGTAGGAACAATCCAGACGTCACTTGATGCATCGCTGGGCCAATGCCCACTCAGGTTCCTTGGCCCAACTAGCTGCACTTTTGTTTATTAAATGATACACTTTTACAAATATTTCCAGAAAAGCAACTGAGGGCATTAGAATTGACCAGTAATATACAAACTGTTTGTGTTGCACAATGTTGTTTGCAACAGAAAGAATACAGTTTAACTCGTAGGATGATTATACTCTTTACAAATCTTTATGTTCTTCACAGAAACTCTAAGATGGTTAATGGTATGAGTATGCACAAAAATGTGGTTCCAGTCACACGCAAGCATACATAAGAACACACAAGCATGCAAACACACACAGGCACTCACACATGCACACACACTCACTGGGAAGAGACACCCTGCACCTCTGTATCAGTCTGTATTATTGTAACTTGGAGGTAGAGCTATGCTGGCTTTAATTGTGTCTTGGAGCAACTCTCGTCATCTCTGGAGATCTCATTACGTGATCCACAAGCTGTTCAAGTATGTACATACAAACCCTATTCACTTTCTTAGCACATCAACCCATGTACAGCGCTTACTGGGATGAGATCTCTATTACACTGCACTGCATTGACATTATACCTAGATCATTTATGGTTGATGACGAAATTGTGCATAGTGAAAGCTTTGAGAAACAAGGAAAGGAACCAGGTAAGCCAAGTTCTGCCGGCCCGTGATGAGAAGGGATGAATATTGTTGCTCCTGGTTGGATTCGATCTGCGGTTTCTTATGTGGCAGACTATGTCTTTAAACCACTACGCTCTATAAACAGTGCTGTTGCACATGATACGTGTGTGGAGATGTGGTGTCTGTTTACTTCTGCATTGTTAACTCAATTTGTCGAAACTTCACAGATCTTGAAACTAGTTCACTACATTAGCTACCATCTCAACCAACATCAGGTATAAAAAGGTCGCTACATTACATTCAACACGTTCAATTCTAAAGAGATTACTGTAGTTGGCTAGCTAATACATACAGTAATGAAAATGACTCCAGTCAATCCATGGCTGGTTCCACTATGCTATATGATCTATGCTATGTCAATCCAAATCGAGAAGAAGTTGTTCGTTGTAGGTCCAGTTCGTCCATCGCAATGTAACCACTGAAGTTGGTCAGCAAGTCAGTCAGGCACTCACTCACCCACTCAATATGTTTGTGTGTGTGTGTGTGTGTGTTGCACACCCCTGTTTTGAAGCTAATAACTGTTTAGTATAAATTACATTTATAAGAAAAAATGACACAAAACAATTGTACAATAACATTACTAAAGACGTGTGTTCTTCCAGGTTATGGTAACATCCATTTCTCCAGTAGATTAGACAGGTTTCATATACGTTTTAACATGTTCTTTATTTGTTACAAACTCACATTTCTCGAGGCTCTCCTTCAGAGACTGCAAGTTCGACTGCAGATGTTCACATAAGCACATTCTTTAGAACAACAAACCTTTCAATCTGCAGCCCTCCGTTTGTGCATTTACGTGTGCCTCCACCATGCGCACAAAGAACTCAATTTCCCAGGAAGTGAACATTATCAAGGGTATAGGAGCTAATTAAACCACCCGGTGGCCCCTTCCAGCAAGTGTGCACTGAAGCAGCCTCCACAAGCGAAGGGGAATCCCATAAGGCACCATATCATTTCTGGGCTTTCGCAATTTCACGCAAAAGAATAGAGAGTTGTGGCAAAATATGTGACAGGCATTTATGTCTGATCTTAAAAACAAAAAACTACTTGGTAAATTAGATGTTCAGTTGTAAATGATTTTCAATCATTTTGAAGATACGATTTCTACATTCATAAATGTATCATTCGTGTTGACGCGTGTTGATGCATTTATTAAACTCATAATGCTGTGGAAGTCACTGGGTTTTGACAGCAACACACGGACATGGAGGGCATTCAGAGCAAGTGAAGGGGATAGGCACTAATTAGAGATTCACAGGGTTTGTTTTATTGAAATTCAGGGAGGGCAGTTGCAAGTTGCATAACGGTCTCGAATGTTGCATATAGAAAAAAGAATGGAGCACAAGTGATTTCTATTCAGGCATGTTTGTACTACATATCATATTTCTGCCTGAACATTTGTGAAAGGGTATGTTACTGAACACAGCTCAGACTCTTCCAATGTCACCATCATACAGGGAAGTACCATGGAACAAAAGGCAAACAAAGGACGGAATAAATTAAGAAAACTTGCAAAATGACTTTTAACAACCCCATGAGTGTCTTATGATACACTATTCTAGAAAACTGCGGTGCTTGTACCATTAGTCATTGCCATGTAACACTATGTCTAGGGTTCTAATTGGCTGCAGAGTCATTTTAGATCATGGATGGATTATAATTATTGTTTTGGGCTTTTAAAAGTAGACCAATGCAATAATACATGGTATATAAGATCTTCAAAGTATTCTCTACAGGATACATCGGGCTTATGTAAATGTTTTAACACTCATTAAACCCTCATTAAACTAACGAACTATAGTTTATCAGTGACTCACAAGCTTCTATTTTCTGCTCCATCTCATACATTCCAGTTACAGTAGGTTTCTGCCATCAATGTTTCTGACAAATGTCTGATTGCAATGACAAGCCACCTATCTGTGACCAGACAGTTGTTTGCAATGTTCGCAAACAAATGTCACAGAATCTAATAGCAGTGTGACTGAATGTTTTCAACAATGACTGCTATAAGAATCCGAGTGATGCACTTAAGGCATTAAAAGATTATTACTAGCATGGCAATGACAAACGATCTGGTTCCCTGCCCATGAGTGCCATGTGTCTTTGTTCATCTGCATTATTTAGCCCCACACCGCTGCTCCATCAGTCCCCTCTTAACCACCTCTCAGGAACGCAGGCCATCACTCATTGTCTAACATGTGTCTATCTGGGAATTGAACAAGGATGTGTTGGACCACCCATCAAAACAAATAACATCCAATTACCAGTGAAAAGTGGAAGGAAGTTGTAGTTTCCACAACTGCTTAGTGCTACAACTATCAATGTTTCTAATCATTTTACTTAGTAACAGATAGCTCAAAATGACATCAACGTGAAACTAAATATAAAAGTTGCAATATGTAGATGAACAACTAGATAGTGGTTGCACAAATTGGTTGTACAACAGACCGTTCCAGTGTTACAATAAAATCTAGCCACACACTTTCATCACTTCTTGAAAAACAAACTCTCCAAGCTGCTTCCTGATCAATGCACTTGGAATTTGTCAAACCGATGCGTGTGTGTAGCTGTATTCAGTGTAATTCTATGTTCCTTTGTGTTTAGTGTCCATTAGTATTTATACTTTTGTGACATTATTCATGTAGTTCAAGTAGTGTTATGTATGAGTAATTGTGGCCAGGTCATCAATCAAATGTCAGTTGGTTCTCAACTGGCTAATATGACTCAATAAAGGAGAAATAATAATAACAAAAACATAACTGGTGTTCTGGTACAGTCAAAATAACTTAGAACCTGACACAAACAAAACCATGGAGGTGGTGGTTGAAATGGCCCCATTTCTCTGCAGACGACATCAAAGTGATCATAAAACAGGCACATGTACTAGCTGATGTACTACTTACGGGAGTTGAACAAATATAAGATATACAAATCAATACTGACCCTGCCCTACACATCAATCGTTTGGTACTGTTTGCTCGCTCCAGAGGTAAATGCATTGTACAGTCCACAGAAAGGGTTATAGGTTGCCACCTGCCCTCCATCTGGATTCTGCCTGACTCCAGGGAAAGAAAGCGTGCAATCAGGATTATGGCTCACCTCTCATATCCCCTTATTTTAAATGCTCACCAGCAACTGTTTATATACAGTGCTATAATTACATAGTAAAATTACACTCCCCAGTCATTATTGACTTGCATTGGGTATGCTTCGGATTTGCTTTTACTGCATGGACTCTTAAGTTATCTTCAGTTGTTTTATTATTCCAAATCCAATAGATACGTTCTACAGTTTTTCACAATCACATACACCGGAACTGGTGCTATAAAAAATATACACCAAAGCATTTAGCTAAATTCCAGAAGGAAGACAAATCCAACCTTTTACATTTACAAAAATCTGGTCAAGAAAAAAGAAAAGACAATTGCATTTTCTGACGGTCCGTAGGTACAGACAGCCTAAAAATATAGCCTAACATGTAGATTGAAATCTCTGGCCCAAGTCAGATACAATTCCTTCCCCCAGTATATAATGGGTATTCAGTATTGCCATTGTATTTTATGCTTCTGTGAGACTTTTGAGGGCAACATTTTAATTATATGCCAGATATACTTTTTGTATATCTGCACAGCAGTAGCCTTTGTTTGGAAAACATTTAGTCATTGTTCATTTTTTCACACACAATGTCAATGCTAATCATATTTTGTGCAACCAGTAAACACAACTCTCTAAAAAACATTGAAGAACTCAGTAATCACGTCAAACAAGATTAAAACGTGTACAATTTAAGACAGACTTTTGTATGCCCTCAAAATAATTGTATTCAAATGTTTTGAGTACATGTTTTATAAACAATTGTTGTATTAACATTACTGAGTAAATGTTGTGAAACCCTATCAATCCACTATTTCCACAGATATATTATGGACTTATAAGTAATGCACTTAAGATATCCAATTGAAGAAACTCAGAGCAAATTTGGGACATTTGATGATGCGACATGCAATGCCGTTGTGGTTCTTATTGGGCTGTTCAACCAGGAGGTCGGGACAGAGTCATTATCAGTGCCGGCTCTAGCCTTTTAGGGGCCCTAAGCTACATTTGATTTGTCGACCCCTCTCCCCTATTGGTCAGGGAGCTCCCAAGTGGTCGGAGGCCCCCTAACACGGAGCCACTTCTACTTTGATTGAGCTTACGTCCTTCAGCCTTGTTGGCAGTAGACTAACAGTTTCAAGTTCTGCCAGAGACCCTTAACATTTTTCATCGTCAGGTATGATTTCTTTTAATAAAAATGTGACCAATTTGCTTTTAGATTTGTAACCTTGTGCCCAATTTCCTCACATAGTCAATCATGGGTTAGGCATGCTAGTTCTATGCAAACTGTCAAATTGCCCTCTCCACTTTCATCTGGCAGACCACATTTTTAGCATGCACGATAACCTATCACTCCTTCCAGACCCAATGTTGAAAAATAAAAACCTTACAATAACCTGGTTGCATAAGTGTGCACACCCTCTTACAACTGGGGATGTGGCTGTGTTCAGAATTAACCAATCACATTTAAACCCATGTTAAATAGAAGTCATTTCACACCTGTCATCATTTAAAGTGACTCTGATTAATCACAAATAAAGTTCAGCTGTTCTAGTAGGATTTTCCTGACATTTTCTTAGTTGCATCTCAGAGCAAAAGCCATGGTCCGCAGAGAGCTTCCAAAACATCAGAGGGATCTCATTGTTGAAAGATATCAACAAAGGACACCATACCCACAGTGAAGCATGGTGGTGGCAGCATCATGCTTTGGGGCTGTTTTTCTTCAGCTGGAACTGGGGCCTTATTCAGGGTGGAGGGAATTATGAACAGCTACAAATACCAGGCAATTTTGGCACAAAACCTTCAGAGCTGAAGATGATGAGGAAGTTCACCTTTCAGCACGACAACAACCCAAAGCACAAAAACATGGCTTCACCAGAAGATTAACGTTTTGGAATGGCCCAGCCAGAGCCCAGGATAAAAGTAGAAGAAACGCACACCTTAGTTGACAAGGTGCTGGCTAAAGGGTACGGAATGGAAACAAAATGAATGAAAAAGCTGCACACTCTAAACTCAAATGCATATAATTTTTTTAATAAGACCAACGTTTTGACAGACACGCTGTCTTCATCAAGGTACAATGAAAAACACTGCAAATCACATGCAAATAAATCACTATTTGTTAACGTGTCCCTGTGGTAAGCACTACGTGGGTGAAACAAAAAGAGAATTAAAGGTTCTTATCTCAGAACATCGTAGCACCATTAGGTGTAAAAACACTACGTACCCTGTTGCTTCTCATTTCATTGAGATGAATCATTCTATTGCATCTCTCCGCTATATAGGCATTGAACATGTCACCCTTCCTAGGAGAGGAGGCAACCTCGACAATTTATTGTTAAAAAGAGAGGCGGCTTGGATCTTTAATTTAAGGACCCTTGCTCCATTAGGTCTCAATATTGATTATGATCTGAAACCATTTCTCTGATTTGTGTATTAATTTTTAACATGGTTTACTCTTGGTTATTGATAAAACTTAGTGCCATTGTGGCCTTTGGTGTATTCCTGTTTGTATATATCTATTTATTTTGTTTCCCTATCCAATTTTGACACACTACTCCTTTATTGTCCAATTAGATAATCTCTCTGATTGACATATTACAAGCACCTGTGTGTCCCCCACAATACCCTATAAAGCATTGGATTTGCAGTGTTTCCAGCCAGTGCCCAGACCTGAATCCAATTGAACATCTGTGGGGTGATCTGAAGAGGGCTTTGCACAGGAGATGTCCTGGCAATCTGACAGATTTGGAGAACTTTTGCAAAGAAGAGTGGGCAAATATTGCCACGTCAATATGTGCCATGCTAATAGATTCCTACCCAAAAAGACTGAGTGCTGTAATAAAATCAAAAGGTGCTTCAACAAAGTATTAGTTTAAGGGTGTGCACAATTATGCAACCAGGTTATTTTGAGTTTTTTATTTTTCCCTCTCAAAGATTTCAGTTTGTTTTTCAATTGAATTGTTCATGTAATAGGTCACATTAAAGGTGGAAAAGGTTCTGACATGATTTTCTTTGTCTCATTCTTTTACATCACAAGAACCTGGTATTTTAACATGGTATGTAGACTTTTTATATACACTGTATGTTTCACAGCTCATTTCTTCAGTTGTCGGCAAGATCTGATGTTATGCCCCAGCGGTCACAGATTGGTTGGTCCTCACAACGCATTAAGGAATCATAGAATACTTCAATGTCAACAAGTATTCTCTTAACTAAATAATACATGGCAAATCAACAAAAACAAATATAATTATTCTGCTCAAGGTAATTTTTTTCACTGATACAACACACGTTCTTTGTGGGCCCCACTTCCCCCACCCATCACACCAATTCTGGCACCACCTCTGGACAGGACTACATCATGCAAATCTTCAAATCTCAGCCCTGTGAATTTCACAGCCCAAACATGTTGTTTTGTCTGTGCCTGTGTATCGGAAATCCCTCTATCAGTTTTTTCTTTCAAATATAATTAATACATACATTAAGTACAAGATAGGCATTAAGTACAGTTTGACAGGGGTTTTTTCCTACCCAAGGCCAGGAGGTTTTCCTGGAGTAGAAAAACAATTAAATTTTACATGATTAGAAAACCTGTAGTCTTATCATGGACCATATTTAAGTTTTTCATAAAGGTTGAACCACATAATACATTTACAGGGCTGGAGTTTAACCTTTTTGGTTACCAGATATGAAAAAAATTACAGGCCCCAGAAATATTTTTATTAAACAGGACCTATGATGTCACCTTCAAACTCAAACTTTGGTCAGACATATAGTGGAGACAGAGTTGGTTGCAGAACATAATGAAATGGAAAGCCTTTAGTACTTTTAGTACTTTTTAGTACTAGTACTGTGAAGTCCTATTGGGTTTTAACGATTATTTGTATATTGCTGTAGGTGGACTGGAAACACAACAAAGGCAGAAAATTGTGCCTAGTATCAAATAACCACCATTATGAATTTGGCTATACATAGGCCCTGGCTCCCATGTAAAATGAATAGCATTGTGGGTAATATTTAGAAATCTTTAAATGTTCCAATGTACTGTACACTAGCTGACATGGCTGTTTTAAAATATTGAATTATTTAATCAAACACAAAGAAAACAAATCATCATAAAAACATTTTATTATCCTAACTGTTCATGGAGAACTGATACCATTTTAAATTGTACAATATATTAATATTATTTAGACATCTTTACATCAGTTTTTATATTGATTACTTGAAAATTATTTGTACATGCTTGTGGAATGGACATTCCCTTGTCAGATGGAAAAAGGCACTTTATTGCTCTGATAGTAAGTGGGGAGCAATACAGTCTAAAGAAAAAAAAGTAAAGAATGTTCTTCTTTATTGTGACAACAGTAGTCACTTTGCATCCTGATTAGTTGAACAGCTTTTTAAAGTGTATTAAATCTCTTATCAGGATAGTGAAATGTCCACAGCAATTCTCCAAAACATAGCCTTAAGTAATTCCACATTGATATGGCAACTGATAAGCAATTTCTTCTTTTAATCTGCTGAAATGCATCAACAAAATAACTCCCTGCAAACTAATCTGCAAAGGGGATTGGCTTTATACCAGAAACACATTGCTGGTCATTGTCAGTGTTAAACCCCCTTAGGAGATGCATTCCAGTGTTTTATTATTCTTTTTGTAGGTGGCTGTTCTGTAAGAATTGTAGAGCATTTCAAAAAGTATTATACAGCTTGCTGTAGGCCTGTGGTACGGTCTCCACGTTTGATCCCAGGCTCAACTAAATATATATATTGATAATATTCTTCTGAAGATTCAGCAGTTGAAAGCTCTGTGCCCTAAGGTGGGGGGGGGGGGCATAGTGCACAGAGGAGTCCATAGAAGAGTCCAAACACTGCGAAGATCGTCTCATCAGTCCTAGCGCCTAAAGCCATCTCCTATGAAATGCTGACTGTCCGTCAATGGGTTAGACTGAAATTATTAGATTTGTTTCAGAAAGAAAGTCTTGCCTCAATGCCTTGGATGCTTTATCCAGTTCCGTATCATCCACTTTTGACCAGAACACCTCTGCACCACCAGTCGAAGGCCAAAGTTGGCATCTTTGGACATCTCCACCTCCAGGCACCGTCCAGTGTCTCTGCTGATGACTGGACCATTCTGCCAAAAAATATGTGAAACAATTCTATTAAAAAACACTGACATTGAAAAAGAGAACGCTCTAAATAACATGTTGTAAACTCAAATAATTATTTTCCTGATGTTAAATAGATAATGTTTATAATGGTTAAAAGAGTGTTACAATTATCCATTCAATATACGCACACTTTAAAGTGGAATCCAAATCACTTATTTTTCCTTCTTTCAGCCATGTGCTAAAAGTGAATCAAAAAGCACTTAAAGAACGTGGAAGATGTATTTGGTTTCAACTCAGTGTGATGCTGCATACAATAGTTACACCTTTACCAGCAGCAACCACCTTTACCAGCAGCAATCACCTATACCAGCAGCAATCACCTATACCAGCAGCAATCACCTATACCAGCAGCAAGCACCTTTACCAGCAGCAACCTCATTATACCTGACATTAACACATGCCTTGTACTGTTACTGAGAACAATTAATTTTAACTTTCTCACTATGTATAAATTACACGAATCACTGATGTCAAAGAAGCTAGAGGCTCCTATCATTGACCAATTCATATTAATACATTTGAGGTTTGTTTTTACCTGTGTAAAATCCCACAACCTTTGCGAAACCCGCAAAACAGAATCACATTTTTTCAAACTGGGTGTGCGGCCTCTCCCGTCGTCAACTAGACATTTTGTATCAGGCAGAAAGGTGGTCGACCCTAAAGGTCCTAACTGCAGAAGGCCCTCCGTTGAGTAACGGGCAAGCTGAAACACAAAGATGAACATCAGACAGTTAAATCGGAAAATGCGTAGGAACTTTAATGATATTGCAGTGAACCAGAAGGTATTTTTATTTCCTACTGTAAATCAGTGAGTAAATTAAATAATTGTATGCCGATACCTAAATCATTTATATGGGGATGATTAATATATAAGCTATATTCCATGTGAATAATAATATACACTTGTAGATAGCAACGTAGTTTATTAGTGCTCAAGATTTTTCCAACCACACATAATTCATGAGAGGGTGTCTGTGCGTCGTATCTGTTATATAAGCGTACAGTAAAGACAACATTTATTATTCATTACTCTGATCCTCTCACAGAAATGAGATGCAAACTGTGGAGGATCTTCAATACAGGCCAACTTGACACTGTGATATTCTGCTCTGCCCCATTGTTCCACAGCCAGGTGTTTTGTGATTTAGGTAACTGTACGAATCACAACGAGGAGGAGGTTGGGTGGGTAATGTTACTGTATGCTTCTAAACTCATACTGTTGATCATCTAACTTGGATGGACAATATATTAGCCTTGCAGCTGCATGGATGGCTGTATATAGCTGCAGGCTGAAATTCCTGGTACCACTCCCTTAAAACAAATACTCAGAGCCGGGAACAAGCCAATCATGTGGTGATAGTTTAATATACTGTAGCTCTAACCGAAGGTGACTGAGATTGCCCTTTGAGCAGAATGCTGCACTTACAGAGATAAAGAGACACCAGTTGGAAAAATATGGAGTGGGTTCACCATTTAAGGCACTCTTGTTTAAAGGAGGCAAAATAGGTTTGAGTTTGAAATGCTTTCATTAACTAGGGAAAGGTCCTGCTGAACCAGGTCCTGTGGCTGATTGTCTTTTCACTATTTCTATTGAAAGTACCTAGAGAAAGTGTTTCATATATAAAAACAGTGTTTAAACCTCATAAAATACACTTCTGAAATAAAGCGTCCAGTGACAATCCGGGAGCAGTAACATTATTCTGCATTATGAAGTGATAGCTGTTTTTCCTCTAAACTAACAGTATGACTTAAACCCTGTCTTGACATTGTTTCCAACTGGCAGCAAGGGAAATAGATGTTTTTTTAATTTTTTATATTTATTGTTTTCATTGATTTTGAATGTTTACTTTCAAAATTTCAAAAACGGACTTTCTAACTAACCAGCGTGTTTTATTGTGTTAGACATCACACCTACCAATGGTAGAAACAATTGCGCACAGCCCAAAGCTAAATAATTGATGCCTTTATTACCTTTTCTATTTTTTTTTTGTACTGCCATTTACTCACCTCCGTGCTTTGTTGCAACCACTCCCAGCGGAGATGGGAGAGTCAATGATCAGAACATGTGTCCCTTGAAGCACATCCAACAGGAGGCTTGTATTAAAATGTGTGCACTCACTATTGTCACTACGGATAAGTGTGTATGCTATATTACTTTATATATTAAATATCAACATATAAATATACATCCTGCCAAGCGGTTCAACTTCTTACCACGTCGCTCAACTAGGAAGTGGTTTTTGCCTGAGTTGCCACGAGAAGTTAATAGAGCACACCAATGTAAGGCAACCTTGTTGGACATTCCGGATAGCGCTGAGCCTATTCGCAGAGACTTATACTGCTGTGCCATTCGAGACCCCCTAAAATCTGACTTATAATTATAAAATAATTCCCAAAACACTGTAAGATGTTTCTGCCAAACCAATCAACCAGTATTCAAAGCATTATATTAGAAGCGGATGCTTGATTATTTTCTTGGCGCAATAAAGTTTGGTAGGGAGCCTCTTTAGCCAGGCTAATTATGACTCCACTAATTGTCTCATTAACACAGGGGGTACAGTAGAGTAAACATGATGTTTGTGTGTTTTTGTATAAGAGGAAGTATTTCAGAGGGAGACCTCCTGCTATGTTAATCCCCCCACTCCTCGCTCTACCACAGAGCAACAACACTGAAATGTGCCTCTCTGTGATTAATGTGTTGTACACCACTTATTGGCATTAAGAGGGGCAATGCAGACATACGTACATGTAAGTACGTTACATGTATGAGCCAAAGGGAGACAGGCTTATGGTACAGTAGCTCTGAACAGAACCCAGCTCATGTCCTCTCCCTATGGGGGGTTGAGAAAAAGCAGGAGACCAGTGTGAAAGGTGTGTGTCCCAAATAGCACCCTATGCCCTATATAGCGCATTACTTTTGCCCAGGTACTGGGACCCTGGTCAATGGTACAGTATTGTACCATTTAGAATACAAACCTGACTATTAAAACACCTGTCTGGGGACTTTAGAGGCTTGTTAGCATAAGTGGTGCTAACATTTTTTGTCTACTACACTATGTGTGCTGTCTACTACAGCACACATAGCTGGGATTTCAGCTGTAATGAGCCAGGCTGGGTGACCCAGGGTACAGTTACAATAAGCCCAAAATGGACAAAGAGAACAATTGTAATCCTGGTTTTAAATAATATTTACAGAAGGCATAGGGGATACACACAGGCTAATTTATAAGAGGTGCAATAAAGATTCATTCTTCACAACTAAATATTTTATATGTAATAGTAGCCAGTAAAAATCCCATGATAAAGTTCATGACTATCTTTACCACTGGGCTTTGTTGTGGACAATGTAAGCAAGGTTAATAAATAAAAATGTGAGGGACACTTCCCTTGCACCATGGTCTTTTATGGATACATGCTTTAACTGGAAGCCAATGAAAAGTGTGCAAGAGTGAGGTGAAATGAGAGAACATGGGAAGGTTGAACGAGGCAGGCTGAGGCAAAAGTGAGTTGCAGTAATCCAGCACAAGATGACAAGTGCCTGGATTAGTGCCTGAGATGTCAGTTAAGGTCGTACTCTAAGAATATTGTAGAGCAGGAACCTGCTGGATTAAATCTCCACACAGACTTGCAGAGAACATTGTTGTCACTGGTCACATCAAGATTCTTGGCAATCTGGGAGGGCGACACTGTGGAGTGGCCTTTTATTGTGGCCAGCCTAAGGCACACCTGTGCAGTAATCATGCTGTCTAATCAGCATCTTCATTTGCCACACTTGTGAGGTGGATGTATTATCTCGGCAAAGGAGAAATGCTCACTAACACAGATTTAACAAGATTTATGAAAAATATTTGAGAGATATAGGCCTTTGGGGTAAATAGAGAAAGTCTTAGACCTTTTGATTTCAGCTCATGATAAATGGCAGCAAAAACAAAAAAGTGTTGCGTTTATAATTTTGTTCAGTGTATGAAGGTACAGAGGAAAACACAGTTAAAAGGTAGAGATATAACAATGAACATTTATTGACCTCTGATTCATAAATGTAGTCAAAGTCCACAGACTATTGTGAGGAAGTTCATCAGCAATTTTTTTTTTGCAAGGGTTTTAGTTCAGTTGGCTTAAAAACATTAAAACTTTAAAAATGTCATTACGTTGTGTGGACAAGCATAGCACATTAATTGTTTTAATCTGATTGTTCTTTTTCCATTTGTTTATGTCCCTTGAGGTTAAGATTATATGACATTACTGGATTGCATTCAGCTCTCTCTGGAGGAAGCATGGCCAAAGCAAGCCAAAGTACAGCAACTTTTTAAATATTTGTATGCAACTGATAATAAACATGTTGTTCTGCTTCCTGATAGGGGAAAAACAACCATCAGTAATATTTTCATGCCCTGTTTCTCCGGCATAAGTTAAAAATGTTTGGTATAGGCACAAGTAAAATTGTCACTAAGCCCTTTTCCACCCGGAACTCACAGGACAGCACCTCGTGAACAATCTCCAATGGAACTTCCATGGCTTTCTAGAGACCATGGATTAGAATATTGAAACAAACAAATAACAAAGCACAAAGATTTTTGCTAATGAATTACTTAAATTGACAATATTGAGCATTTTTTATTTAAAATAAGTATCATACCAAGGTATTGTTTTGCATGATATAAGAATAATGATGAGAAACTATCCATTAGTAGAGAAAGAAGGATCCTTCACAACCAACCAATATCGAAACATTCTGAATATTTGTTGTAAATATACCAGGGCCCAAATCTACTAACCTGTGAAGACATTCCATGGCAGGGGTAAAGAATAGCTTTGTCATCATCCTCTGATCCTTGGTCCAGACAGTAACCACTAGCCTTACTATTTCTCACCTGAAACAAACAAAACAACACAGAAAGACGAGAATACATTAATGAAAATAATGCCCCAAAAATGTATACTATTACAACAATTTATTTAACTATGGCACAAAGTATTATCTCAAATGTGTGCTGGTGATACAATATATCAGTAATTTCAATTTACACAGTCTCTGTGTACATCAACCCCAGGGAAACACAATGACGAAATGAAAACACGTTGTTTCATCGCATTCTCATTGAATTTTGACACAAACAGCATTACCAATGAATCCAGTTTGTGAATCTACTTTTTTCACGTCTTTATTTCAGGCATTTTATGCTTAAATTGATTGGAAAGTGCTAAAAGACAGATTTTGCTGATAGAGTAGTGGGCCATTCTTGAACCCAAGATGCAACAATACATGTATACTGACCCAGACCGCTGGACCTTCCCCAGATCACCCCAGGATACTTTTTGAACCTTTAGGTAGCAATTCTACATTTTGACTTGAATACACAAATGTATAACCTACTGTACAACCTCATATAGAGGGGAAATCTATGCTCAGCATAAATATTTCAACATTTTAATGAATTTGGTGTAAGCCTATGCTCTCAGTATGTCAAATTAAAAAAGAATCACCATAATTGATCTGCTAAGTTGCATGTCGTAACACTTCATAGGTTTGTATGCTGGTTACATTTTATAATGCTAATACAACCTTTACCTGATTGCCAAATCAGTCAGTAAATGGAAAATGTACATGTCTAGAACACATCCACCTGGCTATATCATCATGACAAGCCATATAGCCTATATTATTTAAATTTCCTCAAAGTGCACATTTTGTCAGTTTCCACATGTCCCAAAACTTTCCCAATGCAACCTGAAGAAACACAGCTTTAGGCTGGAAATGTGATATTTTCCAAGTTGAATATGGTTAATTTAACTCCCAAATTCACTGAAGTGAAGGGGTCTGAATACTTTCCAAAGACACTACAACTGAGAAGAATATGTGGAAAATACACATGTAGAAAAATACACAACAACTACACTGCTCAAAAAAATGAAGGGAACAGCTAAATCACACATCGGGTCTCGATGAATGAAATATATTAAAGATAAAAATCTTTACAGTACATTGTGTAATTTGTTGAGATGAGAGGACGTAACAATAGTCAGTGGAAACCAAAACCACCAACAAGTGAAAATCAAAGTGAACAACTGAAATCCCAGGCTTTTCCAACTTGCATGAATTTCATGGCTGCAACTCATAATGTGACTCAGTAGTGTGTATGGTGGGGGGTGTGGGGGAAAGCATTCACTGCCAACAACGTCTGGGCATGCTCCTGATGGAATGGCGGATGGTGTCCTGGGGGATCTCCTCCCAGACCTGGATCAGGGCATCAGTGTGCACCTGGACAACCTGTGGAACTACTTTATAGCGTTGGATGCACCAATACATAACGTCCCAGAGGTTCTCAATAGGATTCAGATCTGGGGAATGTGAGGACCAGTCAATGGCATTAATGTCTTCGTCATCCAGGAACTGCCTACACACTCTGGCCACATGAGGCCGGGCATTGTTCTGCACCAGGAGGAACCCAGGACCCACTGCACCAATGTAAGATCTGACTATGGGTCTGAGGATTTCACTTAACAGCAGTCAGGGTACCTTTGGCTGGCACGTGAAGGTCTGTGTGACCCTCCAAGGATATGCCTCCACAGACCATCACCGTCCCACCGCCAAACCGGTCATGCTGGACGATGTTGCAGGCAGCATAACGTTCACAACGGCCTCTCCCGACTCTTTCACATACTCATTGTGAACCTGCTCTCATCTGTGAAGAGAACGGGGTGCCAATGGCGGACCTGCCATTTCTGGTGTTCTCTGGCGAATGCCAATCGAGGTGCACAGTGCTGGGCTGTGAGCACCACTAGAGGGTGTCGGGCCCTCATGGAGTCTGTTTCTGACAGTTTGGTCAGAAACATGCGCATCAGTATCCCGCTGGAGGTCATTTTGTAAGGCTCTGGCAGTGCTACTCCTGTTCCTCCTCGCATAAAAGATACCGGTCCTAGTGTTCAGTTAATGGCCTTCTACGGCCCTGTTCAGCTCTCCTCGTGTAACAGCCTGTTTCATGGTGTCTCTTTAATGCTCTTAAAACTGTACTGGGAGACACAGCAAACCTTCTTGGGAGAGCTGGACTACCTGTGCCATCTGAAAGGGCTGCGGGTACCGCCTCATGCTTCCAGTACTGACAATTAACAAACTCAAAACTACAGAATAATCAGCCAGTAAGGATAATGAGAGAGCAATTGTCTGCACCACCACCTGCAAAACCATTTCCTTTTGGGGGGTTGTCCTGCTGTTGCCTCTCCAGTGCACCTGTTGTCACTTTCATTTGCACCAAACCAGGTGACATTGATTACCTTGTTAACTGCAATAATCTCTCTTTCCCCTCCTCCTTACTCAACTGACAAAATTTGGTATTGCCTATGATTTTGAGATAAACTGCCATTGATTCCCTCTTTTTCTGCATTTGTTCACCATGTTTCTATAATACATCTTCTTACTGTTATGAAATCGCACATCTGTCTCTGAAAATTGGAACCTGACTTGCCATTCATAGAACTGAATAACCAGATTAAAATGTGGATAAATGCCATTTGTTCAGACTTGAGTCTTAGTGTTTTCAAATAACATATAAAAGAAATGTACCAGTTGTAATAAAGTGAAATTATAGAATTGGAAATAAGAGTGTGACATTTTTTTTCCAGACACTGCATTTCAGATTAGCACAATTAAAATATTAATACCACTGCCATATTTCAATTTTCCCCACTTCTAAAATGATGAATTGTCTGAAGTGAAGTGTAATTTGCTGTTTCTGACGCAAATACTTTCATGGATTGAATGTTAAACTAGTAATCACTTTAAGATGGAGGGGGAAGTTGAATTGATCATAATACACATGTTGATCATGGATTTGGCTGGCCTGTGTCAAACATTAGCAGGGTAACAATCTCTGCCAAAACGAGGAGATTAAATGTGATGAAATCCATATAATTATTTTTGTTACAATTTTCTCATCTTGTCATACATCTTTAACGGCCATGCTACCAACATTTTATTTTCACATTGTAATGAGTACATAAAAATGCTTTAAAAACTGAAAGGAAAAAACACCAAAACTTTTCTGATTGGCACTATCATTGGTCCTACCGTTCTGAATGGTCCTACCATTATTAGGTTGGGCTAGAGATGGAACATACACAAAGTGAGTGATTTTAGGAAAATAAATTATAAAATTGCTAATCTTCATTTGAAGATTTCATATTGTACCCAAGCCCAAAACAATCAGATAGGGATCATAAGCTAATAAGTGTTTAATTAAAATGCATTACAGACTAATTGCATATAATCTTGTAGTTGCACTGTGTTGCTATGGAAACATGATACCGTTACCATTTGAAAACTAACTGTTAATTAATGTACAGGTTTTCCCTTAAACATATCCCAGGAGACGGGTAGTTATAAAGACATCAAGTGGTCCATGAAACAACCACCTGATGTTCAGTGAATACATTTTTGTTTTCAGTGGGGTAATCATAGTTCTGTAGTGCAGAAGGGGTGAAATACACTGTCACTGATAGAGTGATTGTGTATAGAATGTAAATATTGCTTGTGTAGTGTGCATGTGACATTAAAGCAAACACAGAGACAAGAATGTGCCAAATAACTCAACTGAAGGCTGAGGAGAATAATTCAAGGAGTTGTAGTTAAAGTCTTGGTTTATAAATGAATGAGCTTTAGGCATACCAAATGGATGTTCTTATTCTAGGTAGAACACAAATGTCATTATTTTCAAACACCCAGTATTGTAAAGATATTCCAGTGAAAACATTTTTTTGTATTATGTTGTTTGTAATAAAAACAGAATCTGGTCCACAAAGCCAGTTCCAATCTCATTGCCACCGCCTAATCAGGGACTTATTTAAACCAGGGACACCAGATGGGTGCAGATAATGATGTGGTAGAATGGAAAACCAGCAGGCTCTGGCTCTGGTAGGGTAAGCTTTTAATATCCCAGCCGTGCAGGTATTCCAGGCAAAATGCAGGTTGTGTTTGTATTTTTCTCATGAAAGCTTTTCATGATGAAAAATGATAACCTGCATTTTCATTCAATAGAAACATATTTCAAACAAACATATTTTGCTTTGTACTGTATCCCTATTTTTGATAGTGAATAGTAAAAAGTAAGTAGTGAATGTCTCACCTCCCCATACGTAATGGTGTTATTGTAGATGCGCATCTCTGGGTAAACATGCTCCAGATACCACTGGAAGCTTTGACACTGCAGCTTTTTTCTCAGGGCTACACGTTCAGACACATCCCCAAAGTCAACCCCTGGGTTCTGTTAGCAAACGTGGAAAAATCATTAAACCACAAAATCACATTTCCTTACCTGTACACTAAGCAACATGCAATCTCATCTCAAGGCTATTGCAAACAATGAGCGTGACACAACCACCATTCAAAGTTGCCTTAATGGTATGATTTTATGGGAGTGAAGATAATATGTCATCTTTTGACTTTACACAATGAAAGGCTACAGGGCGAGCCTCCAAATATTGCTGTACGTGATGTTTGATCATATAAACACTGTCCATTACATCCAGTCTAGCCTGAGCCAGCCAAGTAGCTAATCTGGGGTCATAGTTTTATCACACTGAAGGTGTTTTAAAAAAACTTCTTTGCTCCACAACATTGTTTCAATGTACTGATTTGTGCTTGGGTGCACAAGAGGCAAGGTGTAGTGTGAGACAGTTTGATGTCAGACTAAAACGACCAATGGCTATTGTGCAGGGAATTTCTCACTTTCTTGCTTGTTCTAATGGAGGCAACCTTTGGAGGCTAAACATTCCACCAGATCTTCCAAAACATTTGGGCATGAGCTTAAGCCACATGTAACTACACTTGTATCTGTTACAAAACTATTGATGTCTCAAACAACTAAAAATAAATAAAAGGGAGCCTACGAGAAGAGGTTGTGTTTGGTTAAGAAATGGGTGGATCGTGTCATGTGGGACCCTCTTTGTTCTTTCATGAGACAATGATAGTACGCTGTGTAAATTCTAATCAGCTGATTAATTATGAGGGCTCACGGCCCTGCCAGGCAGCGTTGGGCATGGGGGTGGCATCCCAGATTGATGTAGGGAATGCCTAATAACTGCTCTGCTCTGAGCACTGTGCCCTGGCCTCCACAGCAGACATGCACTGCCTCAATAAGAGAAACCGTCCTGAACTTAAAAATAAATGTTTTCCCTTTTCCTTTCTCTAGAGCCAGCCATGGTTGTATCAGCCATATTTTAATATCTATGACTAATGAACACTGGCATTACTCTCAGATATTTTTACTAGATGCATTCCATTTGGGAGAGCAGTTGTTTGGACTACATGTTGGTGGGAACCATGCTAAATTATAGACCCTACTCTCTATAGTACCATAGATAGTTCTTATTCACAGGTCTCCCTAACCAATAATAAGACTCAATGATTCTATGCTTGGTGAAAGGAATGGGAAGTAGATTAGTTATTACATTATGCATTGTACTGTATATAAAATAAAACTGTAGTACCATGAGACAGGGTGTAATATAGCACATTATGCCTGGTATTAGGGAGAGATATAATATTGTCCGGCCAATACTTCTGCATTGGGTCGGGTCAACCAATGGGAATTGGTTCTCAAGTGACTGACCTGATAAAATAATGGGTAAATAAAAATGAATAATTTAACAAATTAGCTTTTGGACACATTTACAGAGTAATTCGTTGTTCTGGTAAGTTTGTGGTATTGTAAATTTTTTTTTTTTAGCAAAGTAAATGTACACAGAATCCATCCTTCTGCTGCCATCAGCAGAGGTTACATCATCAATGAAGACAAGTGATCCCGTTCCATTGGCAGCCATGCTGGCCAAAACATAACAACCACTTCAACATACCTGACAGATGAGGTGGTATGCCACTGTTTCTGCTCTATCAATTTTTATTACATCAATAAGACCGCAAAATGCAAAACTAAGAATCAAGACTAGATATTAATCTCTTGTGCATTTATTAAAAATGCAAAAAACACACATGTCTAATAAAAACAGTTGTGAAGCCAACTGTCCAAATATTCTTTACAATTTTCTTTTACAATTTGTAGTTCACCAGAATTGGGATTCAATTAAAACTTTTAGTCTGCACTTTTAGTCATTGTATCATTTTCACAGTCATTGTATAATTTCAAGAAAACAAAGCCAAATACAACAGCTTGAATACCAAGCCAAAGGAAAACAAAATGTGCATTGTCCAAATACTTCTGGAATATATCAACATAGAGATCATCTCAGTAATGCTGCCCATGCTGCCGTAATGGCACAGATACACAGATTCATATTTTTTCGTCATTTTTGAAGTCTGCCATCTTTACTGTTGCCTTGGAAACAACTGAAATCTCTGACGTTCTATGGCATTTCAAGCCAATTGGTAACTCAGACTTTCCATCCTCAAGGTCAATGAAAACGTGATTTCACCTTGTCTTCTTCAGAGTTCCCAGCTGTCTAGAAAGCATCATGCGCATGTTTGCAATTATGATAAGGTTGCGAAAACATTGTCACCGGCCGCTGTGAAACTCAAAACTTTTATAATAATACTAGACCTAGCAGTTAGTATTCAACATTAAGATTGTTTAATTTATTGCTGAATATAGCTGTTTACTATATTTCAAACTCATTTCAAAGGCCTTTGAAAGCAATTACATCTAAACTGTGTATTAAATGTAAGGCCCCCTTATTCATTTGGTTTCAGCTCTTTGCTATGGTCCACCACTCAGAGCCAGATGTCATGGTACATATCTCACTGAGCCTCTATGAAGGCTGAGTGTGATGAAATCTGAATTCTGAATTTCCATTGAGGCCTATGTCTCTCTAGAGGAGCCCTACCCAGCATGCAACAGGAGGAGGGTCTGAATGAACAAGTGCTGAGGACGGATTGTGGTTGCACAATTTCCAGAAATCAAATTTGGAGGAATTAGGCACTATAGGATGGTTGGACCGATTTATATGCAAAAGCCCAGCAATATTCTTGTGACCAACTGCATTGAACACTAGGCATTAGCTTGTGGATCTAATAGAAGTCTTCGGGTGTCAAGCTAGACTACTCATGTGCTTGGCTCATCAGACTAACTCATGTTGTCTTACTATGTTTGCAACGTTTCCCAAAACCAGTTTCCATCCCAGAGTTGGGATTTGTTGATGCTTTACCAAGGTTTTAGGCACAAAGCCTTGACTAACGACAGTAGCTATATTGTCCTATTCTACTTCTAATTAGAATAGGACAATATAGCTAGGTTACTTAGGATGCAAACCTCATTCATTGTCTTCCCTCAATGTCCTGCTGTAAAAATAATGTATACTAGGCTGTATGTACCTTAGATATAGGTTGATTTTAAATGTGTTGGAATGTCACCATATATACAATAAAACAACAAAAATCCAGCATTCCACAAGGACATGTTGTATAATGCAATTTTAACATAATATTGTTTTCCGGTGTAAAAACCAAAGAAATTAAATAATAAATATACAACTCTGGAAAAACTTAAGAGAACGCTGCACCTTTTTAGCCCTTCTGTTCCTCACTAATTTCCTCACTTTCCGACTTTTTTGGAAAGGAAAGAAAAAGGTGCAGGGGTCTCTTAATTTGTTCCGGAGCTGTATGTTTAAAGGGAGAAATATGAATTGGCTGAAAAGAAAATCCCATGAGCACCATATGTGGATTTGGATAACAGAAGGATAATAATGGGCTTTAGAGTATCCTGCTATTAAATTAAGTGACTATTGTGTTACAGTATGTTGTTTGTTCTGTACTTAAGTTACTCAGAAGCCTCTAGGTTTCTCCATAGCTGGCTCTAGGTTTCTCCATAGGTGCCTCTAATTTTCTCCATAGCTGCCTCTAGGTTTATCCATAGCTGCCTCTAGGTTTATCCATAGCTGCCTCTAGGTTTCTTCATAGCTGCCTCTAGGTTTCTCCATAGCTGCCTCTAGGTTTCTCCATAGCTGCCTCTAATTTTCTCCATAGCTGCCTCTAGGTTTCTCCATAGCTGCCTCTAGGTTTCTCCATAGCTGCCTCTATGTTACTCCATAGCTGCCTCTAGGTTTTCCATAGGTCTGGTGCTGTGAGATTATGGTTCCACTCACATTCATGGGGATGTTCCAGGCCATGTAGACGTGGGACTTGTACTCATCCATCCAGACCTCGGCAGCCCGCAACGCATTCCTCTTGGCATAGTAGTCAATGTCATTGTTGTATGGCTTCTTTGTCCGCTCGATGTGTGCAACTCTGGCACACGGGAGCACCTCCATGCTTCCTCCGCACTGCCACACCTAGAGAGAGAAGGCAGCAGAGGGAGGCTACAGTCAAGGCAACGGTATCAGCAGGATCTCCTGTTATGGCTTGTATTGCTGCCTCCTTTTTCTTTTCACAAAGGAGGGCGTTTGCTTGATGCAGCAATTAAGTTCCACAGGCTATTATTTTCTGCTGAAGTGGGTAAAAAAAAAAAGGCCTGAAAAATGGTTCTGTATGGGATTGGCAAATAAATATGAGTGTCCCTGGAGAGCTTCCTGGGACACACAGTAACCCTGACACTGGATTGCTGCTGGGCAGTGTTTGCGTGTACTTAAGAGGTAATACACAAAAATAGGCAGTCATCCTGTAGAAGAACGTCCATTACTGCAGCAAATATTGATTCACTACGGGCCTGAAAAATGCAATGACACTCAACTGTGACCGACTCAATACTGAAAGTAGGGAAATAGTGACAGCATTGTAGAACGAATACGAGAATGAATTCTTCCAGGTTATTGGAAAACAATTCCAACCTAATACTAACACTTGCCCCCACAAAAATGTGTAATATAACCACGAAAAGAGAGAAAGAGAGAGAGAGACAGAGAGAGAGTGAAAGAACACCTTTTCCTCCTTTCTTTTAACTGCAGAGCCACCAGCACACTCAACTCTTAATGGTAATTTTCACAAAACATGGCATACGTTCCAAACCATTAACATTCCGCTAAACCCAAAATGGATCTGAGGCTCAGCAGTCAGAGACAGACAGCTCACCATACCTGCATGTCACATAAAAATACCCAAAGAATCCATGAAGCTCGATCAGTCAAAGATAGACTATCAACATTAAAATGACATGAAAATGATGCATCTTCTTGAAGTAAACAACATTTAGACTAGGGATGACTTCATTCTTTTGGAGGTGTAATACGGTATACTTGATGTAATGGTGACTTACAGCTAATGTTACATATTTTGCATTTTTATGGACTTACACTACACCAAACCACATGCAATGCCGCATGAAAGTCCACTGAGTGCATTTAAGTATGAAGCAGAGCAGAAGGAACTTGAGACAGCTGGAGAAATGTAATTGCTCAATTTCAGTTGGTTGATGGATTCCTAAGATGCATTGTGTTTCTTCTCAAACCTTTTTGTTGGTGAGGGCTGAATATATTTAACCCATTTCATTGAGCCTTTCACTGAAGTGTGAAAGAAATGCTTGCAAATACAAAACATTGGGTTGGCTGCATTTCTGATGCAGAAAAGTGTCTCTGCCCAAAAAGACTGCATGGTATAATTGTTCATCTTGTACCTCCCTACACATTACGAAGAGGTATTTAAACAATTGTTTCACAAGCACTATACATATAAATAAGTATTCAAAAAAGCCAAATAACGTCACAATAATAAGCGGGTCGGTGAAATTCATTGGGACAAGATGCTGGAACCACTGTGCCCCAGAGCCATATGATTAAAGGGTACCATGTTGATGGTAATCAAAAACATCAAATATTAATGAAGTCGCTGTTACCATCATTTACATGTACAGCAAGTAAAGTGTTTGTTTAATTTAATATGGATAAAGGCATTCAAATCGGTAATACACACCTATTCTGACCCAGTTGTGAAGCCCTTTGTCATCCTGAATCTACCACGCTCAATGGCTGCCTTTGATAAATCACTTCCATAATGACGCAGATTGTGTCTGATCTTCTCTTAGATTAAACAGCCATGAACCTTGGAGTCACCCTGGACAAAAAAATTACTCAGACCGTATACCATTACTTGCTCAATCAACAATCCATTTGAGAATATGTGGAAAGAGTTGAAAATCGCTGTTCACCAAAAGTCTCCATCCGACTTGAAGGAGATTTAATAAGGTTTCCAAAAATAATTAGCAAAAATTGCTTAGTCCTGGTGTGCAAAGCTGTTAGAAACCTATCCACATAAGACTCATGGCTGTAATTGCTGCCAAAGTGCCTGTAGCAAATACTGATTACAGGGGGTGAATAATTATGCAATCGGTTATTTTCTGTATATTTAATTAATTTAGAACAATTTGTAGATTTAATTTTTCATTTTGACATTATGGACTGATCGGTGGCAAAAATCTATTTTGATTTCAGATTGTAACAAAATAAAATTTGGAAAGGTCCAAGGGAGTGAATATGCTTGCGACTATAAATCATATCTGTAACCCTATGAGAAATTAGAATTTTCATTTTGATCAAACAGTACTGTACTGTACGCGCAGGTTCCCTCTCTTTCTCCAGATTGTGATACATCCAAAAACAGCAGTATCGAACCAGTCTTGTGAATTACTTTAGGTACTATGGAGTTCCAATACGCTTGAAGTGACAAGAGAAGAAGAAACACACAGACAAAACAGTATGCTTGACTGCTACTGCTAAAAGATGTTTTCCAGAGTTTTGGATAATTTCAGACAGTAGTAGCACAACTGGTGGTCCAGTGCCAATAATGGTCCCAGTTTTAGGTCTATGTCTTAACCCATTTTGTATGATACTCTATGTTTACAACCCAGAATTTATTTGAAATGTTTACAATTTGTCACAAAACCAATTCATAACATATTGTACAATTCTGATGTGCTAAATATGCCTAAATGCATATTTAATTAAAGTTTAATAATAGCATAGAACGTTTGGACAAGTGGGGGTTAAATCCAAGGCCGTATCTAGGATCGCAGAAATACTAAAATCATGCAGCAACCCTCCCAAACAAGAACATTTTGAGTTCCAGAATTTCAATCTATGCATTTTCTTTTGTTTTATAAAAACAAAACTCATAAGTATCTAAGCTGAAAACGACCTCTTGAAAAAACATCTATAATGTTTTATAGTCTTTATGACTTCAATGTTAAATGTATGCCAAGAGAACAATTTCTGTTCTTTGATCACTTGAATCAATACAAAAACACTCAACATTGAAAATCTGGGATGTGTCTGCAGTCAAGAAGATTGGCTATAACGTCTGTGCCAATGGCCTGTCCCTTTCTCTGTCTCTCCTATCTGGACATCTCTGACATGTATATTTGTGTTAATTATAAATACATTGTATGTGTAGATTGTATAACTTTATAAAAGGACCTGCATGCGAACCAAGAGAGATTTTATGAAACCAAGATCACAGATGTGCCCGGCTTTATTTCACAACTCACAAGTCATCACCTGCAAGCAGGTGGTAATCTTCAATTCTACAAAGCCTTTGCTTTAGGGTTTAATCACATCATCACATTTATCACGCATCATTTAACAAGAAATGAAAAATATATGAAGGACATGACCGCAACGTCCTCAATGGTTGATAAAGGCCAGGTTAAATCAAATCAAATAGTACTTGCCACATTTCATTTACAACAAATGTTAACTAAAAGTGAATACTAACTATTGTTTTGCATCAGTGAGCTGATGAAGCTGTTAGGTAGTGAAAACAAAACGCAGGGACGTTTTAGCTGCACAGACCACTCCACTTTTCACCAATCTTAAATTGCCTGTACTATATCTAGTATTTGATGGCCCTTGTTGCTTGCCATTGTGTTCTCTCCCCATCTTCCTCCAATTTGAGTCACTGTGCACACTGGTATAATAGCTGGATCATTGCAGGTATTTGCCAGATACATGCTGTATCTTCTGTCTTCTAAAAATCATTACCCTACAGATAAACTTCCAGCTAGGTCTTGGTTGGAGTCGGTACATGTTCAATGTGTAACTTTTACACTATAAAGGACACCACTGGGAAATGGATCCCTAAATTTGATGTCTATTTAACCAGAGGGAAATAATTTTAATCAGAATACATGTTTAATTCATGTTGGCCATGTGGTTTCTAAAAGTGTGCTTATCTAATATTGTCCTTTGTGTGTGTTCTAGTAATCAGTCTGTGCATTGATGCACAGTGACGATGTGACCTTTGCAGCATGAGAAAGAGACAGAGCGTGTCATAGTTAGTCAATCAGAGAGAGCGAGAACAGGTGGCATGCTCCAGGCCAGTGCCAGACAAAGGAAGGAGCAGACTGCTGGCTTCTCATGTATGTCACGTCTGTTCCAGGATGTCTTATCATGCTGCTGTCACTCTCTGATATGTTTGGAGGTCTCTGCCGGGGCATTAGCAAAAACACATCAGACCAAATGCCCTCTTATCCCTGGACACAAAAGGCATAATGACGACGTGCTGATTGTGCATGGGTTAGGTGGATGACACATTTACATCAGGCTGAGAGAGGTTTTCCAGCCCAGTTCGTGCCTGATCTGCTCTAATAGCCAATAATTGATCAGCAGGTGCCTCATCAAGTGACGTTAAGAAGTGTTTTCATTACCAGAGTAAAACAAAATGTATCCCAAAGATAGTGAGTGTGGTTTGTGCCTTTCCCTGAATATGACTGTTGATTCTTACGGCATCATAGCAAGGCTGTCAAATCTGCATTACCTTCTTCTTGAGATTCAGATGGGTATCTGTATAAGCACTTGGTGTATGTTGGTGTAAAAGGGATTTATAAAATACATCTTATCGATAGACTATTAACTTATTGATTAAGACAACAGCCATGTACAGTTTCAGGGTGAAATTGGTGACCTACAGAGAAGTGTTACAAATATGTGTAAACACCCTGCTATGAATTTACAGGAATATAAGGACATCTGTTTGCATATAGACCTCTTTAAAAACAGAAGAAAGATAATTCTCATCTCCTAATATTGCAGACTGTTTGATTTAGTGTGGTAATACAACTGCTAATTTAATTGTCAATGTACTTGAGGTTAGGAAATTGATGCAGGAGAATTTGGGGGATAAGCTAAGCTCTAGAGAGTTGCTGGAAACATCAATCGTAAAACAGCTGTAGATAGAAATTGAAACAGCACCATTTTACAGTATTGCTACTAATCTACCATTAATGGAGGAGTCTACAGCAATGTTGTGTTCATCGGAAGATCTTTTATGTTAGAATACCTCAAGCTAATGTGACGCGCGAGGGTTGCGAGTGCGTAAAGCTAAAGTAACAAAACAACAGCGATACGAAGAATCCCGTTTCAAGGCTTTATCTTTCAATGAGCACGGCACCCCACAGTCTTCAAACATACGTAGACACAATAACCTGAGGTGCGGGTAAAAACCAGGAACTAAATAGTCATCCTAATGGCTACCTCAAAACAGGTGTGTGTGTGAGCGGTGCGCTGCTGCCATGTTCTCCTGCCGACGGTTAGTACACCGGTGAGACGAGCGCCGGAGAGGGAGAGAGCACACAGCGCCACGCGGAGCAACTGTCACGGCTACTTAGAGAATGTATAAATAAAATGAACATTGACATCAAGGCCTGTCCCTCTCATCTACCAGTCAAGAAGAAAGGAGACTAGTAAATGAGATAGAGTGAATACTAGGTTGGGATATCTAGCAAAGTCTGACAGACAGAAGGTTGCTTGAGGTCTAGCTGACTTGTGTGCCTCATCTTACTTGGCAAATGACTGATTTAAAAGACACTATACTACAGGAGACCTGTCTGTCCCAAGAAAGGTGATTTTGAGCGTGGCATGGTTGTTGGTGCCAGACGGGCCGGTCTGAGTATTTCACAATCTGCTCAGTTCCTGGGATTTTCACACACAACCTTTTCTAGGGTTTACAAAGAATGGTGTGAAAAGGGAAAAACATCCAGTATGCGGCAGTCCTGTGGGCGAAAATGCCTTGTTGATGCTAGAGGTCAGAGGAGAATGGGCCGACTGATTCAAGCTGATAGAAGAGCAACTTTGACTGAAATAACCACTCGTTACAACCGAGGTATGCAGCAAAGCATTTGTGAAGCCACAACACGCACAACCTTGAGGCGGATGGGCTACAACAGCAGGTACCACTCATCTCCACTATAAATAGGAAAAAGAGGCTACAATTTGCACGAGATCACCAAAATTGGACAGTTGAAGACTGGAAGAATGTTGCCTGGTCTGATGAGTCTCGATTTCTGTTGAGACATTCAGATGGTAGAGTCAGAATTTGCCGTAAACAGAATGAGAACATGGATCCATCATGCCTTGTTACCACTGTGCAGGCTGGTGGTGGTGGTTTAATGGTGTGGGGGATGTTTTCTTGGCACACTTTAGGCCCCTTAGTGCCAATTGGGCATCGTTTAAATGCCATGGCCTACCTGAGCATTGTTTCTGACCATGTCCATCCCTTTATGACCACCATGTACCCATCCTCTGATGGTTACTTCCAGCAGGATAATGCACCATGTCACAAAGCTCGAATAATTTCAAATTGGTTTCTTGAACATGACAATGAGTTCACTGTACTGAAATGGCCCCCACAGTCACCAGATCTCAACCCAATAGAGCGTCTTTGGGATGTGGTGGAACGGGAGCTTCGTGCCCTGGATGTACATCCCACAAATCTCCATCAACTGCAAGATGCTATCCTATCAATATGGGCCAACATTTCTAAAGAATGCTTTCAGCACCTTGTTGAATCAATGCCTTGTAGAATTAAGGCAGTTCTGAAGGCGAAAGGGGGTCAAACACAGTATTAGTATGGTGTTCCTAATAATCCTTTAGGTGAGTGTACAGTATCCCACAAAAGTGAGTACACTACTCACATTTTTGCAAATATTTGATTATATCTTTTCATCTAACAACACTGAAGAAATGACACATTGCTATGATGAAAAGCAGTGAGTGTACAGCATGTATAACAGAATACATTTGCTGTCCCCTTAAAATAACTCAACACACAGCCATTAATGTCTAAACCGCTGGCAAAAACACCCCTGAGTGAAAATGTTCAAACTGTCAATATTTTGTGTGGCCACCATTATTTTCCAGCACTGCATTAACCCTCTTGGGCATGGAGTTCACCAGAGCTTCACAGGTTAACACTGGAGTCCTCTTCAGGTTAGAGACCTTGCGCTCCGCCACCTTCCGTTTGAGGATGCCCCACAGATGCTCAATAGGGTTTAGGTCTGGAAACATGCTTGGCCAGTATATCACCTTTACCCTCAGCTTCTTTAGCAAGGTAGTGATCGTTTTGGAGGTGTGTTTGGGGTTGTTATCATGTTGGAATACTGCCCTGCGGCCCAGTCTCCGAAGGGAGGGGATCATGCTCTGCTTCAGTTTGTCACAGTACATGTTGGCATTCATGGTTCCCTCAATGAACTGTAGCTCCCCAGTGCCGGCAGCACTCATGCAGCCCCAGACCATGACACTCCTACCACCATGCATGACTGTAGGCAAGACACACTTGTCTTTGTATTCCTCACCTGGTTGCAGCCACACACGCTTGACAGCCTCTGGACCAAATAAGTTTATCTTGGTCTCATCAGACCTTGGACATAGTATCAGTAGTCCATGTCTCTAGTCTGCTTGTCTTCAGTAATCTGTTTCCGGGCTTTCTTGTGCATCATCTTCCTTCTGGTACAGCCATGCAGATCAATTTGATGCAGTGTGTGGTGTATGGTCTGATCACTGACAGGCTGACCCCCCCACACCTTCAACCTCTGCAGCAATGCTGGCAGCACTCATACGTCTATTTCCCAAAGACAACCTCTGGATATGACGCTGAGCATGTGCACTCAACTTCTTTGGTCGACCATGGCGAGGCCTGTTCTGAGTGGAACCTGTCCTGTTGAAACACTGTATGGTCTTGGCCACTGTGCTGCAGGTCAGTTTCAGGGTCTTGGCAATCTTCTTATAGCCTAGGCCATATTTACGTAGAGCAACAATTCTTTTTTTCAGATCCTCAGAGAGTTCTTTGCCATGAGGTGCCATGTTGAACTTCCAGTGACCAGTATGAGGGAGTGTGAGAGCGATGACACCAAATTTAACACACCTGCTCCTTGTTCACACCTGAGACCTTGTAACACTAACAATTCACATGACATCGAGGAGGGAAAATGGCTAATTGGGCCCAATTTGGACATTTTCACTTAGGGGTGTACTCACTTTTGCTGCCAGCGGTTTAGACATTAATGACTTTGTGTTGAGTTATTTTGAGGGAACAACACATTTACACTGTTATACAAGCTGTACACTCACTACTTTCCATTGTAGCAGAGTGTCATTTCTTCAGTGTCACATGAAAAGATATAATCAAATATTAGCAAAAATGTGAGGGGTGTACTTTTGTGAGATACTGTATCTACCCTATGTAGCCTATGGCACAATATTCTACTGTACATCGTGCTGTACAGTAAAACCCATGCTGTGATCCATTCTCATGTAGATTCCAGTGCCATCCACCATATGTTTTTGGACAAAGCAGGTTTTAATCTAGCAAAGAGAAAGCATGGCAGTAATGCAATGGAGCAGAGGGCAACTGCTGACATCCTGGGTCAGCGTGAGAGCAACATCACCATGTGTGACACAATTAGTCAACAAGGAGGGTCACATTAACATGGCCTTATTGGTCCTTACAACAGGGACCGATTGCTGGTGTTTCTCAATGGGCTAGTGCAAAAGCTAAAAGAAGCAGAAGATGAAGGTGAGGGGACTCAATCCAAATATGTCATAATCTGGGACAATGTAAGGTTCCACCACAGTTCGAGAATAGTTCCAAGCCAATCCCAATATATGTTGAATGTATTTTTCCCATCAAATGAAATTGAAAGTAGAAACAACGCTTAATACTTATGAGGTTTTCAGCTATTGAGTTTCGATATAATGTCCATCCGAGAGTTTTTCCTTTTACACAGAGAATGCGGGATTGTTTCAGTTCTGTTTCAGGAAAGAAATCGGCAAACTATAATATGGTCGTCATTTATGCGTAGAAATGCTTACCACAATGTTCATGGCATAGGCAATTTACACAAAATATTGTGGCAGACAGAATTGCAGAGGGGAGTCTGAATGAAGGTGTTCCGGGCCCGTCCCACCGGGAGGAGACTCCAGGGAAGACCTAGGACATGCTGGAGGGACTATGTCTCCCGGCTGGCCTGGGAACGCCTTGGTGTCCCCCCGGAAGAGCTGGAGGAAGTGTCTGGGGAGAGGGAAGTCTGGGCATCTCCGCTTAGACTGCTGCCCCCGCGACCCGGCCCCGGATAAGCGGAAGATGATGATGATGATGATGAGTCTGAATGACGTGAAGCATGTGCCAGTTGGACATCACTTTCCAGCACGGACATGGAGACATAGAGGACGAGGATCATACAATGTTTTTATTCAGTCATATTATGTCTTTGTTTTGGTTATTTCTCGCCAATAGACACACTTTTCTATCACAAAAATTAAATACCAATGAACAAGATATGATCGAGAACCCAAAAAAGTTTGAGGCAGAACTCTCTAAAATGTGTACCCAAGCAAGCATCCTACATCAGGACCATAAAGTTGCAGCGCAAAAACATTGTAGTGCGTGAATGCTATACTGCCCCATTTATACAAAGCAGTGGCCGAAAGAAACTGGTAATATAAACTACCTCCACTACTTTGTTGACAGGCTTTCCTTTGCATACCTTTCATATTGAAAAAAAAAAAGACACCAAATAATTCATGGCAATATCAAATTTGTGTTATTTTAGGCTCTGTGTGAAAGGGGTATAAGAGTCTGCAAAGATGATTTATTCATAAGATATTGCTTTTAGAGTTGGTTTTGAGTTATATTTTTATTACATTCATTACATGTTTACAGTATATAAATATCGTAATACTATAAGATATTTTGAAGAAAAATATAGGTTCTAGGAGAATGTATTTAATGTTGTGAGAAAATATTTCTTTTTGCAAAAACATGTTAAGAAAAATTCTGTGTCAGAATTCAGAAAAATGCACAATTCAGAAAAACTGTAAATGTTTTGAAAAAGTTAATTCTGGTTGGACATAAGCACTAAACAGAATAACAAAGTCATTAGCTCCTGTTCAACTTCTGGTCATAAAATATGATGGTAGTTGGGCAACGTCGCCAAGGGCCTTCTCCCATTGGCAATTGCTCAAATCACATTAGACATTAAAATGGAATAGTACAGGGGTTGAGTCATACAAGAACTATACAGCTCTCCCCAATCTTGCATACAGTACATATCTCCAATTAGCATAAGTAGTAGATATGAGTACTAACTATCATATCTATATCATATAAACATTTGAATAATCTTGAGACCTAATTTTAACCAAATATTCTAGCCTTAGCCTAGTTTCACTTCATGACCAGCCATGTGTCACCCCAGTCAAAAAAACTATACAAAAGTATATTATTTGAGAAGCAAAAGTGGTACTTTAGTACACTAAACTAAAAAGTATTTAAGTACTATTAAAATCGTAATAAACATACTTCACTGTGTTAAAATGGACCCACTTATTTCATACTTGAGCATACTTATAATACACTGAAAAAAATATATAAACGCAACCCTTTTGTTTTTGCCCCCATTTATTATGAGCTGAACTCAAAGATCTAAGACTTTCTCTATGTACACAAAAGGCCTATTTCTCTCAAATATTGTTCACAAATCTGGCTAAATCTGTGTTCGAGAGCACTTCTCCTTTGCCTAAATAATCCATCCACCTCACAGGTGTGGCATATCAAGAAGCTGATTAGACAGCATGATTATTGCACAGGTGTACCTTAGGCTGTACCTTAGGCTGGCCACAATAATAATCTAAAATTAGTTCAGCTCATGATAGAATATCTGCCCATTTAAAAAAACACTGCCTATTTAAAAAAACATAAAGTGAGATCTTCTCCCATGAAGCTGTGTGGCTTTATGAAGTGAAAGAAATGCTCAACACATCTATATTATATATGTTTTTGTGATAGACTGTGACTTTGAAGATTCAGTAAATTTGAGAACCACTTGTTAAGTGTGGACAGCTAGCGTTCAAAGCGCTGATTGATTCACTCCTTTGTGCAAATTACATTTTAATTGCTTCAGTGAATAACAATTAAGGCAATCATAACATCAAATATTTCCATTAATGCTTTAACATGAATAGTAGAACATGTAACATTTCCTATAAAGCCTACCGATACTGTTTAGCCACAATTATAAATAATCAGTGGTTAAAGCATTATTCATTTGGGCAATTGGTATTTTGTCAGTATTCCTGTTACTCACGTGAAATAACACACTGGGTAGACCATCATCTAAGTTGTTGAGAATGACAAGGATACCAGAAAGCAACATTAGGTGTTGCAAAGGCCGTGCGTGTAGATCCCAGCCTTTGCAATACTGCATCTGACTGAATGAGATGCGTGAAGTTTCAAAGCTTAGTTGGACTACCCTCCTCCAGTAAACTACAAGCTGTCACTTAAGATGTATAACGGCTAGAGAATATACTTTGAATAAAAGTTAATGCAGAGGAGAGTAAGTGTGTAAAAGGTTTGTTTTTGAAATCTCTGGTATAACCTTTGTTACATTAAATTATTAAAATAATTTTGCCAAATACAACAACACCAAAATCCACCTAAATGAAAAAATAAAAAGAGAATTTAAAAAATCTGTCATTACAAAAGTGATGCAATTTAATGTTTGCGAACGCCAGAGTTTAAGTTAATGTAACTGCAATTTCATAGACAGTATGATGGTTAATTATCTTCAAGGTTTTATTTTATTTTTGCATATTAGGCTCAGAAAACAGAGGGTTAGGAAATTAACAATAGGTCTTAAGGGATCTTAATTGCCTTGTCAATGTGTGTTTTAAGATAGGTGTAAGCACAGTCACACTTGAAAGAGGCCTTTAATGAAGTTTATGACTCATGTAGATAATGCGAATTCTGACAAGTTCTACCTAATTGCTACTCCCTCTGGCCCTGAATGGGTAAGAGCTCTTAAAACTTTGTCAGGTGCTACAATATGTTTTGAGAGCCACATAACCATGGCAATATCCAAAAGGTATTCAGCAATTTCAAAGACTTGAAAATAAGCTTTATGGGCTGTTATTCAGAAATATTTGTTATGGTTAGGACAAATTGGATTCACAATATTTGATACAAATTTTATTTTTTTTTATTGTGGGACATAACTTTGACACCCTGTTTAAATAAAACAAATAATGTTTCATTACAGCTTTTAAAGAGGATTTTTTTGGTAATTACATTGCATTAAATTCAATAAAATGGTTTTACTCTGATGGGCAATTCAAAGAAATTCAAAGAAGTCAATCGTGTCATGGTCATAATGGGTGAAATATTTAATATGTTTTTACTTTGATGTTTGAATACAAAATTATGTAAATCATTTGAGTTTTACAAGCTGGGGAATCTGCTAGAATTTTTAAGTATGTGTGAAAAGAGTTCTCAGATGAGCCAATATTTTTTTAAACATTAGCCTATATACAATTGACAACTCAGAAACAAAAAGTAAAGCAGCAATCAGGATTACACTGTAGTACTAAATCACATAGGGCCAATTTTGCAAAAACAGATTAATCCTAGTTCTAGTCAAAAATGTTCCTCTCTATAGGGTTGAGCCGGCAAGAGAAAGGCGCAGGGATGTAGTCACCCTCGGTGCATTGGGAAAGAAACAACCCCAACTCCAATATCCAAGACGTCAACCACAAACTAGCTGGGTGTCAATGAGATGCTGGAGGACCTTCCAGTCATGGACGATGGTCATCAAGGTAAACAAACACAAACATGTTCAGTATGACCCGGAGTACATTGTTGAGCAGAGCCAGGTACAAAGCAGAAGCATAGGTCAGTCCCAATGGCTTTACAACACATTCATATTTGCCCCTGGCGGTGTTAAAATCCCCCTCCTGGATCCAAACCAGGTGATAAGCATTCCAAAGGTTGAGCATGGAGAATGTGGTCGCCCCCTAAAGCAGCTCAACAGCAGTGATGAGCATCAGCGGGTACCGGTTTTTGATGGTGATGTTGTTTATAATCTGGTAGTCACCTTATTTATCGTTCTCCACAAAGAATCCTGTCCCGGTGAGAGATACAGAGAGCCGAATAATTCCAGCGCGACTCCATTACTTTGGTCTCTGGACCAGACAGAGGTAGTCACACCAGTGGAGGTGAGGTTCCAGAGTGGCGGTCTCTAGCGTAGTTGTAAGGCCACTGCAGAGTGAGAGAGGTGGCCCGGAACCTGCTGAGAATTCAGCCAGGACCCAGGACAGGCCGGGGGCATCCTCCAAGCCTTGGGGTGTGCTGCACAGACCTCAGACATCAGGCATGACAGAAAGAACTCCAGCCCATAATGGAAACCATAGTCCAGTCAAAAAGGGGATTGCATTTTTGGACCCATTAGTGGCCTAGAACAACAGGTATGTTGGGGGAGCTTAGGGGCAAGAACTAGATCGCCTCACTGTGGTTGCTAGAAATGTGCAGGCCAACTGGGACAGTAATGGGCCTCACCCGGCCAATGGGATACAGAGAAGGGATGAATGGGGATCCCTAGCCGCTAGACAATGGCAGAGACTATAGCAATCATTGGCCCAGGAATCGATGAGAACCTGGAGTGAGTGAAATTGGGATCCACAGAAAAGGGTAGCGTGGAGCAGGGTGTGTGTTGATAGAGACCAGGGGGTCTCGGTTTGGCCCCACCAGCATACCCACAACTACTGATGGGCTTTGTCATTTATCGTCCAGGTTGGTGATGAAATGAGCAGGGTTCCCCCAGCACAGGTCTCTGCGGCTTTTGATCCTCCGCTGCAGCACTGCAGGGGTAAGTCGTGTCCTACCCAGCTGCGTGGGTTCTGGAGGTGAGGGCTCATCAGTTCACAACCATTCTTGGAGGGGCTCGGGTCATTAATAATTATGATAATTAAGGTTAAATACAAGGTTAGTGGTATATGGCCATTCAAAAGGTCAAAGGGTTTCTACGTTGAATCCATGGGCTTGCCAAGTAACAAAAAATTATGCTAAATTACTAAAATGTAAAAATGAATCCCAAATCCAGCAATGTGGGGGGAAAACATTCCTGTCCAATGTGGCAGCCCCCAGAACATTGGCAATTTGCAGCTCCCCATAACTCTCCAATTTAGAGGGGGACTTTGATAACAAACATCTTGATATGATGGCTTTGTTTTCTTTCAGGCTGCAGTAGATATGCTTAAAGATCCTGCTGTTTCAAACAAGGTACCATTTTCAATGAGAGGGAAAATAATACAAACATGTTGGCTATGGGATTTTATCCAACACCAAAACCTTTTACAGCTCTGTGGCTAAATACCATGCTGTACCGTGCAAATTGCAAACTGCAAATCAACTGTTTTTTGGTTAGTTGATTAAACAAAAAAGGTGACACACATTCACCTGCCCTGATCACAGTCAACACAGAGATATTTTAGACTGAGAACATAAAGTAATATAATAGCATGAATTAGGACTGCACAATATATCGTTTCAGCATGGACATTGCGATGTATGCATCCGCAATCACATCGCAGAACGTGCGATTTAGTAAAGTAAACATATATCAGTCTACAATATATATATATATTTTTTTGAAATGTTAAACTAGCATTATATATCTGTCTGATATAACATTATTTACTCCGATTTATGGCTTATTGGCTACACAGTATATTATTATTATTATTTTAAACACGGTTAGCTGCTGCACGTGGTTGACATGCAGGCTCTGCTTGGGTGTGACGAAATGATGAGCGAGGAAACCGACAAAAAAGACCAAAATGGAGAATTTGGTTACAAAAAGAAATGCATTGTCAATTATATCAGACAGGACAGGATCATGTTGACCAAAAACAAGTACTTTGTCGAGAGTGCCATGCAATTGTTGCCACAACACGAGGCAACACGACAATTTGTTCGATCATTTAAGGCGAAACCACAAACCTTCATATGACGAGTGCAAAGCATCTCAATGCCGTCCAAAGCAAAAATATATTTTGGATGCATTTGCCAGTATTACACCATATGAGAAAGGTTACAAACGGCAGAGAGAAATCACAGATTCAATAACATTTCACATAGCCAAAGACATGATACCAATTAACACCAAAAGAGGGTTTTAAAAACATTATCCGGTCGCTTGACAAGCAGTATGTAATGCCATCACGCAACTATTTTTCTCAAGTTGACATCCCAGAGTTGTACGAGAAATGCAAGGCACAAGTTGAAACAGAGCTGTCACAAGTAGAATATTATACAGCAACTAGGGACTTGTGGTCCAGCCGGACAACGGAGCCCTATATAAGTCTGACCGTACACTATATTAAGGAGGACTTCCACCTGAAAAGTCGCTGTTTGCAAACTGAATTTTCCTAGAGGATCATACAAGTGAAAACATGACAACAGGGATGAGAGAAGCTTTAGCTAATTGGGGCCTAGATGAGAGTCGTCTAGTCTGTATTACAACAGACAATGCCGCGAACATGGTGAAGGCTGCCGCCCTGAAAAAGTGGACCAGATTGCAGTGCTTTGGCCACAGACTGCATCTTGGCAAGTTATGCCCAATTGTGAATTCTATTTTACTACTGTTGCTATTGCTATACTATTACTGTTACATATTTTTACCTAGCAACCTGTTCAGAAATATAACATTTTTAATAAGTTTAATATAGTTTTATTGTAGAGAATGGGGCTGGGAAAGAATGAAGGATACAGACTGTCAGGTTGATACCCAAAGCTCTGAATGCCAGGGCTGATATCCTATGGCATTAATGGTTCATATCTATATATCTCTGCTATCTTTTTTTATGTTTAAATGTTGCATTTGTTTACAAAAGCAAACAATGGAATTAAATGCCCCTATATTTTGGGGTATCATTAAGTAAAATAGTGCTAAACCCATGAGATAAGTTATATGAGAATGAATGTGTTTTATTATAGGTCTTTAAAACATAAAGAAAGCATGCTGAAACTATTTTTTTTTAATCTGTAAATAAATAATTGTGTAATCATTTGCAAAACAGTTTTATGAGCAATTTATTTTTTATAATTTATTAAAGTAAATTAATTAAATGTGTATAACAATAAGTTCTTTATTTTGTCTTTGTTTTTCCCCTTAGAAAATGCAGTGAAAAAGGATGGAGCTGGTGGGTCAATTGCAAGAAGCAGGTGGGTCACTTCTCTCACAGCTGGAAGGCCAGAAGTGCTCTTGACAGAGCCCTGAATGAACTCAATCTACAGTGGGGAGAACAAGAATTTGATACACTGACAATTTTGCAGGTTTGTAGACCTGCACAAGGCTGATCAGCAGGATACTAAAGCAGCAGAAGGCTATAACTCAGGTTCTGTCTGAGGACAGGAAGACACAACATCTAATTCTAACCTGGCAAGATATGGATGTCCTGGAATCTGTCAGTAGGTCACTGGGCACACTGCTGGACTTCACAGATGCACTCTCAGGAGAAGACTATGTTAGTGTCTCATATGTGAAGCCAGTTCTTCACCTTTTCAACACTTTAATGCTGCTAATACAAGAGGGAGACAGACATGACCAAGACCTTGAAAACTGAGATGTTGCACTACATCAACAAGAAATATACAGATGAAGCTACTCAGGAGCTGCTAGATGGGGCTTCTTGTTTGGACCCCCGGTTCAAGATGGACTTCATCAGTGAAGACAACAAGCCCCAAGTCAAGGCCAGAGTGGCATAAGAAATTATGGAATGCAAGGAGGAGACTTCAAGCAGCAGCACAGAAGTAGAGGCTGAAATTGCTGATATGTCCCAGGAAAAGCAAGCCAAGAAGTCCTTGGGAAGTTTTTTTTAAACAGAGCGGAGCTGCAGCAAAGGGTGATTCCTCCCTGACCCACAAAGGTGCTTTGGAAGCAGAATTAAACAACTACCTGCTAACACCTTCTATAGACAAAGAGGAAGATCCACTTACATGGTGGAAAACACAGAGTAAGCGTTCCACATCTTGCCAAGCTTGCCCACAATTATCTATCCATTCCCGCTACAAGTTCCCCCTCAGAGAGGCTTTTCAGTAAAGGTGGCAACATTGTCACTTGGCAACGGTCATGTCTCAAGCCTGTAATGTTGAATAGACTGGTATTCTTGGCCAAAAACCTTACAGTTTGAGTGAGCAATGTATACATGCTTAAAGTCAAGTTATTATATTTTAATATAATTTAGATTTACTATATTATTCTACAGTTATGAGAAGGAAATTTCTTTATTTTACTCTGTTTAGAAAGAAACCAGATTTTATACAGCTGAGAAGTTTAATTTAAATCGGCATTTGTCTAGCCATGATGATCAACATTGTTTTCCTTTGGCACTGTTGCCAAGAAAAGTTTCTTTTAAAAACAAAAGTATGTGAAATACAATGGTTCTGTTTTAATATTTGTTATTCATGTTAAGTTCATTGGTATTTATTAGTTAGGTTTTGCATTTATTATTACAAATTATTTGTTTTATAAACACTATTTTGTTTTTGTAAACCACTCAGGATTGGTGTATAGCTGCTCTTTTTCATTTTTCAAATGGTTTAAATTAAAAGATATGTTTCTGTTTTCAAAAAGGAGGTTTGTAATTTAATTTGTAATGTAATAAAATGTTAAATTCACATGAATTCCCTATTGTGATAATGAAACTTTCTCCGTATAGAATGCTCTGTTTTAACCTGGTTGGAGTACTGAGATAAAGCCTCCTGTAATCTCCTGGATCCCTTATAGACACCACATCTCTTCATTCATAAATTAGCCCCTTTATTTTAGGGTAAGCAACATGCATTATTAATATCATAACATGTTAGATCATTGACTTTAGCCTGAATTGATAGAAGAGTATTACATGAATACAACAGAACCATGTTGAATTAAACAGTGTATTCATTAATTTAATAAATTAAACTACCCAAATTAAGTGAAAAGGAAAAAAGTAATTTTCAGTTTTATTTTTATTTTCCATGAATATGTAGTTCCCTACAAAATCACCCCAATCATTCTAGAATAATTAATTATTCTCAAATAGAGCTTTTCAAGTAATCTGGTGAAGACATCATGTATTTTTTCATAATACAATATATATAACAGAAAAAAGAATATCGCAATGTCAGTTATTTCCAATATCGTGCAAACCTAGCATGAAATATCTACACAGATCAGCCAGAAAACGTGTTTCATCAGACCAGGCCACCTTCTTCCATTCCTCCGTGGTCCAGTTCTGATGCTCATGCGCCCATTGTAGGACCTTTCGGATATGGACAGGGGTCAGCATGGGCATCCTGACTGGTCTGTGGCTATTCAGCCCCATGTGCAACAAACTGCGATGCACTGTGTGTTCTGAATGTACCTTAGTTCAAAATGTCCATAACAGCACTCAGCCAGTAGTAAAATTAACCATTATTTACCACCACTCCCCAGCCCAAAACTATATATGGGCCTATATTGTACCTCAAGCTCAGTCCACTTACCCACAAACCAAAACCCAATTGCACTCTCAATTGTGTACGAGATAAATAGAAACCTCAGTAGTCCCTAAGAGTTCAGCAATAGCCAGGAATTTTCTTTTGTGACATTTGACTTCAATACTCATCTCTGTATAGCGAAGGTATTTTAAATGATACAGTACATTGCAGATATTTTATACATTAAACTAAATATTTAATTTAATATGGTTAATCCCTTTGACACGAAATCTACCTGTATTTACTTTAATAATAGCAGTCAGATTTTGTTGAATTGGTTGAATGCTAAATGAATGAATCAATGCTATTTTAATGTATGTCAAATATTCCTCTTTGTCTTCCATTTGGGACTAATGGTGAGGTAGTTACTGTAGGTAAAACCTACTTTAATGAAGCATAGACTTAATAGTCCTCAGTCCATTAAGCATTAACAGACTGAGTTACTTTTTGTAAATTCAAATAATTGAATGAATGCTAAATTACTGAATGAATCAATGCTATTATACAGTGTATCTCCAATTCTCCTTTGTCCTCCCTCTTGGGACCCGTGGTGAGATAGTTATGTAAAAATCTACTTTAATGAAGCATGGAGTAAATACCTCTCAGTCCATTAAGCCCTAGCAGATTGATTCCGGCCCTCTAAATAATGCACATATTGAAAAAGACAAATGCTTGATCAATATTGCATGGTCTCCCCCATTGTTACCTTTGCACTGTGCCTATTGATGAAAAACAGATCTTTCCTCCCATGTCCTTTCAGTTAAAGGACTTTATCTTTGAGAATTAATCATCCATATAATTGGGAGATGAGTCAAGATAGAAATAAATCCAAGAGAGATATGGTTTATCTGTAGTCAATAGGGATGCAACAGTACAGTAGGCTCACGGTTCGGTACATATTGTGGTGTGTGTGTCACAGTAACGGTACGGTTTCAGTATGAATGACGTCATCATGTTAGAAGTGTTTCCACTCGAGCCAGCCGACAGTGGCAAAGCAATGCTTGCAGACTGTACTTACGGTCCTCTTATCCTTGTCATTGTATTGAACCCTGAATCGAAAATGTTCCCACACAGCGGATTTGAAAGACGGGGGTGCCTCTTCAAATTTGCTTCTCTCTGAACACATTTTAGCTCTGGTCACGGGCAGTGAGAAACCATGATTTCAGTCAGAATGTTAGATTTCAACAAGACACTTGTGACGGTTGGCTGCTTTTCTCCCAACAGAGTTGTTCACGAGGTAGATAGCTAGGTAGTACCAAGCTAGGTAATTTAGCAAGCTATATAGTGGACATTGGCTGTTAAATCTCCTGCAGGTACCATTGGAAAGTGCAAATTCAATCAGAAGTTGTTGGACAACAGCAACTTCGCTTTGTGGTTGAAATCTTTTGAAGGGGAAGAAAATGAAGCCCACTGTGTTTTTTGAAAGAAGTCCTTCAAACTTTTCAAACTTGACACATACACCAATCAGCCATAACATTATGACCACCCGCCTAATATTGTGTGGGACCCCCTTTTGCCGCCAAAACAGCCCTGACCCATCGAGGCACAGACTCCACTAGACCTCTGAAGGTGTGCTGTGGTATCTGGCACCAAGACGTTAGCAGCAGATCCTTTAAGTCCTGTAAGTTACGAGGTGAGGCCTTCATGGATCAGACCTGTCTGTCCAGCACATCCCACAGATGCTCGATTGGATTGAGATCTGGGGATTTTGGAATCCAAGTCAACACCTTGAACTCGTTGTTGTGTTCCTCAAACCATTCCTGAACCATTTTTGCTTTGTGGCAGGGTACATTATCCTACTGAAAGAGGCCAAAGCCATCAGGGAAAACTGTTGCCATGAAAGGGTGCACATGGTCTGCAACAATGCCTATAGCTGGGACATGTCAAAGTAACTTTCACATGACAGGCAGGACCCAAGGATTCCCAGCAGAACATAGCCCAAAGCATCACACTGGCTCCGCCGACTTGCCTTCTTCCCATAGTGCATCCTGGTGCCATGTGTTCTCCAGGTAAGCAACGCACACACACCTGGCCATCCACGTGATGTAAAAGAAAATGTGATTAATCTGACCAGGCTACCTTCTTCCATTGCTCAATGTTCCAGTTCTGATGCTCATGGGACCATTGTAGATGCTTTCGGCAGTGGGCAGGGGTCAGCATGGGCACCCTGACTGGTCTGCGGCTACGCAGCCCCATACGCAACAAACGGCGATACACTGTGTGTTCTGACACATTTCTATCAGTACCAAAATTTATTTTTTCAGCAATTTGATCTATAGTAACTCATCTGTTGGATTGGACCACATGGGCCAGCCTCGCTCCCCATATACATCCATGAGACTTGGGCGCCCATGACCCTGTTGCTGGTTTACCACTTTTCCTTCCTTGGACCACTTTTGATAGGTACAGACCACTGCAGAACGGGAACACCCCACCAGAGCTGTAGTTTTGGAGATGCTCTAACCCAGTCGTCTAGCCATTACAATGTGGTCAAAATTGTGATCCTTGCACTTGCCCATTTTTCCTGCTTTTAACACATCAACTTTGAGGACAGAATGTTCACTTGCTGCCTAATACATCCCACACACTGATAGGTGCCATGATAACGAGATTATCAATGTTATTCACCTCACCTGTCAGTTGTCATAATGCTATGGCTGATCGGTGTATATGGGAATTAAATCTGTGGAATACCATACGAAGTGTGAGGAACTCAAAAACACTGAAAAGCCTTGCTTGGTCGTACCACCGACAACAGTACAACAAGTAACGTTATTGTTAGCAGTAGGCTTACTGCTCTAACAACAGTGGGTACTTCAGTAGAATTGGTGTCCTTAAGTATTTTTTTTGCCTGGGGTGTTGTTGTGAAATTTGTCTTAAATTGAATTCATAGTGGCATTAAAAAGTCTTAAAACGTCTTAACTTTAACTTCCAGAAACTTGCAGATACCCTGTGGGGTGCCTTTAGGGAGGTTTCCTACTGCGATGTCATTGCAAATTGTCCATTGGTTGTTTAAGGGGGAGGGGGTTGTGGTCCTTGCAATTGTCAAATTTTGCAACATCTGTGGAGTAAAGTTTGTCAGCCCTCAGGAGCCCCCTAAAGGCCTGGGGCCTCAAGCAGTTGCCTGCCTTACCTGTTCACAAGCTACACGTCAGGTTCTGTGGATCTGAATCTACAACGTGTGAGTAGTCTGCAGAGCAATAAGCATGTTTTGGTAATTATAGGAATATTACCAGCATATCGTAACACCGCGGTTCAAGTGTGCGTATTGAACCTTAGGGGGCGTAGCGAACGGTTCGTTAACATACCATGTACCATTGCATCCCCAGTAGTCAATACCTAATCTAGGACATCGGACAGGTCTCAAATGCAAATGTACTGTACCTATTTTTCATAATTTATGTCAATCTTCTTCAATGACTCATTATGTTGCCCTTTAAACCATGACCTACTCTAATTGGAAAATTTCCTCATTTAGTGGATCAAATCAGTCCTATTATTTATTTAATGGTCTGTTTGTTATAGTGGGAACACCTGTGGCTGGCTGCTTTTTCACTGGCTGCCTGATGGACATGGGAATGAGGGTGATTTAGCAAGTCATGGCTGGAACTGGAATGGCTGGTGACCACAGATGGCTGAGGCTTAATGTGAGCTCATAATGACAGGCCTGCCCTTTTCAAGGTGACTCTCTATGCTGTGTGTGGGAAAATGGAGGAAAGCAAAGTAAAGGAAACACTACTACAGAGAGATTTGATCTCTCCTTTGGATATAATGATAATAAAATATTAATGTGACAGCGTAAATATTTTATTTACATCTGTTTGCATTTTTGGAAAATGGCCTGTAGGAAAGCATGTCATTGTTAGTTTACAGTTGTTAACGTAGCATGTGAAAAATATAATTTGATTTCAATTGTGCACCCATTTTACAGTATCTACTCTATTGTGCTAATGATTCGGTCAATATAATAGAGATAGCACTTCAACTTTAACTCAAGTTAGTGTAGTAGTGTGAGCACAGCTTGATCTTACAATTTTGAAAACTACAATCCTGTAGTGTATCAGCTTGATCTTACAATCTAACCTTTAATTGAGGTAAAACTGTTAAAGGGAAAACAAATGGTTAATTAAGAAATACATGATTAGCAATCATAGAAAGTTTTGAACCAACTATAATACATAATCTAAAGTACTGTATGTTCCCCGTGATATGAAAACATTCTCCATGATCACAGCTGGGGAATTGCTAAAGTTTTCATCTATTTACACACCTAAATATGAACTATTGCACTGTTGATATGTCATCGATATATTGCTTTCAGCTAGGACGTGGATGCACATGTTCATGAAATGCTTTTAAATATGTAATACATTAATGTACAGTGCAAGTAAGTGGGTAAGTGTGTCCAAACATCTGACTAGTACTGTACGTAATGATGGGGCTTTAGACAAATAGATACTTCATTAAAATATTTATATGTAATACTTTATATATTGATATGTGTTCTTTAGCGGCACATACCTGAGGGGACTTGAAAATATGTTTCATGAGATGATTCATCAGCAAATCCTATGTAAGACTAAAAATGCATGATGCAATAAATGTGTATTGACACCACTACCAGAACTCAGCATTTATATTCTTTCTTATCTTCATTTTGTTCTTTGCAAACTCAGCCTAAGGTAAGAAATATTTTCCTTTTTGACACAAATGTATGGTTCTCAAATTAGATTGTACAATTCACACTGGACTGCAGTGAAAATAAACAGCTTTAAAATAAATACTTTACTGGAAATGCTGCAACTGCATCAATATCATGTTAAATTAACAGCATTTTAGACATATTGAGATGCAGTAGATGGGCAGACAGGGGTAGCTAGTGCTGTACTGAAGGGCAGTTTAAAGGGTAGTTTGCCACGTTCTCCCTCTGGTCTCTAGGCCATCCCATGGGAAAAAAACTTCCGCTTAGCCCAGTCAATGCTTTTTTCTGCAATGATGGAACCAGCTTCCATTAGAAGCTAGGACAACAGTTCCCATCTTCCAAAAGCATCTGAAACCCCACCGTTTTAAAATAATGTAAAATAATTCCACATTATTTTACAAAGCGATACTGGGTTATGAGCCAGAAGGTTGACGGTTTGCCTGTTTCAGAAAGGGGCAGGTGAGGGATGGGCACAGATCTAAGTAACCCTAACCCAGTGGTTCCCAAATTTCTCCTGGGGCCCCAACAGCCATTCCATCTATTAGATGTATCCCAGAGCTAGCTCACCTGATTCAACAGGTAAGGGGTTTGTTAATTAGTTAAGTTGATTCAGGTGTGCTAGCTCTGGGATACATCTAATAGATGGAATGGCTGGGGGGCCCCAGGAGAGGTTTGGGAACCACTGCCCTAACCCATGGTCTAATGTCAATAGTCTTTGTTTCTTACTGTTTTTAACCTATCCTATTGTCTTGAGTCTAAACAAATATCTAGATTTAGTTTTCATACAAAATCCAACAAAACTATTCACTTCTGATTATTGATCCCTGTGGCCTGTAATCCTAGCATTTGCTGATGCTAACTTCCTCTTTCTCTCTGACAACTTCTTACTTGAAAAAGGCTAGCACCTTGGTACTAGACCAGAAAACCTTTTAAAGAGAGTGTTATAGGGAAGGCAGAACACCCAAAAAATTGTTAACACTCCAAAACCTTTGGCTGTGAAATGTGTCTTTCATCGGCAGTCGTGGTGTAATGGTCCTGGGCAGCAGTTTGCTACTGAGAGCTGCCCTGGCTAATTGTTAAACATGTTCTTGTCAATCACGTCCATCCCAAATGGCAACTCTATCTCTGTTTTTTATTCTCTCCCAGTCTCCAGCTTTCAATTAGCTGGCCTCAGAGATATAATAGCTCACTGCAACAGAGAAGCCAATCACCATTCTATTAGAGCATATACAATAAGTATAGCAGTGAAGCAGAGCTAACTGTTACTCAGCCATTCTTATACAGGTATTCGCTGAATGGCCTGTTTGTTTAATGATAATGTGTTTAATCTTTCTCACACAGTGACAAAATTCCTGAAGAAAAGGTAAAAGGGTTTGCGTAGACATTATGATGTAAGCCAAAGAGAGACTGTCCTTGCCTATGTGGGGCATTGCTATTAACTTATTATTGCATTAATCAAGGCAAGTGCAACTCTCCCTGTGCCAAAGACTCCAAGGTAACCTGCTAAAATGACTAAAAAGATGGTTGCACATTTTGCAAAAAATCTCACACATTTGTACTGTATCCATGAATGCTTTTTGAAGAATGGTCAAGGCTCACAAACAGCATCAATCCAGACACACTGAACCCACTCAGACTTGCATAACAACCAAATAATTCAACACATAATTGAATCGCTATGGCTCTCCAAACTGTCTTAACACACATGTACAACACGACTAACTATATCATAATACACATCACTGACCACATCCCTTGCATGGTTGTCGCTAAGCTGAAGACCCTGGGACTGAAAAACGCCCAATGCAACCGTATTCTGGACTTCCTGAAAGGTCCTCCGCAGGTGGTTAGGGTAAGCAACCTCACATCCGGCAATTGGACACCTAACATGGGCCATCCAGGACTGCGTTCTTGGTCTTCTCCTGTCCTCCCTACCGCATGACTCCAACACCATCAAGTTTGTCAATGACACTTGTTGAGATTAACAATAACAAAGCCAACAGTAACCTCTCACTCATCATCAGCAAGCCAAGGAGCTAACCGCAGACTTGTGAATACAAAAAGGGGCGAGCATGGCGCCATCCAAAAGCAAGTCTAGAGCTTTTAAGTTCCACGTCGACAGACAGCCACAGACTGTTCTCTCTACTACCTCACGGCAATACCAGTGCACAAGTGCAGCTTCTACTCCCATGCCCAAATACTGCTCTATGCACACACACACACTAAGATCTGCACTCCTAAACACATTGAGACCTATACATACCGCATACGCTATGCTCACACATGCATAACATCCACACACATACATACTGATTCCACATAGGCACTCATCGCATACACTGCTGATTATTCTTTACCATTGCTAAGGTCTTTGCACTTTATTTGCCTTAAAAAGCCACTGATAAAGTTATTGTTTTTAAATGAACTTACTAGTTTTCTTCAAGAATGAGTGGTCCTCCATTATGCAAATCTGCCATTCTTACAACATTACTTAGGTTTCATTCAGATGGAACCTGACGCTTGTGTGAATCAAACAACAAAACTGAAACATTTGTGTTCAATGAATTCAAGGGTTCTAACTGTGGTACAAATATTTTTGTAGTCAGAATTGTTCAGTCCTGTCACTTTTGTAAGAAGACAACTTTGGGAAAAAGATGGCATTGTCACATAATACAATCCTGTCTTGTGAAGCATGTAAAAGCCATAGGTGAATAAACAACTTACATTTGCTTCTAGCTCAAATATTTGGGGTTCCACAGAATGTGACTTTTATATTTTCCAGTTCTTCTTACTCTGACTGAATAGCATTTCTATAATTCTATGCAAGTCAATACACAAATGGCTAATGGATGGCAGACACACACAGTATATGTATATCATAACGTGATGATGTCAAACTGTCACATGGGCACATAGTGCTAACTAGTCACTTCACCCTAACTAGACCCTAACTTCACCCAAACTACCATCTACTATTCAACTAATATCCCTGCACACTGGTTCTCATGTTATCTGTGCATTATTATAATCTCATCTTCTTATTAACATGATCTCATCTTCTTATTTCATAGTCATCTATTACCTACTAGTTTATTGTCTTTTTAGGAAATGGATCATAAGAATGATACTGTCCAATGGTAACAACTGTTTTGTTCAGCGAATGTGACTAATCTAATTAGATTAGAATGGCTTACTGCAAGCATGGTGCAAAGGTTTGACCATGTGAGCAGAATGAGAAAGTGGGATACACCCGTATAAAACACACCATCCAGTGGGTTAGTTATAACATTCTATAGTGCTGTCTAAATTGAATCTCCGACCCCATGAACCCGCAACTTAGTGACATAGTTATGTTCATTGAACAAAGAAATTGAGTTTAACCTTGGACAGAAACTCAGGGGTGGTATACTGAACACTATAATGAGCATTTAGAACAATGAACAATGTGAAACCTAAACCTGAAAGGACCCTTTACTGTATAACAAGACATGGAGTGTCTGAATGTCTCACACTATTCTTATACCATGCAAATAATGAGGATATGTCATTCTAGTCTCTTTGGAATGATGCTACTATAACAGTCCCTCCATGTACCTTAAGAGGGGTTGAGTTATCAATAAACCAACCAAAATCTATCTTCTCATCCCTCGCCTCTGAAGTGATTTGTTTAAAGGCTGCAAAAACCCCTTCAGAAGCACCATTCAAACGATCTGAAGATTTGAAATGGATGTGATGACATTAAATGGAGGAGGATCTTTAAAGACTTTCTCATTCCAATAAACCCAGCGTTTAGATTCAGAGTGGTTCCACTTGGCTGATGAGAAACATTTTCTGAATTTAAACGCTACCAATTCTTCAACCAAGCCTCTGCTCACATGAAGCATTAAATTCAACACAAAGCAGCTGCAAATAGATTTACATTTTTGTATAGGGCTTTAAAGCTTTTGGCTCGACTGAATATGTGCATTAAACCTTTTCCCTTCCATCTGAGAAACATAATTTATAACTTTGCAGAGGTTGAACATCTCTCTGTTAAAGCTTTTGGTATTGTATCTTAAGATGTAACCCTTAGGCTATAAAACAAAAGGAAACTTAATCATGAGCCATAACAAAGATGGGAATACAGATTTCATAAATAATTTCAGCAGGACTTTCCAAGTGAGCCAGTGCAATTGTAGGCCACAGTCATGGAAGCCAAGGGAAGCAAAGCTTTCCAAAATATGTAACCAATAAAAACAAAAACATAATTAAGAATGTATATTTCATTACTTTTCTGTTTTGTTAATTTGCTTTTGATTTCACAAGTGGATGATTTCTCAACCAGAGAAAAGTTAAACCAATACCACAAAACAGCGGCCCTGTCTCATTATGTGTAGGCATGTATTTCATGTTGTGTGGCTAAAAAGGATACAACTGTAATCTATCTGGATTGATGGAAGTTAATTTGTTTGCCATAACAAAAAGTATTGAAAAAAATGTATAGTCAAATTACATCAAATTTAAAATGTACTGTACAGTAATTGACAGAGATAATATTTTTCTCAGTATGGTGTCCTCAAATGTGTCCTTTCCTAAAAATCCATGCATGCCCTTATTTACTTTTGGCTTTACCTAGTTCACCATATTGAGTAGTGATTCAATTATATCCCATTGTGCTCTGGGCCTGAGAAGTTGGGAGTTCAGGTTCATCACTGCAAAATGTTTACTAGCTGGCTTGAAGTAAGATCAGACCGCAACAACAATTACTATAGCCCCTTAAAGATTTGCAAAATATAGTCGCTAAGACAACAAAATCTAAATGTGTACTATTGTATAAGTCAATACATCTTTTCAAGTTGATAAGGAGAATTAAAGGTGAGAAAAAAAGGTTATTCTAATTGCTCAACACACACACACATACATAATAGCCCAATACATATCATTGTAATAAAGTAATTAGTAATACATGGACCCATATGTTTTTGCTATCTTAAGTCACCACTGCTGTAGTTCAAATGTTGCGGGAATCAAGAAGACAGTTCTTCACTTTCTTTACAACTTATTGATGACTCAATTGTGTGAGGAAATTTATTCAATCTCTCTTTGCATGTGATTATTGTCTTCTAATCTTGGCCATACAAACCCATTTCTATAGGCTTCTAGAGTTTGCAATATGGATTATTATTTTGGGATTTCTTCAGTCATTTCACGCACCAATCTTTACTGCTGTAGGCCAACCGAATATTGGATTTGCAATATTCAGTATTGTATTCCAGCACACTACTCTTCACAGTCCGTTCGACAATCTCAACTCAAACCCACTAGCCTTAGCTGAATAGGCTTATTATCAACTTATTTACCTTCATGTTGTAATATCTATGGAAATTCTCATTTCAAGTCTATAAAATAAATGTGGATATATTTCATTAACAGAATCTCATTGTTCTTTTACTCACCCGCATGCCAAGCTCAATATTCTCTCCTCCATACACCTCCATACCAGGATCAAGTAGGCCGATCTCGCCAAAGTATTCTCTGTCCACCACAAATGAGCAGCCAATCATAGCTGGTGTCCTGGATGAAAAAATAGGACGGCTTTTATAACAACAAAAAGGTCCTTCCTCTGTCTTTGTCTTAATCAGTTTCAATAACATCTTCAATAATGCCACAGGCCACTCTGTTGAAAAGAGTCTTTGTTAAATCAACAAGATTCATAATAATGTCCATATTTCACACAAGGCAATTTGAGTTTGAACAAAGACACTATATATGCAAACTTCACAAATATGCTAGATACATTTTAAGCAACTGAGTCATACCAAATGTCCAGTAGGCAAATTAAAGTAAGGTTGCTAAAATTGAATTTGTGACCTGGTAAAATAAAAAATCTGATTATGTGTCCCTCACATGGCACTTAACCCCAATAGTTCCCAGGTCACTGATGTTAATGATAATGTGTTCTTAGTCAACTTACATAGTAAAATAAATATATACATATAATATTATGGTATGGGGAGGTTCTAAGACTTGCCACACTCATGATAGTCATGTCCTATGCCAGTGGACAAGATGTGCAAATGTTTGTAACAGACGGCAATAATTGTTTGAATGTTAATCTGCTAGTGATGGGACACGCAAAGCAGATGCTTCGAAGCTTGCTTTGAGATTTCAACCCACAGTCTGTTCAAAATTAAAGGGCCAAGTCTTGCAATCGAGCAACAATATCACATGAATTATGACATTTGAAGCTTCGGATCTCATGCAAACATGTGGTACGGTTTTGACAGACATGGCGCTTTTCAATCATGCTTTTATACATATGAAACTATATTAGTCTACAGCCTGAACAAATGAAATTCACAAATTAACTGGTGAATTTTAAAACCTTTGTGCTACACATCATTCATTATCAATAACAGGCGGGTATCCACAATACCTTAGACTATTGTTACAATTAATATCACATCTTAAAGCTGAAGTATGTAACTTTCAAGAACAGGAAGTATTAAGAATATGTCGCTAGACTCCATTGAGGATTGTGTAAAACTGAGTAACGTTTCTTATTAAGTCTACCTCCACCACAAATAGCGTCTATGAACTGTATTGCTTTTGCCACTGGCCGTTTTAACAGCTTATTAGCCAGTAACAAGTATCTACTAACTTCCTAGGAATAATCATAAGAATTAAGCAATTGAAATATTCCATACCAGAAACCATTGCAATATAACCGTATACAGTTTTAGGTTTTAGCTAGCAAGGTTTTCGCCAATAAGGAATAATTCACAATGCGTACTTCGCTTTGTCTGCGAGGAGATACGTACTCGGTAGTTCACAAGTCTGCTTCTCTAACCACTACGCTATTTAACAAGGGGAAGTCACTCAGTCAGTCAGTCAGTCAGTCACTCATTCACTCACTCAGTAAGAGACATTCGCTCTGCTTACACTGTCCGCAAAAAGACATGCAGACACACATATGCTTACCCTCAAAAACTACCTCAGCATGTTACCAAACTTCTCTCTTCCCAGTAAACATTCTATAGATGTCTGGCATGTCCATTGGAGAAGCTCCTTTTACCACACACTATCATTTTCTATATAGTTTAAACCTATTCTTCCATTATCACATTTGCCTTGAAACTTGCTAACATTTTGTATTGAACGTTCCCCAACAACTAAGCTCATGGGTAATCGGTCTCAGTTCTATGCAATCGGTCTCAGTTCTATGCTAAATCTAATGTTGATGGGCAGAGTCTTGGAGGAAACAAGTAAATTTAGTATTTCCAATAGAAATCCACACATCTGACACACTCCATTTGCCCCTTCAGGATCTCTGTCCATTCACATTAAAGTGTCAATAACAGTAATGCAAATAGCTTCTGCAATGTTTGTAATTATTCTCCTGTTTTGACACAGAAAAATCAATTCCATTTTCTAGACTTCACATCTGAACTACTGTACATCAATAGACATAGAACAGAAGCAAAAGTTACAGAACAATCCTCTAAAAAGTTTTGTTTTTCATGTTTTTTTTCTGTTGCATTTGTAATGAATCACTCTCAGGGGCAACAATAACATAACAGAGCCATGCCTAACATTAATTCTGACACAAGACATTGTTAAGACAGAATATTTGTCTCTAGCTGGCAAGCATATTTGGTTGTCATTCACATAGCGATAAGGAAAATTGATTGCCATGTTGTCAGAACAGCCTTATTGAAATATTTCTCAGAGGAGAGGTCTTGTCTCTGAGTCTCATCTTGTCTATGCTCAGCTGTTCTCCCATCTCGTTCCTGACATTGTGTGAAGTTGCAATCATAAGCTAATATGCTTTAATGCCTCAGCCAAAAGACAAATGGCCCATAGCACATAGTTCATCAGTCACCTCCAGTCTTCAGACACAACATCACTTAAATTACTAATCTCGTTTATGACCTGATTTACCAAGTGTGTGTTGTCATGACCTTGCCCTAAACAAATACAGGATCGAAAAAAAGATATGATTCTCTCTGTGTGATTCAGGGAATATTGTATAAAACTCGTCCTAAACATATTAAAAATATATGAAATATGACACACCTGAGGCCCCTAGGAAAAATGTATTATAATAAACATTAGTACTATCATTAAAATTAAAATAGAGCGCCAATACAATAAAGAGTTGGGTAGACAAATATACAGTCCACACCTACTGTATGCAATTACACTAATGACCTAGAATCAAGGTTTCCTCTAGTGCACCGCCGCATCAAAATGAAGATATTCATCACTTTAATTAGGTGCACCCCCCCCCCCCCAAAAGAGATTGACTGTTTGTTGTTTGGACCAAAGACCCCCAGAGCCATACAGTTGACGGCTCTAAGCATGAATAAGTCATACCCAGGACCTAGATATCCATATATCATACTCATCTATAATGGAGGGGTTGCTCAGCTATGGTGAGGGCTGTTACCTGATGGGGGCCGTCTCATCGCCCTTGTCCAGCCACTCCTGAGGGGGGATGATGTACATGCACCACAGGCCCCAGTTGTAGCCATGGGCAGCGTTTGCATACTGCTGCACCTCAAACGTGTTGAACTTGATGTTATCGATGGCTGGGAGGATGACCCGGGTGTGGTCCTCCTTCACTCTGGCCAAGATAGGCTCTGCCCTTTGATAAGAGATGAGAAAGACGTCAGGGTTGAACTGCTATACTGGGACAATGTTACAGGACAACCATCAAACAAACATCCATCAACAACCCTTTAGGTAGAACAGGATGAAAACAGATGTAATTCATACTTGTGACCAGCCATAAAAAGAAAACTACTGCTTTGAGATCTTGCGTTTCTACCTGTCATGTACAGGGCTGCCAGTGATCCTGAATAAAAGCCCTACCCCAAGAGCCTGCCAAAGTCTTCAACAGTTTCTCTTGCTCTAGGGTGCTTTGCTTGGCACGTTTTGTGTCAGAGTACATCAGGCAGTGTACAGCAGCTTTTGTGTGGGTGTCCCCTGGTCATTGAAGTGGCTGGCAACAGAGTTCATGTGTTTGTTCCCTTATTTCGAACTCATTTTGCCTTAGGCTTTCATGTTGATATGCCTTTAGGAAGATATAACCCAGGATGTAAATTATTTTGCCATACTGTCAACCCTGACTATTTAATCAACTGTCTAATTAGATGTGCTTCAGTAGAGCCTAAGAGCAACTACTTACATGAATAGCTAATAGTTACAATATCACAATTTTTAATCTGACAGTGGGATGCAATTATGACCTATAATTAGAGGTAACTATTCTCATACTCTATTGCTCCTTGCACATTTTCTTAAAAAACACTCTCTCCTCTTCTATTTCGGTCTTCCTTCTCCTCCTCTCATATTTTTTTAAACCATGCCTATTTTTCTTCCAAAAGTAGAATTATTCTTTATCTCCTATAGGTACTTGAAATAGGGGAATTGATCAAAATATAGCAAATGGGTTTCCCTGTAAAAATAACTGACAGATGCTCTACTTAGAAAGCAATAATTTTGTAAGAGTGGAGCAATTGTTCAAGGCATTTGGAAAGACTGACATAAGAGTGACCCAGTACTCTGTTTAATGACTGAAACTGTGTGAGAGAGGTGTTGATTTTACCTTCTGCTGTTGGAAAGTAGGTTTATATCCAGGTAAAAAAAATGTGTGAGAAAAAAAAGTGATACAATATAATTGTGACAAATATTTTTCAGCCATTAAATAATACTATCTAAAGTTCAATGTACTTTGCTTGTGTTTTGCTTCCCTAATGAACCTTCTCTAACTTTATATTGCCATGTGCATAGCATGGCGATGAATAAAGTAGCCACACCACCTGCTGAAATGTTGCTAAACGGGTGTCATGTATGCATTCTCTAACCTTGAGAACCGACAACCCCCCTCTCCTCTTCTACAGCCATTAATCTCCACCTGCCCTTGAGAGTCTACAGTAGAGTAGCACCCTAGAGCAAGCTAGCAGCATGCTCAACACTTCAGTAGCTATCTCAGGGATTAGAGTGTTGATAAGAAGTCCCTGAAACAATGAGGGATTTGACTGATAAATCTTGTCATTGTTCCCATCATCCTCTTCCTATAATTTAATACACATAACCACTGTGAGGGATATTCACCCAAATCATTTCCAATTCAGCTTGGTTTCATATTCAAATAGCACTTTTTCCTCAGTAATGACTTGCGTTGTCTTGTGAACACAGTCTGTCAATAGGTCTCGCTCTCAATTGTTTTTCATAGGGTCTCCCATTTTATGGCTGCCTGGCCTGGCCTTTTTTAAAACATCTCAGACAAAATTATTTTTGTGTGCATTGTTCAGATACTACAAAATAAACAGCCCTGCATGTTTTCAACTAATCCTAGTGACGTTGTTCTCCCACCTAAATTCTGGGAGATGTTACACACTAAAAATATGAATAATTTCACCAAATAACCAATTGAGATCATCTGCCCAATCTCAATCTGTGCACTTAGTAAATCTACATGCTTTTAAAGACGACTCTTCTTCCTCTCTATCTGTCCTACCTTTGTCCTCTCTGCAGACACAAGAACGCAGGCCACTGAATTTTTTTTCTCCAGATTAATGGAATTTCTGTGCGACACATCTTGAATTGAAAATGCTTCTCAAACACTGATTTATCAGATAATGGGATCTAGCTTCATTCATAGCCATGCAGCCACAGAACTGCATGCCCTGAGTGTGTAAAATAGAACCTGTTTAAAAAAAAAAACATGCAGGCAAATACACTACGACATGAGTTGCACCTCCAGAAAGGTGAGGCGATTTCATTGTGACATAGTAGGATTTTGGGTTCATTACATTTGAGCATGTGAAACTGTATGTACATTTTTGTGTGGATGAGAGAGACAGAGGGGCCGAGCAAGAACAGACTAAAGTGTGTGTCGTCTTGATAGTTATCACTAGCTAACACAGCCATGAATTCAACCGGATTCTAAAATGTCATCTTGTAACCTGATTTAAAACCTACACCTAACTTTAACCACACTGTTTACCTTATCTTTAACCCTAACCTAACTTCAAGATCACAGGGCAAATATTTGTTATCATGAATTTTTATGATAAAGCCATTTTGATTTTGTGGCTGTGTGTAGTGTAAACCCTGCATGTCTGTGTGTGTTCATTAATGCTTGTGTGCGTGCGGGTAAGAAGCCTTTGAAAAACATCTCAGACTTCATTGCCTCCAGCCATGTTCGTTCCAGTACATTAAGTTTGCATACTGCGCACAGATCTAGGACTATCCAGTCACACAGTTCTTCAGGGCTGTTGCTTTGGATAAATAAATATAGAATCTGCAGCTGAATATAGACATTGAGCAATACTACTAGTAGGGAATGTAATTTAGAATGAATTTAACGTTCTTGTGAAGTTCACTGAATAAAGTTTTGGAAATACCATTAGTATAAGTTTAGCAGCAATACAATCTCTATTATTTACTTTGTGTTTTTAAGTTGACTTGATATGTACAGTATCTCAACAGAAGTGAGTACACCACTTACATTATTGCAAATATTTGATTATATCTTTTCATGTGACAGCACTGAAGAAATTACACTTTGCTACAATGTATAGTGAATGTACAGCTTGTATAACAGTGTACATTTGCTGTACTCTCAAAATAACTCAACACACAGCCATTAATGTCTAAACTGCTGGCAACAAAAGTGAGTACACCTCTACGTGAAAATGTCCAAATTGGGCCCAAAGTGTGAATATTTTGTGTGGTCACCATCATTTTTGTGAGATACTGCATATACTCTATTTACACAGGAGTAAAAGTTAATATACCAAATCTGTTTATTTTGTATCTTTGACAGGTGGTCTGTGGGACTCTAAATGTGTAAATGTTAAAACCCTACTTTTCTTCTGAAAATTAATAAACACTGAAACAAGACCAGTCCATTGGGGAATTGGAAAGAAGATATTTTTCACATTTTGAAGGCCACAAGGTCTAAAGAGGCAGTGCTACTAAAGATAAGACTTGTAGTAATAACTGAGCTCATAACATTCATTAAAAAGAAAAAAAATATTCATGAAAGATTTGTCATAAAATTAATTGTTTCACACAAAGTAACTATTAGCTACTCTGTATAACAAATGTGTGATGCTCTTTACAGTATTATTTTCCTTTTTGGAAAACAAGTGTTTTCCCAATCTGTTGAAGAGAACATCCTTATTAAATCATGTCAAATATATTTAACATTCCAGCAGAATGCAAATTATCCCATCCAAACCGTTTGAGAGCTCCTTTGAGATAAAAATGGTAAGAAGTCATATTGTTCTTTGTTCTTTCATTTTTCCTATTTTCCAATCCCTGACCTAAATCTGAAGCCTAGGAAATCTGTGGTTGTCAGCTGTGCATTTAATCACAGCCATACAGTCAACATTCAACACCCACAGCCTCTTATCTCACCAATACACTCAGCAGGCACACATACTGTATGCAGAAACACATGCATGCACACACAGAAACACACAAAGTGCTCACATGGACTAATCATTAATAACCTGAGATTAAAAGAGCGCAGAATATATAATAATAAATAATATACATTTACCTGAAGCTGCTTTCCATGTGACCTCAAAGTTCAATAGGCACAGCTTTTTATTAGAAGCCACATAATAGATAAACAATTACAAATGGAAACAGAACAGTGGCATTGTTTTTAACACAGAAGAAAGCAAAAAAGATTAAACAAAAAAAGAGGGAAAAGTACAGATGTCACAAAACATAAAAAGCAAAGCCATGGTAAACTTGAGATTTGTTACACATGGGAGAAGTGTCAGAAAATGTTCCATGGAGTTTAGCCTTCAAGTGTAAACAATCAAATATCTGAAATTGACATTTTCTAGCATTTACTGAGCAGCTACAAAGGTATTCCAACCTATTCTCCTACCAATCTAAGCCCAGACCTTCCTCCTATTTTGCTTTAAAATACTCTATATGATGATTTGACAAACATCATATAGACCGGAAACACAGTGCCCTCCAGAAATACTGGTACCCTTGTTAAAGAGAAACACTAAACAACTGTTGCTGGGTATCAGCTTGATCCAACACAAACTAATTAAATCTAACCTTTAAGGTAAGTAAAATTGTTCAAAGAAAATTCTTCATCAAGAAATACATACAGTGGATATAAAAAGTCGACGCAACCCTGTTAAAATGCCAGGTTCTTGTGATGTAAAAAAAATTAGACAAAGACAAATCATATCAGAACTTTTTCCACTTTCAATGTGACCTATAAAGTGAACAATTCAATTCAATAACAAACTGAAATCTTTGAGGGGGAAAAATTAAAAACTCACAATAACCTGGTTGCATAAGTGTGCATACCCTTAAACTAATACTTTGTTGAAGCACCTTTTGATTTTGTCACATCCTGGCTGTGCCCCTAGCCATCTCTGCGCTGGGCTCAGGGCATAGCCAGGACAGGACAGGTGGTGGCCTCTGGCCACCTCTAATGTGCACAGCCCTCTTCAGATCACCACACAGATGTTCAATTGGATTCAGGTCTGGGCTCTGGCTGGGCCATTCATAAATGTTAATCTTCTTCTGGTGAAGCCATGCTTTTATGGATTTGGATGTGTGCTTTGGGTCGTTGTCGTGCTGAAAGGTGAACTTCCTCTTCATCTTCAGCTTTCTAATGGACGCCTGAAGGTTTTGTGCCAAAATTCCCTGGTATTTGGAACTGTTCATAATTCCCTCCACCCTGACTGAGGCCTTGGTTCCAGCTGAACAAAAACAGCCCCAAAGCAAGATGCTGCCACCACCATGCTTCACTGTGGGTATGGCATGCCAAACATACCTTTTGGAATTATGACCAAAAGGTTCAACCTTGGTTTCTTCAGACCATAACACATTTTCCCACATGCTTCTGGGGGACTTGACGTTTGTTTTGTTTTTCTTTATACCACATAGCCCATTCATATGAAGAATATGGGAGATTGTTGTCACATGTAGCACACAGCCAGTACTTGCCAGAAATTCCTGCAGTTCCTTTAATGTTGTTGTAGGCCTCTTGGAAGGCTCTCTGTCCAGTTTTCTTCTCGTCTTTTCATCAATTTTGGAGGGAAATCCAGGATGTCTCTGTTGTGACATATTTTCTCCACTGTTTTCCATGGTATATCTAATACCTTAGAAATTATTTTGTACCCTTCTCCTGACTGATATCTTTCAACAATAAGATCCCTCTGATGCTTTGGAAGCTCTCTGTGGACCATGGCTTTTGCTCTGAGATGCAACTAAGAAAATGTCAGGAAAACCCTACTAGAACAGCTGAACTTTATTTGTAATTAATCACAGTCACTTTAAATTATGGTAGGTGTGTAATTACTTCTATTTAACATGAGTTTGAATGTGACTGGTTAATTCTGAACACAGCCACATCCCCAGTAATAAGAGGGTGTGTATATAAGAGGGTTATTGTAAGGTTTTTATTTTCATTTTACCCCCTCGAAGATTTCAGTTTGTTTTTCAATTGAATTATTCACATTATAGGTCACATTAAAAGTGGAAAGAGTTCTGACATGATTTCTCTTTGTCTCATTCTTTTACATCACAAAAACCTGGCATTTCTATAGATAAAGTTAAAACCACTGAGTACCAAGATAAAACCACTGAGTCTTCTATAATGTTTGATGAAATAGTATAATAGAAATTGGGTTCGGCCACCATTCATCCATGCAGAATCTTAAAAAGTTCTTTGTCCTCACTTGAGGACCCTCCTCTTCAGCTCACTCCACAATATTCATTGGGTTTAAAGTCAGGGGACTGCAATGGCCATTGAAAAAGCCTAATTCTGTGGTCAGTAAGCACATATTAGTTAGAATCAAGAGAAATAATTTGGAAACAGTGACAACTCACTTTTAGCAATCTAATAGCTACAGACCAAGTTTGGTCTAAAATCTCTCGTTACTTGACATGGTCCATGATGCCATTAATCATAACTAACTTAGGGCCTTTGAAGGACAAAAGCTGCAAAAACATTGCATATCCACCACTTGAGTCAGCAATCTTATTTAATGCATGTCCATCACATCATTATTATTATTTTTCATATAACCCTGTTCCAATTAAAGTTCTAATGACATTTAGCTATCTACAGGTCCTGGGGTTATTTGTCAAGACATCTAAATGGAGGTGGTGTATAACTGTAGTTTTGGAGACCTGATGAAGTTTTAACCAACATCTGTAATGATCCAATTGTGATCCTTGAAGAATTATTTACTTCTCAAATCAGCACTGTGCTGTGTGGAATGGGAGCAGATTGAGGAGGTCTGCTGAGATGGTCTTGAGAAAGGAGGAGCACTGAGAGGGTTTTCAGATATCCCAGGGGTCAAATCCTGCTTGTGGATTAGCCCAGGGGTGCCGCAGAGTCTGATGCAAGTTTGGGCACTAAGTGCTTATTGAAAATGGTTGTCTTTACTTGTTGCACTCCAGCAAATCCTTGTAGCAGCTTGAGCACCTGTGCACTGAATCAAAGTTGAATAACAGAAAATGAGTTCTCTCCAGCATGTTAGGATTTTGGTATATACATTTTGGTTTAGCATGCAGCATTGTAAGCACCAGAATAGAGGTACTTTGGAGGACACATATCTTGACTGTCTCGAATCAACTGTAAGGTACTGGAATGAAGGGGAACTTTAATCAGGAATTGGATATCATAAAATTGAGGAGAACATCGAGAAGGGAGGAGGAATGGTGTCTATGGGTCAGACTGTTGTGCAAGCAAACTCAATATTTGCAAGATTGTGCCTGAAAAGAGCGGGGAAAAGAGGTTAATGCATAGACCAGTTTGGGACCATAGGACCCTCACACAGCAATAGGATTTCATCAACCTTTTTAAATTGGTTGATAAAGTAATCCACAGAGAAGGAAAATGGGAGTGCAGAAGGTCGAGGCTTGAGGAGAAGGTGGCAAAGAGTTACCTAGAGATTGAGCATAAGCTGAGTGACAAAAAGTGGCCTAGGCAGCAGCAGACAGAAGTTAGCATGGAGGTAGTGAACAGAAGATCCATCCAGATGTTTTTCTTCCATCCTTTTCTGCTGAGCTGCCCGCAGCCATGTTCCAAAAGAGTACAGTATTTAGCCAAAGAGAAGAAGTGAAGGGCAGAGCCAGTTGGGGGAGGGGGGAAGGACAGTTTCATTGAATGTGGAGAAGGAGGAAAGAAGAAAAGCAGACTCAGGAGACAAAAGGAAGAAGGGATTAGCAGATGATAGGATGGAAGACATGAGAATAGTAGGGTGGAAGTGACCTTGACAGCATGGATTCAAGAGAGGGCATGGACAGGTGAGCCAAGAGCCTTGAAAGGCAGCACAGGCCAAGATAAAGTTGGCCTCTTTGACTACAGATCAGCATTTCCAAACACTGCCAGAGACCTATAATTCACATGGGTTGTAGGTAAAATCCGTGGGTAGAAAATAATTTATTTTGTAATAATGATAAAGCAAGATACGAGAGAGTGGCTCTATTTCTTTCCTTGAAAAACTCTGCACATAAACTCAGCAGAACTGGCCTTGTTTTTTGACAACAGTCTTTTGGGAGACATTACCACCGAAGTTGACAAGAATGCCGCTAACAGCTGCTACTGAAAGATCAGTGGAGGCTTCAGTTTTGTAAACCACTTGTACAAAACAAGCATTGTAAGGGATGTTGAGAGATCACAGTATCCCATGTTTTAACCATCAATACTTTTAATTATGTGCTAGAAAGATAAAATTATTATACTATGACCGAAATTGTGCATTGTTTGCAGCAAGGACACCTAATAATACATTTATGATTTTCAATTGTTGTGTTTTGTTTTTCAAGGAAAACCTGATTAGAACAAAACTTTGTAATCCATCCAAGACAGATTTTTTTAATTTGGCAAACATAAACTCATGTAAAGGAAATGCACAGCTGCTGTGCCGAAGAAATAGCTGCATACCATCAAAAGGAAAGGTGAAATGCATTTGTGTTTGTGTATAAGGCTGGATGTAAACCAAAGTAAAACAAATTCTTACAGATCTTTGAATGTAAAACAGGAGCGAAAACATCAGAAACAATGAGGGTAGATCACATGGAGGTGAAATGAGGGTGAAAACCACTTCCCTTATTGAACAGAAGCAGATGGGGAAACAGATGAGTGAACCACCAGGGTATCAATTATCACCACCCACTCCCCCATGTAGCTGGCTTGCAGAGACAGCCTGCAGGTTTGGAGTGTCAATTAAGTTCTTCCTGAAAGCCCTCATGGACGGGGTTCAAGATACATTAGAAACTCCACCTGGACGTTGAAGAATTGGCGGTGATTAAAAGTGCATTCCAGCATTTTTGGTAACTCACTGTAAAAGTGGCTTTGTTGAGCAAAAAGGGTCCCCAAAATTGTGTACCTTGTCATGTATGTTGCTGATATGTGCCCCATGTCACAACCACTCAATTTCAAACTTGGAATTTCATGGCTAAATGATGTATCGTAGTTATTCTACTTATAGATTATGCACATATAAACAATATTTTAAAGGAGCCTCTAATGTTTAACATTTTGTCTTGTTTACTAGTATTTACTAATCGCTAGATGCCAGCTCTGAGCCAATCTGAAAATGGGGGAAGAAATCACTTGTAAAAGTCAGAAAGAAGAGGGGATTTCTTGTGACCAAGCACCTACAGTGGATATAAAAAGTCTACACACCCCTGTGGAAATGCCAGGTTTTTGTGATGTAAAAGAATGAGACAAAGATAAATCATGTCAGAACTTTTTCCACTTTTAAAGTGAACTATAATGTGAACAATTCAATTGAAAAACAAACTGAAATCTTTGAGGGGTAAAATGACAAATATAAAACTTACAAAAACCTGGCTGCGTAGGTGTGCACACCCTCTTATAACTGGGGATGTGGCTGTGATTAACCAATCAAATTCAAACTCATATTAAATAGAAGTAATTACACACCTGCCATCATTTAAAGTGACTGTGATTAATCACAAATAAAGTTCAGCAGTTTCCTGACATTTTCTGAGTTGCATCTCAGAGCAAAAGCCATGGAGAGCTTCCAAAGCATCAGAGGGATCTCATTGTTGAAAGATATCAGTCAGGAAAAGGGTACAAAATAATTTCCAAAGCATTAGATATACCATGGAAAACAGTGAAGACAGTCATCATCAAGTGGAGAAAATATGTCACAACAGAGACATTACCAAGAACTGGACGTCCCTCCAAAATTGATGAAAGGACGAGAAGAAAACTGGTCAGGGAGGCTTCCAAGAGGCCTACAGCAACATTAAAGGAACTGCAGGAATTTCTGGCAAGTAATGGCTGTGTGCTACATGTGACAACAATCTCCCGTATTCTTCATATGAATGGGCTATGGGGTAGGGTGGCAAGACGGAAGCCTTTTCTTACAAAGAAAAACATCCAAGCCCGGCTGAAGTTTGCAAAAACAAACATCAAGTCCCCCAAAAGCACGTGGGAAAATGTGTAATGGTCTGATGAAACCAAGGTTGGCGCAAAAACAACACTGCACATCACCCAAAGAAAACCATACCCACAGTGAAGCATGGTGGTGGCAGCATCATGCTCTGGGGCTTTTCTTCAGCTGAAATTGGGGCCTTAGTCAGGGTGGAGGGAATTATGAACAATTCCAAATACCAGGAAATTTTGCCTCAAAACCTTCAGGCGTCCGTTAGAAAGCTGAAGATGAAGAGGAAGTTCACCTTTCAGCATGACAATGACCCAAAGCATACATCCAAATCCACAAAAGCATGGCTTCACCAGAAGAAGATTAACGTTTTGGAATGGCACAGCCAGAGCCCAGACTTGGGGTGATCTGAAGAGGGCTTTTGCAAAGAAGAGTGGGCAAATAATGCCACATCAAGATGTGCCATGCTAATAGACTCCTACCCAAAAAAACTGAGTACTGTAATAAAATCAAAAGGTGCTTCAACAAAGTATTTGTAGTTGTTTAAGGGTGTTCACACTTATGCAAACAGGTTATTGTGAGTTTTTATTTTTTATTTTTCCCCCTCAAAAATGTCAGTTTGTTTTTCAGTTGAATTGTTCATGTTATAGGTCACGATAAAGGTGGAAAAAGTTCTAACATGATTTATCTTTGTCTCATTCTTTTACATCTCAAGAACCTGGCATTTTCACAGGGGTGTGTAGACTTTTAGTATCCACTGTATATATGACAGAGCCTTTAAATATCCTCCGAAAGAGCAGGTTACTTTTTTGTTATTCAAAAAACACCTGGAGTGTGTCTAAAATATATATGCATATTACCTTTTTTTCTCTAAAAATTACACTAGATTCAAAGATGGCCTTGGCCGTTTCAGCTTTAATGCTGTGTTGATCGTTGTGTATTCATAACTAAGAAGAAGGTCAAGAGGTTTGGCCACACCACGTACAACCCCATTTCGAAAACAAATTGTAAAATGTAAAGAAAAAAAGAATGCAATAATGTGAAAATCATTTAAACTCAATATTAAAAAGAAAATAGTACAAAGACAACATATCAAATGTTGAAACGGAGAAATGTTATTGTTCCTTGAAAAATATTGCCCACTTTGAAGATGATGCCAGCAACATAAAAAAAAAGCCTGGACAGAGGCAATAAAAGACTGGAAAATAAAAAACCTAGAACATCTCACAACTAATTAGGTTATTGGCAACAGGTCAGTAACATAATTGGGTATAAAAAGAGCATCCCAGAGAGGATGAGTTTTTCAGAAGTAAAGATTGGGAGGGGTTCACCACTTCACCATAGTGAAAGACCACGCAAACAAATAGTGCAACAATTTAAGAATAATGTTTCTCAATGCAAGGGACAAGACCGAAAATAATTTTTGGTTTGCCCTGATCTTCAGGGCCTCCGGTGGAACTGCATTAAAAACAAATACGATACTGTAGTGGACATCACTGCATAGGCTCAGGAACACTTCCAAAAATCATTGTCTTTGAACACACTTTGTCGCTTCATTCACATATACAAGTAAAAACTCTACCATGCAACGAAGTAATATAAACAAGATCCAGAACCAACACCTCCTTCTCTGAGCCCCAGCTCAAATATGGACTGAGGCAAATTGGAAAATGGTCCTATGGTCTAACAAATCAAAATTTGAAATTCATTTTCGGAATCATGGATGTTGTGTCCTCCGGACTAGAGAGAAGAGGGACCATCCGGCATGCTATCAGTGCACAATTCAAAAGCCAGCATCCATGATGGTATGGGAGTGCATTAGTGCACATGGCATGGGTGACTTGCACATCTGTGAAGGCTGAACAATACAGGGTTTTGAGCAACATATGCTGACATCTAGACAACGTCTTTTTCAGGGAAGGCCTTGCTTTTTTCAGCAAGGGAATGCCAAACCCCATTCTGCATGCATCACCACAGCATGGCTTCGTAGTAAAAGAGTCTGGGTGCTAAACCGGCCTGCCTGCAGTCCAGACCTGTCACCCATTGAAAACATCTGTCTCATTATGAAATGACAAATATGACAAAGGAGTCCCCTGTTGAACAACTGAAATCCAAGCAGGAATGGGAATACATTTCACTTTCAAAACTGCAGCAATTGGTCTCCTCAGTTCCCAAATGCTTACAGAGTGTTGTTAAAAGAAGAGGTGATGCAACACACTGGTAAACAAGCCCCTGTCCCAACTTTTTTGAAACGTGTAGCTAGTATCAAATTCAAAATTGCCATGTATTTTTCCCAAAACAATAACATTTCTCATAAAGTATTTTTATGATTTTTTAATGATTTGCACGGGACACATTATTTGCAAATCATTGAATTCTGTTCCTATTTGCATTTTATGCAGCGTCCAAAAAAATTTGGAAACGGGGTTATAATATTTATTGGCCAACCTCCAGATTCCTAAGACCCTATTACCAACACAGGAGTGCATTTAATACTTTTGAAAAAGATATATAATCACACATTTCATTGAAATGATAAGTTACGATAGAGTACAAATATTTGTTGTTTTCCTTTCCTGTTCTTCTGATGTTAGAGCTACAAACCAATGGTAGTATCATGTTATGTTAAATGTCTGAGCTACAGCCAGGAAGGCAGCAAAACAATTTATTACCTATCTTTGGTTCCAGCTTTTCCTAGATTTCCCAAGAAGACAGCAAACACACTCTCTCATGAAAACCATGACATAATGACAGGTTCAAATTAAGTGCCAATTACAATAGCTTGAGCGACTTGTTTGTTGTTAAGCATAAGTGTCCACAAAACATTGGATTGAGACTCCCTTAAGTAATTTCCATCATGCCTTTAAGACTAGTCAGAAGCCTGAGGTGGATGGGAACCTTGTGGAAAACACACATTTTAATCTGTTCTCTTTTATATATTCTCCATCCACAATTTAAAAGTGTCTTTGGCTTATGAACAGTACAGTACTGGACAGCTAAGATCATTGAAACCCAAACAGTGTATTATCTATTGGTCATCCCTCATAGTTCAGGAGTGATGAGCTGGAACCTAAGGGAAAGCTTATTAAAGGTTCTAACTAATTCAAAATGGGGGTCATATCCCTGAATGTGCTGCGTCAGTAAGAATTCCTTGCACCGTAAGCACTGTTTAGCTGACGCTTGATAAAAATCCTTAAGGTGTCATCCACATATTTCATCGATGATTATGCAGGACTACAACCCTTGCAGTCTATCATGAACCCCAAGAGGTAAAGGAGAATGTACTGTATAAAGATGAAGTACAGTTCATACCAGGCAGTGTTGAACTCAACATGGGCATCAAAGAAGCCCACAACAGGGGCGGTAGCAGCATTCCAGCCGTGTAACCTGGCTCGGATCAGGCCCTCCCTCTTACTGTTACGAACAATCTTTACCAGGCCTGGGTAACGCTTGTTCACATATTGGTCCAGGTTGAACTTCAGCTCCACTGGAAAGACAAGAGAAAGAGAATCAGTTCAACTAGAAAAAGTATTGACTGACAAAATATATAGCTTGCAGAATGTGTTCAATGTGGAAAATTTGTTTGAAAAAAAATTGGTTATGAACAACATGCAACACAGATCAGCCACCTGATTATCCAAAAAGAAATAAAAATGGAGTGACCAACTACAAGATAGATAATCATTTTAATATTGTAAAAACCTTCCCCTCTTTCTTTCATTCTCTCCCTCAAATGCTCATCCCTTTTCCAAGGGATGAGCATGGCTTTCTTTCTGTGTTGCTGTCGTCCCTGGATTGGAAATCTTTGAGGTAAAGCAATTCCACAAATGGCCCGACTGACTGGGCTTATGTAATAGCTGTATGGTGCAGATGACTGAAGTTCTCCACCCAGGTTACTGACTGCTCTACTTCGTATGGAGGAGGGAGAATAATAACGGCAGGGCACTTGGTGCACAACGCTTCATAGATGGATCCTTCTCAGCACATGCAGTGGGGAGGACAAGTATTTGATACACTGCCGATTTTGCAGGTTTTCCCAATCCCAAAGCACGTAAAAGTCTGTCATTTTTATCATAGGTACTCTTCAACTGTGAGAGACGGAATCTAAAACAAAAATCCAGAAAATCACATTGTATGATTTTTAAGTAATTCATTTGCATTTTATTGCATGACGTATTTGATACATCAGAAAAGCGGAACTTAATATTTGGTACAGAAACCTTTGTTTGCAATTACAGAGATCATACGTTTCCTGTAGTTCTTGACCAGGTTCGCACACACTGCGGCAGGGATGTTGGCCCACTCCTCCATACAGACCTTCTCCAGATCCTTCAGGTTTTGGGGCTTGTCATGCTGGAAGACCGGGCCACGACCGATCATCAATGCACTTACTGAGGGAAGGAGGTTGTTGTATCTCAGAATACATGGCCCAATCCATCATCCCCTCAATATGGTGCAGTCGTCCTGTCCCCTTTGCAGAAAAGCATCCCCAAAGAATGATGTTTCCACCTCCATGCTTCACGGTTGGGATGGTGTTCTTGGGGTTGTACTCATCTTTCTTTTTCCTCCAAACACGGCGAGTGGGGTTTTGACCAAAAAGCTCTATTTTTGTCTCATCAGACCACATGACCTTCTCCCATTCCTCTTCTGGATCATCCAGATGGTCATTGGCAAACTTCAGACGGGCCTGGACATGCGCTGGACTGAGCAGGGGGACCTTGCGTGCGCTGCAGGATTTTAATCCATGACGGCGTAGTGTGTTACTAATGCTTTTCTGTGGTCCCAGCTCTCTTCAGGTCATTGACCAGGTCCTGCCGTGTAGTTCTGGGCGGATCCCTCACCTTCCTCATGATCATTGATGCCCCACAAGTTGAGATTCTGCTTGGAGCCCCAGACCGAGGGAGATTGACCGTCATCTTGAACTTCTTCCATTTTCTAATAATTGCGGCAACAGTTGTTGCCTTCTCACCAAGCTGCTTGCCTATTGTCCTGTAGCCCATCCCAGCCTTGTGCATGTCTACAATTTTATCCCTGATGTACTTACACAGCTCTCTGGTCTTGGCCATTGTGGAGCGGTTGGAGTCTGTTTGATTGAGTGTGTGGACAGGTGTCTTTTATACAAGTAACGAGTTCAAACAGGTGCAGTTAATGCAGGTAATGAGTGGAGAACAGGAGGGCTTCTTAAAGGCAAACTAAAAGGTCTGTGATAACCGGGATTCTAACTTGTTGGTAGGTGATCAAATACTTATGTCATGCAATAAAATGCAAATTAATTATTTAAAAATCATACAATTTGATTTTCTGGATTTTTGTTTTAGATTCCGTCTCTCACAGTTGAAGTGTACCTATAATAAAAATTGCAGACCTCTACATCATTTCTAAGTAGGAAAACCTGCTAAATCGGCAGTGTATCAAATACTTGTTTTCCCCACTGCTGAAAGACTATTCAGTTTGAGGCACTAAGCAACCAGCCCAATATGATCAAGGTAACCAATCAGTAGGCCAAAATGTATTTCCCTGATCATGTGAACTGATTAGGAAAAACTGAGCTATAATGACTAAACTCAGTGACCTGACCTCTACACTGTAATAAAAAAATAAATCTCTTGGTCAGGTCACATACTGTAGTCAGGAAAAACTGACCCTATCAATAAGTACTGAGGCTTTCGTGTAGGTCTTTGTGCCTGCCTGTTGGCCTACATTTTGTGTAAAATGATCGCTGTTCATCTGTACCAGAATGCATTGGAAGCTGTGTGCTCTGGCTACAATGCTGCAGCTAAAATATGATGAAACCCAACAGAGTGCAATGATGGCATTTTTCTTTTTATTTTTTTTTGGGGGGGGGGGTTATAGGTTCCCCTCTGCTGCTCAGCAAACAAATACAAATTTGGGATGCATCCACAGCACTTGAGAATTATGGAACAAGGAATATGTTTTAAAGGAATTGACAGTGCAACAGAGCAAAAAATAAATAACTATCCATCATAGTGTAATATGGAATGAACACATTGCATTGTATAGGGAGCCAGGGTGATTTTGGGAAGTCGTCAGCTCTGTTTGGTTTTCTTGCTGTGTTACCCGACATTTGTAATGTAAGGTGGTGAGAACACATATACACTACCATTCAAAAGTTTGGGGTCGCTTAGAAATGACCTTGTTTTTAAAAGAAAAGCAATTTTTTGGTCCATTAAAATAACATCACATTGATCAGCAATACAATGTAGACAATATTCATTATAAATAAAAACAGCACAAACTAGCCCAAACGGGAATAGAAAGAGGAGTGGGAGGCCCCTGTGCACAACTGAGCAAGAGGGCAAATACATTAGACTGTCTAGTTTGCGGAACCGCTTTCTGACCGGTGAGTATTTGTAATTGTAATTGTTTTTTTACTGAAAAAAATCCTAAAGGTGCGGCTTTAAGGAGTCAAATGGCTTGGTAACATGTGTTGGTGATATTGGGATGGGAGAAAATAAGGTAAAACATAAAAGAATAAATGATACAATGACAATGGGGTTCAAATCTTCTGGACATGGATTTGGCAAGGTATCGGTTCTTCAGTGATGTCGGTCTATGCTGAAGCGATTGCATCACACAGTTGTTGCAGATTATGTCAGTACATTCAGGCTGCTGGAAGTATACACGTGATGAAGTGTAGAATGCAGCCAGGAAGGGTTGCACCCGGTCAGCAACATAATGTTCAAGTATTTCTGGTGTTCAAACCTTGATAAATTAGTATCAAGGGAGCTAACCCGTGCCAGTAAGAAATTCCCCACCCCATTACACAACTGCCACAAGCATGTGTGTTTTAGTACGGGTTCATGGATCCATCTTACTCACGCCAAATCATAACTCTGCCTTTAGCATGATACAACAAGAACAGCAATTAGTCGGAGCTGGGATGCTTTTCTACTCAGTTGACTGGTGGTGATGATCACGTGCCTTCGGGAGCCGCTTCTTATTTTCAATGGACATGAATGGTACCTGTGAGGTCATTTGCCGCAATCCATCACAAGGGTTGATAAGTTGTGCATTCTGAGAAGCTGTTCTACCCACTACTATTGTGATGTGCCATTTCTGTTTTTGGCCCACCTGTAAAATGTTGCATGTTTCTTGCAATTCTTCCTCAACATCACCTATTAACAAGATGTTTCACCTACAGGACTGTAGCTGGCTGGATATTTTTTGTTTGTTGCACCATTCTCTGTAAACCCTTGACAATGTAGGGCATGGAAACCTCTACAGGGTAGGCATTCCTGAGACACTGATTCATACGCCTGGCCTTGATGATCAAACCACAAGTCATTTAGGTCAATTGTTTTGCCAATTCTAATGTTCCAGTGAACAGTAATTTAATGTCAATGTCTTTAGGAGCAATCATTTTAAGAAACTGGCCACTCCATAGGAAAAATCTAATTTAAAGAGAAATATATTTTATAATCCATAACTTCCAGAGATCCCTCAGTGGAACTTCAATATGCCTATATGTTCAACATTATAAAGAAAATTGTGCCTATTCAAAGTTTATTCCTATACAGTTGGGCTCAAAAGTTTGCATACCCTGGGAGAATTGGTAATATATGTACCATTTGTAAGGAATACATGAGTGAGCAGGCAAAACATGTATTTTATTTCTTATGGGATTCATATTGAACTGTAGGTCGTAACAGAATGGCACAATCATAAAACAAAACCTAGCAACAAGGGGAAAAAATTAACTGACCCCTGCTCAAAAGTCTGCATACTGTACCCTTAGTTCTTAATACTGTGTATTGCCCCCTTTAGCGTCAATGACAGCATGAAGTCCTTTGTAACAGTCTATGAGGCCCTGACTTCTTGCAGGTGGTATAGCTGCCCATTTGTCTTGGCAAAATGCCTCCAGGTCATGCAAAGTCTTTGGTCGTCTTGCATGAACTGCATGTTTGAGATCTCCCCAGAGTGGCTCGATGATACTAAGGTCAGGAGACTGTGATGGCCACTCCAGAACCTTCATATTTTTCTACTGTAACCACTGGAGGGTCAACGTGGCTTTGTGCTTAGGGTCATTGTCGTGTTGGAAAATCCAAGAGTTTCCCATTAATTGCCATTTTCACCTGTGTGTGTCACCTTGAGTGTCTGTAACAAGGCCAAATATTCAAGGGTATGTAAACTTTTGATCAGGGCCATTTGGGTGATTTCTGTTATCATATTGATTTAAAAAGGAGCCTAACAACTGTGATAATAAATGGCTTCATATGATCACTATCTAAATGGCTTCATATGATCACAAAAAAGGTCATATTTTCAAAATCAATGCCAAAATGTCACAATTTCTGCCAGGGTATGCAAACTTATAAGCACAACTGTATATGATGCTTAATAGTAATAAAATAACAGAAAAAAACATTTGTCCACCCTGGGATCATTCCCAGTTGGTTCACTCCTGGTTGTGACAGGAAGCTCGAATCTGCAGTGCACATTTGGTCTCCTATCTTCAAGGGAGGCTATGTTTTGTCTCACTGTGCTCTAGTGACTCCTTGTGGTAGGTCATGCACCTACAAGCTGAATGAGTAATATGGGAAATACTTCAATACCTTGATTCTGGCTGACCTCTTGGCTAAGAAACCAGGGTATTTATTAGCAGCATTGCTTTGCAGTCCTTGTTTTGGGGAATGCATTATCCAATATTCAAAACTAACAAAAAGACAAGGTTAGGACTACACAAAGGAAATCATCAAATTGGAGGAACATTGGGTATCACTTGATTTGACAATAACATGGTAATGTTAATAAGCTTAAGAGCAAGCAACAATGCTTGAGTTGTACTCAACATCGGTTCAGATATTTTCATTATATGAACCATCATGTTTGACTTTACTTGCCATATTTGTGGCTTGGTATTCCAACAGGTTTAGTTAATATTGCACTTACAAAAACATGTGAGCTGCAACAATGAATGAGTGTTTAGGACAGATAATATACTGTTCCCAGCTTGCTAACCCCTATAAAGTTGAATATTAATTTTGCCCCCCTGCCCGGCCGTAACCCTCTAAGTGTGAGGAGCAACCCTGAAAATAAACCTCTCAGTCTCAGAAAACCAATGTCACTCTGTCGCAGCTAAAGGATATGTCACAATGACAAGACAAACATCTTAGTCCCTGTGTGTGATTAATTATGCACCCAGCCAGCGTCTGTGCTGTACCTCTAGCCGTTTCTCAAAACCTCAGTCAAATGAGAGTGGACAGGCATTGCCGGTGAGAAAAGGTCAAGTAGCCAAGTCTGCATGTTAATAGTGTATTCGCACTTGAGGGAACAGCTTATACATCTGCACAAATTAACATCACCAATCACTACCAATAAACAATGGGGTGTGGACTGGTGAGGTAAGGAGTAGGTGGGGTGGTATTTTGCTGCAGCTACCATTTGTGCCTACCTCGTTTGATTTAAATGGTTGCCTATTTAGGAGCCTCTGTGGGGAAGTGGGCATGTGCCAATGTTGACTCTTCCTTGGCCTTATTTCAGGGTGTTATTTATGCGCCTCCCTTCTGCACCAGCCTGGGGGACACAGGGACTAAGCCCAGCTCCAAGCTCAAGTGATGAAGGGCCAAGTGTCAGTTGGAATCTAGTTCATTTTTCCCCTCCTCAGAAAAAGACAAGGTGCCAGCGGTCGGGCTGAGCAGGTTCGGCCGCCACAGGCTTTGCAGGTGTGGGAAGCAACCAGAACCCCAAACAGCCCAAATCATTTGAGACTGCACAGGCAGAGGCAGATCCTCCTCTCATTCTTTCTGTATATTTTTAAACTAACAGAGTTCAAGAGCACCCCACCCTCAAGTGTTCTCTATCTACTTGCACTGGTAAATTCCTTTTATCCAAAAACACATAAACATATATACACACGCACAAAGTTAATGTCCTCATAAGTATAGAAAAAACATCTCTATCCTCGGGGGTAAAAAGAAAGTTATTTTCATTCAAAATCCGATTTTCCCTATCCTAATTCCTAACCCAAATTCTACCACAAACCTTAATTGTAATTTCTCCCTTTGTGTTTTTAGGGATACACAGACAACCCCATTTATTGATAAATGTAACCCAGTTCAACTAATTTTCAACAAACAGGTTTTTCTTTGAAACCATTCATGCAATTAAAATGAACAGAAATATCATTTTCTAATGCAATTTCTAATGTTAGTACACCATACCTTTACCATCACATCAAAATACTAAAATTTAAATCAGGTGGACAAAAAACTGCAAATTTCGGGGAAATCATTAGTGAGTAACTTGGGAGGGCCCAGTCTTACATAAACATTAAAAACTGTCTGGTTTGGTCTAACCATATGGGTGTGTGGTAACACAATATACCATGACCAAAAGACCTATCCAAGGCTGCCAGAAGAATACCAGGTTCAAAAGGTGATAAGAAGAAACTAATATATACTGCAGTGTATTACCATAGTCCAGCACAGACACATTTTGCCCAAACAATTTCCTTTCTATGTGGAGATGACAAGCATGCTTTATTTCTGTAAGGACACCCAATTCTGATCCGCAATTTTTTTACCAACTCAGTAATGTGGGTATTAAAGTACAGCTTATTACCCAGCCAAATACCCACATTCCTGGACCACTCCTGGACCGAATTGTCCAGTGTAGTTATATTACCATTATCCGCACCTACGGCTTCACATCGAGAGAACACCATATAATTGGTTCTATTTGTATTTAAAACCAATTGAAGCTCTCTAAGAGAATTTTACAACAGTTGGAAATCCGAATGCAAGTGCAAAAATGCTTTAGAAGAGATGGAGCTGCTGTATACAATACTGTGTCATCAGTATTTTAAATCAAAATAACATTTTCTAACAGAATATATATTCTGGGCCCTTTACTGTTTGGTAAATACATACACATCTCCAGAAAAGAGACTACTGCACCTTTTTCTTTCCTTTCCAAAAAAGGAAAAAAGGAAGGTGTGAGAAACAGAAGGGCAAAAATAAAGAGACCACTGCAAACTGAAAGCTTCTGTTCCTCACTCAAAACCTTCCTTTTCAACTTTTTTGGAAAGGAAAGAAAAAGGTGCAGTAGTCTCTTAAATTTTTCCGGAGCTGCATATATATATATACACACACCAAACAGTACAGGCCACAGAATCGAACCGAGGAACTCCTTCATGAACTGCAATGAATTTGGATTCATAGCCATCTATCACAACAGTCCTATCACTGAGAAAGTTTTGAAACCCTAAGTGTCCATTTTCATTTCCAAGGAAGACAATCTTTCCATCAAGTGGTTAACACCATCAATGGCCTTGGCCTGGTCAATAAATAGAGCCACACAACTTAGTTTCCCATTTAAGGCCTTAAGGATACCATCTACAACCACCTTGGTCGCAGTAATAGTACTGTGCTTTGGTGTGAAACCCAATTGAAAGGTGTTTAATATGTTATTATCAGTTAAAAAACACTGCTGTATATATACTAGTGACTCCAAAATGTTAGCCAGACAGGACAGTTTAGTGAGGTTGATAATTATTAAGAATATTAGTTTCTCCACCTTTATGAAGTGGTGTATTAAAATGTATCAATACAGGGATTCTAGAAATTCAAATAAAATACAGAAAACAGGTCAGCTGACAAAAGCAACAGCACTGTGAGACATTGATATAAAAACAGCTTCAAAGAATAAAAGGGATAAACAGTTAGATGGTTAAACAAAAGAAGCATCCGGCGAAGAAGTCTTACCACTGTCACTGTTATCGTCCACCAGGATGATCTCCTTCAGAAGGTGTGCAGGGGTGTGGTTGACCACACTGTGAACAGACCGCAAGATGACCGACAAGGCCTCATTGACGAAGATAAACACCACTGAGATCTGAGGAAGGTCTTCTGGGTATGTTAACTGCTTACACCTGTAAAGTAATAAATCATATAGTTTTAGAGTTATGGAAAGCAATTCAAGATTTCACCAGTGAAACTGAGCTACCCTAATTGAAATAAACAGGGTCGTGTTTAAATGTTTTAATTATCGTCTGAACATCCACATTATACGGCAGACAATTATATATAAAAACAAAATGTATAAAGACAAATACAATTAATCCCACCCATACCTTTAACTGCTCAAGTCAAAGAAGATAGGTTGGTATGTGAAAACATTTAGAGAAAATTTATTTTAATTTATTAAATAGCTGCATTGTCAGAATAGAAGAGAGATTTTTTCAAATGTACAGACAATTTTTCCTCAGTATGTATAAAATAACAATTTAGTGTGAGAACCTCTTTGTTTTCCAAAATATCAGAATAATGTTTATTGCAGACATGAGATTGTAAGAAAAAAGGCTACAGTAAAGATGCCGTCCATGCCGAAGGATGCACGGTCCCCTGGGCCAGTCAGTCATTTTGTATGCCAGATGTCTATAACAGGATGCATCATTCACGCATGTTGAATTCTTTTTTTTAAACATTCTAGAGTAACTCATTTATCGAGTGTGTGTGCAACATTCTCGGTCAATGAGATCAGGATTTATAAACATGTCCCCGTTATAACGCCACCATGTGGTTAATATGAAAGCTCAACCATGAGTTTTGACAGTGTTTGCAACATTGGTTATGCTCAGTAAAAGGGTTTTGCTAACTCTACAGTAACATGAGTTTGCAAAATTTCAAAACAAATGTTGCTTCATAATAATATCAATTTCCTTGATAGATTTATATGCATTTAAGCGCTAGACTACTTAAATTCATAGACTTTGGTCAAACACAGTAAATGGAAGATGCATCCCTGTTCTGTCCATATCGAAGTATTAGTTGGAGGGAGAGGCAGATGAGGTGGAGAGATAAAGGCTGGGGATGAAACTAACACACAGGGCACCTTCTCTATCCTTCTTTCACTGCAGCCTCCACTGCCAGTCTCTCCCTATCCTCCCCATCTCCCTATTCTCTCTACAGTCCAGGAGTTGAACTGGAGAAAACACTCTTACTGCCACTGATTACACATCTCACACCAACGCCATGGTAACTGGAACTGTGGAGCAGAGATTCTAGTGATTGCAATCTGATTTCATGTTGCCGTTTTCAATGACCCAGTTAATGAAATGAATAGCACAAGACCACAGTTACGTTTTCTAATTTACACAAGCACAAAACCAGGCACCATACAGTAGCATTACATTTTTATGTGGGTCTTAGCCTGTTCAACTTTTTCATTTCCATTTCCTTAGACCCCTTTTCAGTAGAATAAAGCTTTCGAAGCATCTAAAGGTAAAGCTGTTCACACTTAAACAGATTCCTATGGCAACCATGACCCACAATCTTGTAAACCATCCCCCACCAGAATCCCAATTGTATTTTTCTTCTGCAATTCCTTCTGACTTCAAACTCGACTCTTCCCTTGCTTGTAATGCACAACAGTGCTATTTTGTCTAGAATTTCCTTACGGTTATCATAAACTGCGTAGCTGTTCTGCCTTATTCCGAGGCCTTTAACACAATTTAACATTCCCTAATCATTCACAGCATGTGTGAATTGGGCCTGGATCAGGTGTTTGAAAGTGATTTAGAAACTGATGACAAATTTTTTATGACGTCAAGTCAATTCCTTCAACACTGTCATGTTTTTAAATAATATTGGTCTACCCGTTAAAACCCATAAAATTAATCTGTATGCAGACAATACGGTTTTGTGATATTTTTTTGCCATTGCCACAACTGTACAGAAAGTAATTTTCTAAAACGTTTACTAAAGATGCATTTCTGACATTAAGTACACCAAATCTGACACATCTATAACAGTATTGTCGAGCTTCTGTTAAGGCACTTCACTAAGAGCTGTTCACAATGCAGTCTGACTGTAATTGGTTGCCCGGTAGGGGTCTTGCATGGTATGGGAATTGTTGATTCAAGTTAATAAAATGTATAAAACATTTGCTATTTTGACTCTATGACTTACAAAGATCTGAGTGGTCATGGCTAGAATGTTTTTATTATTCACCTTTAGTTAAACAGATTATCAGTTAAAAAACAATTATCATGTTCAATGCAACCTGGCCAAAAATATTGCATTCCAAGAGGACAATACACGGAACAATCCCATGGTGAGGCGTGGTCAAAAAAATATCAATATAATTTAATCAATTATAACTTACGCCAAAATGTACAGTAGTCTCTCTCCCTTTTTTGTCAATTAAAATCCCATTACTGTGAAACATTTAGTTCAGGCCACACACACAGTATACCTGCGAGGTCCAACAATACAAGAACATTTCATAAAATGAGAATATTGTGTAAAAATAAAAATACATCCGTAATTCAAATAAAAAAGTTACACCTTCAGATATTCTAAATTCATTACACATAAAATGAAATATTTCAAGTCTTTTTTGTTTCAAACTGGATGATTACGGGTTACAGCTCATGGAAATCCAAAATACAGTATCTCAAAATATTAGAATAAAAAGGTATAACACAGAAATGTCAACATGAGAAGAGCTCTAATGAGCTTTTTGAGATGCACCTGTAGATTACCTGAAACATTTTCCCCCCAAACCAAACTTTAACCCATAAACTAATCTCTTAACCCCTAACCCTAAAACACATTTTAAACACTAAACCAAATATAACCTTATTTGTTAGTGTTGACTGATCAAATATGCTCACTTCCATGGTTAACTCTCCTTATGAGGACTTAAGATACTCAGAAGTAAACTGAATAATGACCACACCTACAAAGCCTCTGGTGCATTTGTTTCGCTTCAGCACTGACTCAGTGGACAATTCTCACAATATTCAGTTGGTAGAGAGGACAGGATGCAGAAAAATGCTACGTTCCGTCTGGTGCACAGACACACACACACACACACTCCCTCCAAGACGACCTAGGCCCCACAACGCTGACTCACCGAGCACAGTATTTTCACATATGACTTTGTCCATCTCATGCTTTTCCTTGTCAGCAATTTATATGCTAGAACGCCAGGGCTTCCGGATATCTCACCAGATGAGCGTAAACTGCAGAGCATATGTTTTAGACTGCAGAGCGTATGTTTTAGTCAGTGATACACATTTACCTCAAAGGGTAATGACATCAACCTTATGTTGAGCACCTACTGTGCCCTCAGAAAGTATTCATGTTCTCCACATTTTGGTGTAATGGGTTTTATTTTATACTGATTAAATTTTTTGCCATCAATTTTATAACAAAACACACTGCATAACGACAAAATAAAACACATTTCTAGACTTGCACCAATTTATTGAAAATAAAAATGTGATTTCTTTATATTTTAGCATTTTAGCATTATTTAAACAGGCAAGTTGATTAAGAGCATTCATCTGAACTGCTGTCTTCGGGTCTCCTCATAGATGTTCATTATGTTTTGAAAGCTGATCTTTGCCCCTGCCTGAAGTCTAGTATGCTCTGTATCAGATGTATCAGAAGGACCTCTGTATTTTGCTCAGCTCAGCCTTCTTTCAGTCCTGACCAATCTCCCAGTCCCTGTTGCTGAGAAATGTCCCCATAGCATTATGCTCCCATCACTGTAGGGATGGTAACAGCCAGGTGACGAGCAGTAACTTCATTTCGCCCGATATGCGTTTTTCCTCATGATCTGAGAGTCCTTCAGGCAGCATGCCTTTTACTCAGGAGTGGCTTCCGTCTTGTTAGTCACCATTGGGTTCTTGGTCACCTCCATAACCAAGACCCCTTGTGCCCTTTTACAGTATTTAGTTTGGCCAAAAGCCAGCCCTATAGGAAGAGTCTTGATTGTTCCAAATACCTCCATTTCATTATCATGGAGCCCACATTGCTCATGGGAACTTTCAAGGATTTAAAGTGTTTTTTATAACCTTCCCCAGATATTCAGGCTAATTTTTAGTGATGTATAGTATACCGAATTGTCTGTGCTTTTTCAATACCAACACCTGAAATGATTCGGTACCAAAATGTTTGTGACATTCGGTACTTATGTCCAAACAATTTTTGTAAACTATGGAAACTTATGGAAATGACACAGAAAATTTGATTTTCATTATCAAAAATAATTTGTTCCATCAAAATAACATCAAACTGATCAGAAATACAGTGCAGACATTGTTAATGTTGGAAATGACTGATTTCCAATGGAATATATACATTAGCATAAAGAGGCCCATTATCAGCAACCATCAGTTTTCTAGTGGCACGTTGTGTTTGCTAATCCAAGTTTATCATTTTAAAAGGCTAACTTGATCATTAGAAAACCATTTTGTGATTTTGTTAGAACTGCTGAAAAAAGTTGTGCTGATTAAAAAAGTAATAAAGCGTATTTCGACTAGCTGAGTATCTGGAACATCATTATTTGTTGGTACTATTACTAACTCAAAGTGGCCAGAAACAAATAACTTTCCCCTGAAACTCATCAGTCTATTATAGTTCAGAGAAATGAAGGCTATTCTATGCAAGAAACTGCCTGGAAACTGAAGATCTCCTACAACGTTGTGTAGTACTTCCTTCACAGAAAAGCGCAAACTGGCTCTAACCAGAATAGAAAAAGTAGTAGGAGGCCCCGGTGTACAACTGAGCAAGAGGACAAATACATTAATGTCTAGTTTCAATGTCAACAGCAAAGAGGTGACTCCGGGATGCTGGCCTTATAGCCAGAGTTCTTCCTCTGTCCAGTATCTGTGTTCTTTTGCCTTTCTTAATATTTTCTTCTTATTGGGCAGTTTGAGATTGGGCTTTTTCTTTGCAACTTTGCCTAGATTCGTCTCTTCAATATTTTGTGGGAACTTTTAATGAAGCTGCCAGTTGAGGACCTGTGAGGACCTGACTTTTGCACTGGCATTTCTACCTATTTTCGTCTTCAACGTAAAATTGGGTAAAAACGCAGGCCTTTGAAAGTTTAATAATCCAGACACCTGTCATCTTCGGTCTGGACTACCAGAACTCACTGTAAGTAGGGCTTCCTAGTAATATGAACTTCCCATCCCTGACTTCAGGCAGTGCTCCAAACCTACATCCTAACCCAAGCCCTTTTTCTGCCACATCTAGTGACTTTGGCCATTCCACTCCCATTGCTATATAGAAAAAAATTCTGAATAAAACAGGTGTTACTTAAATCTATTTTTGAATGTTTTGAATAAATCTTCAAAGTAAAATGTATTAAATTATAAAGAATCATATTCTTCTCATCAGACTGCCTTTACATGCCGTTCCACTACACTAGTATTTCTTTTTCAAACTTCCTACAAAACATGCACAGTATATTACATGTTCCAAATAGGGCTGTTTTATTTTCCATGCTTTTCATGGTATTCCTGAATTCCATCCTTTGTTTTCCTCTGCAAATTAGTTTTTTACATTGTTGTAGATCTTATACTGCCTCTTTCAATCATCCATACAGGCAGTATGAACACAAAGCCATATCTGGCAATCAACACAAGTGAATCTTTGTTCAGCCTTTTTTTCCCATTTGTGGGGGCCAAGTTGGGCATCCTAGTTAAGTCTATGAATATGGTTACCATAATAACAACAGCGAGAAGGGGCCAGGGCAAGGAACATAATTTCAGTTGAGTTATGTCTATGGCCAAATTCATTGAGGTTGTCAAGCTGTATTTAGGAAATCACTAAGCCTTAACGTGTATCTGTCTGCAAGAACGTTAAGGCTAATAGTTCCATTACAGTATGGACTAAGCAAGCTATCATAATTTGACCTGGAACCAGATATGACAGAAACAGAGCTCCAGATTAAGACTTATTCCCATCACATTCCCTATTTAGCTGGCCCGACTGGTTTTCACAGCCACATTATTCACTAGCTGTGAAATATCACATCAAACTGAGATTACCTGTACTGCATAGGAAATGTGGAAGAAAATCTTTTCCCCATAGGGAAGTCTTTTTTCAGAAAGACAATCATTTTCCTTTTAATTTCGTTGCAAAATCAGGTTGTGGCAACCTGTATGTCCTGCTGTTGCTTTATATTTACGTTATCACATACAGATATTAAAGGGGGACAACCTTTTTGGAAAATAACCTCAAATATCTGTTCCAACATTGCTCACAATGATTACGCAGTGAATTCCAAAAGTATTTGGACAGTGGCATTCATCTAGATAAAACTCTAGTATCTAACTCTAAGCTCATACTGTATCAGCAATATTGTCTTGCTATGACTGCAATGATTATTTACCATATACAGAAGTATTAAATATTGTAGAAAAGATAAAAGAGCAACACAGAACTAACTGCATGGATATTGCATTTTCACATTGACTGGGAGGTATAAGTGTAGCCCTTTTACTGGATACATTGTCTCAAATACATTATCTTGGTAAATTTGGTGAAAAGGGACATATCTGTAAAAAAAAAATTAAGAAAAAAAAAGACCTTATCTTTAAGAACATTTTATCAAGGTGCAGTAGCTGGCCCATTGTTTATTTTAAATGTGGATTGCAAATACATACATCAATTAGAAAGAAGGGTGAGCAGGTTTTAGTTGTTGATTGGCGGGACTGTAGATGTAGGAAACCAATAACAATAATGCTTCTCAAAACAACAGACATTCCCTTAAATATAAATGCACAACCAACCTTGCTTTAAAGACAAGAAAGCAATGTGTGCTAACAGCCTAGATACTTTATAAGTGTGGTGTTACATTGTCATCAGTGCAGTGTCAATAAGATGTTTTACCTGCATCATAGTATGTTTTTTCAAAAGAGAAGAGCAGGTGAAGCACGTAATTTTATAATAGTGGGTAAGTAAAATATCTTTGGTTAGGTTTTTCACAATTATTCAGTTGCTCCTTCATAGTAATTTATTTATACCAGGGGTAACCTGGGACTTACATAAACGTATACCTCTCCACTTTCATGATCAGTTGTTCGTCGTCCATCATCCAACAGCTGACCAGAGGCATCTTCCAAAAAAACGCTACTCCAGAAAATAGGCTGACAAAAGTAATGCCAGCAGCCCACAGAGCTAAAACAAGCATCTACTTCAAATCTGTCATTTTCCCCCATGCATATTAGGCCCATCAGTTACCATTATCTGTATGACTTTTTTTACGAGTCAATACACACAATCTGTCCCCAAAGATTCATCCATTTCTTATTATTTCAATTCAAAGACAGAGTGAACACGCGTGTTGGCCTTCAACAATTGAACCTCAGTGTTTTGTTAAGATTGGACGCTGCCATTGGGCGCGACACAATGCGAGTCGTGTAGCAGCTGTCATTTATTTCAATGCCATTCCATAACGGTTGACAGCTGCTGGCAATAATGAACCCTTGATGGATGTAGTGCAACTTCTAGGTAAGCCTTTGCAGATTGACAGAACATGGGAGAATTGTTGACATTTCAGTAAAACCTGAAGATCAGCAGGTGCTTTACATTCTGGTTCTAGTAGGTATTGAAATAATGATAGTGACTGCTCTAGCTCTCACCCGAGGTACTCCTAACCACTCTTTGAATCACACCCCAAACAAATAACTGCTTTGAGAAGTACTGTATGCCTTCAAGGGGTTTTTACAAAGCCAGAGAAAATTACTGAACCTAGTTATCTTGCAATGTCATAGCAGAAAATAACATAATTGACGCACGTCCAAAGGCTCTATTGAACAAGGACAATCATATCTACTGAATTGTGCAATCGGTGAAACACAGGACTCGGAGTGTGCAATGGCAGCATCATCGTTGGGGAAAATAAAGCTCCTACTGTAGTTAACTTTCTTATCATCACCATTAGAACAAAACCCCACTGGAAGGATTTGCACTATGAAGTTGAGAGCACTGGATACTGAATAGGAATAATATAGTTTTGTCCCTGGAATTTACTTTACTTTTTTAACAAATCTATAATTTGACAATGAGCTGGTAGTTGGCTGTAGTAATAGGTAAAATATTGTAGGGATTTCTTAAATTCCAACAAAAGAAGAACAATCTATAAACTCCATACAGAGACCCAGACAGTTTTTGTTCTTTTACAAACAATGTTCTTAGCTTGCTGTGCATATGTTGGTTAATGGGAGTTTGGACAAATTGTGTTCATCTGACAGATCAGGGTGTTAATTTCTTTCAGACTAGACACATACACAGACTAGACATCATGGAGATATCCGCTTTACCCAACCAGTTAACAATGACTTTTCATAGACATCATGGAGATATCCGCTTTACACAATCCGTTAACAATGACTTTTCATAGACATTATGGAGATATCCGCTTTACCCAACCAGTTAACAATGACTTTTCATAGACATCATGGAGATATGCGCTTTACACAATCCGTTAACAGTGACTTTTCATAGACATCATGGAGATATCCGCTTTACACAATCCGTTAAACAATGACTTTTCATAGACATCATGGAGATATCCGCTTTACACAATCCGTTAACAATGACTTTTTATAGACATCGCTATCCCCATATAGACTCCTCAAATCCTCTTTTCCACTAAGCAGTTTTTTAGCTGGTATTATTAATTAGTAACCAAGCATTTCACTTGTTACCCCTCCCTCCCTCTCATTTCGTTGACATTTTTTGTGTGAAAGAAAGGGTGGAACAAAGCAGCAGTGAACTGAATGAATTGATATCCACAGCAAAGCCCAAAGAAGTCTCTGGCCATCAGATTTCCGCTCAGCGTCTCTGTCAGTCTGTTTTTGTTCTCTGACACAGTGTGATCTAATCGGCCAATAGCAAGGCTTATTATCCCACAATCATTGTATTACAGATGTAGTTGCACATTCTAAATATAACATTAATTTAAAAAGACCATTAATATTCCCACTGGGATCTCCAATGTCTCTTTCATAAGAAATACTGCTGGACTCTCTTTTATTGCATTATTAACTAGCCTGCCGCACCACGATCAACATCATCTCTGGCTTCCTGGTACAATGCATTTTTATGTAAGGATAACTGGTGTCTTATACAATTTCCTTTGAATGGATGTTGTTGCAGAATATAGTGGCCTAGCTACAGAGGCAAGCCAAAGCTGAAAGTCAGTTTGGACTTTTCACTGTTTGATAAGATTTGTGGTTTCCGACCACAGCTGCTTTAGGAATGTACTTTCTGTAATATCTGAGGTATTTTTTCTGATGTCTTTTTAACGTCTTGGCCTAAATAATAAGTCAATTGACTTTGTTCATCTATTCTTTGAGAACAACCCTGGGAAAGTGGTATCCTTTGTCATATTTAGTAAATTCAGCAGACACTCTTAGTCAGAGATAGCTAGGTAGAACAGCAATGCAACTCAGCAGCAGTAAATATACCCTAATCAATGAAGTAGTTATTATCAGAAAAGTCAAGCATACGTTTACAAAGGCAACATGGCAGAGGTATGAGTGAACGTTGGCTGCACAAAGTAAATGAATAAAACATCCTAAATCAATAAAGTTCCACCTACTTTTTGGGTCTGTAGTCAGGGATGCTGCGGTCCAGTGAGACACGGTCACTGAGCAGGGCATTGTAACCATACTCCTCATACTTCCCCTCCCCATCAACATGGCTATCTTCCCCGAGAGTGGCAGCTGCTCCTCCCTGACCCAGACCCCCAGGGCCCTCCACCAGCCCCATGGGCTTTGCCAGTCCTAGAGGAAAAACAGAAACATACCCAGACACACACATACGCACGCACACACACACACGCGCACACACAGACAGGGAGACAGAGAAAAAGACAGGGATTGATAGGTGAGAGGAGAGGCCATGCGGAAGGACAGCTGATTGGCATTCATGGACTGTGAGGATCATGGGGAGTGGCAGCGCTCAGACACAGCAGGGCTCCATAGGGCTTCATTACACAGTCTGTCCATATAAAGGTGCTGCAAATTCCAACCTTGGCGTGGCTTTCTTAAGAATATAGCTGGGAAGTAAAAATATACAATGCAGTATAATGTTTCAATTTAAATGTTTACTTCGGTTTAATGAATCGAATTCCGAACATCTCCCCACAACCTCAGTTGGGAAGGCGATGTTACAGCGATCACCAGGAAGGCACAACTGCAAGATCTCCCACTCAGTCCTGATCCGGCTTTACACAATTGTCCTTCTTCACCTCCTCCATTAACATCAGCATCTGCCTGCTGCAGGGATGAACCACAATGAACTGTATGTTTTGCTGAGAGGGTCACTGGCTGATACCCTTCCTACTGTACATCATGGTCCAACATGCAACACTCCCACCTCTATCTGAAGCAGCTCTCACCCCCTTAGAGACTAATAGGAATTTCACATCAATACACTTGTTTACTAAATAGACAAAATCAAAATCAGTTAAACTCGCTGCATTTAGATACACTATACTGATACGTTAAATATATACATCAACTGGCTATCAAGTAATATTAAAGGTATAATTACCTACAATGTGTACGACTTTATAAGTGTGTCATAATGAAAATGTGCACACCATGAAAACAAATACAATACTTGAAACAAAAAAGTTTGGATAAGCCAAACAGTCGGTCATGTTTGAAAAATGTAATGTAGCATAATTCACATCAACGTGTAACAGCTTGTTGCTGCTGAAATAATTGATGTACGGTTCGTTCACATTAAATAATTAGAAAAAAGGGCCAGCTCCTGTTAAGCGCCACATTTGTTAGTCACCTTACAATCTGTTCAGAGGCAGACAGCATTTTGAAAGTATTTAAACAAAGTATTTTTTACTTGTACAACGGTGTTCATTTTGGCAGCATTTTAATCATTTTAGACATTTTCTATTTTATCAGTCTACTATTAATCTGGACAACATGCATATTTAGGCTACCTCTTACCTCCCATCATGTACAGAATCTAAAGGACTTGTCCAACTCCATTTGGGCTGTGGTCCAGACTTTTAGTATACTGATAAAAATCAGTAATAGGTTACAAAATTAACTATGTCCATTTTATCTAATTTCAAACTAGATTTGATTTGTCAATAAAAGTCTCTATAGAATTAATTCATTATTTTAGAAATATATCCTATATGTCCTATTGGTATAAAAGGCACAAGTAAGCATGCAAAATGATGAATGTAAACAAGGAAAAAACAGTACCCTCTGCTTTGTGTAATAAAAAGATTATGTGTAAATGTACTTAGCGAATAAAAGTGATTCAGATTCTGAACTTAAATCAGAATCACTAGGATGCTTTTATTAAGTTGAAAGTACAATGAATTCGGCAGGCTATTACACATTTCCACTGTCTGACATTTTAAAAGGGGAGAGGAATGAATGTACACAAAAGGTTATTAGAAATGACAAAAGATTTAAACTAGATGGACTTTACTGCCTTGGAACATAATTGCATGTCAGCTGCACACAAGTGTTAATTGATCTGAAAACTGGCCGTAAACCTACCAACACAGATGGGAAAAGATACAACAACATGCATTTTAAAATAAGATACTAAATACCTTTATTTTAAGCGTTTTAAAATATACTAATGTCATTTTTGTATTTAAAAAATGACAAGGGAGCATGATATCACTCCACAAACCTTCCATCTATCGGCCTATTTGATTTATCCCTTCACCATTAAACTCATCAGTTAAGAGAAAAACAATTCACAGCAACAGCTTTTCTCTGCCTAACGAGTCATGCGATAAATCTGACATATGCAACCAGTTAACAGAACAAATATTCACATATCCCTGTGATCACTCAGATAAAGGTTAAAGTAACCAACAGCTTAACTTTTAACTAACAGTATGCTAATGACTCATAATTGTAACCTAGTTTAGTTACTTGATTGGTATTCGGCAAGGGCCTACTTTGCATCAGCAACAGTGACTCAATGACAAACTGACAACAAGGCACACGTGTGGGCATGTAACTATTTACACCATATCGTGGCATTATAATGTTATGTTGTACAACACTGAAACGCTTTATTATTAATTTTTTCGTGCACAATTAACCGACCAAAACTTAACAAAGGCTGAAAATAGCAAGCTAACGTTAAATGTGAGGGCATCTACTCGGATCAAATAGTTAGCTAGAACGTTGCGTAATGGTAAACGATTTAGCCTAGGCTACTGGAACAAACACAAAAACTTAACATGAACTGTTAAAAACTTTAAAAATGTATGCTAAAAATCCACGGAAAGCTTGGCAACCTACACGTTTCTCACCTTCACCTTCTTCTTCGGGTATGGATAAATTTTTTGTTCTGATCCGTCTGGGCAAATTACTGAGTAGGCACCAATCAGATGCAGCATTTTTATGATGTCATCGTGCAGACATTTTACAAAGTATTTTACAGTATTTTTAAACTACAAAATACGAAACACTTAAGTATTTTGATACAAAATATCAAGCCATGTTCATCAACCCAATCAAATACAAATTAAAAAACAAAATTTTGTATTTTAAATAGTATGTTTTATAAATACTGCCCATCCCTGCATACCAAAATTAGTTGTTAAACTAAAACATTTTGCCAAGTTAATTAAGTGTCTGAGACAGTGACACTCATGCAAAGCGAAACGATTGACGCTAAGTGTTGTGGTCCTAATGACATTTGCAAAATGTGACTAAACCTTGATGTTTTTTTATCACAGATTATTTATTCCAATCATCAAAGTGCTGGTTCACTGCATACTGTTTTTAGATGATGGAAATATTTTGAGAATGTGCAAACATGCTGGTAGCCATGAAGTGAGTGCTGGACTTTCAGATAAAAACATCATGACCAGTCATTCTTATACCACACTACAAGGTATACAAATAGGCCATCATTGAAGGGACCAGGAATGATCTGGTATCAGATCGTTCTACGGGAGTATGACTGGGCATCTGTCCATGAGCTGAAGCTTATGCGCACCTGGGTCACGTAGCAAGATAATGATCAAAATGATTTAAGTCTATCTCAAAAAGGCTTGAAAGCAAGACAAACTATGAGAAGTTTTACTAGTTTTTTTCAGTTGTCCAGCATTTCAAAATAATGTCTGATTCTTTATCATTCTTTATGAAGTAAATTCCCAATAAAGCAAATAAAAAATGTCCGCTCTCAAACTAAGTAGTTGGCAGTGTGAAGGTTGTGGAACAACATTGTCATGGTTTAGGGATACAGCTTGTGCCTTTTCTTAGCTAGCAACAACAGCTGGGAACAACTGTAAAATAAAGTTTTGTTTACTTCAATGGGTGAGAGCTAATTAGCTTGTATTATTGAACCATCTGGATGAGACAGTGATTTATGTGATAGGTGACATTATATTAGCTAACGTTACTCCCATTGGTATGTAGGACACTTGTAGGCCGGATGATCAGCTTACAAGGACATGTTGTTATCCAGAAATCACAACTCGCTATGTGGTGTCAGGATAACAACCTATCCCTAAAGGTCAACAATCAAATTTTTGTTCCTTGGCATTCACATAACCCAAGAAATCGTCACCATCTTTGTCGAGAAGGTGCATCAGTGACTACTTAAAAGTGACTTATTACATAAACACTTTTGCCATTTTACCTAAATAAAGTGAAATTAGTTATTGTTTTGGCTTGGGTAACCTGTTTAGAACTTCTAAGACTATATGGATAATTAATGTCAGGTCATGATCAAACAGAATCTCAGAAAGGTCCGACAGGATCCAAAACAATTTTAGACCAGTGCTGTGCAGGTTATAGTAAAGGGCAAAACATTATCTGTTGTCCAATTTTGTCCTGATGGTATCTGTTGAGGTTGGGGTGACAATAAATCAACATGTGTTATATAGACAAAACATACGTTTGCTTGAGGTAGTGCACATTTTGAGGCACCTGTCAAACAAATAAGGTCTTGCATTATATAATGAGGGAAAATGTTTTCTGACAGTGTCTAACCCGTGGGTATCTGAAAAAGATTCTGGGACGTTCCTAGGTATTATCAGCAAATCAAAGGAGTTTCCGTTTACATATAGATTACCTATGGTATGTATCCCCAGGTTTCACTATTGTTCAAATGCTGTATCAAGGTAAGAAGGGGCAAAAGAGGGGTTTTGAGCTATGGGGTGAGGGAATGACTTTGGTCTAAAGTCAAAATTACCCTTAATTTGCTTCCAGATACCGACTGCACTATGTATAATGGGATTATGATTATAAAGTGATTTCTTCAGGCTAATAGCTTACATGATCACAGCGCCAACAGAAAAGCTTGTTAATCCTGCTTCTCCATTCTGAGCCAACTGGGCGATGCAGGAGCATCATCAACCAGTCATCTCTCCATTTTGAAATTTCAAAGGTGCTTTTTACTTAACTGAGTTTTATAATCACAGATAAAGAGTCCAGTTGTTAATAAAATGACTTTGGTATGAATATGAAGATATTCTGGAAAAGGAAGGACAGTTGTGGGAGGAAAACCATTTTAAAGGTGTGAACAGGGTTCCCCACCCAATATCAGAGTTATAAGAAGTATTTGAACTACATACAAAACTCACACTGCAATGTTCTTTTTTGATTGACTGGCTTGGTACATCTTTACCTCTAGGTTTCTAGAATACTTATCTAAACAAAAATACCAATTTCAATATCCACAGATGAAGTAGAACAATAGTTTTAAAATCACTTGAACAAACAGAACTATGAGTTAAGAAGTTAACAACATAGCACCATGCTCAACTCACAGAAGACCTTTACTTTACTACCTTGGATCGATTTTAAGTTAATTCCCCCCAAAATTCCACAGGCATAACAAACATCATTATCCAACCAACTTGTGCATTTTTAATAGTAATAAAACTGAAAGTATTAAGGTATATCACAAAAAGAGCATGATGATTTGACCTTGTATATATTGGTTTCATATTGGCTTTGATGTGTCAAATTTTGCTTCATCCAAATCCTAATATTATCAGGGCCCCACCATAATTTTATCAAATAACTCACATTTTATTTCTTACTCTCCGTACGAAGGTCTGCTTTTCATGCACGCATAGATTTTAGAAAGAGTAATCCCCATGCTTCCCCTCTTCCTTCTCTGGTGATTTTTAGTGATAGATGCACAAGCTATGCCTTTTAAAATGTTGCCCAGCTGACAGCATTAACATACATTACCAGAATCAGAAGCTCACAAACCCCACTACAAAAATGCATAAATTGAGCATATTATTATTTGTGTTTTATTTTATTTTGCAGTCCCTATAAAAGTTTTAGCATTTGTTTTTTAAAATGTTTTTCTTCATTATGTTACTATATTGTACCGGTATTTCAGTTTTTTTAGTGCATTTCTGGTTTGGATAATCTTAACTCTTATGCACAGTGACATTGTGGAGACTTAATTTGATATTCCTGTCATACTTCCAGTGTGGTCTCCACAGGAAAACCATGTTGCGTCTTCTCAACAGATGGACAGAAACAGCAAGTAAACAGTGCATACTAATGAAGATCTATGGTCAGACATTCCCCCATAAGCCATTGCAAGCAAAACATGTTTTTTTAAACTCCTTGAAATTCTGGGAGATTTGCCATTGGAGATCAACAGTTGGCTGTTGCAAAGTGTCAACTCTCACGAGAGGGATCACATCAGGAGCAATTCAGTGTGTATCTGACACCCTGGGTGGGGTTCACCAGTTATAGACCCAGTCTGAATCCCAATTGCCCGCTCAGAAGCAATCTAAGAAGCAACTGAAAATGAATTCTGTAGTGCCTTTCTCTGCGTGAGACATGAACAGCCCAACATCCCTGCAGTTTTGTTTTCCACAGTCTTGTTGTTTGTTTCCCCTCAATTCTTTCTTCTTGCTGGCTGATAATTATATTCATGGTTGAGAGGATACACTCACATTAAGCCCAGGAAGTTTGTGTTCTGCCTGACAGTGGAGAGGTATTTTAACATATAGGCATTGTGTCACTGATAGTGTTGAAACCAGTCTCTCATACAGTTAAAACCTAGGCAGTAGGTGCCAATGTAGCTCATACATGGTCTAGGGGACTGATTTGACCCTTTGTGTTAAAAAAAATTTTTTACCACTTATTGCACAGCAAAAAGCAAAAAGAACCAAATCTGGGGTTTATAGAAATGGCAGGACAATTGATGGGTTTATCAAGCTGACTTTGTTGGGTTGCTGTCAATAAATATTGTGCTTTGATAATACCTAGGAGGATAATTTGATGTAACTACAACTTCTCACTCTGCTACATATTGATCTCCTCATGTTTTTTTCTGTTTTTTCATTTTCTTTTCCGGGAGGCTGGTGCCAAGTAAGAAATTCTTACAATGCTACAACTTAATAGTAAAAGTGAAGACAGATATACAGGTGCTGGTCATAAAATTTGGATATCATCAAAAAGTTGATTTATGTCAGTAATTCCATTCAAAAAGTGAAACTTGCATATTATATTCATTCATTACACACAGACTGATATATTTCAAATGTTTATTTCTTTTAATTGTGATGATTATAACTGACAACTAATGAAAATCCCAAATTCAGTATCTCAGAAAATTTGAATATTGTGAAAAGGTTAAATATTGAAGACACCTGGTGCCATTTAACCTTTTCAATATTCTAATTTTCTGAGATACTGAATTTGGGGTTTTCATTAGTTGTCAGTTATAATCATCAAAATTAAAAGAAATAAACACTTGAAATATATAAAGTTTCACTTTTTGAATGGAATTACTGAAATAAATCAACTTTTTGATGATATTCTAATTTTATGACCAGCACCTGTAGTAGGCAAAAGGAACAATCATCTTTAGGTGCTTTTGATCAACAACACTGCCACAATGAGGTTTATTTGAATGAAATCCTGAACATAACTGTATTTTAAAACAAATCACTCTGGATTGGAAAAATAAATACTTGCCAAAAAAGTTGATTGGAAAAGTAAATACTTGCCAAAAATGTTGTATTTGCGTAAAATGAAACGTTGAGAAAATGTTATTGTAATGGGAAAAAAACATGGCCATTTTGGATTTGATGCCAGCAACATGGTTAAAAAAATTTGGGACAGGGGCATTTTCACCACTGTGTTGCATCACCTCTTCTTTTAACAATATTCTGTAAGCGTTTGAGAACTGAGAAGACCAATTGCTTTAGTTTTTAAAGTGAAACGTCCCATTCTTGATTGATATAGGATTTAAGCAGCTCAACAGTTCGGAGTCTCCTTGGTCACATTTTTCATTTCATAATGTGCCAAATGTTTTCCATTGGTGACAGGTCTAGACTGCAGGCAGGCTCTTTTACTGGAGCCATGCTGTTGTAATACGTGCAGAATGTGGTTTGGCATTGTCTTGCTGAAATAAGGAAGGCCTTCCCTGAAAAAGATGTTGTCTGAATGGCAGCATATATTGCTCCAAAACCTGTATATATTGTTCAGCATTAATGGTGCCTTCACAGATGTGGAAGTAACCCATGCCATGTGCACCCATGCCAACATGGATGCTGGGTTTTGAACTGTGCGCTGAAGCGGTCCCTCTCCTCTTTAGTCTGCAGGACGCAGCATCCATGATTCCCTAAAATAATTTCACATTTTTATTCTTCAGATCACAGGACAGTTTTGCACTTTGCCTCAATCCATCTTAAATGAGCTTGGGCTCAGTGAAGGTGGCTGCAGTTCTGCATCTTTATATATAGTTTCTTCTTTGCATGGTAGAGTTTTTACTTGCATTTGTGGATGCAGCAACATACTGTGTTCACAGACAATGGTTTTCAGAAGCCCATGCAATGATTTCCACTAGAGAATCATATCTGTTTTTTTGATCACGACCATCCAATATCGGTTTTCGGCCTTGTACCTTGCATACAGAGCTTTTTCTGGATTCTCTTAATCTTTTAATAATATTATGTACTTTAGATGAGGAGATCCCAAAACTCTTACATTTTACGTTTAGAGACGTTATTTTGGAATTGATGCATTATTCGCCCGCGCAGACTTTCACAGAGAGAAAATCTTCACTTCTGACAGACCCATCCTCTCTGGAATTATCTTTTAATACTCAATCATGTTACTGACCTGTTGCCAATTCACCTAATTAGTGGTGTGATACTCCAACAGGTTTAATGTTTTAGCATTACACATCTTTTCCAGTCTTTTGTTGCCTCATTCCCAAAATATTTGAAACATGTTGTTGGCATTAAATTAAAAGTGAGCATTTATTTTTCCAGAAACAATTACATTTTACAGTATCAACATTTGATATGTTGTCTTTGTACTATTTTCAATTAAATATAGGAATAAATTATTTGCACATCATTGCATTTTGTTTTACTTGTAAATATTGCTGTGTGATTCAGCATGTGATTCAGCATGCGCATACTTTAGGGACAAATAGTAAAAGCATGTTTTAACTAGCACAGGGTCTGTGACTTACTATGGACAGTGCCTCATCATGTTAATGTAATGTAATCACACAGTGAGGAACCATTGAGTTGGACATACACTTGTTCAGACAAGGCAGACAATAGGCCTAACACAAAATGTTGTTTTGTGACAAAAACGCATTAACAATCCGGGATTTAGGAATCACTAATCAACTTTTTATTTTTTTATTTTTTACAATACACTGATGACAGGTTGATGACACATCTAAAATATCTTTGTATCTGGGTTAAAAAGTTTACAATGCTTATTTGGTCAGACAAAGCCCCTGAAGAAGCATATAGAGATATGTTTCATTTTATCCTATCGGGGTGATTCAGGTTGTGTCACCATCACAACATCAACTATCTTTTACTTTCTTTCATTTTATTCTTCAAACTGCACATTAGCAAAACACATTACTAATCCCACAGTGTGGTAATTACAGTAAAACATCTGTCTGATTCATTAAATAGGCATAATTTGGGACAAAGAGAGGATGATGTTCTTTACCAATAAAGAATCTGAATAGATATGGGGTTGGAAATGCTGACTACCATCAAATATTCATCTAGGTTCACTATGTCCAAGTGGATATCCATCAAAATTCGCATTCACTCACCTCAACGTGTCTTTTTGTAGAGGCGCCAGCACATGATGCATTAAAGTCATCACAGCAATATATTACGTAGCATCCTTTGGGCTCTATCAGATTTTCAAACTAAAGGAAACCCGCATTTGGTTGATTTTAACAGAAAGTGATACTGAGATACTGAGATACCATTAATATTGATGTATTAGTTGTGGTAGAGAGATCAGTTCTTCAAGAAAAGGGAAATAACTCGCAGTTCTAGGTTGTAAAGGCTAAACTGTGGGCAATCCATTAAACATTGATAACAGGGGAAAGGCAGAAAGCCCTAATTTGCTTTCTTATGACACAAATCCTCAAGTCAAGACCAAGGACTTAAGCCCTCTTCACATTTACTAGAGATATTAATTTAGATAACATTTAATTAACATGTACATTAAAAATCAACTCACACTGCCACATGAATCACATAAGCAGAGATAGGTTTCTGTTGACGTTCTTGCTTCGTTGCTCTAAAGTACCGTAAAATGTCAGAGGCCACTAAACAGTAGCATAAGCGTGGAACTGCAAGCATTCACTACTACTAGGTCTATGCAAGCGACTTTACATAACTATATTGCAAGTTTAAATAATGGAGCAAAACCCAATATGAACCTTGAACAGTGCACAAATTCAGGAGCATGTGTAGACAATTACAGGGTAAGTTTTCTCATCTGTAGGCTACACTGATCTCTATGTAACTTTTAAGCTTCAAGACAAAAGCATCAGTTGCTAACAGCCCCTCATAAAGTAAAGTTAGTCTATCGAAATACAACATTACAAAAAACAAGGTTGAATTTTGGTGTGAAGAAACCAAAACAAGTAGCGACTAAAATCTTGGGCACTGTAAGGTAAGTGAAATCCCTATCTACAAAAACATAAAAAAACAAAGGGTTAACATAATATATTTATAACTAGAAGCTATTTATTCATAGGCTATTTATGGTCTCTTAATTAGTGGGATTTTTTAAGCAAACTTATTACTATGCTAGACCTTACAACTAGAGTCTGGAGTTGGTTAAGTTCTACCAATTCAGGAAAAATCGGGGCCACAGCAAAAAACATGTATCACTTCCTGTCTGAGACCTTTGGTGCCACCTATGAAATCACCACACAATGTTAAAAATAAAGAATCTTATTTGCATGATCTACCTACAGAAGCCCTGAAGCCCAAGGCAGTAAAAAAAAAAAATGCTGCAGAGACCACGTTTATATTGTTTGAACGACTTAGTATCTCGTTTGAACAACTTTGTATCTCATTTGAACAACTTAGTATCTTGTTTGAACGACTTAGTAAAAAAAATGATGAAACAAGTTGCTCAAACGAGATTACTTAGTCGTTCAAACGGGATACTATGTTGTTCAAATGAGATAATCATTAGTATGTCTAATTATACCAAATTAATTATGAAGCAGCATTACAAGGCCATGTAATGGTAATGGTTGCTACAGCCCATCGTTCTTTGATTCTGTCCATTGATGGGCCTATAATTGTTCATTAAAAGTTATTTGAAACACTAAGGCAAGGCTACCTGTGAACTCCAGCATTAGGTCAAAACAGTGAGCAATCGGCTGAATGGTGGCACACTGGCGCGTCAAGTGTGCCATGACATTGTGCTCAAATGATAAAATGTTTTACTGTATGTAATAGAAAAAAGGATCGTCCCATAAATTCAGTGAATTCATCACGAACTGCATTGTAGGATTGTTGAGATTGTGGATTGTTGACGTGCTGTACGCTGCCTGCTGTTACCTACCTGGCTACCTGACAAACTTTTTTAGAATTTACTCTATATAAACTAATTGGACAAAATTCTATTTTAAGAGTTTTACCAACGCAATATTTTAATCTGTTTATCTGTTGACCTCTTACCCAACTTTAATACACCAGGACTCTTTTTGGACATAATTAACGGAACTACTCACCCCTGAACACCCAAGGCTAAGTATCATTAAAATGCCATATCACTGTAATTGTTGTAGCAACAACACGGAGGAGAACTGTAGTCTTGAGTTAAAGATAGCAGAGTTAGAGGCTCGGCTTCTGACGCAAATGTTAGGCAAGGATTATGCTAATGTAGAAATAGAAAAAACTGTGTCAGTGCCACCAGGAAGAAACGATAGTCTTGTTAGCCCCCCGGCACAGCTCCTGCAGCCGGGCAAGAACTTTCTCTTGGTCACTGGGAAGAAATGCCGTCGACCAGTTAAAACTGAATCGTTGCTAAATCCAACTGAAACTTTCAACAGGTTTTCCCCACTTGAGTCAGAGTCAAGGCCCGAGCCGTCTTCACGGGGGAATGATCGGCAGGCATTTTCTACCGGTGGCCTTGAAAAACTGAAAACTTTAGTCATTGGCGATTCCATTACCCGCAGAATTAGACTAAAGAATCAGCCGGCAATCATACACTGTTTACAGGGGGGCAGAGCCACCGACGTAGCCGCAAATCCGGGGTTGGTGCTAGTGAATTTTAAAACTGGCAAGTATAGAGAGTACAGAGATATTGTTACTCATGTTGGCACCAACGACGTTAGGATGAAACAGTCAGAGGTTACGAAGCAGAACATAGCATCAGCGTGTAAACTAGCTAGAAGGATGTGTCGGCATCGAGTAATTGTCTTTGGCCCCCTCCCAGCTAGGCGTGGTGACGAGCTCTACAGCAGACTCGCGCAACTCAATCGCTGGCTGAAAACTGAGTTCTGCCCATCGCAGGAGGTAGAGTTTGTAGATAAATGGCTTTCTTTTAGGGACTCTCGCAGAAATAGGGCCAGGCCTGATCTGCTGAGGAGCGACGGACTCCATCCTAGCTGGAGTGGTGCCCTTCTTTTATCTAGGAACATTGACAGGAGTCTCACTCCTATTGCCTTAACATGAGATAGGGTGCAGGTCAGGCCGCAGGCTGTTAGCCTGCCTGCTAGCATAGTGGAGTCTGTCAATAGCATAGCCAGAGTAGTTAGTACAGCTTTACCTATTGCCACTGTGACTCATAACAGGCTGAGAAAAGTTAAACAAGGTAGTGCTAACAAAAACAACCTTATTAAGATAAAGCCTTCCTCCACCTCGGTCACAAATAAAAATGACTGTATCACCTCGCATCTCAAAATGGGACTCCTAAATGTTAGATCCCTTGCTCCAAAGGCAGTTGCCGTAAATGAATTAATCTCTGATCATAAACTAGATGTTATTGGTTTATGTGAAACATGGCTAAAGCCTAATTAATTCACTGCCTTAAATGAGGCCTCTTCTCCTGGTTATACTAGTGATCATATCCCTCGTGCATCCCGAAAAGGAGGGGGTGTTGCTAATATGTATGACAGTAAATATACATTTACTTTCAAACATAACACTGAGTTTCATTCTTTTGAAGTTTTACTCATGAAAGTTAACCAGGCCGATAAATCGTTTTACATTGCTACTATTTATAGGCCCCCCGGGCCATACACAATGTTCCTCAATGAGATTCTAGAATTCTTGTCAAACCTTGTTGTCATGGCAGATAGTATTAAAATGTTTGGCGATTTCAATATTCATATGGAAAAGTCCAATGATTCTCTTCAAAAAGCCTTTGAAGCCATAATTGACTCAATGGGTTTTATCCAACATGTCTCAGGTCCAACACATTGCCACAATCACACCTTAGATTTAGTCCTGTCATGAGAAATAGATATTGTAGATCTAATAATTTCCCCCCAATATCCTGGATTGTCGGATCATTGTCTTATTACATTTACCGTTAAAACAAGAAATCCACTTGCTCCGCAAACAATGAGTTTCAAAAGCCGTACTATAAATTCTCGGACTACAAATAAATACCTTGATATTCTTATATATCGCTCATTAACGACAGAGTAAATAAATCTGTAAACGATCAAATCGAGGATCTAAACTCAACACTGCGAAATACATTAGATATGGTTGCACCACTAAAAACAAAAGAAATATGCAACAAGAAACTTGCTCCCTGGTACACAGACAATACTAGAGCACTTAAGCAAGCCTCCAGAAAATTGGAGCGAAAGTGGCAATCCACCAAGTTGGAAGTATTTAGACTAGCCTGGATAGACAGTACACTACAACACCGAAAATCACTCACGTCGGCTCGATCAGCTTATTCCTCCAACCTGATTGAGGTGAACAAAAACAATCCAAAATGTCTTTTTGATACATTTGCAAAGTTAACAAAAAAGCAAAGCTTAGCAAGTGAAGTGGGTCTTCACTTTAGTTGTAATGAATACATGAACTACTTTGATGAAAAGATCATCACCATTAGAAAACAAATAACTGACTCCTCCTTAAATAGTTATGGTCCTCAAAATCTCAGTTGTCCTAAAAATGTCCTGAACCTCCCTGACCAGGTGTCAATAAATGTGTCAAGCGATACCGTATCGCTTGACACATTTACTAAATTTGTAATGAGTTCTAAACCCACAAATTCTCAGCTATACCCCATTTCAACAAAATTACTTAAGGAGCTATTTCTTGTGCTAGGTCAGCCAATGCTGAACATAATAAATTGCTCCCTTTTCTCCTGATGTGTACCAAACTCACTAAAAATAGCGGAAATTAAGCCTCTTCTAAAAAAATCTAATCTGGATCCCGACATATTAAACAATTATAGGCCAATATCGAACCTCCCATTCCTCTCAAAAATCTTAGAAAAATGTGTTTCCCAACAACTGAATGCCTTCCTAAAGACAAATAACATTTATGAAATATTCCACTCCGGTTTCAGATCCCATCATAGTACTGAGACTGCACTTGTGAAGGTAACAAATTACCTTCTAATGGCCTCAGACAAAGGTCCCGCATCCGTCCTGTTGCTTCTTGATCTTAGTGCTGCTTTTGACACTATTGATCAATCCCTTCTCTTAGAGAGACTGAAAACCCATATTGGGCTACGTGGACATGTTGGAGCCTGGTTTAAATCTTATTTATCTGAAAGATATCAGTTTGTTAGTGTGGATGGCATATCCTCTGACAAATCAAAGGTCTGCTTTGGTGTTCCTCAAGGCTCGGTTCTGGGCCCATTATTGTTCTCACTATATATATGCTCCCTCTGGGCAATGTAATCCGAAATCACAATGTAAACTTTCACTGTTACGCTGATGACACACAGTTATATATTTCAATGAAGCATGGAGAAGCTCCTAAATTAGCTACTGCGTTTCAGATACTAGGATGACAGAGAATTTCTTGCTCTTACACTCAAGGAAAACAGAAATGCTTGTTTTAGGACCCAAGAAACAAAGAGCATTGTTAGCAGATCTCACTGTGAACCTCGACGGCTGCATGGTTGGATCCCAAAAAACTGTAAAAAACCTAGGCATTACCCTTGACCCTGACCTCTCTTTTGAAGAACATATAAAATATGTCTCAAGAGTTGCGTATTTTCATCTTCGAAACATAGCAAAAAAACATTCTATCAAAAACGTATGCAGAAAAATGTATCCATGCTTTCGTTACTTCTAGACTAGATAACTGCAGTGCTCTTCTCTCTGGTTATCCAGACAAATTAATAAACTTAAATTAGTGCTGCACACGGCTGCTAGAATCCTAACTAGAACAAAAATGTGAACACATTACTCCTGTCCAAGCGTCCTTACACTGGCTGCCTGTTAGGGTTAGGGCTGATTTTAAGGTTTTACTGTTAACCTATAAATCAATACATGGACTTGCTCCTACTTACCTTGCTGAAATGATCCAGTCATACATACCTACACGTAACCTACGATCGCAAGATGTAGGCCTTTTAAATGTATCTAGAATTTCTAAACAAACAGCTGGCGGCAGGGCCTTTTCTCATAGAGATCCACTACTGTGGAATGATCTGCCAATTAAGGTTAGAAATGCAAACTCAGTGCAAACTTTCAAGTGTCTACTAAAAACTAATCTCTACAGCATGGTTTATAATTAGGTGTAGCCTGGCCCGGGGGCGTGAAGGTGACCAGTAGGCACTGAAATCCAACACTACTGTTGTTTGCTCCTTGGGGTTTAAGGCCGGGTGTCTCTGTAAAGTACTTTGTGACAACTGCTGTTGTAAAAAGTGCTTTATAAATAAATTTGAAATTTGATTGAAATATTCAATCCAGGCAACATTACAACAAATAAAAGTTGCAAAAATAAACTTTTAATCAGGTAATCTTATACAATGCAAGAAGTTGAACTTCTTGCATTGTATAAAGAGAATGCATTGCTCACTAGTTGTTACCAATAGCAGCTAATATGCTAACAACCCTATGCTATTCACAACGAATGTACCGCAGCGCTTATATACACTGAGCACTAGTCCGCTGTTGTCTTTAGAATATGACTCCATTTCACCTCTTTATATAACAAATATTTATTGGACATTGATCAAAGACCCGGGGTTGATATGGAAACACCTGGACAAACATTACTGAGTCAAACAAGACAATTATTTTACCCAGAGACATTATGTATAACAATTGGAGCTGCAGTGTGTGCATGAAGTTATCTAATTTGAACGACTTAGTATCGCATTTGAACGACTTAGTATTGCATTTGAATGACTTAACCAAAAACAATTAGTCGAAAAATAAAAACATTTATTTTGAATTTGTTCAAACAAGGTATTAAGTTGTTAAAACAAGATACTAAGTCATTCAAATTAGATAAACTTAGTCTCTGGGCCCCAATTTTTTTTTTTTACTGCCTTGGGCTTCATGGTTTCCGCATCTACAGTAACATCCATTAACATTGTACTTTGCTATGGCAAGATTTGGCTTTCATAGTTTTCGGTGGCTATGTACAACTGGCAGCAATTTTCGAAATGTCATTTCCTGCAACTTCTAGAAAAAAGAAACATTCGCAAATATTAGTACGATTTCTATACATTTGAGCTGTTTCATAAGTATTGCTCTGCTATTACCATTTATACTGCAGAAGTGCTAGTTTAATAAGACAGTTCTGTTCAGTTCTGTTATTGCCCTGCTAGAATGGGGACCACTGTCAGTATAGTGTTGGGCATTACTTCTGCTTAGATTAAAATGTCTGTCTGAGCATATCCTCTTAAAACCTTGAATGAATTTCTTCTACTGTGATTAGGGCTTTATAGAGGTTGCTTGGAAATTTGGAATGATATGTATTATATGTCGACCAGCTTGCATGAAAGGAGTGAATGCAGCCAACTGTTTCAGAAAAATATGTGCATCATGGCACAATTTCTAAGCAATTTTATGGCAAAAAGATTGATATTAAAGACATCATAGTTTTAGCCATGGCTTAAGTGGATATGTCGGATCCTGCTCCGAAGTTCAATACGAAATGTGTATCCCTGTGTGTCCAAAAAATTTAACACATAGGAATATGTCAGAATTTATCTCCCAGTATTATATCAAAAGACACAAAAAAGTAGAATTGTAGGAAAGTAGCTTTTAAACAGCATTTTTTTGTCTCAGCCAACAAAGTGGTGTAATCCATTTGGGTAACATGAGTTGAGAGTGGGAGGTTAGTTACTATGCGGATGAATTACAACCCTGTTTCCAAAAATGTGTTGGTGCTGTGTGAAATGTAAACAAAATAAATTCTCAGTTTCAACATTTGATACTGTATGTTGTTTTTGTACTATTTTCAATTAAATATAGGGATAAATTATTTGTACATCTTTGCATTCTGTTTTTATTTGCGTTTTACACAGCATCCCAACTTTTGTTGGAAACGCAGTTGTACAGTATCCATCTAGAACTTTGCCAGCAAGGACTTTGTGTGACCAGACCTTCACAAATTGTATTTTTTTACCACTGGACTACAGTACAGTATATAGTAACTGTCCATAACTCATGAAATACACCAGTATTCTAACACAAAGAAAAAAATGTTCACAGATCTAATTTATTTAAGAGGGTGAGGACATGTTAATGCCAATGCTTTTTTGGGAATCATCAAATTAAAGTTGCAAAGTAATCACAGGAATGAAATTGCTGCAATTTTTTAACATTTTAGCTCTTTGCAATGTGTAATTACCATGTAGATAGAATGTAGATAGTTAGATGAGGCTGTGAATAAATTATAGAGATTCAGATTCCTAAAGGTTCGAAACCCATGAGTTGATTCTCATCAGTTTCTGGAAATGTTTGACAGATGATTCCTCATCTACATATCATTATTGGAAAATACATTTAATTCTATTATAGGCTCCATTCCCGTATTCCAGTCTGCTAGGGAGGTGTCTGTGGTTTCTCCAGTATAGAACTACACACTGTGAAGAATACCATTAAGGTATGAGTGGAAGCACAAAGTCAACATGGTACATTTCTAACACCTAGTCAGGATTTCTCTCTACAGGCTTTAACATATAACAACTTTTGCTTTCTGCGGCATTTTGGGCCATTACAGAAATTAAGCATACTATTTAGTGCAGTAGATGAACTGTCCTCAGACACTGCAGTCATCCCATCTCTCATAACCTCCATTCACTCAGGTTGAATCCAGGACTCACCTGCATCAATGATGACAAACACTTAGTACAGTGTTTCAGGACAACACTGTGCTGGAGGCTATGACACATTGCAGAGTCACTCTGTCAAAGGACATGTAGGTGAGCTAGAGAGGACAGTACATTAATGACTGGGCATTGGAGTATCTACATGTTGTTGATTTATTTTGTATATTATATTGTTTAGATTATTATGTTTTTAAAATGACAGGACAGTAGGATGGAGGGGCTAGGAAATGCAAATATGTGGCTCATGTGTGGTCCTTTATCCAGACTCCAGCAGTGTTGTTGATTTTTTTATTCTTTATTATGACATGATAATCTAGGGCAGACATGGATGTGAATTGAATTGCTTCAGTGAGGTGGAAGTTGCTGTTTTGTAAAGAGAGGAAGAACTGTGCCTTTGAACTCTAACATTAGCCAGCATTATAGTTACATTTTCATACAATAGTAACCATATCATCTTAGAGCAATGTTGAAACTTGTAAACTTGCCATAAAATATGTATTGACTGATTAATATTGATTTTCATATATGCAGATGAGAGAGATCTGAATCTAAAGTTCAATTTCAGTAAGTACAGATCTGCCTATTTTAATGTACTGCATAGGTCATAACACAGTCCTCCAGTATAAGCCTGTTAACAGATAAACGATTATCCAGCATAGTTCCTCTTCAACAGGGAAGAAATGTGGATAAACCATGCCTTTTGTCTGTTATTTCTATTCTGAAAGACTTGCTAACAAGTTTGTACAGGTTCACAAATATGTGGAATATTTAAACACAAATTCTATCAAATATAACCCAATGAGAAAAAATGTGGGCAAATTGTCCAAATCAGTTAATCGGCAGTACTGCAACAAATGCTTGAACAATATATACGAGTTATAGGACATTACTTTGCAAAGCGTTGTAATATTAAACGCTTAGTAAACGTCCTGTAAATCTTTTTGGGCATTGCCTTAATCCCTTTTCATGCCATTGTTGGAAGTGAAAAATTGGTAATTTGTAAGGTCTGCCTCCAACACTCGTCCTTGACATACCCAACAGGTTGGTGAACGCATCTCATTCACCCAATCCCTTGAACACACCCCTCACAGCAGATTCCCAATCACCTGAATACTAATTATCTAAATGCCACTCACCTGTGCTCTCCCTCATCCCCTGGCCACTGTATAGCCTGGTCATTCATACCCTGTCTTTGTGAGGTATTGTTTGTGATATTGTAACCCTACTAAGCCTGTTGAATTTCAGTTATTCTGTGCTGTAGGTAGTTTGAAAGTATTGTTCTGGTACCCTGACCCGTGCCTGCCTGTCTGGTCATGTCTTTGGATTGTCCCCTTTGGTCCTCTGCCTTTTGTCTCATTTGATACCTGTGTTACTGCCCTTCAGCCTGCCTTTCGGCTATGTACCTGCCTGTTCCTGTATATATTGCTGTATATATTATCTTCAAAATAAACATACTGTGCTCTGCGCTTGGATCCAGCCATCTCTCTCTGGGTGCATTCATTACACAATTACTTCAAATCACTGACATAGTAGTAGTTAATGGCTCACTCCATAAAGCCAATCCCAACGGCAAATTAATTGAATTAATGGTCAGTGCCCCATTAATAAATTGTGTTAATAAATATGCAATTCTAAAAATAGAGTGATGTGGATGGACAAAAAGACTCCTTCACAAACTCTCAGGCAAATGCATGGTGGCTCCCTGATTTCTGCATGAAAGAAAGCACCCTGAATGAGCGTACGCATTATATTTTTATTGAAGCAGTGTCTCCTGGCTTGGCTCCAAGGGCAAAGCATAACTCAAACTGACAGAGTGACCTCCTCATATTTTATGCCAGCCAGTACCAAGCCATAGTAATAAGATGTACTGAAATAAAAACATACAAACTATCAGGGATTTGGGACCATGTTGTCAAGCAAAGACACTATACACCTAGCACTTTTGGCAAAGTGAATAAAATAACTTCCCAAGCAGTTTTAATTTCACACAAATAAATTCTGTGCATTATACTAAAGTGCCTACCTAGAAAATCTATAAATATTGTGGTTTGATTGATAGAGTACTCAATTCACGCTTTAACAGGCCTATTGCAAACTAAAAAGCAAAGAAAAATTATCCGCGATTTTTAGTGGGATTTAAGATCGTGAAACGAACCTGTGCACATGCGCGGATGTTGTATGTGACAGCTCGAGCCATGCATCTCTTCCCTTGCAATATCCGCTGTGATGACCTGGCGCTATGGAATTTTTTAACAGGAATGTCAACCTGTTTTGTGTTGAGGTTTATTTACTTGGGAATGTCAGAGGCAGAACATGAGTTATGTTGACATTGAATTAAATAAACATTGAGGCATTTCTAGTGTGTCATTAAATGCATTTGCTAGTTCAAACAAATCTGTGATCACACGGCTGCTTGTTATATGATTTATATATTATTTGTATATTATATAGTATTGATGATTTGACTGTAATTATTTTAATGTGTCTATTTGTTTCTGTTACCTGTTGTGATACATCCATCATTTTTTATACAATACTTATGTCCATTAGCGGGTCAAAAAATGAAGTTTGAATTGTCTATCTGTGGATCTCTTATTCATGAGCGTAGGACCGTGGAGCTGACTGCTTATATAAAAACATATTTTAAAGGATGCTGGGCAGATCAAATCTCATGCAATAGGCCTACATGTTAGTTATTAATGACCAAATAATAAAAAGGCAGTTTTTATTTAATAAGATAATAATTTAATTTCAACAGATTTTTTGGCGTTTCGATAGCCCAGCAGGATTATTGTATATAGTCAGGTGAATGACTAAATCATAATTCAGAGACCGCTTTTTTAATGTTTCATAGTTGCCTATTGGCGTAGTATTGACCGCAATTTGATGAATTACAAGCACAAAATAACTAATAACTGTACCATGATGACTGATACTCTTTTATATGCAGATGTACAAATTGCACATTTCCTTTTTTCCCAATATATTTAAGAAGAGATGAATATGTTCTTAAGTAACCATAGTACCGTTTAATTGATTGTAGACTACGTCCTCGAGCCGCTCCAGCCTCTGAAGTATGGACTGCCTGTCCACTACGTTGGAAACTTTGCCATTCCTGGCTCTTAGTCTCTGGTCTGATATTCTTCCGATCTGGATTAGTTCCTCGGAACGGTCCTGTATTCTGCAGTACACAGAGAACAATATGATCCCCACAAAAACTAAAATGTTAACCGTGAGCAAAGTTTTTATTTTGCGTGCCACAGCCATTAAAACCTAACTTTCGTGCTGACGCTGTCAAGGCAAATAATATTCCATGTGGAGTACTTGGCTGCCCGTTTACTCCAAAAATAACAAGCAAACGCTTTCAGTGGATGTCAACTTTGGCAGTCCTGAAATTAGGAGCTGTCCTTTCAGCACCACTAAGATAGTTGTGGCATGGTTCTCACTAGCTTGTGTGGGTTGCTACTGTTGACATCCAAGCTGCTAGTCTTCCAGACTCGGGTATCCAGATGATGAATTAAACAAGTCCAATTTTGACAAGGACGCTGGACAAAACGATGCTTTCTAGTCAGTTGATAAGCCACGCCGTAAGCCTAAAAATGTACAGATGCACTGGTGGTGAAGGGAAATCGAAGGTCTTCTCTCCTGTCCATTAGAAATAAATAGGCTAACGTCAAACACGAAGCATATTCTTAAATAGGATCCATTATTTACTGTAGCAAAACATATCTGCTTGTAATGCAGTGTGGAAAGTCGTGGAATCGCAGCTCGTTCATCCTAAACACTGCATAATATCGTATTTGCAAAGCAGCATCCACTATCACTGCTTTGACATTTCCTTTCTCAAAGGCGTCGTGGTCACAGGATTCGTCCTTATCCGGAAATAGATTCGGATGTATCTCGAAATCAGCACATGACTCTCTCAAATATGCTGCGAGATTCTCCCCTTAATCCACCATTGGACGCATCTTAAATTTAATGTAATGATGAACAGAATTTCAAAATGTATTTCGTCCTCAAATGTTTTCAAAAGGTTCCTATGCTTGCACTGCCTCTCTGCATGGTGAACGAGCCAACCGTTCTCGTCTGCCAGCTCTCGCATGCTGTCTTGCATCCCACCCTCTCCCTCTCTCTTTCAGTCTCTTTCGGAGGAAGGGCGAACAGAAAGCGCTACTGCGTTGTGACGTTTTTAGATGCACATTCATGAATATTCACTGTCTCGGGGATAAAATAAAACACGAATAAAAAAAAGCAGTAACCTTGAAATTCATATGGTGCACTATGTTCGCCCCTTTTAATGATAACAATAGCATAACAAAAAATAATAATAATAATAATTTACAATCGTTCCCTGTGTCCAATGTGTTACCTATGTCTACTGTATTATAGGGTTTTACTCCCATTTTTATAGGTTTTCACCCCAAAATGACAGTTCTTACTCCCATCTTTGCTCATTAGTAATTCTGTCCGGTCTGTTTAAATGTTCTAGAGGACATGTACATGAAAAGGGAGATGCTTCTGTCAAATGCCATGTCCACTATGTTTTTTGGGAGGATTGATTATAGAATGTGTCTGACCTCCTGTGAGTTTACTCAGTGTACACTCAATGTAATTACACAAAAATGTGAACAGGTTTTACCGGTGCATAGCATATTATGTAAAAAGTGTATGTACTGCACCTGCTTATGCAATATCATACTGATGCCAGTTTAAGCTAAAAAGGCTTATCTATGCTCAGCACTGTGTGCCCTGCCTGCCAGAGACCAATTGCTGCCTGATTCTAGTAAATTACAGCCAAACAGAGCAAGTCCCTGTGCTTTCCACTGATTAGAGTAACCCACCAGCAGGCCTTCCAAAACACTTTCATTCCTGGCCTCTCCTTAGAGGATCGTGGTACAGATTTATACTCTAAGATTTTTTTTTTTACTTTCCAATACAAAGAGATGTGGGCTATAACTGTAAAACGTTTATTGACTGCAAAATGTTCACTCTGAGAATTGTAGGGGTACATAGAGGACAAGGCTTGTAAATGTTTTTTATTTTTTTGCACTAGAGTAAATGCCTTGATTAGACATTTTTAGGGCAGATACATTTTCTACAGATAGAGGTTGATAGGTCATGAACACTTTTATCTTTTAAAATATTTACTTTGAAACCAAGGTATTCAAGTACTAGCATGGTGCACATTTAAAAATTTCACAACATCACGAAAACATTTTCCATTTCAACCTTGCAGACAGTGGCAACTGTATTTTATTTGTATATGATACCCCTAAAAACATTGCACTAAACATGAGTTCCTCAACACTCCAATGCATTAATGTCAACATCCTTTATACATGCATTCTTTTTACCTAACAAAGCCAATATGTTTTAGTGGAGAGATTGACAGTCTAAAAGAAACCATTCTAAACAGGAATCAATTTCCTTCAAATAGTGGATGTGAACAAGACATGAATTGCCGCATAACATTCAACATTTACAAACTAAAAGGAAAAAAAAAACACTAGGTAAAATTTGGCCTCCTCAGTTATAATTCAAACATGCATCTCACCCTTTTTTACGGGGGGAGCCGCGAGTGGGCACAAGCGCACAACACCAGACACAATCAGAGAAACAAAAAGGGTGTTTTAATGGTGGCTGGGATGGAAGGACTGAGGCCAGGCTGGAGGGGTTGGGGCTGGGCAGGTAGGTAGGTAGGGCAAGGCAGACAGGACAGCGGGTAGGCAGAGCAGGTGGCTGACAGGCGGGCAGGTGGAGGTGTTTGGAGGCTGGGTAAGGTGGGTCATGGTAACGGGGAATAAACAGGGTTAGTAGTAAGGAACAACTAAACAGAGTGTTCAAACTATGGTTTGGAGCGGCTGTGAACGTTACTACCAAGTAGTGAATAACAATGATTTAGCGCCGGACGGCCGGAAACCAGGGTATATATAGGCAGGCTGATGAGGGAATGAATAGCAGGTTTGGAGACTTGAGGGGCAGTGGGGGAAAGCCCCACATACATGGACAGACAGGAGAGAGAGAAAGCCTGGCCCGGACTATGAGGAGGTGGATGTGGAGGGCGTGACACCCTTTTTTTTCTCATCCTCAACATGACAAATATATAAAAAAAGAAAAAGGCTTTATCTGCAGAACTAATGAGGTTTCCTGCTGAATATTAATTATATTGCAAAATATACTGATTTAGCTTGTCATTGAAAAAAAGAATTTGTTCTTAACTGTCCCAACTGTTAAAATACATTTAAAATAGTCATAAACATGTCAGGGATTATTTAAATAACCCTACATACTGGGGGTTTAAAACGATTTTACTTAGTATTAAGGTTCTCCTAAGGGGAAGAACGCTTTACGTTTCTATTAAATTTTTTCTAAGAACGTTCCACGCCTACCCTCCTACCTCTACTGTCAGTACTGGTTCCAATTATGTGTATTCAGCACACAGCCCAAGACTACTTAGCCAGACACAAGCTAGCTCTGAGGCTCTTTAGCCATATTAACCTGGGAGGCTGCCAGCCACACTTTATTCAACCAGATTAAAATGTTTCTGCATGGCTCTCAAACCTGTGAAAGTGACAGGATGAAGAGGAAAGGCTACCAGGCCTTATTTCCCATGTTGAGCAACAAATCACATTATCATTTGACAGTAAATGTCTACATTTTTAAAACACTGTATGATACCATGTGTCCCATGCTTCAGTTTGCTAAAACAATCTTTACCATATACAATATACTATAGAAAATTTAGTATAGTATAGTATATTGTATACAGTATACAGTATAGCATACAGACACACGCAGTGTCCAGTGTAGAATACCTCCACGACTCAAAATCATGTATGTATTTCTTATATAGTGATTAATGCCCGGTAAGAAGACCAGTGCATACATTATCACTTTGTTCACAGGTAAACAACACCTCATTTTATGGTGTCCAAGCCACCTTTCCTCCAATACAACTGGGGACGTTGATTTGCCTAATACCTTACAGTTAGATACAGTATTAACAACCCCATGGAATTGACACTATTAAGTTTCAAATTATTTTATTTTTTTGTTCCAGACTAAAACAGACTCACTGAAGTGTGTTTATTACCAACAATGCTTGTTAAGAAATTATGTTCTTCTTGACCTTCACACACTAGTTTGTCTCTAAAGTGCTAGTTGTTTCTCATGAATTGGACCTAATAGATGCTCTTGAGGCATGTGGGCTGTTGGACAATGACCCATCATTAGCCATGAGCTGAACTTTAAGATTTGCTGCCTAATAGTAGAACTGATTGAATCTGATATTTAACCCTGAGAAGAAGAAACCAACAGTGATTGTTTAACAAATCAGATTTAAATAAAATATGCATTGGGTTATCAATACAAAGACAAAGCTGTTTTCTAATATGCATTTAGAATGATGGATCCATGTGGGCACTCTCCAGACTCTGAAATGTTTCCTGATTTATGACAGAAGCAATTATGTTTTGCCAGTGTAGCAATCATTGATGCAAGAACTGGTCCAGGTAATTAGAAAGAATAATGAAACAGCTAGCCAAAGGAATGAACCACTGCATCAAAAATCTAATCAAAGGTAAATTAACTATCCATATTACCTCATGATTATACCAAATAGATTGTTTTCATATCCCTGTGAGCACTATCTGTGGACACTGTCATTGTTCTGTACCTACACTCCCATTCCTTTCCTACATGGAGATTGATTGGGCCTCCATAGGTTTGTGGCTAAAACATTCATGGCTTGTGATTTGAAACAACTTCTAAAACGGTGAAACAAAATACACACAGACCAAATTTTAAAACAAAAAGCAAACTAAATTAGATCCATGAAAAGAATGAAAAGAAACTCACTGCCATTTTGACTGTCCTACCAGCATACATGCAAGCACAAATGACCAGAGGACAACTCCACTTAATATTTTGATATATTGTTTGAAATATTTTTATCTGCAAAACTCTTCAAAATGCCCATTTACACTTCCTTGCCGGTCCGTCTCAGGTTGCATCTATGTGTGGTCTCTTCATATTTGCTTAAGACACTCGCAGTACTATCCCCCACACACAATAACCAATTAGCCAATTCTATTCTGTTCTTGTTTGGTAAGAGAAGGGGTCATTTTTTACAATCAGTCTTTTAAAAGTTTGAGTTAGGATTCTACACAGTGCCTCTTCAATGCATTCTAAATAGGCTTACACTGTAACAGAATACAATAACATACTGTATCTGTAGAATGTCAACAACAAAAAATTACCACTAGTCTGGGTGAATGATGTGTTGTCCCTGCCTCATGAACATATTACGAGTGATTTGTAAATGGCTCTAATTGTAACACCGTTGAGTTATAGTGCTGTACCGCTCCTGTGTGCTCCATCAATTTAAATATAGGGAAAAGATTGGGGTTCCAGCAAATCTTCATTGAGCATTATGCCATGTCAAATCGCTATGTTTTATTTTTTATTTAGTCATGTGACATAAAATATCCAATATTCATTATTATATTCTAATGTGTAAACACTACCAACCAGCCAACGTGTATGCAACAATTCATTACAATTTTTCAAGTAACCTAATTCAGCAGTTGGAATGGAAACCATGAAGTTGGTGGTCTAAGTGCCTTGCTCTACCAATAGAGCTACATATGAAGTGACAGTAAAACACTGTGCTGTATTGCCATCCATTGTCAGCTGCTATTTTTGTTTGCTTAAAGAAACGAATGCTACACTAAATAATAGATAATGAAAGCAGAGAGCATGTGCAGTCTGATCAACACCCCCATTCAAGCAGTTCTCAGCAGGGAGTGGCAGGCTGAAGTTGGTTATTGTTCAATAACTCACCCATCTGTGGCCCGAAGATCTATGCCAGCTGCGTTTGTGTCTCACATGTTTAGAATTAATGTTGTTAACACAGAGGCACACATTAGTGTGCACATTCATGCACAAAGACACACAGACACACACACATACACATACGCATACACACACAAATGCCTAAATAAATGCAGAACATAGCCCATGGACCCAGATCAGTCAACCAAAAGAGCAAAGTAGGCATTGGCACCAGCTTGATCATTGCATTCCAGATGGCCAGACTGCAGTCCACCTTTGGAACAATGCATTGGGGAGCCACTGTGCCAAATCACATGGCCATTCCTCCAACCTAAAGGCTTTGCAACCTACTTTCAACAACAGCGACAATGTGCACGTACATTTTTGCACTCAAAAAATAGCACACATTTACAGAATACAAAAATGCCGTATGCAAACATGTATTCTTGTGTAGGTGCTGAAATACGGAACATATATTATAAAACATTGAGCTCAAGTGGCCTGGCTCTGAATCCGATTCTCAACTCCATTGTAAATCCTGGAGATGAGTTAAATTGACAAACAACATTAATGGCATTTGAAAAAAAGAGAACAAAATCTGGAGCCTCTGCTCAGGAACCAGCTGACATCAAAGCCGCTTGCACGTCTTTCCTTTTACTAAAGCCCGGGTCTGTGTGATTGTAATTAAAGATAGAGGCATGTGCAGTTGTTCAAGAGAAAATACTGTAATTACGTGTCAATGGGGGGATGGGGTTTGAAGGAAGGTGGTGGGTAATAATTGTATGACCTTTAGGCCGCAGGCAGGCTTCTGGTGGAAAGCTAAGGGAAAGGTGTGACAAACACTGGACTTAGTTCAATATTTGGTCATTTACTATATTTTCTGGACAATGCTACTTTTCATGTTCTGTCCCAAAGTTTCAGGATGAACCAAGAGAGAAGCTGTCTAGTCCTTTCTCAGCTCATTTCCTACCGTGATCTCAAACTAGAATCTGTTAATGTGACATCTGTTATTGGTTAGTGACATCTGTTAGTGAATCATTATCATAAATTGGGTACCTGCAAACATAATCATAGCTGTTGGCCGGGGAATGCATTCACCTTCAACAAGGCGAAAATGTATTGTTGAGTGAGCAGTGAAAAGACTGAATGAATTGGCAAGATGTTAAATCAGAACACACATCTCAATCTTTAACTCTCCTGCAGCTGCTGAGGAGATATTGCTGAGATGCTAAAAAAAATCACCAATTGGGTATCATGAATTTTGTGGTCAGTGGCCCAGATCAATTACTTAGAACTCCTAGATGTTCCTCTTACTCTAATTTTGCTAGGACTGTTGGTAGTTTTGCCTAAGCTGGTACTCACCAAAATAATGGTAGTATAAATCAACAGGATGGTGATGATATGAATATACAGGACAGTGATGGTATAAATCAACATGATTTTGGTGGTATAAATTCACAGGTTGCTGGTGCTTTCATGGACAGGTTACAACAGATAACTAGAAGAACAACTTACATGCTGTCACGTCCTGGCTATGCCCCTAGCCATCTCTGTACTGGGCTGGGGCCATGGTCAGGACAGGACAGGACAGCCACCTCTAATTCTTTTGGTCTCTCCAATTGGAGGCAGGTGTAGATTGTTGCCTCCAATTGGGGACCCTATTTATGTTCTATTTGTGGCCACACACCTGGTGTGGTTCATTTTGGTTTTGTTTCATACTGAATCCCCTATGGCACTGGTTGCTGCTAGTGTTTTGTTTCTTGTTTTGAATAAAACCATGGATTATTACCACCATTTTGACTCTGTGCTTGTGTCCTACCATAACTGTGACACATGCAGCTGTTGTCAGCAAAAGACAAAAAAAGAAATATCCACAGCATCTGCTAATTATTATCAATCTGTGAGATTTTTCTCCTACCGTGTACTTGACTGAATAATTAATTTAGTTAGGAAGTTGGACACCAATTAAAGAAAAAAAGAGGACACTAGGCCCTCAATGGAATGAGTTTCACATTCCTGGTGTAGAAGGAAAGTAACCAGGGTAAAAGATTATAGCATTAAATCACAAAAAAAGGTGTCACTAGTCCCAGAGATACTGTAATGAAAATATGGAGAAATTAATAAACAAACTGATATAAATCTGAAAATGTAATATCTAAACACATTGTGTAATGTTAGTTAGACTGCAAAGCTAGCAAGCTATTATCAAGTTAGCTGATAAGGCTAACCTAGTAAGCTACCTATCTACAGTCTTTCTGTTTTGCACAACAATTACACTAGGATACATACAAAAGGTTTTTGTTCGCTTGGTCAGAGTTATTTTCCATGGGCAGGTGTAAATCCCTATACCAATGGGAAATTTAAACCACATTGAATTAAGTTAGCTAAATTACCAAGCTATTTTTCTAAGGCTATAAAGAGTAAACTCATGGTCTCTGCTAATCCATCTTGTAGATAAATCCTTTAAACTCTAAAGCACAGGACAAACTTTATTCAAAGACGTTCAAGTTTGGTGTAGACTATCCGTAGTCACTGTATAGGTGGATTTACAAGAGTCAGTCAGACAAGGTAAAATGACCAATACAAAATTTGAAGTACTCATTGAATGCTTACTGCACCTAATTGTTTGTTGTTTGGACAGTTAAAAGTAACTTTCAATGTGTTTGATTAATAGACTCCTTCAATCTAAAATATTTAAATCACACATGCATACACAAGTTTTTTTTAATCCTTGTTAGGATTTTACAGTCATTGCATGGACACCAGACATTATTTCCATTCAAACTACTACAGTACATATTTTCTCTAACCCCTGATTCCTAACACCACCTTAAACTATTACACCTGCTGTGGAAAATATTCCACCAGGAATTAGGTTAACCAAGTTTTAAGCCAAGTTTAAAGATACAGTCTGGGACTTTTCCGACAAACAGAACAATTTGTTAACCTCCCATTTTAGGCTGAATGTGTAATGTGTTGTTTATATGTATATAATAATAAGTGCAATCCCTATCACACCTCAGTTAGCTTTGAATTTCCAAGTTTGAGTGTGAGTAGCTTTGATGACAGAGGCCACAAATTGACACATAGTATAGAATGTTCAGAGAACGGTTTTGGCTCGGCAACATCACTTGTCACTTGCTAGTGGCCATTAACCAGTGGCCATTAACCAGTGGCAGTTTCCCAGGCAAATTATAAACAACAATCAAAAGGCTTCACCAGATGCAGGTGACCCCTCAATGGTTAAGCCAACCCAATTATGACCGTCACTGTCAACTCACCAGGAGACTTCACCACCCAAATAAGTTAATTTCACTCTTTTTCCAACAATGCAAATGCCAAACTACTCATATTTGCAGATGACACCACTCTGGTTGATCTCATTACTGACCGTTCATGTACAGTGGAGAGGTTGTGGAGGTCTTTGGCTTCAGGAAGCACCTCTTATGTCTCCCTGTTGAGACCAGAGTTCAGCTGAATCATAAATTTTCCTAAGGAACACTCCCACAATCTCAGATGGCAGGACAACATCATGGCCGTCACCACATCAAGACACCAACAGTCGTAAGCTACATAGCTGCACTTTACAACACTCAAACTCTGCTAATATCCTTGACACTATTCTGATGCTAGAAAATGTGTACATCAACTGTAAATCTGTGAATTTTATTTAGTCTCCGCTCATGTCATATTGTGTAGATTGTGTTGTGTACCATTATCAGCGCTATTACATAAAAATGTAATTTGGAGTATGATTTTAGTGATTTAAAATCCAACCATGTTGACTGAACATTCATCTACAGTGGATATAAAAAGTCTACACACCCCTGTTAAAATGCCAGGTTTCTGTGATGGAAAAGAATGAGACAAAAATAAATCATGTCAGAACTTTTTCCACTTTGAATGTGACCTAATGTGAACAATTCAATTGAAAAACAAACTGAAATCTTCGAGGGGGAATTTTTTAAATAAAAACCTTACAATAACCTTGTTATATAGGTGTGCCCTCTTATAACTGGGGATGTGGCTGTGTTCAGAATATATCAATCACATTCAAACTCATGTTAAATAGAAGTAATTACACACCATAATTTAAAGGGACTGTGATTAATCACAAATAAAGTTCAGCTGTTCTATTAGGATTTTCCTGACATTTTCTTAGTTGTATCTCAGAGCAAAAGCCATGGTCCGCAGAGAGCATCCAAAGCATCAGAGGGATCTCATTGTTGAAAGATATCAGTCAGGAAAAGGGTACAAAATAATATCCAAAGCATTAGATATACCATGGAACACAATGAAGACAGTCATCATCAAGTGGAGAAAATATGGCACAAAGGAGACATTAACAAGAACTTGACGTCCCTCCAAAATTGATGAAAAGACGAGAAGAAAACTGGTCAGGGTGGCTTCCAAGAGGCCTACAGCAACATTAAAGGAACTGCAGGAATTTCTGGCAAGTACTGGCTGTGTGCTACATGTGACAACAATCTCCCATATCCTGCATATGAATGGGCTATGGGGTAGGGTGGCAAGACGGAAGCCTTTTCTTACAAAGAAAAACATCCAAGCCCGGCTGAAGTTTGCAAAAAGAGTCAAGTCCCCCAAAAGCACGTGGGAAAAAGTGTTATGGTCTGATGAAACCAAGGTTGGCGCAAAAACAACACATCACCCAAAGCACACCATACCCACAGTGAAGCATGGTTGTGGCAGCATCATGCTCTGGGGCTTTTCTTCAGCTGGAAGTCAGGGTGGAGGGAATTATGAACAGTTCCAAATACCAGGCAATTTTGGCATAAAACCTTCAGGCGTCCATTAGAAAGCTGAAGATGAAGAGGATGTTCACCTTTCAGCACCACAACGACCCAAAGCACACATTCAAATCCACAAAAGCATGGCTTCACCAAAAGAAGATTAACGTTTTGGAATGACCCAGCCCGAGCCCAGACCTGAATCCAATTGAACATTTGTGGGATGATCTGAAGAGGGCTGTGCACAGGAGATGTCCTCGCAATCTGACAGATTTGGAGCGAAGAAGAGTGGGCAAATATTGCCACTTCAAGATGCGCCATGCTAATAGATTCCTACCAAAAAAGACTGAGTGCTGTAATAAAATCAAAAGGTTTTCAATAAAGTATTATTTTAAGGGTGTGCACACTTATGCAACCAGGTTATTGTTTTTTATTTTCCCCCCTCAAAGATAAAGGTGGAAAAAGTTCTGACATGATTTATCTTTGTCTCATTCTTTTACATCACAGGAACCTGGCATTTTAACAGGAGTGTGTGGACTTTTTATATCCACTGGAAGTGTAATAATTAGTTTAGAGAAACTTTCTGTTTCCATCACCACTGACATGATTGATTTTTAAATGTAGATAAATAAACAACTGGATGGAAACATAGAAACATGGAAGAATTTGTTGCCATGTAAAATAATATTTTCATGACTTGCAGAGCATTTGGAAGATGATTGTGCAAAAACTCTTCCTGCCTGAAGTAAATGGAAAACTTAAAAGGCACCCTGTTAAATTATGTATTATTTGCAGTACAACGTTTTTTTCCACTTAGCCTTGTGAGAAAAACCCTCACTCTGTAGAAGTTGTGTTAAATCTACAGTATTCCACCAAAAGAAATATCTGTTTCTGATAGGAAAATGTCTTTAAATTTTGTATTTCCTTATTTATTATTGGATTAAAGGGTAAAGGGTAAAGGAGGCTAAAGAACTTTGTATTGACAATTAGAAATAATTTTGTAAAGTGAAGGGAAATAGATTAAAATGTGAAATTTCTGAAACTCTTTCTAGTAACATGAACAGCATTACAAAAAAGACAGATCTGCAGAGCTGAGTAAGTGATTATGAAAAATCCATAATGACTTACTCAAAATGTGTAAAATGTCTCTTTACATAATGTGCCCAATCTCTCTGAGCTCACATGCTTGAAATGTATGCTACATACAACAAAATCATCATCAGTCAGATTTATACTGCAGAATGAGAAGGCATGCTGTTTTCCATTCAACAGTAGAAAGTAATATGAAAATGTGTGCATGAGTAAAACATTTTCTAAGATATTTTACCAGAATGGTTCACATTTACAGCTGCGGACAAGAAATATCCACACTTGCTCTAGATTTCTAGATTTGTGTTTAAACAGGAGCAAGAGAAAAACATCTCCAAACAGAAATTGTGTTTTTGCATTATAAACAAACAAAAAAAAATTACGGACAAAATGATTAGCCGGAGAATTATAAATAATTAAGATGGAGTCCTGATTTACTGTTTTTTCTCTATCTCACCTATGGTAAGTTGCAGGTGCCTGCATTGTGCTAATTGATAAAGGTTTGAGAATGAGAAAACAGAACCTTCTGCTTCCTGTACCATTTTCAAGATGGTAAAGCCCGAAGAACAGTCTGCCATGTCAGAAACAAACTAATCCTCAAACATTCCTAAGGTTACAGTTCCATCTTACGTGACCTTCTAATTCCTGTAAACACAATCCAAAGAATAATGGAGACATTTGCGTTCCCTGGAACTGTGGTGAAACTGAGGATTTATGACAATGTTGTGAATGACTGAGGGGATTTTCAAGTAGGGTCATGCAACAAAGAGTCTAAAGTATTACAGGACACAACAAAAACCTCCTGTCACCCAGCTCTTATTAGTAAGTGAATCATCCTCTGTATTATAGGTAATAGGATCAGTCTGGTTTATATACAGAGATATCCTTTTGGATGCCCACTCTAATTTTTCTGGTGTCCTGTTGAATCATAGGAGGACTTGAGCCCTTGGACCTCGCCTTAGGACTACCTGGCCTGAAGTCTCTTAACTGTCCCTGTCCAAAGTCCTCCTGGTTGTGTTGCTGATCTAGTTGCTGCCTGATGATTCTGGCAGTCACAGCCCACATGGTCATCTCTGTCATTGTCCACCAGGTTTTGCAGCTCATCTGGAATCTGCCTAAAGTCACAGCCCACCTGCATTTATTGTTGGTCATCTGACCATGCAAAAATATGAATGTAGCCCGAAGAGGTGATGTACACTTACAACCTTCACTCTGCACATCCAGAAGGGGACTGGTCACCCCTGATGGTCCACCAACTCTCTAAGTTTCTTTCAAGGTTCTGATCCTACTACAGAGTTTTGAGTTTTTCCTAGTGACTGGGCATCGAGACCTTGTTGTTGCATTCTTTGTTTTAGGCTGGGTATCTATTTAAGTACGTTGTGATAACTGCTGATGTTAAAAGCGCTTTATTAAAAACATTTGATTGATTGAAAACAGCTGATTTGCCAGCTCAAAATCCTCTGGAGGATTTCTTTCATGATTTGTTTGAGGAAGAGGTTAACAGGATTTTTACTTTTAAAAGCTTGATTTACAGTTGACCGTTTCTTCATGCTTATAATATGCATGTCCTTATTTCATCAAGTGGAGCAGGACATTATCTTTCATGGCCAGTTTTGTGAATTCTTCTAATTCAAATGACCTGCAAATGACAAGCAATTAAACATTTTAGGTTCAAAACAACAGATTGAAATGAGAATGGGTCTACAGTACCAACAATCTTTACTTAAAATGTATCAAACTCAGTTAAAATCCATTATTTGAATTATTCATTTGCATATCCTGATGTTGCAAGATTCTTACATGTTAACATTTTTATTGTATTAAATAGTGAATATCAAACCAATTTTATTAAGTTTCTTTTGACAATATTAAAATATAGCACTCTTCATGACAATGTGTTCCTAATGGTCACTAAAACATTACCAAGGTAGCTGGTGAAATGGCAGTTGGATGCACTTTCAAGCTGATTGTGTAAAGCTCATTATCTACAGCCGTCACAGTGAATCCATTTCATCAGCAAAGCAACTCTTGTATGAACTGTCTCCACTAATTTCATCCAATAGAATTTGCCCAGCTTTTTATCACTGTGACAACCTAGATGCCAGACCTTCTTTTAATAAGTAGATTAACTTAACATTTTTATTGAACCTGTTATGTCATGGTGGCTGAAGCAAAGTTGATTAACTTATTAAATAAGTATACAATAGCATTATATACAGTACAAACTCATCCCAAATAAAGAACATGCATGCTTTCTCCCTCAATATAGGGGATTCACTGTGGTATTTCCACTGGTAGGTCAGCTTTATGTTATATGTGTCATAAGCATTGCTAATGGCCTTCTAGTAAATGGATATGCTATTTAGGTATTGCCTTATAGGAAAAGTAAAGCAACCAAAATGCACCCATATGGTCTGCATTCCAAATGAAACTGTATTCCATTAGAGAGGACATTTTAACCAAAGTCTGGAATATTTCATAATAATAATAATTAATAATAATATTATATCAGTGTTAATTTGGCACCCTTTTTATTTAGTATAGATTTTGTCATTTTGACTACATTTCCTTCAAGTTGTAGTCACATATAGATTGTGTCATTTAAATAATTTGTTATTTTCAAAATTGCAAAAATAATGAGTTTATCACTTTATTTTGAGAGCCCAAAAAGTGGGTGTGTTGTTTTACAGATTATCTAATGACTATAAGTAAAGTTTTACCTAACTACTGAAATTGTGGCATTGATCTTGAAAATATGACTGATCATGCAGAATTTTTAAAATTTTATTTAAGGATAGTGATCATATGAAACCATTCATTATCACATAGTTTTTTGTCTCCTTTTTAAAACATAATGATAACAGAAATCACCCAAATCAAAAGTTTACATAACCTTGAATGTTTGTCCTTGTTACTGACACACGTTGACACAGGTGAAAATGGCAATTAAAGGTACATTTCTCACCCCTATGGCTTTTTAAATTGCAATTAGTGTGTTTGTGTCATGGGGAGCAGAAAAGAACTGTCGAAAGACCTAAGTAGCCCATTTCCTGGACACATCTGTGCGTGATGTCTCTTGATGCACTCCAGCATCAAGAGTCCAATCCTTGTGAAGCTTCCTCAAGTTCTTGAATCGGCTTTGCTTGACAATCCTCTCAAAGCTGTGGTCATCCCTGTTGCTTGTACAACTTTTCCTAGCACTCATTTCCCTTCCAGTTAACTTTCCATGAATAAGCTTTGATACAACACTCTGCGAACAGCCAGCCCTTTCAGCAATTACCTTTTGTGGCTTACCCTCCTCGTGGAGGGTGTCAATGAGTGTCTTCTGGACTGTCAAATCAGCAGTCTTCCCCATGTGATTGTGTGTACTGAAGGCTCAGGGAGTCAATTAGCTGTATAGTGCTCTTCTCAGGTTGACATTTCCGTATTGTAAATGTTTTATTCTAATATTTTGAGATACTGGATTTTTTATTTCCATAAAAAACTCCAGGTGCCATTGAGACAGAGATAAAATTAATGATAAAAGTGTTTTCCCCAAAAAACTATATATACATTTTAAAGCCCTTTTATACTGTCAAGCCTCCTACCACTAACAGTGATAAGTTAAATTATATTTTTATAGTGAAGGAGGAACCATTGCATGCTGTGTGCGGAGCGGTGGTGAAGCCACAGATCTTAATTTGCTGTCTGACTGAGAGATCCAATGGATTATGTGATTGTAGTTACTGTGAGGGATACACTGAAGAACATGATGTTCTTACTTTTTTTGAAAGTTTTTGTTGCTACCTCTTTGCCCAAGCTCCACTGAACACGCGAATCATATCTTATATAATAATCCCTTATTATCATTATGTTGAATTTTTGCATTGTAATATCAGAAAACCTAGGGGTGGACTCACTTTTGTTGCCAGTGGTTTAGACATTAATGGCTATGTCTTGTGTTATTTTGAGGGGACAGCAAATTTACACTGTTATACAAACTGTACACTCACTGCTTTACATTGTAGCAAGGTGTTATTTCTTCAGTGTTGTCACATGAAAATATATACAAACCCGATTCCAAAAAAGTTGGGACACTGTACAATTGTGAATAAAAACAGAATGCAATGATGTGGAAGTTTCAAATTTCAAATATTTTATTCAGAATACAACATAGATCAAATATCAAATGTTTAAACTGAGAAAATGTTTCACTTTAAGGGAAAAATAAGTTTATTTTAAATTTCATGACATCAACACATCTCAAAAAAGTTGGGACAAAGCCATGTTTACCACTGTGTGGCATCCTCTCTTCTTTTTATAACAGACTGCAAACGTCTGGGGACTGAGGAGACAATTTGCTCAAGTTTATGAATAGGAATGTTGTCCCATTCTTGTCCAATACAGGCTTCTAGTTGTTCAACTGTCTTAGGTCTTCTTTGTTGCGCCTTCCTCTTTATGATGCGCCAAAGGTTTTCTATGGGTGAAAGATCTGGACTGCAGGCTGGCCATTTCAGTACCCGGATCCTTCTTCTATGCAGCCATGACATTGTAATTGATGCAGTATGTGGTCTGGCATTGTCATGTTGGAAAATGCAAGGTCTTCCCTGAAAGAGATGGATGGGAGCATATGTTGTTCTAGAACTTGGATTTAACTGTCAGCATTGATGGTGCCTTTCCAGATGTTTAGGCTGCCCATGCCACACGCACTCGTGCTACCCCATACCATCAGAGATGCAGGCTTCTGAACTGAGCGCTGATGGGTTGTCCTCGTCCTCTTTAGTCCAGATGACATGGCGTCCCAGTTTTCCAAAATGAACTTCAAATTTTGATTTGTCTGACCACAGAACACTTTTCCACTTTGCCAAAGTCCATTTTAAATGATCCTTGGCCCAGAGAAAACACCTGCGCTTCTGGATCCTGTTTAGATATGGCTTCTTTTTTGACCTATAAAGTTTTAGCCGGCAAATGGCTAATGGATTATGTTTACCGACAATGTTTTCTTGAAGTATTCCTGAGCCCATGTTGTGATTTCCATTACAGTTTAATGTCTGAGGGCCCGAAGATCACAGGCATCCAGCATGGTTTTCCGGCCTTGACCCTTACGTACAGATATTGTTCCAGATTCTCTGAATCTTTGGATGATATTATGCACTGTAGATGATGATAACTTCTAACTCTTTTCTGATATTGCTCCACTATTTTTCGCCGCAGCATTGGGGGAATTGGTGATCCTCTGCCCATCTTGACTTCTGAGAGACACTGCCAGTAAAGTTAACTGTTATGGTGTAAGCACAATGCTTTTTAGTTTCCACAGGCAGTCCACGAACACTTGAAAATGCGCACATTTAATACAGACATTTTGGCCTACGTGTAATAATATACATGCCCGCTCATTTTAAGATGCCCATCAACATTAAAATTCAGGCTATGCCACTGTTATAGTCAAATTCCCTTACATCTATTTACCAGATGTATTCTGTAATGATAATGGTCACATTTCTAACAAGAAAAAATTAAATAAAATATGCAACCAAGGCCAAATTATGACAAACAAAAGATTAATTCATTACTTAACCGTTATAGATCTTAGTGAAACTGAGATTACTTTCTTACCTAGTGTGTTTGTCAAGTCTCAAGTAACTTGTTCTAAAGTCAAAGTCAAGTCAAGCATTTTCATACTTTAATCAAGCAAGTCACAAGTCCTGAAAATTGTGACTGGAGTCAGACTCGAGTCAAGTCATGTGACTCGAGTCCCCCACCTCTGCTACATGGCTGTGATCTTAAGGCCCTCTGGCGGCACTGCATTAAAAACAGACTCAATTCTGTAGTGGACATCACTGCATGGGTTCAGGAATACTTCTGAAAACCATTGTCTGTGAACACAATACGTCAAGTTAAACTCTACCATGCAAAGAAGAAACCATATGTAAACAACATCCAGAATCGCTGCCGTCGCCTTCTCTGGGCCTGAACTCATTTACGATTGACCAAGGCGAATTGGAAAACTGTCCTGTGATCTAACAAATCAAAATTAGAAATTATTTAAGGGAATCATGAATGCCGCGTCCTCCGGACTAAAGAAGAGAGAGACCAACAGGCTTTATATCAGCACACAGTTCAAAAGCCAGCATCCGTGATTGTATGGGGGTGCATTGGTGCACATGGCATTGGTGACTTGCAGACAACGCCTTTTTCATGGAAGGCCTTGCTTATTTCATCAACACAATGCCAAATCATAAAATGACAATTTTATGATTCACTTTCAAAACTACAGAAATTGGTCTCCTCGGTTCCCAAACACTTACGTAGTATTATTAAAAGAAGAGGTGTTGCGACAAAGTGGTAAAAACCCTGTCCCAACTTTTTTTTAATGTGTTGCTGGCATAAAATTTAAAATGGGCATGTATTTTTCCAAAAACAATAACATTTCTCAGTTTCAACATTTAATATGTTCTCTTTGTACTATCTTCAGTAAAATACCATATAGATATAAATGATATCCACATCATTGCATTATTTTGTTATTTGCATGTTACGCAGCATCCCAACATTTTTGGAAACGGGGTTGTACTACAATTTGTACTTTTAAAATGTTCACCTTGCACAGCTAGAGGACTGGTCATCACTCCAAGCCTTGTTCTTCTCTAGGTTTTTTTTTCTAAGTTTCTGCCTTTTTTAGGGAGTTTTTTCTTAGCCACAGTGCATCAACAATGTTGTTGCTTGCTCTTTAGGGTTTCTGGCTGGGTGTTTTGTAGAAGAACTTTGTGACAACTGCTGATGTAAAAAGGGCTTTATAAATACATTTGATTGATTGAAAAACACCTTAAATAGTGTTATATGATGGATTTTGTCATTAAATAAGATCAAAATGAATCCCTAATTAAGCCCAACAATGCGTATTTGCCCAAGATAGTTGATGATGCTACGCCTAACAAAAACCTGGTGAGGTAGAAAAAGTGGTGAATCTTTTTGGTTACTAAAAATGAACGGAGCAAAGCTGTGGAAGTTGTCTGTTGCAATAGTACTATAAATTGGAAGTGGGTTTAACTGGCAAGTAGAGAGACATAGAGTTCCTCTGACCTAGTGAATGTGCCACTAACAATAGAGATAAGATGATATTGAAGGGGAGAAAGAGACAGCTGCAGAGAGACACCACTTTAAGGAAGCAGAACATATGCTTGGCAGCAAAGGATCTAATTTTCAATGACTATAGTCATTATACCATGCATCAGAGGGAAACGACCGCATTTGTGGCTGCTGTGCTGCTTGCACCTTAAGGGACGACTCAGAGCTGTTGTTGTCGTTGTTGGAAATCAATAGGCTGACAAATAGCTGAATGATCCTAATATAGCGCACTACTTTTCTGCAAGAGCCCTTTGAGCCCTGGTAAAACAAATGGGTGTAGTTTGTTTATATCTGGCTACATTGTTAAGTGGACAGACATCTTTCATAGTGGAATCAGCATCTTTCATTCCTGTGAGGCTATAATTTGGGCTCTCTTCAGGTTCCTACGCCTCAGCCTCCAACCCTGTAAAGAAAACAATCAAAAGACGACTGCAACACAGGTACACTCAGTTTATCTTTGTAACGATATTGATCCTTCCAAGCTGTAAGTTCCAGAACCACACTTTCCACAGAATCTACTGTATTCTGAGGCAGTATCAATAAGAAAGTAGCGTGCAAACAGGCTTGAACATATGGAGAGAATTGGATTGCTGTACCACTGAATTCGCATCCTCATGCCGTCTCTCTCCTTTACTACCCTGAACGGGTAATATCACTGCCATGGGTGTACCCATTTCCCTTTTCCTGCGAACATAATCCCAAAAAATACGGAATCACCAGGCAACTGTGTGGACAGCAGATGAACACTATCAGGATGTTTCATGTGATAATGGCAAATTGGAATTGCAGGGAACATGTTCTTTATTGCTCCGCTGTGAATACACATTTGCATGAAATGAATATGTGGATGGGGAGGGAAAATGGCTGAGCACTCAAGTTAAACTCATTAGCAAGCATAGCAGGGGCATTTGTACCGAAGTTATCAAGGAATCCTCAGCTGAGCTTCAAATCCAACACTTCCAGTTTATTTTTTGTTGGACAAAAAACACGTACTAAATATGATTAGAAAAACTAAGAGGGTGACTTCCAAAGAGGTTGAGGCCCTGACTGTGACACCCCCAGGCGCATAGAGATGCCTAGAGGCCCCCCAGCCAGGACCTGACAGGTACAGGTTGATTAGCTAAATGTGGTGTAAATTAAGTAAATTTAACACAGCCTGTCATTGACTCAAAGAAAAAAAAAAACAGGTCTAAAGTTGATGTTAGCCAAATCAGTCATAATGTATTCTTTGTTAAAGGCCCAGAAAAAGGATTTGTCACATCTGAATTTGATACATTTGTGTGATTTCGCTGAACAACAATTTCAAATGGTCCATTTTAAGTTTAAAAGTGACTGATAAATGCTATCTCTCATTCGTATAAGCTGGTAGCATAGTAAGCAAGAAGGATTTTCTAGTTGTAATGCAGTGGATTGGTGATTAGGATATAAAACAATGGGGTTGACATCCATAGAAGAAACATAATCAAAAATGTCCCTCAACTTACACATTGAAATAATTGATGTAGGCTCATTTTGCTTGGGGTAATGAGATTTGAAATCTTTCCATCATCCTTCCTTCATGTTTTTATTAGTTGGGTCTAGTTGCATTTACCTTTACTGTCATTTTTGATCTATACCTATTTTCTCTGTGCTTGACTTATTAACAAGAGCTCACCAGAGCTACATACCAGAACTTAACATTTTGTTTTGCTAAGCTTGTGGAAAAGTACTTTTGCAAACATGAAACATTACCAAACATTGAGTATTTTGTATGTCTGACATACACAGTTGTCCTTCTTCATTAACCTGATTGCATCTATTTTACAACTACTGTCAATTTCTGTGAAAGTCACAGAATGCATTCAGCATCACGGCTGCAAGTACGATGATTCAGCGCTTTACCTGTGTTATGTGACCCTATGTAATTCACTGAATACTTGTAAATGATTCAGATCTTGTCAGCGCAATTAAATTTGATTGTATGCCTCTGTGTGCCTTCAGTAAGACACAACTCAACCATACAAGTAGAATAAACATTGAATTGACATGAATACATTCAAACACTTCAATGGGGTCCCAGTGTGTTTGGTTTGTGTCCATTAATTAATATAGAGGCCAAGACCTGGTGGAGAGGATGAGAAAATATTTCTCATTTGATAAAAAATGTATTAATTTAGCAGACTCTCTTATCAATAGAGAATTACTTGAACTATCAGGCGTTTCTCCCTTTTCCTTGCACAGCCCTGCTTCTACTACAGCTCTGTGTATGTGTAGAGCAAGCCAGTGGAGAAAATTCTGCGCTAGTGCAGCTTACTGTATATGGGTGACAGAACGAGTATTGCTGAGGCACTGTGACCAAAAACATGTGTGGCTCTCATTGACTGGTTTGTGACTAGAAAATTATAGGGTTGTTTAGGTTACATCCAATCCATTCAAAACTAGCAAGAAACAACATATTGAGGCGAGAAGGACTACACGTTGAGGGAGCTGAGTTTAACCTCTCATTTAATATGTAAAGACTTGAGAATGTGAGTTGGGGCATATTAAATATAATTTACCAAGATTATAATTAGATTTATGCAGAGTTTGCGCAGAATATGCCTGCATGATAAGAATAACTAAGTTATCAAGGCGCCAATATAGGAACTCAATTCAACTTAATCCTATTATTTTAATTCTGAGATTAAATGTTTCCTGATCAGCAAGTAACTAAACATCTTTACTCTATTTCAGTAGGCTGCCTTACTTTCTCTCTTAACAATTACACATGGCTTACTATTTAGCCAAGTACCAAAGCTAGCACTAGCTGGCTAGGTATGTTAGCAAACATGCCTACAAACCTATTTGACTACATAATAAAATACAACCGCCCAGCTACCTCAACCCCAGGGGAGCTGCAGCCAACATTTTTATGAAAATCATAAAATATTACTGTCATGCAGGAGCGAGCATATCTGTCTTTTACAAGTATTTCTCTGGAATTAATTAAACTGTAACTTAAAAAATCGCTCATCATGCTATTCTGTTACATTTGTTCTTATTTTTCAATGAAAAATATATGAATAAAGGAAGCCGGCCCAGATTCAACATGTTTTAACAACAGTGAAATACCTTTTGTATAGAAAATCACAAGTGATCCTTCTTCATTGAATGAGGAAACATTTAGAACCACATAAGTAACCTGCCATTGCATCATATAATGGCATAGAACAGAAATGCATTTCATAAAAAACTGTCATGAGACATTGTCTGACTAATTTCTAATAACACACAAAAGTTACCTAAATGACACATGGCTGCATTTACAATAGGTTTGGATCTGATTGTGCTGATCTGATTGTTCAAAATTACTTTTTCAGAATTGGACTGCCTGTGTTTGCTCAAAATTACTGTATCAGAATATTACTGTCTGTGTTTCCTCAAAATTACTATATCAGAATTGGACTGCCTCTGTTTCCTCAAAATTACTATATCTGAATTGGACTGCCTCTGTTTCCTCAAAATTACTATATCAGAATTGGACTGCCTCTGTTTCCTCAAAATTACTATATCAGAATTGGACTGCCTCTGTTTGTTCAAAATTACTGGATCTGAATTGGGCTGCCTGTGCAGATGTATTGATAAAAATGATTGCTCTTGAATGGAAACAATCTCCTAGGGCCTAAGCTCTAAAAAGGAAATGTGATAGTCTATCTAGAGGGATTCCAAGACGAATTATAAAAAATATTGAATAGGTGTTATGATAGACCATGAGTTTGTGCTAAAAGCTTTCTCTGTCAAGAAACATATTTAAAACAATGTTCCCAATGTATATACATGAACATATTTGGGAAGCCACACCAAAACCCCCAAAATTACCATATTGTAGATAAGTGGAAATTAGGTTATTCTCTGTGTTTCAAATAGGAAGAAATAAGGAGGTGTATAAATGGTCCCTATTCATTTTTTAGCCTAACTCGGTCTGCCTTGTGCCCTAACAATTTCTCATATAACTTCTCTCATTTTAGAACACAACCAGTCATGATGTTTTCATCTGAATGCCAATCACTTCATGAGGGTCTCTTGTTGGCTACCTGCGCACGTTTCACCACTCCAGACAGCACACCACTGTGAACACACAGATTGATGAACCAAAACAGAGGGGAAAAGTCTTCTGACAGTCGGTAGCTAGGTTACCATTTGGCCAATGATATATGTAGCATGAGAGTTGTCTCTGTCCTCTTTCCACCAATTTAGTGTTAGGCGAACCACAATGCAATATGCAGATATAGCCCATTTTCTAAATATTATTGCAATAATGTTGCACACTCATGTGATTACCTGTAGTTTTCTTTGCCTTTTGTTTTTATAGTTTGTCATGCAATGGTCTGGTAGGTCCCTGTTCAGCCAATCAACAATATGTTAGATTTTTGCAGGCTGTGTCCTTTTTGGCCAACATACGCTTGTTCTAATACAGAGTGTAGAACAAAATAATGAGGTTTTTTTTCAAGAACTCTAATATCTTTAGTTTAGCTTATTAGATTTTCATCAGATATTATTGTATGGCAGAATTATTTTAACCAAAGGTTGTGGGGCTCAGCTCTACCTGGCTCTCCTTTGAACCTGAGATGCCAGGCAATTAAGTCAAAACCATAATGGTTGTGTAAAACAACAACATGTTTTTCAAGATCAAGTTAAGGTTCTATGTGATGTGGACACCATCGTCTGTGATGGAAAGGTCTTGTAGAGGAAAGATCTTCCCCATGGTAATATCAGCTCTGTCTTGGCCAGTTTGAGTGTGAGGTGGTTGACCAATAATCTAATAACGAGTGTTACTACAGAGATGCAATCGTGTGTTAATACGAGCGTGTCAAAAAGGATGAAGGATAGTTGAGTGTCATCTGCATAGGATGTGAAGTTATGCGAAGTTATGAGGAAATTACTTAGTATAGAGGGAAGACGAGAGGGCCTAGCACGAAACTCTGGGGTATACCAGTGTTGAGAGCCGGCAGAGACACAGACCCTCTTCACATCATCTGGTACAAGCAGCCTGCCAGGTAGAATGAAATCAGAGACTGTGCCGAGCATTAGACACCTGGCCCTAAGAAGGTAGAGAGGAGGATCTGATGATGCACAGTGGATAAGAACAGAAGAGAGAGTTAGCTTGGGCAGTGTAGATAGCATCTGTGACATTGAGGAATGTAGCCTCGGGTGAGTGATCCATCTTAAAGACTGACTGGTTAGGGTTTAGGATATCATTCTGAGAAATGTGTCGAAAAACACACTAAATTGGAAATCGAGGACTCAGCCCTAGTTTCAGCATAGACTAGGACTAGAACATCCGTCATCTCTTACAAATAAAACATTTCATAGGACTATTTTAGGATGCCCATTTGCTATTGCCGAAACAGCAGCTACACTTCCTGGGCTCTTCACAAATTACACAACACAGAATATTAAGACAGATAGAGTGCAAAGACAGAATTACAATTTATCTGCAATTTGACAGCATGCATTTAAAATGAGATCTGTATATATTCTTTAGGGAGAGCAAAAAATGCATCTAATCTTTGTTTGGAGATATGTAAGAGAAGTTATATTTGCTTTTTGTTTGTGGGTTTGTTACTGCAGGATAATGTATTGTAGCATATTTGTAATGACTTGGCAGAATTCAATCTATTTCTTCGCCCTTTAATGGAAACAGGTTGGGTTGTAGCTGTTGTTCAGTACAGACCATACTGGAATATAGCAAATGTTTTCGCAAAATGACTGGTTTTTTTCATAACCGCTTCTAGTGTAAAAGAAGGCTGTAACTCCACATTTCCCATAAGAAAGTGTTTTCATATGACTTCCTTCTCCATCGATAGCATATTTCTAAGTTCAAGTGGACCTGGCTCTGGGGTTAAGGAATCAATTTGTGTAAGGGTTAGGAAGGTATTTGATTTGAAATCTCAAGGGTACATCGCTATACTTGTTCCACCTCCTCTGCCTATTACCCAGAGTGCATCAGCGTGTCATTACGCCCAGCACAAGAAGGAGATGGGTGCTGGCTGGATCAGAGTGGCTCTGTAATGGTGGTAGGTTGTGATTGTAAATCCAGACTCGTCTGAATTCAATCACTGCAAAGCCAAGAGAGAAAGAGAAAAGAGACCCCTATCCCATCTCATCATCAGTGGACCATTAAAATGATTAAAAAGATGAGTGTATCCTGCCGTTTTTTGCACTCTCTGTGTCTGAGGTCCCTAACCTGATGTGTCATAGAGGGCACAGTTGGAGGGTTAGAGATGTTGTGGGGGAATGTGGAGAGCAGCGCTTGTCTGACGTCAGCACTTCAACCCCCGAAAAAACATTCATTTTTGTTTTTGACTTGGAAAAACACATCTGATTCAACTCACTGAGGTCATGATAATTAGTTGGCAAGTTGAATCAGGTATGCATGTCCAAGGATACAAAAGTGTACTGTTGGGTGGACTTGAGCTCTGTAATTGGGAAACATTGGCCTAGAGAGTGGGGGTTGGCAGTGGCTGTCCTACCTCGTCCTTCACGTATCATTAAAGCAATGCACCATGGGAGGGCTGTGTGAGTGGCTGCTCTCAGATGCTGCTGTCAGGGCAGGTGTCCCAGGTGTCAGGGGGTCGCAGAGTAGTGACGAGGCACTGGGAAGAATGAAAGAGGAGGAGTGTCAGCAGTGACATCTTGGAAACGTCTGGTTTAATGGCACAGCAGCCGGTTTAACATCTACACAGATCACAAGGAGGATTGTGCATGAGGAGGATGTCTCGCCCATGGCATCAGGGGCCATTTTGCATTGAAGTAGAGCTCAAACACCTTGCGAAGAGAAACTGTTATTGGGTCAGCCTCTGTGTATAATGCTATACACACAGGCTAAAAAGGAATGTGTAGGATGAGCTGAGAACTCAATGAAGGATGTTCCCTAGAGAGTGACAGAGAGACACTGCAGACTTTTAAGCATGTGTGTGTGTGTGTGTGTGTGTGTGTGTGTGCGAGCGTGTGACAGTGCATTCATGTTCTGTTCAAAGTCCTTTTGTACTGAAGGATTTTATGTAACAGATGCCCATGTGCAAGCTTTGTTGTGAAGTTTACCCTATGGGAATTCTGGAAGAAATCCCCAATGTTCTCAATATCCAATTGCTGTAAACAACAAACATTTTTAATTTAGAGTTTGATTAAAATGTTTGGCACAAAACAACATAAGGTGTAATTGATTTTATTTTTATTTTTTGAGGAAGAAAGGTGGACTGATTTTCTCAGCTGTAAGCATTTCTTTCTTGATCTCTCTGTAAATGACAGTCTGGTTCTCAATTTGACGACTTTTTATTAATAATTTTATTATAGCAGCTTACAGTGGTCATAATACTGTTGAATAAAAACTCTCTCTCCATGCTGAACGAAACACCCTTCATTTCAATCAACATTATCATGCTCTGACCCAGCCTTTTGCAAAATCATTAAGTTATCGAGGTTGTATCGACAAAAAAAACGTTCAGGAGTTTGCTATAGTGTTTGTTGGTAAAGAATATAACAACAATGTTTATTTAGGCCTGTAACCCTTGTGGAATGCTTGTAATTACTGACGAGTTTCCCTGATGTCCCCGTAGATCAATAAAGTGTGTCGGCATTGTTAACGCAGCATTTACTTGCTCCTGGGCGTTAACAAAGTCCCGCTTCCTCACCGTCACCACTCCTTCACCAGTCACCTTCAAACGCCTATCACAGTCATGACGCAGCTTTATTATTCTGTCACTCCTGTCACAGCAGTGAGTGCAACTATTTTGGCATGCGGCGCAACCATCCGCAATGCACCACAAGCGGTGTTTGCATTGGATGCCACAACAGTGCAAACCAAGGGTGTGAATGCCAACAAAAGCAAGCGCCTGCCCCATGCCTCCTTTTATCAGAACAGGGATGAGTCATTCTGTTCCAGTCTGCCATGCAGTGGTCCTGCCATCTGCTTTCATCTACCTGATCTACTCCTGTCCCTCTCCGTCTGGCATTTCAAACCGCCACTCTCCTGTCTCTCCCTCCTGGCACAGGGACGGCTGTGGTTACCCGACAGAGCACTGCCCTCCTCCCTGCTGTGGCTCCTAGAAAAGAGCTCCGTATGGTTTTACCCCTCTGGAATCGGTGAGCTTTGGAACCATGTGTGGGGAGAACTGAGGGATTGGGGGTCATGGGTCCTGGCAGCATCCACTGGAGTTCACTGTAATTAAAAATGTGACACACACAACATGTATGGTCACGGTGTTGTGTAAAATAGATGTTTTCTTTTATTATAGAGGTAGCCACATTATTTAGCACAATATTTTGGCGCTTTTAATTGGTGATGTTCTAGACCTTTGTCTTTCTTCTTTATTCTGAGCAAAGTTGTATTAGAACACGACACCTCATCTCCAGTACAATTTTCCCTGTTTTACAGGTCAGTATAATGTGAAAATGTAGGCACACCAAATTATTTCGAGACTGCAATGTATTATTCCTGAATGGTAATGAGTGGTAGTGAGTTATAAAATTGGAAGGGATTAAAAGGTCATTTTGGACTATGTTATCTAATTCATAGTTGGGAGAGAATGAGAGCAAAATAACTTTTTACCATTTGGAATGTTGAATTTTGTAGCATTTGCTATTTCAATGTGAATGGCAGCGTTGGCGTTTGCATTGTTCATTTATGTAAGAAGTATTGTTTATGCTAGCTCAGAGGGGGATTTTAAACATTGCACTCCAGGTACATAAGCTAACCTAGAGTAAATAGATTCACATTTCCAATTATTTCTATTTGCTCTCTTATGAGTTCAATTGATTTTTATAATTCTTTATCTAATACATTTGCTAGTGAAGTGAATTGCTGCCGTTACACTAGGCCAGTGTGAAAGTGTTTATCCATGGTTTTGCACTGTGTAACTAATGTTACTGGGTAACTAAAAACAATTTAGAAAATGTCTAATACATTCTGAGCAATACTCTTTGTAGACACTACACAGCTCCATCCCTGTATTCAAAGTCCCTGAATTCTACAGGACAGGTTTTTCTCAGGCACAAACCTGGGTTACCTCATCTACAATGTGAGTGGAGGTCAGATGGAGAAAGACACTAGAACCATCAGTGGGCATAGAGCCCAGAGAGCATCCTCTCTGTTACTGAGCTGGATGCCATGATAGATTAAAGTAAATAATGTGTTTCAGCCACTGTAGAGACCTGTTGATTGTGATCTAACCAGAGTCCCAGCATGAAATAGATAGCCAGCTCCTTTGGTAGCTATAAGGAGGAAGCATAATGAGAGGAATAGTTATCTAAAAGATGAGGCTTCCTGCTGATGTGCCTTGCACTGCTTGCATCTGCTTGGCCACCTGCCAAGTCATTTTGAAATGACTTATTTTAAACTAAATGGTTTAAATTCTTTATTTACGAGTTTACCAACATGTTATTTAAGTCTTTATCCAACTTTTTTCATTCAACTTTTCCACACTGGGACTTCGGACATAATAAATGGAGATACTAACCACCTGCCATCCAAAGCTAAGTACCATTATGCCTGAAGATTGTAATTGTTTTAATTTTAATATTAAGGAGACCTATCACAATCTGGTAAAGATAGCAATGTTTTAGGCATGACTTCAGATGCAATAATCAGGTTATTGTGTAATTGTGTAAAAGTGTACAAAATAAAAAAATTGTCTGTGCCACCGGGCAGAAAGGATAGTAGTGGTGTCCTTGGAGTCGGACAATTTTCTCATGGTCACTGAGAAGAAATGCTGCTGACCTCCTTGGGTCACTCTTACAACCGACCAAGACTTTCAACTGGTTTTCCCCACTGCAATCGGAATCAAGGCCCCAGCCGTCTCTTAATGGGTTTGAGCAGCAGACAGTTTCTAGTGTTAGCGCTGAAAATGTGAAGCCCTTGTAATCCGCGACCCCATTAATCGCAATATTAGAGTAAAGAATCACCCGCCGATCATACATTGTTTACCACAGGGAAAATTGTCGCAGCAAATCTTGGGTTGGTCCTGGCAAGGTCTAAAACTGGCAAGTATAGAGAGGGTACAGGGATTTCGTTCTTCACGTTGGCACCAACGAAGTTAGGATGAAACACTCAGATGTTAAAAAGTAGAATATACTGTAGTGTCAGGGTGTACATTTGCTAGAAAGAGAGGTCCGCGTCAAGTTATTGACTCTGGCCTCTTCGCAGTTAGGGGTAGTGATGAGATCTACAACAAACACAAAACAATTCCGTCGCTGGCTGAAAACTCAATTCTGCCCGTCGCAGGAGATAGTTTGTGGATAACTGACTCTTTTTTTGGGACTCATCTAAAAAACGGTTGTTAGATCCCTTACTTCAAAGACAATTGAAGTTAATTAAATAAATCGCTGATCGGCATATAATTGGCCCGAGTGAAACCTGGCTTAAGATTAATTTGCTGCTTTAAATGAGACCTCTCCTTCTGGCAACATTAGTGATTGTATCCCCTGGGCATTCTGCAAAGGGGGAGGTGTTGCTAATATTTTTATGAGCCCCAATATCAATTTACACAAAGGATTGAATTTCTAACTTTTGAGGTTTTAGCCATAAAAGCTACGTAGGCTACTCAATCGTTTTTTTGCCACTATTTACAGACCACCTGAGTCGAACACAGTGCTCTTTCCAGAACGCCTATCAAACCTTGTAGTCACGGCAGATAACATTTACATTTTGTTATACAAACAATATTTCCAGAAAGCTCCAGTCTGTGAAGGTGCAACTGACCTTTCAATGGCCTCAGACAAAGGTTCTGCATCCGTCCTGTTGCTTCTTGATCTTAATGCTCCCTTTGACACCAATGATGCTCACTTTTTTTGATAGATTGAAAACCCATGTTGAGCAAAACTTGGACATGTTCTTATTTGGTTTCCATCACATTTACCCAAAAGATATCAGTTTGAATGTGTGAATGGACTTTCTGAAAAATCCAAAATATGCTTTGGTTTTGCTAAAAGCTTGGTTTTGGGACCAATATTGTTTTGACTATGCTGTCTCTGGAATCAGAATGTAAATTTTCACTGCTATGCAGATGATGCACATTTGTATGTTTCAATGGAACATGGAGAAGCCCTGAAATTACCTACCCTGGAAGCTTGTGTTTCAGACATAAGGAAGTGGATGACAGAATGTATTTGCTATAAAATGCAGGAACAAAGTGGAATGCTTGTTTTAGGACCCAAGAAACAAAGACATTTGTTGTCAGATTACAGGGTGAACCTCAGCGGATGTACAGACGAATCCCAAGAGAGAACTTGACGTTACCCTCTACCCTAATCGCTCTTTTGATGAACATATAAAATATCTTCGGAACATTGCAAAAATCATGCACATGCAGAAAGTCAATGCTTTTGTTACTTCAATATTAGACTATTGCAATGCTCTTCTCTCTAGTCACCCAGATAAAACAATAAATAGACTGCTCGAATTCCAACTAGAACATAAAATGTTATCACATTACTCCAGCATTAGCCTCTTTACTCTGGCTAGCTGTTAAGGCTGAGCGTGATGGGAATTAACTATGTGAGCTATACATTGCTTTCAGTCGGTTGGTGTCCCATTGGATAGGGCCACAGTGTCTCTGGACACCCTGTTTTATGCTGCAACATGTTTGTGCCAGGAGAATTGGGTCAGTCTGTCCTTGTTTAAGTTGTAATTGTTTACGTTGGATTAGTTCATGTGACGGGGGACAAGGTTCAGTCTAAATAATATGCTTAGGTATTCTTTTGAATCCAAGGACTGCTCTCTCTAGCTTTCCTGGTGTCCTGTTTAACCTTAGGAGATGTGGGCCCTTGGGCCGAGTCTTGGGACAGCCTGGCACAATGACTCATGGCTGGCTCTGTCCAAAGTCCTCCTGTTTGTGTTGCTGATCAAGTTGCGGCTTGATGGTTCCTGCTGCCACTGCCCACAGCCCATCTGATTGTCTCTGTCCTTGACGACCTGGTTAGGCAGCTAACTTGGATTATGTTTAAAGACTGGACACAGTTCATTTATTGTTTGTTTGTCAGCTGAATATGCAGAAACAATGATTTGGCCCAAAATATCATATAGGTGCTGGTCATATAATTAGAATATCATCAAAAAGTTGAAACTTGCATAATGTATACATTTAGTGAAACTTGCATAATGTATACAGTTATTCCACACAGACAGATATATTTCAAGTGTTTATTTCTTTTCATTGTGATGATTATAACTGACAACTAATGAAAATCCCAAAGTCAGTATCTCAGAAAATTTGAATATTACTTAAGACCAATACAAAAATAGGATTTTTTGAAATTTTGGCCAACTGAAAAGTATGAAAATGAAAAGTATGAGCATGTACAGCACTCAATCCTTAGTAGGGGCTCCTTTTGCCTGAATTACTGCAGCAATGCGGCGTGGCATGGAGTCGATCAGTCTGTGGCACTGCTCAGGTGTTATGAGAGCTCAGGTTGCTCTAATAGTGGCCTTCAGCTCTTCTGCATTGTTGGGTCTGGCGTATCGCATCTTCCTCTTCACAATACCCCATAGATTTTCTATAGGGTTAAGGTCAGGCGAATTTGCTGGCCAATTAAGACCAGGTACTGGTAGCTTAGGCCCTGTGTGCAGGTGCTAAGTCCTGTTGGAAAATGAAATCTGCATCTCCATAAAGTTGGTCAGCAGCAGGAAGCATGAAGTTCTCTCAAACTTCCTGGTAGACGGCTGCGTTGACCTTGGACCTCAGAAAACACAGTGGACAAACACCAGCAGATGACATGGCACCCCAAACCATCACTGACTGTGGAAACTTTACACTGGACTTCAAGCAACGTGGATTCTGTGCCTCTCCTCTCTTCCTCCAGACTCTGGGGCCTTGATTTCCAAAGGAAATGCAAAATTTACTTTCATCAGAGAGCATAACTTTGGACCACTCAGCAGCAGTCCGGTCATTTTTGTCTTTAGCTCAGGCGAGACGCTTCTGACGCTGTGTCTTGTTCAAGAGTGGCTTGACACAAGGAATGCGACAGCGGAAACCCATGTCTTGCATACGTCTGTGCGTGGTTGTTCTTGAAGCACTGACTCCAACTGCAGTCCACTCTTTGTGAATCTCCCCCACATTTTTGAATGGGTTTTGTTTCACAATCCTCTCCAGGGTGCGGTTATCCCTATTGCTTGTACACTTTTTTCTACCACATCTTTTCCTTCCCTTTGCCTCTCTATTAATGTGCTTGGACACAGAGCTCTGTGAACAGCCAGCCTCTAGCTATAACCTTTTGTGTCTTGCCCTCCTTGTGCAAGGTGTCAATGGTCGTCTTTTGGACGGCTGTCAAGTCAGCAGTCTTCCCCATGATTGTGTAGCCTACAGAACTAGACTGAGAGACCATTTAAAGGCCTTTGCAGGTGTTTTGGGTTAATCTGCAGATTAGAGTGTGGCACCAGGTGTCTTCAATATTGAACCTTTTCACAATATTCTAATTCTTTAAGATACTGAATTTGGGGTTTTCATTAGTTGTCAGTTATAATCATCAAAATTAAAAGAAATAAACACTTGAAATATATCTGTCTGTGTGGAATAACTGTATACATTATGCAAGTTTCACTAAATGTATACATTATGCAAGTTTCAACTTTTTGATGATATTCTAATTATATGACCAGCACCTGTATATTCTTACAATCATCACCTGGCAGAGCCAGAAGAGGAAGAATGCCAGCCTTCAGAGTCTGGTTCCTCTCTATGTTTCTTTCTAAGTTTCAACTCTAGGAGTTTTTCCTAGACACTGTAAATTTGATTGATTGATGATCTTTCCACTTATTATTTAAAGCACTTTGAGTGTCTAGGAAAGATCATTCAATCAACAAAGGGAGACAGACGCAAGCAGTGAGAGCATAAAGACTGGCATGCAAGAAAGCAGATAGGAATGCAGGCAGACAGACACAATTATTTGTCCATTTGTTGGCAGGTTTGTCTCTGAGACAAACATCTGCATGTCCTAATTGGGAAATATTAGCATGTTGTTGGGGTTCCACACAAGGTCCACTCCAGGGTCCTACAGAGCCCTTAATCCAGCCTGTTTTATATGGGTGTTTTAATTAGTGCCTGATGAAGACTCAGAGGAAATGGTGCTGTTGATCAATTTAGCACATAATGAGATTAAGCCCTCATAAAGATAGCTAGCCTGTGTGAGCAAAGCGAAGGGGAGGGAGGAGAAAAAAATAAGTGAAAATCGCCATTGGCCAGGTTGTGTTGCAACTGCAACCCAACAACCTCTTCATATTTACATTACTGTAAATGAAGGCTGTGCCACATTGGTTAATGTGGGTATGTACTGCCCTCTGCTGTCTTTCAATATCACAAATACAAACTCCCAAAACCTAGTACAACCGAGCATGTATTGTATGTGGTCATACAAAGGTAGTGTGATGTTACCTAATAACCACCTGAGGGCAGTGTTTTATTACAAAGAATCCTCAGACCTAACTTAATCATAAAATCATTCTTGATTATAATAGACTAACTACAGCCTATATAATGTGTAATGTACTAGACTGGATTCTGTAGTAATCCAGTCATGTATCTGTTGTTTGCGGTGTTATGTAATGATGCAGTATATTGCAATAGAAAAAGCAAGGAAAAGTAGTTCTGTTTTTTTATTGATATTATTTACCAGATTAATCTCACTGGAAGACTAACCATGCATTTACCATAAATAACAATGGTTATGTAAGCCACTTAACCATAATTAGGCCAGTTTCCACCATTGAGGACACCGAGGTCATGTCCTCGGATATTCTAAGCGACTTTTTTATACTGAAAATGGCAAACTGATAAAAACATTTAAAGCAATAAGGTATCGTAAAAGTCAGAACCACCGCCTGATACATTACGTCACTTGTGGGTTGGGAAGTGAAGCAAGTCAGAAAACTTGGTTTCATTAAATCTTTCTTTTTGAAAAGACGTTCGCGCATAATTCATTTGACAGTTTTCGGGAAGACAAGAAGTAGTTGTTGCGGTGCGTGAGTGTTTGCATGAAGGTAGCTTAATATTGTAGTACAGGTGTCGAACCGGTTCCATGGAGGGCCGAGAGTCTGCAGGTTTTTGCTCTCACCTTGTACTTGATTGATTAATTTGGTCACTAATTGGTTAGGTTCTACCCTCTGAACTGGGAACGAATGTAAAGGAAATAACAAAAAACAGAATACACGAGGCCCTCCATGGAATCGGTTTGACACCTGTGCTGTAGTTATAAGATGAATAGCATGATAGGTAGTTGCGTAACAGCTGAAATGCCATTCATCTCTTAACTCTAATCTCTGGTGATTCTTCTGTATCGTCTTAGCGAGCTGGCTGGTTCGCAGGCTTGTCAACGCATTTAACCTAATGGGCTTCACTAAAACGTTCCATTTCTTTATTTCTTTACTTTATATCAGAACCTTGATTAATACGGAGTTTCTTTTCTTGACTAACACAGAGTAAATGGAAAAATGCAGCCATACAAAGTTAAATGTTGGGAAGGCAGGACAAAAGTGGAGAGAGAAAGAAAAGGTATGGATATGGAGGAGAGAGAATAAGAAAAGGTGAGGTGATTGAGAGAGAAATAGCAGATACTGCCAAAGTGACAATAAGATGTCAGTAGGTCCATTCCTTGGTCAGTGGAAGGATCCACTAGGTTAAGTGAATACAATGATCTTGTTGGTTGGAAAAAGCTTCTACAGTGTAAAGATGTTAGATAGTTTGGGAGTTAGTGTAAAAGGGCTTTACAGAAAAAAGTGGGTAATAGGTGTGAAATATCAGTAAACATTATGTGGTCACAGCATTTCGGCATTATGAGAATGTTTGGTATTTTTATAGAACAGATATTAATTATATATACATGGACATCTTGAAGACACATTTTAGAAGTATACATTTTTGTATATATACACAAACACAGCTCTGGAAAAATTAAGAGACCACTCCTAATTCTTAAATCAGCATCTTTACATGTATGGCAGCCATTCCATTCCAGTGTCTGTTAAATTCCATCACAGGCACACCTCATTTTACTTAATGAGGTACGGATTAGGTGATTACCTGAACCAAATCAAATTTAATGAGGTGGTCATCACTATCTTGCAATAGAAACAACTGGATGGCAAAAACAGTGCAAGTACAGCCATGCGAAAAAATTAGGACACCCCAATAAATATTCAGTTATTAATTAAGAAATGTTCACATATCGATGTCTAATCTTGTTTTATTCATCTCTGGAAAAGAAAGTGATCTAATTGCAGGTAAACAGCAATAAATAACATTATTTTACTCAAAAGACATCAATATAAATGCATATTCTAACTGAGGAAAAAGTTAAGACACCCTACCCCCTAATACCTAGTGTTACCCCCTAATACCTAGTGTTACCCCCTAATACCTAGTGTTACCCCCTAATACCTAGTGTCACCCCCTAATACCTAGTGTTACCCCCTAATACCTAGTGTCGCCCCCTAATACCTAGTGTTACCCCCTAATACCTAGTGTCACCCCCTAATACCTAGTGTTACCCCCTAATACCTAGTGTCGCCCCCTAATACCTAGTGTTACCCCCTTTGGCTGAAATAACTTCAGTGAGATGCTTCTTGTAACCCACTACCAGTCTCTGACATTGGTCTGAGGAAAGTTTGCCCCACTCCTCAATAAAGAATACTTTAACCTCTGTGATGTTTGAGGGGTTTCTTGCATGTATAGCCTTTTTCAAGTCACCCAACATCATCTCAATGGGATTAAGATCTGGGCTTTGACTGGGCAATTCCAGGACTCTCCATTTCTTAGTTTTCAGCCAGTCCTTGGTGGATTTACGGGTATGTTTAGGGTCATTGTCATGTTGCAGGGTCCAGTTCTGCTTCAGCTTTAATCTTCTTACAGGTGGTCTCACATGTTGCTCAAACACTCTCTGATACACTGTAGAATTCATGATGAATTCTATGATGGTGAGCTGACCAGGTCCTGCTGCAGCAAAGCATCCCCAAACCATGACACTTCCACCTCCATGCTTCACAGTTGGTATGAGGTTCTTTTCCTGGAACGCTGTATTTGGACTAATCTGTCCAAAGAACATTATTCCAGAAGTCCTGTTCTCTCTGGCAAACTTCTATTTGGCCATAGTGTTTCTCTTCGTGAAGATTAAACTTGTGCAGTCTCTTTCTGATTGTAGATGCATGCACTTTCACATCAACAGTCACCAGAGCCTGCTGTAGGTCCCATGATGACATTTTAGGGATTTTGGAGACTTCTTTTAGCATTTTTTGTGGTCTGCTCTCAGGGTGAACTTGCTTGGACGGCCAGGCCTGGGCATGTTGGCAGTTATTTTGAATGTCCTCCACTTATACACAATTTTCCGGACAGTGGAATGGCTGATTTCAAACTCTTTTGAGATCTTTTTAAATCCCTTACCAGACTCATAAGCTGCAATAATATTATTTTTTGAAGGCAACAGTCAGGAGCACACCAAACTGAATGTCTGAGGTTTAAATAGGGAAAGCCTCCATCAAAATGCTGAGTAACAATGTTTTAATGTGCACCTGATGTGATACACCTGTGTGTGATTTCAGCCATTTTAAGTGGGACAAAAAGTGGGGGTGTCCTAATTTATTCCTCACCAGAAATTGCATGTTTATTTTATTACATTGTACAGATAGTTTTAAAAAGTATTTTCTTCAGTTTTACTTGTTTAGTTATATTACTTGAATCTCTCAGTATTGTTAAAATTTATATTAAATATCCACATGTCTAAATATGTTAAAAAACACAAATTTTCATAGGGTGTCCTAATTTTTTCACATGACTGTAGTACCTCAAAGGTATTTTGAATAAAAAAATAACTATTCAGCATGACAAGAGTTTAAAACAAAAACTTTGCGTGAGCAAAAGAAGGGTTCAATTCTGGCTTTACTGGCAGAGGGATACAGTGAGCTTCAGGTTGCTTCCATCCTGAACATAAGAACAAGGTCAAGCAACAGACATTGGGGACAACAAAGCTACAAACTGGCAGAGGGCGAAAATGACTGTCCACTGACCGAGATAGCCGTCAACTCATTCGAATGTCACTCAACAACCATAGGATGACATCAAGTGACCTACAAAAAGAATGACAAACAGCAGCTGGGTTGAAGTGCACAGCGAGGATCGAAACAGGTTCCTAGTGGCAGGGCTGAAGTCTAAGAAAAGCCTTTCATCAATGAGAAGCAAAGAAGAGCCGGGCTGAAGTTTGCAAAAGATCATAAGGATTAGACCGTAGACAAATTGAGTAAGGTCATCTTCTCTGACGAGTCAATGCTTCAGCTTTGCCCAACACCTGGTCGTCTAATGGTTAGACGGAGACCTGGAGAGGCCTACAAGCCACAGTGTCTCGCACCTACTGTGAAATTTGGTGGAGGATCGGGGATGATCTGGGGATGCTTCAGGAAGGCTGGAATCGGGCAGATTTATCTTGGTGAAGGACGCATCAAACAAGCCAAGTACAAGGTTATCCTGCAAGAACAGAACTTCATTCTGCTCTGACAATATTCCCCAACTCTGAGAATAGTTTTTTCCAGCAGGACAGTGCTCCATGCCACACAGCCAGGTTATTCAATGTGTGGATGGAGGACCACCAGATCAAGACCCTGTCATGGCCAACCCAATCTCCAGACCTGAACCCCATTGAAAACCTCTGGAATGTGATCAAGAGGAAGATGGATGGTCACAAGCCATCAAACAAAGCTGATATTTTGTGCCAGGAGTGACATAAAGTCACCCAACAGCAATGTGACAGACTGGTGGAGAGCATCTTTTTTTGGTTATTTTCTACAAATAAATACTCTAAATGACAATATTTTTATTTGGAATTTGGGAGTAATCTTGTCAGTAGTTTATAGAATAAAACAAACATTTTCATTTTATTCAAACACATACTTATGAATATTAAAACCAGAGAAACTGATGCTTTTTTCCAGAACTGTATATATCAGTTCCTACAATATTATGCCGGGGTAACAGCGGTGAAATGGCTAGTCAGCTAGCGCTGTGCTTGCTGTGCCAAGGCTGCGGCTTCTGTGGGGCAGTGATTGCGACACTTTGTAGGTGTAAGCAATCATTTTGTTCAGAGGTCTGCTGGTTTAAGCGAACACTTACACAAGCAAGCATAAAAAATCCAGCTAATGATACCTTTGACCTATGAAAACTAGAATGTGATTCTATGGCAGGTATGTTATTGTTTGTAACAAAATAGCGCACTGACTATTATTATGTATGTCTGTTTGATAGTTTGTATTTGAAAAAGACAAGTTTATGCCTGTATTTATTTGGATCTCAGGCAGCTTTGGTAGAATATACTCAATATCTCACTACACAGTTGACGAGTCAATGTTTTATTCATTGTCATCTACACAGCTGTATGGCAGTACAGTACTGCCTGAATATCAAATGATAGAATTAGAATTAGAATATTTTGACAATGCAATCTAAATAAATAGATATGATATCAAATTATGTTTTGATTTATTAGGCCTATATTCACAAGATTTTAATTGCTGTTTGTTTATGTAATTTAAATGCTGTTATTTTACAGTTGATTGATGCAAGGTGTGATGTTTTAAAATTAGTAGCACATGGGGTAGCAGGGTAGCCCAGTGGTCAAGAGCTTTGGGCTGTAATCAAATGGTCGAAAAAAAATATGAAAAACCTTTTTCTTTTCAGGAGCAAGAAAGGCAACCCTAACCTGGGTTGTTGCTGTAAATTAGAATGTGTTCATAGCATACTTATGGGATAAAATAAAGGTACACAATTAGTTACAGATGGGATTCATGGTAAACATTTAGCCTGGGCTGTTATTTAGATTGTAGGCATAGTCTGACTCATCCTATGGCATCTACAGTACATTATGTACTGTACTTGTCCAAAGCTCCAAAATTGGATTTGAGCTTTGCTTCCATGAATTCCAAAAGTTTAAACCCTACATTCTCTGGTAGGAAGCATTTTCAAAGGGCCATCTGGTACACAAGACAGCCATCTATGGCATTATCCTCCTTTATACCCAAAACTGTATATTTATTATATCACAAAGATAAAACCGAGTACTGTGAACACTGTGTGAGGTGACAGGAGCCTACAATTACTATTACAGCAGGTGCAAAGTAAGGTGATGTGATGGAAGTATAACCGCTAGATTTTCATGTATAGACAGCAAGATTGTATTCACATGAAAGACAATGACCAGAGTTAATCAATTAGGTTTTCCATAAATGTATGTAGTTTGGTCATCATAGTATGGTGTGTATATCATTGAAGTGGCAAATCTCCACACATTAGATGTTTCAGTGAACGTGCTGTGTTTTGCTGACATGACATTGCATATTGTTTTCAGCCTACATATCATTTCGGGGATGGATTTTATTTTGAATGCAACCACCCGCCAGTACGGCATTATCTAAAAATCAGAAGCATCATGATGGAGATGAGCCAATTAACTTTGGCACAGTGTGTGTTGCGACCTTAACAAAAAGTTGCCATTTACCACACCGAAAACTGAAAAGGTCACAACAACTGATAGAAACTGGTAAACATGTCTAACATTCTGATTCGGACTGCTTCTCCCTCCTGAAGAACTCTGACAACACCTACTAAGGAAAGGACCTTTATAACAGCATTTTCTACAGCAAATACTTGATACATGACTTATAAAACCAACTGGTTAATAGTGATGGGACGCGCGAAGCCAACCCAGTCTGGGGCCGAGGCTTGTATCCAAGCAACAATATCACGTGATTGATGAAGTTTAGCTTCGCACCTCACACAACCATCTAATAGGGTTTCTAAGACATTCCAACCATGCTTTAAAACATATGAAACTAAATTAGTCTACAGCCTAATTATCAAGGACTAATGAAATTCACCAGCCGGTGAATGTCAAAACATTTCTGCTACACATCATTCATTATCACTGATTGACGGGTATCCACAACCATAGTCTACTGTTGGAATGGTCTTCAAATTTTGGTAGAGACGTCAGCTGGTCGATAGCTTAACGTCTAGAGCTCTGGATGGGTATGTAGTTGTTTTAGAAAGCCCGGTTCAAATTAGTTTTTAATATCATATCTTAAATCATGCATTGGATCCCCCGTATTTTGTGAGTGTTTAACTACATAGGCCTCGTATAAGATTATTTTTTATGTATTGGACAAATAAAATTTATTTTAAAATTATAAGATGGCATTTTTTGGGGGAAACGCTGCATAACCGTTGGCACAGTGTGAACGCCTTCATCCGTGGGTTCCGGCTTTCATGGCCGAAGAGCTGTCACAACCCATCTTTTAGACCAAGACAAACAAGGAAGTTCACAAGTCAAATTGAAAGGAATAACAAGCATGTATTAAATAACAAAATATAGAACTACTAACACATGAACTATGAGGTGTGAAAGTAGGCAAGTAACATGTAAGTGTTGAAAGGTGCACTTAACCAGAAACCAGGATTAAATAAGTCACATATCAAAAATGCTCAGGGAGTAAAGAAAAGAGCCAGGAGTGGGAATTGGGAACTCTCTGGTCTGTTCTCAATCACAGATGCTGCTTGTCACCTAAACGACCCAATCAGATCCACCTGCCACCAACCTGTAGGAAACAAACAAACACACACACACAAACACACACACACACACACACACACACAGAGGAGGCAGTAACTGAAAGGGTACAGCAGCCACAATTTTTAAGTTGAAACGATTAGTACACTATAAAAAAGTGTGTACTAAAAACAATACAAATAAGGCCATGCACTGTCTGACCTTCACAAGCCAAGTGGCCAGATGAGAATTGAAGTGGAAGGGACAGATTTTTCAAAACCCAGGACAGTATGTACTGACCACAGTTACTCAAAGTGTGTGAAGAGATATTTCTCCCTCCCTCCTCAGATTTCTTCTTCCTATATATCACTTTTAGAAGTTCACTGGCCTGGTGTCAAGTCAAACATCACTACCTACTACATAGAGGACAGATACAGTATTATTTCTATAAATGGTGTCAGCACTTTGAGAGTTTTACAACAGCCTGACTGGACGGCTCAGGGCTGAGACCGATATAGATTTCTTTACCTTTCCAGAGCAGTTTTACCCTGAAATAGGATTGAAACTAATGGTCTTTGACATGGGGTTTTACCGTGCTGACATTTCCAAAGACTGGCTTGTTGTGTACAGCCACAGCAGTGGAGGAGAGGCAAGGCTGAGTAAGGAACAGCGACACCAGGGGGGTAAGAGACCCAGTCCACCCTCAAGCCAACCCTTTTCATCACCACATCTACAGTAAGTGGGAACCACAACGATATCACAATGCGTATCACATGAAAGGTTATGTTGTGTTATCCCCCATCAACACTGACCAGAACGTGCAGTTGCTATGAGGTGTTACACAGTTTTCTGGTTTTACAGGTGATAGGCTAAGAACTTAACATATACACTGCTTAAAATTAAATAAAGGGAACACTTAAATCACACATTGGGTCTTGATGAACGAAACATATTAAAGAACAAAATCTTTGCTGTACACTGTGTAATTCATTGAGAACAAAATGACTTAACAAAGGTCAATGGAAACCAAAATCACCAACTGATTGAGGGCTGGATTCAAACACCGAAAATCCAAGTAAACAATTGAAATCACAGGCTGTTCCAACTTACATGAATTTCATCACGGCAACTCATAATGTGACTCAGTAGTGTGTATGGCCCCCACATGCCGACAATGTCTGGGCATGCTCCTGATGAGACGGCGAATGATGTGCTGGGGGATCTCCTCCTAGACCTGGATCAAGGCATCAATGAGCTCCTGGACAGTCTGTGGTGCTACTTGGCAGGGACTGATGCACCGATGCATACTGTCCCAGAGGTTCTCAATTGGATTCAGGTCTGAGGAACGTGAGGGCCAGTCAATGGCGTCAATGCCTTCCTCATCCAGGAACTGCCTACACACTCTGGCCACGTAAGGCTGGGCATTGCCCTGCACCAGGAGGAACCCAGGGCCCACTGCACAAGCGTGGGTCTGAGGAGTTCATCCTGGTACCTAATAGAGTACCACTGGCTAGCACATGGATGTCTGTACAACCCTCCAAGGATATGCCTCCCCAGATCATCACTGACCCACCGCCAAACCGGTCATGCTGGATGATGTTGTAGGCAGCATAACGTTCACCACAGCGTCTCCAGACTATTTCGCGTCTGTCACATGTGATATCTGGTGTTCCCTGGGAAATGCAGCACGGTGCTGGGCTGTGAGCACATATCCCACTAGAGGATGTTGGGCCCTCATGCCACCCTAATGGAGTCGGTTTCTGACAGTTTGGTCAGGCCAGTAGCCTACTGGAGGTCATTTTGCCGGGCTCTGGCAGTGTTCCTCCTGATGCCCTTCTACGGCCCTGTCCAGCTCTTCTGGTGTAGCGGCTCGTCTCCTGCTATCTCCTCCATGCTCTTGAGACTGTACTGGGAGCAAACCTTCTTGTGACAACACGTATGGATGTGCCGTCCTGGAGGAGCTGGATTGCCTGTGCAACCTGAATGGGCAGGCAATGGCTCATGCTACGAGTAGTGACAAGGACTCTAGCAAAATGCTAAACTAGAGAAGAATCAGTCAGGAAGGATGAAGAGAGAGCAATTGTCTGTTGCTTACACTTGCAAAACCATTCCCTCTTTCGGGGATGTCTTGCTGTTGCCTCTCCAGTGCACCTGTTGTCACTTTCGTTTGCACCAAAACAGGTGACATTGATTCACAATTGTTTATGCTTCCTAACTGGACAAATGTATATCCCTGAAGTATAAATGACTTGGTGTTATACTGTGATGATTACATGTTCCTGTAATTTTTTTGAACAGTGTATTTTACCCTAGGTTTTCACATTGATAGGAGTATGACTGTATATTTCTGGGGCTGGAATATCCCTTTAAGACCAACAATGTATGTAGAAACTGCTGATAGCTCCTTTAAGGTCAGAATACATTGATTTTGATGATCAGATTCATTTCATGAAATATAATAATAAGGACATACAGAGGATGATAGACAGCACAATGTGGGCTATATTGGATGCAAATAAATTGAACATGGTATCATTTTTGTACATTTGCCATTTTATTTCAATTTATATAAACAGGACTCTGTTCAAGGGCATGAAATGACACTCGCGGTTTGAATTTGAATAGAATATCTTGCTTCTGGGCTCAGCTATTAAATGCTTATTCAGTAGCATATAGCCTGTACTTGACCTGCATATCAATGGTAATGTTGCCTCATATTTTCTCCGGGATATTACTGTATGAACGGTATACACAACTCTCCCTTTTCTTATGTTGAAAAAGCAGGTCTTATTTGCCTTAAGATTTCAGGACCATACATGAAAATGTGACTTTGAAGGCATGAAAGAAACACTGCCGTTGTGCCATTCCTAATGTGGACCAATCCAACTACAATTAGAGAAACTAATCATTTGCGTGTTTGTTCTCAGTAAAGTGAAGACTGTATGACTGTCGTCTCTAATCAGGCCAGGCGGGGCGGAACAACACTGGCTGAGATTGAAACATAATTACATTTACATATAGGGCTTGCATGCTTACCTCTGCTGTTTTCCTTTGTCTCCCTCCTCTCCACTTCTAGCATGCAACACTGTAAACTCCAGGCTATACTCCATCGTCATTACTTGAGTGTGTACTAAACACTTCCTCTAACCCGAGAACAAAGCCAAAGGGAAAAGGCAGAATAAATTAGCAGGCAAAAAATCAGATCATGAGCCGCATTTTTGAGGTAACTGTGGAATTATAAAGCAAGGACGAAATATTGCCGCCTGTCTGGCATGTTCAAAGCTCGCAGTGAGAGAGAGGGGGACCGCTGTAAGTTATTAAACTAATGTTTTGAGTTATTAGTTCTGCTACATGTTCTTGTACAATGAGCATTGTAGTACTGGATGAGCATCAGATAGAATGGCTGTGTGCTGTGGATCATTAAATCTAAACTTGAACTTTAAATGTTTCACTTACCTTCGCTCTGCTTCCTGTGTGCCACCTATTGTCGGACCAAAGCTTTGTCAAAACTGCAAACCCGATTACAAAAAAGTTGGGACACTGTACAAATTGTGAGTAAAAAAGGAATGGAATTATTTACAAATCTAATAAACTTATATTTAATTCACAATAGAATATAGATAACATATCCAATGTTGAAAGTGAGACATTTTGTAATGTCATGCCAAATATTGGCTCATTTTGGATTTCATGGGACAGGTAGCAATAAGAGGCCAGAAAAGTAAAATGTACAGATAAGGAACAGTCATTTAAAATCGACTGTGGCAAAGTGGAAAAGTGTTCTGTGGTCAGACGAATAAAAATTTGAAGTTCATTTTGGAAAACTGGGACGCCGTGTCATCCGGACTAAAGAGGACAAGGACAACCTAAGTTGTTATCAGCGCTCAGTTCAGAAGCCTGCATCTCTGATGGTATGGGGTTGCATGAGTGCGTGTGGCATGGGCAGCCTACACTTTTGGAAAGGCACCATCAATGCTGACAGTTATATCCAAGTTCTAGAACAACATGTGCTCCCATCCAGACGTCGTCTCTTTCAGGGAAGACTTTGCATTTTCCAGTACCCAACATTTTAACGTGTCCCAACTTTTTTGTCAGGAAGGCTATTCCACAGTCATCCACAAGGTAGTATCTTACAGGTCTTCATGTGGCAAATGTGGCAAGTGTGGAGGATAAATTAACATTCCATCATCATGCATGGAAATGCTGGGCAAACCCATTATTTTGGACAGAAGAGATCTCAATTTCTTTAAAACAGAAGTGACTTTCGGGACATGATCTTCTTTGAGAAGACAGCTCAAGTTGCTGATGTATCATGGCTGTCTAAATCCTCATATCCCCATCCCAATTGACCGCTTAAGGTAGATTCTGGAAAGGAATCTAAGACACTGCGTTCAACCTCCATGTCACAGCTGAATTATATTCCTCTTGTTGCTCTTGGAGGACACAATGTGACAGGAACCAAATGAAAGTGAGCAAGAAAGAAAAAAACAGCAATGGCAAAGAAGTTCAATCGCTCTCCAGACTTCTCCCTACCCCTCTTTCCCTTTTACTCTCAGCCTGTCTATCTGCAATGACTAGTTTCAATGTGGTATACAGACAAGCTGCGTGGTGGCTTTTAAGCCATTTTTCTATTAGCTTTGTAAGCACCATTAAGAGGCTCCTTTGAGATTTGCAAACAAACAAACAAACACAAATCAGTGTTGTGGAAATGGAAGCGGCAAGTAGCAGCAAGGCTCCCCTAGCGAGGCCGGATTGCTCCCGCTTGGATGCCAATTGCAGGCTCTTCAAAGCAGAGCCTGACTTCAAAAGAGGCCCTAATCCCTGACTAATGACAGTCACTGGGAGGGTGGCAACACAACCTTCAGCGTCATTATGTTCACAGTCAGACATGTGCAGCAGCTGCCTAATGGCATTATAAACAGTTTTACCCTAAGAGAGGGATGTAGGCCATGTATGAGGAACGGGCACGTAGGGGCCATTTACCTTGCCTCGCTGTGATATGAAATGCCATGGTGACTGCCCTGACTCTGTCCCTGTGTACGGATGGGTTATTGTTTGATCTACCATAGAGGAGTGGCACATGTCTGATCATTCATCCAACGGGGGAGCTGAGGAGAACATTAAGGAGCAGTGCACCCAGAGTGTTTGTTGGCAGGGACGGTCGAAGAGGGTGTGATGCTGCACAAAAACACCAGGTGGCAGTCCAAGTCTTTGCCTTGAAATCATGTGAATTTTGTAAGATCATGTAATGCATGAAGCCGGTTACAGTATGTCACCACACACAAACAGGCTTTTTGTGTAACATAAGAAATACTCTTCTCTGTATTGAACACTCTTAGATTTTTCTGCAGCTTTTGTCTGGGGAAGATATTATGACCCTAATATAATGTTTCATCTGAATACACATTGCATGAGTTGGACACAATGTTGTTCCTACTTCAACCAATGTCATATAACTTCTGCATCTCTTCAGGTGCTCTGTCCCACAAGCAGCTACTCATCGTCTGGATTATGAATGTGTATCTGACCTTAGAGTAATGAAAGCAATTCCCATTGCACAAATCACATTGGCCTCACTGAAGCGTTCAGTTATCAGTTATAAACATGATGTTCATGCCTTGATCTATTTTTCTCTGCGAATGTACATAGACATTTATCAGAACTGAACAGGAGGAAAGGGTATGTGATCATGTTATAGAAATCCGCTGTCAAACGTTCAAATGAACGTTACAATTGAACGAGTCACTAGAAAAATGACTTGTGAGTCCCGAGTCACAAAAAGATAAGTCACAAAAAGATTGTGATATTACTTTATCATATTAAAACAACCAGTCATCATGGTTTTATCTTATTGTCAATCACTTGAAAAGGCCTCTAACGTTGGCTAAGGGCTACTAATGATTGTCCTCCAGCAACAAAAAAGTGCACAACAAACCTTCGATTTTTTTTTTTTAAAGACATTTGTACCACATATACTAACACTCAAACTATAAAAGAAAAAGAAAAAAGTGTTTTTCTTGATTTGTAGACTAGTTTGTTTATATTCCTGGCGATGCTAGGTAATGAATGAGGCCTAGTACAGTATAGTAACTAACAAATGTCAACAGATACAGCATTCCTTCTCCAATTTTGGATTTGGGCAAGAATGGGGACTTTATTCTCTCCAAACTCAAATGCATGTTTACAACAAACCTTACTCTCTTCCCGGTTCATTGGCTAGCGTTGTGCCCTACCTTGCATTGTGTGAAGCACATACCGCGGATCATGTGAACGCATACCAAAGTTCTAATTTTAATAATAACTTGATAAATATTGCAGAAGTGATTCATTTATATGGGTTGCATTCTACACCATTCCTCTTTGTAATGACGAAAGTCTAAGTGCATTACTTGAAGCAAATCATTTGTAGATTGGCCTTTTTGTGTCATGTTTTTGATTTTACCAACTTGATTTTAGATGCAGCATAACATTAGCTAGCTTGCTAAGATTGAGGTTATTCTACCAAATTTGACCCCACTAACGTTAGCATCCCTATCAATTTTTGACAGAGTAACAACAACATTTACTTCCTTCTAAAGTAAATTTGAGGTCATGATGACGATGGTTGCAAAGCCATTATAGTGTAATTAAGAAGAGACGGTTACTAGCCACCTTTTCAAGTTATGAGCATCTATTCAAATTGTTACAATCATTTTGGCTGTGGCATCTGTGCAGTGTTGATTAGAAATGTCAATGGCGGTGACATAGTGACAGCAATACAACCCATTAATAATATAGGATAGTCTGAACATGTGAAAATTATAATGGTTCAATAATCCGTATTAACGTTTTTTTGTTTGTTTCATGAGTAAAAGAAGAAGAATGTATAAGCAAATTGGAAACTAGGGGTTGATTTGGTGGCCATGAAAATTTGGACATGACACTGGGTTAACACCCCTTACTTTTGTGATCAGTGGTATGGAATGTTTAGTTACCACAGAGAGTCAGAAAACCCATTTAACATTCAGTCCGAAAGATGCCGCACTACTATATGCAGGGCAATGTTTACTTCATCTGTTGCACCTGTGATTTAGCTTAAACTTTAGCCTGAACACAGATATGTATGTCTCCTACTACATGATAGTGAAAAGGTGGGTTAATTTATTTGATTTCCATCATCTATCGTTGTAGGCAGATTTCACGTAACCAAAGATGCCCAGACCAATTTTATCTCTGCTTATTGGTTAAATGTACCCTCATCAGTGACGTCACTTTAAAAATCCACATGCTGCCAGCAACGCCACAATATTGTCTTTCTCTGTCTCAAAGCAAAGCAGACAGAAAATGGGCAAAGGAAATGGTAGACCATCTGGAGAGAAACAATATGACTACAGCTCTCAGGGGAGACGCACAAGTAAAAGACAATCAGAAAGAGAAGGAGGAGGGGGAGTCATAGGTCCCCAGGGAGCCTGCCGGATGTGTGTTCACTGCCGACACAGAATTGTCACCCTGCTGTTCCTTTTGACTGACAATGTTGCTTTTGATTGTCTTTTATTAGGCATGAATGAACTCAATGCCTGTGTGTAGTCATTGAAATTGTTATCGCAAGATTTGAGTGAGGTCGATGATGAGTCCCTTGTTTGCTTAAATGGGTATGTGATAATGGAAGGAATAGTTAATGGCAGGGAAGAGAGTAGTGAAATAGTTTTTTAGGCCAGCACCCCCAAAAAGTGCACAGCGTTTGACTTTAACATTTGCTAAAAGAAACTAACTGGACTAGCTAGCAACACATTGTATTGACTCCAAAAGGGATGATCAGGTACAGAAGACTAGGACAAGGCGTGACATTTGCACGCTGACCATCCATTAGGGGTCGGAGATGAGGGGTCAGAGAGAACAATTCCACTACAGATCAACTTCTAAATTAGACCTCAGCCATTGATATATGCCTCAAAATTGGCCACTGAGCACTATTACAGTAAAAAATATAAATGTCACATTCTAGCCATTTAGTGCCTTCATGGGTGGGATTGCCAGAAAATCCAGAACGTAGGGTTTGAGCATTGCCTGAAGCTAAGAGAAACTCCCTCGTTGCAACATACTGTAGGCAAGGAGGGGGATGTTAGGCTCAAGCTACAAAAGTCACATTCAATCCCAGGACTGAACCAAACCTGTCAAGACCTCATCGGCAGCCCACCTTTTCTTTTTGTTTAAGCCCTTCCCAAACCTCAACCAGTTTGAATGAACCAGTTGGAACCTAAACTTAAGATGTGGTAGTGGTTTGAGTGAGTGCGTTTGAGTTTTGTTTGGGTTTTGTTAGGTTTAGGTTTCACAGAGTTCAAGGTAACAATGCCTCAACTTTACCACGTAACCTACATTTTGGACTCTAAAGTGACCCATTGTTGCTGATGTAAGGATGCATAAAGCATGCTGTGGACTAGAGTCAAGACTGAAGTGGTTGTTCTGTGATTGTTCATGATAAATTCTTTAATGACTGTGTTTCCTACTTGTTTAACACCAGGGTAAATACTGACTTTGCAAAAAAACAGTGAGTTGAGCCCACTACCACTTCCCTTATTTGGTCTGTATTGTAATAGCCTAATTTGCATGATTTAACGCTGTGCTACAATTTATTGTACAGTATGAAACATGATGTAACATACCAACAAAACAAGTATAGATTATGTCCTTATGTATTTGGTGCTTATCACACCTTCCCAGAGCCAAGAGATAAAAACAATAACTATATAATCCAGTTTCCCCCCTTTACTACAAAGATTAAATCACATAATTTAAACATGTTAAAAACCAAAAGCACAGTGTGTCTGCATCAATGGTTCCCTCTGAAGCCTCTTGACCACCCACTAAATTTGGATGGGATTAAAAACAGCTCACATCAAGCTCATTTAACACTTAGGTCGTGTTTACATTATGAGTGAGAATAAAATGCACTTAGTTTGCATAATAATTTCCATAGCTTTTGAATTTACAGCGGCATTCCAGACGTTCTACACAGCATTGTGGCCATCAGTTGTGGGGAAATGGAGCGATATGCATACGCCCTGCACAGAAACTTCACACTTGCAAATCTCCAGGACGGGCGCACGCTATCTTGGAAGGTGGCGTATTGTACTATAGATAACTGCAAGTTTATATAGCAAAATTATCTGGCGTCTCAAGTCTTTGATAGGTATTGGAAAATGTAGTGTAATGTAAACAAGCTCTTACTGAGGTATTTGACATGGGGAAAGAGAAGAACTGAAAGGAGGGGTAATGGGGGTGGAAGTGGGAGAGGATGACAGAGATGAAGAGAAGGCTTAGTATGTTGTCCATTTTATAAAATCTGTCAGGATCAGGAGGACATCTGTTAGAGTCAGCCAGACTTCTGTGCTAAGTTTTTATCATGTCAAAGTCGTGTTTTTCACGTAGGCGCACCTCTACCGATGGCTTCACAGGTTCCAACCCATTTCTGACACCGATGTAACAAATCCTGAGGCATGCCTGACTTGAATATCCCTTGGAGCACAGAACCAACACTCTTCAGCCTTCTACCTTTGTTGAGCTCACAGGCCTCCAAGCCACCACTAAGAGTCGCTGCAGCAGTCTGGTCTGTATGAGAAGGTAGCAAGAAAGTTGCTCTAGATAAGAGCATGTGCTAAATCACTCAAATGTAAATGTGAAGGGCTAGGCTCCCCTTTAGTAGCAAGCTTGCCATCTAGTTGTAGTTGTAAGCTGGACCCGCTACCCGCTACCCGCTTGTATTCCCATTTCACCTGCTGTGCAACCATGTATCTGAACCCTTCTTCCCTTTCCCTTGTTTGGTCCATTCTTGCAAATGGCAAGTCAAAGGTGACCTTTTATGCATGGATAAAGACAGATTCCTGTTTCAGTCAATTGTGCAAAGGACTTTAGTATTCATCCAAAAGAGTTTCACATTCAAGGGAATGGTTTGTATCATTGGTATTGTCATTGTGTATGAAATCAATAAGAAATGAATTCTGCAGTACTTATTTGGTTAGAATGTAGATCAAATAGACCCCAGTTTCTTTAAAAGTGTCTTTTAGTAATCAGGAAAGAATGTAACATATGGCAGTTGGAGTACTATGAGGTCTGTGGAGAAAGCCAAGCTTTTAGCAGCACGGTGACACCAGAGACCTGTGAACCCAGCACCTTGCAACCTTTTACACGGTTTTCAACCTCTTGACATATTGGTGAAACTGTTGCCTTGACAGTCGCTGGACCCCATTTTAGTCTCGGTCGGCGATATCCCAGAATTTGCCACATTGGTGTCAGAAGTGGGTCAGCGCCGGTAAAGCCATCTGTTTGACATGATACTGAAGAGAAGGAACAGAGGGCTGGAGTGTGGGGACAAGAGAAGACAGGCAGTTGGTAAGAGGAAGAATGCAGATCCGAATCCCATTTATTCACACACTCATAATTTGGAATAGTGCAATTGTGCTTCTAGTGGTGGACAGGACTTGTGAACAAAATGCATGAGAAAATGAAGAAGTTCGTGGGATGGGTAATGGAGGACACTAAAAAAGAATTGTTATCATTACTCCAAATCTGAACCAATTCTAAAGTGCTATCAGGATCTACATGACTGTTTACCGAATGCGGGGTGGTTATGTTTTACTGTAAAGAGAAATACATAATTATCACCTCCATGGTAGATTTTCAAATAAAATTGTTTTGCCCACAGACTACAGTACTGGTTCAAATATCTTTAATTTAATTTACAATACAGCCAATACTGTATAGACTTATCTCTTAAAAATATGAAAGTTAAGAAAGTTAAAGGAACACTAAAGCATTTACAACACAGCTTAAGTGAATTAGGCATGTGTGTGCATAACTACCTTTCACATGTCCATTATTTTGTAGCAATATATTGCCTGACAGTGACAGAGGTCTCCCCTTCTACCAGGATATCCTGACTAAAGATGTGTCGAACTAACATTACCCACCTGCATGTCAGTCAGGCCCACTCATTCCTTTCAGTAACACACTATGTATACAACCACTCCACTTCAAATACATTATTGTCTTACACACACACATACATATGTACATATGCATACATACACACTTACATACCAACGTGGCCTCAGGACACACTTACCGCTTATAGAATTACCTCAGAAATCCCCTGAACATTGTGAACTATGTAAGAAATCTTTGCCTTTGTTCTCAGTAGACAAATGTACAAGAACTTATATTAGATTTACAGTCCTTAGAGTTGGTGCTTAACTATGGTATTATCGATAGCATTCATATAGTTTAGTTGATTTTAAACTTAAACAAATTTAGCTGTAACAGAAAAGGAAACTTTGAGATAATTGAGATAATGCTTAATGTTTTATGACTCTGGAAATATTTCTGCCATGAAAATGTATGATTTGCATTAATTGAGAGTAGTGAGGCAGTACTGTACTGTAGCAAGGTAGCTAATGACATTATTTAAAATTATGGAAATTGCTTTTGATTCAGCTTGTGACATACATATAATGAACACAAAAATGTCAAGCAATTAGCGCAGTGAGTGAATCTACAACCCATTTAATATACACTCAGTGCTTGAAAAATCCACTTACTCTTGCACAGCATGAAGAGGTTTGGAATTTAATTGTTCATTTAAATTGCAAACAGAGGGTTCTCTATATATCAAACAGCATGTGTGGGAGGTCTGACTGCACCGCTCGGCTGCTTGCTAGCTGCCCTTCTGGCCCCTGTGGCATTATGTAAGACATCTGAAGAATCCTTCTCTAAGATTGACCCAGATCTATCAGAGTCAAAATACAACACTCACCAGGAGTCTTTTCTATACAAATTGTACAGTAACCAAAACATTTGTCAATCACACCTACCCGGGAACGTCAGGATGTTGTATCATGGTCCTCTGGACGTTATTAGGACTGGGTGGTGTGAATTGCCTGTTGTTGTGACTGGCTGGATTCAAAACATAATCAAAGCATGTCCACTGAGCCAGAGGCCAAAGCATTAGCATGTGGAGCTTATGCTAGTCCCAGATAGTGTAAATTCTCAAGAATCCCAGTTCAAGGAATCACTTCTGTTACACTGGGATATCCAGCGCATTTAATGAGATCATTCATTAGGAGAAGTATGTTCTAATCTATTCTTGTCAAGGTCACATACAGGAGCATATGAAATCTTTATGCAGTCGCCTCCAAAACTATTGGAATTTATATACAGGAAATCCTTGGCAATGCACACCAGTAATGGGTTTGTTAAAAGATAGATGCATCTGTAGAAAAGTACTTCATACCTGCTTTATTTTGAAAATAAAAACGAATATCTGCCCATATCTAAATTTGTCTTGTTTAGTAAAACATTTGGAATCATTTATCAGCTGTCACTTCTGATCTCTTCAAGATGTATTATTCATCAATCTAGTTTATGGCTGGGTCACAGCACCATTACCGCTGCAATTTTCCTTTAAATTATGGTGTAAAGATTTTGAATACAGAAAAGCACTGCTATTGACATTGTTAACCACTTCTTAATGATTCTAAACTTTTCAAAATAATCATGGATCAAGTATCATGTGACTGGTTTAAAGGCAACTTAACAGTGTGTAAGTTCTTGGGTTGTTTAGCTTGGGTTCCTTGATGTTACCAAGGGTCCTGTGCTATTTACTGTCAATATAAAATATATTGTTCTTTTGCAATTTTCTTGTACATACATTTCTATGTCGATTACATTGTAAATGCTATTGCCCCCATGGATGAGCAGGCCCTTTCGGAGCTTAAAATACACTTATCCAAACCACGTGGTACTGAACACATTTTCATTGACTTAGACAAATGATGGGGAGATTGTTGTTCTGATGCTGGTATTGAAGTGGTCTCTGTCTTATGGAAGAAGTATTCAGTTGCAGATGGAGGTGTTCAGTCCCAGGGTTCTAGGTTTAGTAAATGGGCTTGGAGGGAGCTATGGTGTTGAATGTGAGCGAATTCAAGTCGATTAACAGCATTCTCACATTCAGTACAAATGGGTGAGTAGTGAGGAGTACAATTGATATTGTGTCACCTGTGGATCTGCTGGGGCAGTATGACATTTGCAATGGGTCCCGAATGTCCATGATGGTTGTGCTGACATGAGCCACGACCAGCCTTTCAAAGCATTTCACTGTGGTTTTCTTGAAACCTGTTGGTATTACAGGCTGGGTCAGTGAGAGGTTGAAAATATGTGTGAAAACGGTCTGGTCGACCTGGTCCTATGGCCCTGCAAATGTTACCCTGTTTACTCTCCTCGGCTACAGAGGGCGAAGGAAGGCATAGCAAGGCATTAGCTTGTTGGGTAGACTAGCATTGATTGGCAGATTGCGGCTCAGTCTGTGATTGGTTTCCAATTTCTGCCATATCCAACGCTCATCAGAGCTGGTGCAGCAGGATTCAATCTCAGTCTTATATTTAAGCTTGGCCTTATACTGTTTGACAGCAATAACTCTGGTTTAGGCTGATGTGTGGGAGGACCTTTTCCATTTCTCTACAATTCTTAGCCACGAGGAAAGCCTCATTAGTATGTATATTTTCCAGCGTGCTTATTGTCAGTATCCATATACAATTTATTGATTGCAGTCTAATTGACAGCGTTGGTTTGTGGTGGGATACAGACAACCACTGAAAACATTAGGAAACTTTCTGGTAGATAAAATGGTCACATACTAGAAGTTGACAACTGTAACACTTTCATCCAACCAGTGTCTGCCACTTGGCAGGGCTGGAAAAGGGGCTGAAAGTCAGTATTAATGCCACTAAATATGGATGATAACACACTATGATGTTTCATGAGGCTTTTGAACATTTATTTGCATTTATCAAATGAGCCAGTGGATCCTAAAAGAATAGTGCTGTTTGTTTAAGCAATTTTACATCTATACTGTATATCAACTTCACATGCAGATATTGATGTATTATTTTGAAGATACATTTTCTATCTATCTAGTCACCGAACGATAGCCTGCTAGCCTGTCTAGAGAGGCCATTGTATTGTGGGTTTTCTAATTGTCAAGAGTCGCAACAGATTTCACCATCAAATTTATCTAAAAAAAAATGTCTTATTCAAATACATTGTAATCAATAAGATAGTTGATATTTTTATCAATGCTTTGCATTAAATGGGAAAAGTGACACGTTCTTTTTTGTTTAATTATTATTATTATGTTTACACATTTTTTATTGGTTATGTTACAGTGTAAATATTTTAACATGGCATGGAGAACTTGTTAAAAGATGGATTTTCTTTTCAATTTCAACTTATTTTAAAGAAATAGGGAATTATTTAAGAATCGTGCAAGGGTACCAAGTCTGCAACTGCACGAAACCATAATATACTTAAATTATGATCTCCATCTTAATCAGTTCTGCTTCCCAGAAGTTGTATTCCTCTAATCCCAGCCAGCCATGCTGTGCAGCCTGTGGCCCTCTAGGCATGAACTCCAACGTTGCATGATGACATGAGTGGAATTTTACAGCAGCCACAAAGCCTCACCAGAGCACGACAAAGCATGCTCAGCAGGCAGGCAGCTAGCGGCAGCCAGAGGCCAGAAGGTCACAGTGTTTACTACCATGTTGTAGATATAACCTCTACTGTGAGTTCCTCCGCAAAAGAGAAGGAATGCAGCATATGTCAAGCACTCTTGAGCAACAGCAGGTTTTATTCTTTCCTGTCAAGGGGCTGAATATATCTATTGTGATACAACTGGCTCCTGTCAGTTGTTACACTACTAAGGTCAACGTCTACTGTAGTGCCACCTTTAACACACTACAAATAGATGTATGAATTTCTTGTATTTCTTGTAATTTCAGTAGACTATTATTGGTTAGGGTGAATATAGTCTGCGGTTAAAAAAATACATCAAATGTATTTTTTAATAATACTGTACTGTGTAAAGAAAGAAAAAGTATGTTTAGATTAAAAAGCCTTCCATCTCAAACCACTGTAGTTTTAACATGTCTGCTCCCATTGTGATTTCCCTAGATCATTTAAAAATCTCACTCATCAGATACACAATGAAACTCTGTGTCCCTACAGATGGTGTTCAGTGGGTTGTGATAACGGAAATTGGAAAACAACAGGTTTTGTTCGCACCGCAATGTACCCCTCATTCCGTCTCTCTGACTGTCTTTTTTTACTTATTCACTTTCTTAGTCTCTCTTTCAGTCTCTCGGCCTCCCTCTCTCTAGAAACTCAACACATGTTTTAGTGGACACTCAAACATTAGGACAAGGTTGGGTTTATGACTTCATAGCCGAAACATGCTTTAGTTGGGGAAATGGTAGAGTAATTTAAGCAGGGTGCAATCAATACCACATTTTATACATTTGTTTTTTACATTAGGTAGAAGATCTGTATGGATTAATCAGCTGTAGCCATGCAAAAAACATATCTCATGCTATTTGGCATCCTGAGGTCCGATGGGCAGTGGGAAGACGTGTTCAAGGGTGACCCAGGAGAGTCATAGCACCAATTTCCCCAGAAACCATAACACAAACATCAGCACTTACAGCATGTTTGGGTCAGCAACAAGGTGGTCCAAGAACTTTATTTCAGACTTCTTTAATAAGTTCTATAAAGCTGGTCAGTGCATGTGGCACCAGGACACCCTAGGCCGTAGTTCGATGATCGACTTTGTTGTCGTTTCATCTGACCTGCGGCCGTATGTCTTGGACACTCTTGTGAAGAGAGGGGCGGAGCTGTGAACTGATCACCACCTGGTGGTGAGTTGGAGCCGATGGCGGGGGAGGAAGCTGGACAGACTCGGCAGACCCAAGGGACCCGAGGGAGGCTGGAGATATTGAGTCCGAGTGGACCATGTTCTCCACCTTCATTGTCGAAGCGGCCGCTCGGAGCTGTGGCCATAAGGTCTCCGGTGCCTGTCGAGGTGGAAATCCCCGAACCCGGTGGTGGACACCGGAAGTAAGGGATGCCATCAAGCTGAAGAAGGAGTCCTATCAGGCCTGGTTGGCTTGTGGAACTCCTGAGGCGGCTGACGGGTACCGAAAGGCCAAGCGGACTGCAGCCCGGGTGGTTGTGGAGGCAAAAACTCGGGCTTGGGAGGAGTTCGGTGAGGCCATTGAGAAGGACAATCGGCTGGACTCGAAGAGATTCTGGCAAACCGAAACAGTGCCCTACCAACGTTGTTTACAGTAGAGGTGGGCAGCTGTTGACCTCAACTGGGGATGTCGTCGGGCGTTGGAAGGAGTACTTCGAGGATCTCCTCAATCCCGCCGTCACGTCTTCCATTGAGGAAGCAGAGGATGAGGGCTCAGAGGTGGACTCGTCCATCACCCGGGCTGAAGTCACAAAAAACTCCTCGGTGGCAAGGCACCGGGGTGGATGAGATCCGCCCTGAGTACTTCAAGTCTCTGGATGTTGTGGGGCTGTCGTGGTTTACACGCCTCTGCAGCATCGCGTGACGGTCGGGGACAGTGCCTCTGGGATGGCAGACCGGGGTGGTGGTCCCTCTTTTTAAGAAGGGGGACCGGAGGGTGTGTTCCAACTACAGGGGGATCACACTTCTCAGCCTCCCCGGGAAAGTCTATGCCAGGGTACTGGAGAGGAGAATACGGCCGATAGTAGAACCTTGAATTCAGGATGAACAGTGTGGTTTTCGCCCGGGCCGTGGAACACTGGACCAGCTCTATACCCTCTACGGGGTGTTGGAGGGTTCATGGGAGTTTGCCCAACCAGTCCACATGTGTTTTGTGGATTTGGAGAAGGCATTCCACTGTGTCCCTCGCGGCATCCTGTGGAGGGTGCTTCGGGAGAATGGGGTCATGTGTCCTTTGCTAAGGGCTGTCAGGTCCCTGTACGACCGAAGCAGGAGCTTGGTTCGCATTGCCGGCAGTAAGTCAGACTTGTTCTCAGTGCATGTTGGACTCCGGCAGGGCTGCCCTTTGTCGCCAGTTCTGTTTGTAATTTTTATGGACAGAATTTCTAGGTGCAGACAAGGGCCGGAGGGTGTCAGGTTTGGGGACCACACGATTTCGTCTCTGCTCTTTGCGGATGATGTTGTCGTGTTGGCCCCAAACCAGGACCTTCAGCATGCACTGGGACGGTTTGCAGCAGAGTGTGAAGCGGTTGGGATGAAAATCAGTACCTCCAAATCCAAGGCCATGGTCATCAGTCGGAAAAGGGTGGCTTGCCCACATCAGGTTGGTGGACAGTGCCTGCCTCAAGTGGAGGAGTTTAAGTATCTAGGGGTCTTGTTCACGAGTGAGGGAAGGATGGAACGAGAGATTGACAGACGGATCGGTGCAGCTTCTGCAGTAATGCGGTCGATGTATCGGTCTGTCGTAGTGAAGAAAGAGCTGAGCCGTAAGGCGAAGCTCTCGATTTACCCGTCAATCTACGTCCCTACTCTCCCCTATGGTCATGAGCTTTGGGTCATGACCGAAAGGACAAGATCCCAGACACAGGCGGCCGAAATGAGCTTTCTCCGCAGGGTGGCTGGGCGATCCTTTAGAGATAGGGTGAGAAGCTCAGTCACCCGGGAGGAGCTCAGAGTAGAGCTGCTGTTCCTCCACATCAAGAGGGGTCAGCTGAGGTGGCTTGGACATCTGTTCCGGATGCCTCCTGGACGCCTTCCCGGGAAGGTGTTCTGGGCCCGTCCCACCCGGAGGAGACCCCGGGGAAGACCTAGGACACGCTGGAGGGACTTTGTCTCCCGGCTGGCCTGGGAACGCCTCGGTGTCCCCCCGTAAGAGCTAGAGGGAGTGTCTAGGGAGAGGGAAGTCTGGGCATCTCTGCTTAGACTGCTGGCCCCGCGACCTGGCCCCGGATAAGCGGAAGAAGATGGATGGATGGATGGATATGTGAAAAGACAACCCTGACTGTAGGCAACCATGAGTGAATGTTGCATGCTATGAAGACAGCAATACATACATACATACATACATACAAACATATACTTATATTTACACAAGTTTCTTTCTGAACCAGGCTAAATCAGACATCAATGATTTGTCAACATAAACCCAAGTAAAGTCGAGGCCAATAAAAAGCTAAAACAAATATGCATCTCACTGTCATTCTGTGACAATAAACTGTAAGCAAATACTAAAGCTATGCAAAGGTAACTAAATCACTTACTGCACAACCCAGTTGCATAAAATAACTCATTTGTCATTAGTTGGCTAAAGTTGGGTTGCAAGTGAAACAATCATTAGTTTGTGTTTTACAAAACCTTTTGCATGAAACATCAAGCCATCTTTGATCTTATCTGCTACAATCCGAGCTATCGCATTTTTGGCTTGATGGCGCTCCTGTGTTATCTAGCTTTCCTTAATGGACGCAAAGTTATTTTTTGGCTCTATATAACACCACTTTGGATTCAATGATTCAATACCTATGGAATTAAAATGCAGATTGTTAGCTTTCATTTAAAGGTATTTTCATCCACATCAGATGACCACTTAGAAAGTATGTCAAGTTTTGTACTTAGTCACTCTGGTACAGTTTTATTTATTTCTTTATGAATATAGGGCAATCACTACCTGTGTGAATGTATATTACTGTTTAAGTGTTTTTTCCTTGAAAATTATGAACATGGACCTGTGTTCTGTAAATGGCTGAAAGAACCCAACACAATATATCTTGAATCTGCCCTCTTTCTAACCTAAAGCCTGAAGCAAACTATGATCAAAGTCCTCCTGGTGTGATAGTTGGGATAAAGAGTAGATGGCTCTGGGCATCATTCGTAATGAATAAAGAGAAGGAAAGTGTGATTGTTGGAGAGATGGCATGGAATCAGCTGGATATTGAAGATGTTCTTCTTCGCTCAGGGGCAACTAAGCTGGCACACAGTCGTGCCCACATTCTCAGCCGTGGTGTTTTCTTCAGCCTCATGCTACACTAAGCCAGCTCTCTTCTCTCCCAAGGTGTCAAGGTACAGTACACATCATTTAGCCCTGCCAATCTCCTTGAAGGTCATTATTAGCCATAATTACGATTATTATGATATGTTATTCAAGTGAGCCCTCAGGTACTGTCAATCATTTTGAGGCTTGACGTTAAAATTGATAGATTGCTGCTCCAAGCTCACAGCTGTGTCTTGTCTGCGTATGAATCTCTGCAAGAAGAGTGGAAGATGAGTGTGTGTGTGTGTGTGTGTGTGTGTGTTTGTGTGTGTACAGGGCCTTAACCAACATGGGGAAAGGTGGCCATGATTCACTGGGCCCATGGCCCACTGATTGTAATAATGTAAATGTTTTCTACAAGTGAGGGGCCGGCCCAGGTATATATCTTTTCGGGGGCATAGGATTCCTGGCAACGGCCCTGTGTTTGCATATGTGTGAAAGGAATGTGTCAGGGTTCTGATATGGGATGGCGCTATTTCACACAGTTGTGCTGCTTGCTGCATACCTACATAAGGGATAATCATCTGGGGAACTGTGTTCTGAGGACAACCTTCCATGGAGTTACATTCTTTTACAGGGTTATAATCTAGTTATTATGTTAGAATTTAGAAACCTATTTTGTTCAGCAGTAAGAAGTCCGTGTGTAAATACAACACACAAAACAATACATTACTGCTGCATTTCCACTGGTGCTTTACCCCGGTACCAGGGCTACACTGGTGGTTTATGCTCTTGTTGGCTCTAGCCAGAGCGCTACCTTGTACACAAAATGTACTACGTTACAAATAGAGAAAATGTTCTTAGTTTTTTCGTTCAAAGTAATGAGTGGCCTTGTGTTTGACACTGCATCCTGCTCCACTACTGGCTGCGGCTCCTAAGTAATGTTTTTATGATCATAACTGCAGGAAGGGGACACCCTGGGGTTGTCAGCCATGATGGCGTAACCATTTAGCAGACATACCTCTCCCTCATGGTTCAGCTTTAGATGGATTATGTCTGCCAGGCAGACAGGAAGACGTGTCGCCAAATGAGTCAGGAGAGTTTACAAAGAAACATAGTTGAGTGTTATAAGCATAGCAGTGATAGGAAAGACCTGGTTGAGGATATACAGAGGCAAGAGTCATGGTGTATACAGAGATGAGGGCCTTGATCAAAGTCCCAGGGGATACTAGCAACAAGAGCCCCGTGGTGCAGACACAGATCCTCTGTTTTCTTTCATGTGGAGCGGGAAAGGCTGAGTCCTCTTTAGTTAGGCAAATTTCACCTACAGTAATATCTGATGAAGATCAAATCAGCTAATCAACAGATATTATGCAGCATTCTGGGAAGAAAATGTATTCCCCACTTCTCACTGTCATATAGCTGAAGACAGCTGTGGATAAAGAGAAACAAATCATGCAAGGTAAGATTGATAAGTTGAGAATTAATTTAAAATAATTTGTTCACGAGAATTAATTAATTCATGAGCTGAAAAGGCTTTTGCAATGTATAGAATTTCCTTTGGTGGAAAGAACTATGTAAATCACATCGATTTACTCAGTCATAGCTAGTTAATATATACTGTATATACAACCCAGTTTACAAAAAAGTTGGGAGGCTGTAAAATTTTAGGAAAACAGAATGCAATGATGTGCAAATCATTTAAAACCTATATTCAATAGAAAATAATATAAAGACAACATATCAAATGTTGAAACTGAGAAATGTTACTGTTTCTTGAAAAATATATGCCCACTTTGAATTTGATGCCAAGAACAGGTTTAAAAAAAGCTGGGACAGGGACAACAAAAGACTGGAATAGTTGTGTAATGCAATACAAACCTGGAGGAATATCTCACAACAAATTAGGTCATTTGGCAATAGGGCAGTTATTGATTGGGTATGAAAAGAGCATCCCAGAGAGGATGTGTTTTTCAGAGGTAAAGATGGGGAGGGGTTCATCGCTCTGTGAAAGACTGCGCAAGCAAATAGTGCAGCAATCTAAGAATAACATTTCTCAATGTAAAATTGCAAAGGGTTTGGGGATTTCATCATCTATAGTAACATCATTAAAAGATTCAGAGATTCTTGAGAAATCTCTGTACGCAAGAGACAAGGCCAAAAACCAATATTGGATGGCCATGATCTTCCCTCTGGCAGCACTGCATTAAAAACAAACATGATTCTGTAGTGGAAATCACTGCATGGGCTCAGGAACACTTCCAAAAACCATTGTCTGTGAACACAGTACATCACTGCATCCCCAAATGCAAGTTAAACCTCTACCATGCAAAGAAGAAACCATGTATAAACAACATCCAAAAATGCTGCCGCCGTTTTTGGGCCCGAGCTCATTTAAGATGGACTAAGTTGAAGTATCTTACAACTATCCAGCTTATTTTCAGCGCACAGTTCAAATGCCAGCATCTGTGATGGTATGGGGGTGCATTAGTGCACATGGTATGGGTCACTTGCACATCTGTGAAGGCACAATTAATGCTGAACAATACAGGTTTTGGAGCAAAATATGCTGCCATCCAGACTATGTATTTTTCAGGGAAGGCCTTGCTTATTTCATCAAGACAATGCCAACCCACATTCTGCACGTATTACAACACCATGGCTCCGTAGTAAGAGTTCAGGGGCTAAACTGGCCTGCCTGCAGTTCAGACCTGTCCCCTATTGAAAACATTTGGCGCATTATGAAACGAAAAATACGACAAAGGAGACCCTGAACTGTTGAGCAGGTGAATTTCTATGTTAATCAAGAAAGAAAAGAAAATATTCTAAACTACAGCAATTGGTCTCCTCAGTACCCAAACACATAGAGTATATACACAGAGTATATAATTTTTCAAAAACAATACAATTTCTCAGTTTCAACATTTGATATGTTGTCTTTGTACTACTTTCAGTTAAAAATAGGGATTAATGTACATCATTTGTACATCATTGGATTCTGTTTTCATTTGCATATTACATTACTTATGACACTGCCTACACCAGATTATGTATTATTTACATTTTATGACCAAAAATATGACCTCACATCTGAGCACGACAACACTGCCTGTCTCAGAAGTAGCCTGCTTCTGTAAAGCAAACAAGAAATTAAGAAATATTAATTTAATGTTAATTAATTTGTTAAATAATCACATACTGTATATCAAATTGCAGACATGCATTCATCATAAAACCTTATTTTCTGTGTTGTACCTAACTGAACATTGTGTAATGTCAACAAACCCATAGAGGAACAAATTAATTGTAGGCTAGTTTTGGAGACATGAATGCATGGTTCTGCCCCGTTCTTTCACTTCTTTGTGCTGTATTGTATACTCACAATTGTACGTTCAGTTCTCAGTCTGCGCAACCTGGTCTCAGAAGGATTACACAGACTATTTTACATACATTTTCGCCAGGGGATTGCGTAAGATATATTATGTTCAGTAAAAAAACATTAGAGTCGGAATGGAGAAAAGAAAACAGAAAGCCGTGTTTCGACAACAAAAATATGTTTGAAGAAATGTTCTTAGTAACCCTAACCCAAACCATAACCCTAACCTTAACCCCAGTGCCATGATACCTAACCTTAACCCTAACCTGAACCCCAGAGCAGTGAGAACTAACCTTAACCCTAACCCCAGTGCTTTGATGCCTAATGTTAACGATAACATGCTTTTATAACACATTTTTGCGACCTTGGTGTTGCTGTTACTTGGTGTTGCTGTCTTCAATCCCCATATCTGGTGTGGTGCAGTGGGTAGGGTGACTGCCTTCTAGTCCTAATGTTGCTGGTTTGAAACACAGAACAAACATTTTGTGCCAGGGATTTTGGTAAAATAGTCTACGTAGTGTCCTGAGACCACGTTGGTCTGCTGTGTTTAGAATATTTTTCCGTTCATATGAACGGGCCACACTTTTAGTTGTGTGACACTGCCACTCAAAACATTTTGAAATGTAACATTCCATTGAAAGGCGCAGCTTTATTACAATAAATGAACCTGCAGTGCACGGTGATGAGTCAGCCCAGGAGACCCACACTTTTGATGGCCGCATCAGATGCCGTATCCTTTTGGACAAATAGGATCAACATTTTTCACAATACAATTCATGCCTTTTTCAAAAAATATATAATAGTTTAAACTTGAAATAGTGAAAAAAATTTCACATCCATAATATCTGAAGTGACTCTGCAATCAGTCTCAGAGTTCCTTTTTCTTTCTCTAGGGATGTCTGTAGAGACAGATTTTTCAATGGTTGCAGCATGGTTTTAAACTGTGCTTTTAAACACTGTTGTGTACAGCCACTAAACATTTCCTGGTCTGCTAAGCATGACTCTGACTCAACCTGGGAAAGTTTTTTTCACATCTCTCAAGAATGTATATACGAATATGGAAGGGGGAAATGTGTTTTGTAATACTTTTTTAAATAGGGTGAGTGCTTTTGTTACTTGACAATGCTACAAAGCAGCAAATTTGTGGGTAAACTGCAAATCTAGTTAACTAGCCATTTGCAAACATAAGAAAGTATGAATGGTATAATCTATCTGGGATTTTGTAAATGAAACCTGCAAGGTGAATAGACATTCATTCTTTTTGACCTATAAAAAGTGTTTTCGGGTGCTGGGTTCAGAATATTCAAATGAGACAAAATTGACAGAGGTCCCAACCTCAGTGTCCTCATGTAGTTACAGCCGTGCCTCTCCATGTACTGTACTGTTTGCTGACCTTTGCCATAATGTGTCCCTCACATGACATTGACACTGATATGCAATAGGGAAGACAAAGGTCAGGGTTACTCTGCCTGTCTGTCTCTGTGCTCTATAGGTTAGACACAGCCGTCTTTTGCCAGGACTATTTAGCTGATACAGCGGATCACTGGGTTGAACATTGGTGTATTTCATGTGAGAATAATCAGATGGCATTTTTTGGATACAAAAAATGTATAACCGTTTGATTTTACACATCACTCTGCACTTAGAAACTAGTGTAGTATTAATTTCAGAAAATGAAGAGTGTCGTCACAGAACTATGAAGTTCCGTGGACTTCATAGTTCATGGAAAAAAACACAAGAACTTTTGACTATCTGACCACATCTATAATTAAAATGGTTCTACATCCAAACCCCAGACTTCTTCATGCATGGGGGCAGTGCCATCCGTCTCTGTGCACTCAATCAGGTTTCCTCCTCCTCGTGCCTGCAAGCTGATTATGGCAGCCCAAGTGCTTTGAATTATTCAAATCTCTGTTAAGCTTCCTTACATATATCAATGTGAGAAATGGATTAGGAGTTGACATTTTTTGCCTGTCTTCTTGACCCCTCCCATACATACACACACACACACACACACACACACATGCACACACACACACACACACTCACACACACACACCCAATACCCATCACAAATCTACTCTTCAACTTCACCAAAAGCTCTCTAGCAAGAGGAGGATAAGCAATTTTCCTATTCAGACAAGTTGTACAGTAGATATTCTGTTTATCTTTATAAGGACTGGGATTATTCTACTGGCTTAAGTACAGGATCTGTGTTTTCTAGAATCCAGAGCTCAAACAGCCCAGAGGGACTAGTAGAGAGGTCTTTTGTACACCCAGGCAGTCCACCCACTGGAAAGACAAATCTAGCCAAAAAAAAGTGGGAGTGGGCCATTGCAATTTGATGGATCTCCACACTGTGGAAGTACACAATCAATATTTCCCCGCTCTGCCTCTCAGCGCAAAGGAATACAAAAAAATGGCCCTATTAAGAGATGAATAAATAAAAAGGTCCACTCTTTTTGGCATTAGGTTGGATTGTACACAAAGGCAATGAGGATATTGCATTTATAAAGACCTTAATAGCCTCTCTCGCTCTCAGCAGAACACTTATCACAATGTGCATTTGAAAAATGGCTGAATATATACCAAGTCAGGGGGAACAGGCCTGGCTAAACTGTATCTTTCAAGAGCAGATTTAATAAAAGATTCAGTTAACTCTGGAGGGCTGGTGAGAATTTATTAAATTGTTACAGGGACTATGCCCAACTACAGTACCAGGGGGCCAATCTGGACCCTAGGACAGAGGTTCATTATTTCGGTGACCAGTTGAGACCCACAATGACCAGGACGCAGACTAAGGAGATGCAAAACAGGGTACTTTTATTCTGAAATCTGACAGGCAATAGAATTCTAAGAATGAGTGCATTAACATGAGTCCTTTCACCCAGGGGGAGTGTGGAGGTGGTTTGGGCAGCCTGTCTCTTCCATCCTTCACCTCTGTGTTATTCAACCACCGGCCTGGCGACCGAACATCCGTCCATGTCAACTAAAGGTTTCTCCTGTCGCGCTCACATCTAGAAATTGTCACTTGGTTGACCAGTCCCAATTTGATAAAACAATGATTATGCACCTGTCCCCTTTAAAAACTGTCCATTTGACTTGGTCCCTTTCTCTTTAAAAGCAGTGATGTGTTTGTCTCAAAATAAATAGCAATTAAAATCACTTCCCTTATAGTTGTACTGTATTCTTTCCAGACCTTCACTCCAGTGTGTCCTTCCAGCTTTGCCACATTGGTGTTCATAGCCATTGCACTCGGGTCCTCTACCATGCTCATCTCATGTTGCCCAATGGTCCCTAGTCACTGGCTGCTGATTAGCATCACCTGGTCCTCCAGTCCAGTCCTTTGTACCGAGGTGCGTTCTCCTTCTGCCTGAGGGGTATAATAGAGCTCCTTGTCTCCCCCTGTTGGCACCCTGCAATACATCACTCAGTGTAAAACAAACAATGGCAGTGAAAAAACACACACGTTGCAGACCAACAGGCAGGAGGAGTTTGTGCCCATAACGTAATCGCATTCACATTTCTCAGTCCCTTATCTGTCATTTTACACATAATCCTATTATTTCCTAAAGGTTGGTCTACAATACAATGACATTGATATGTTGTATGTGAAGTGGTATGTGTTTTCCAGCAGACTAATAGAACAATTACAACCAGGAGACTGAAGTTGTCACCAGCAAGTCTGTAGACTCTGTCTGGAAAACGAGGCCAAAGGAGGTGAAAGATGTGTCCATCAGACAGTGGAGATGCTGCCGAGACTGAATGAGTGACATGAGATGAGATGAGCAACTCAATGTACTTTCCAGCTACCTCGGAAATTAACTCCCATCTCCTCAATAGTTCCATTACTGAAGTAAACCCCAAGTTCCTATCTATCCATCTGCCTTCCTGTCGTATCCATATCTCCTGTAAATAAAATACAGTCCGAAAGGTAGAAAATGACTAAGCAGTTTCTGTTGTTTGGCCTAACAACAATTATAAAGAAGTCCACTTGTATTGAACCTTCATCTGAAATGCTATATTCACACCCTAAAGAGCGACAATACTGACCGATCGGTTTGAATTCATAAAATATTAGTTTTCCCTATTATTTTCCTATTACTCAGCATGCGTTGCGTACCTTTGAATATCTACTGTGGCAAGCCAACTGCCACAGTCTAGGTTTGAGTCTTGTTTGTGCTGCTAGAGGACGATCATCGACTCTTTTGAATCCTTTGGGAGTTGTTTCAATGAGGCATCCTGTAGGTAAAATCGGATATGAGAATTAACTATATTAATGAATGAGGAAACTGAATAAAGTCTTGTGGGTCCTGTCATCTTTGAAGGTGTTTCTAATTCCTCACATAAGTAATTTCTCTCCTATTTGGGCTGATAGCCTTAAGCTGGCTATTCTGTCGTTTATTACCACAGAATGCTGACACATGAGAATGATATATGCCTGCTCAAATTCGAGAAATGTAAATCAGAAATGAGCTTAGCCCATACTGTAGCTGCTGAAATGAGAATTGATAATCAAATGATGTTGTATGAGGAACCTGTCAGTACAGTGTGAGAATGGTGATGGATTCCGTAAGTGAGATGGAAGGCAAAGCAGATGAATTTTGGCAGGATGAAAAATTACTCTACAAACAGAGCAGTGCCAATCCTCACCCACGAGAAATATGCAATTTCAAAGAACCATGTACAGGATCATACAATGACAGAACAGAACGCCCTGGACATGATGACTGTGCTGAGAGAAAATTGTAACCTACAATCATTTCTAATCTTAGCACAGCACAATTGGACACAAGGACAATGATACCACACATTTGACCAGAAAATTGGCACCTTGTTGTTAACACCTGAGTCCATTATCTCTGCAGTGCCCTGCTCTCAGGATAACTGGATGGCTGGCCTTTTCCAGTGCAGTGTATAAAAACAGACGAATGTGTGTGTGTGGGGGCGTGTGTGCGCATGTGTATGTGTGTGCGCACGCGCAGGGTTGGCATTAGTCCCACTCTAATTGCTAATAAAACCTGTAATTATCCCAAGTCAGTAAAGGCAGAGAGAAAGGGAATGACGAGTTCATCCGGCTGATAAATGCATCTGCCAAATTTGGTTCCAGGTCATCCACGTAATTATGATTGTCTTTTTGTAGGGTAAAATGGGCACAGGCTTTGCAGTCAGATGATGTTTTTTAATAGGTGTGATTGGTAAAACGAGGCTGTTGATTTTGTTAAAACAGACTAATTGCCAATAAAGGCATTTAGGGTCGGTAATGAGCTAGTCGCTAAAGCTTCCTAGTCCTAATTCTGGCCGCGCTCTCCATTCTAAACAGCAAAGCCACGCAAATTTGTTTTTGTCTCCAGAACAAGGAAACCCATAGGTGAGACAATCGCAGAACGTGCCTACAGTTTAAAATGCAAATCTTTCAAGAACTCCACATTTATAGACAGTTTAAGTTTAGAAAACAACCGTTGTCACCTGTACGTTTCTTCCGCGATACAGTGGCACTCATTAACTGGCGATCAGGCTCATGGGAATTACCTTGCATTGTGTTAATCACTGCATATTTCCATCAATGACACGTTACTTTTTCTGCGCTACTTTGGCTATAACTCTGCACAGGATGCACCATACTCCTCACAGCACCTTATCACTTCTAGCATGCTCCGATAGCTTTTCTGAAAAGGATTCTTGAAATAGACTTAAAGCTGTATTTTTAGAGTGCTAGCTAAAATTACCTACAGTTAATTCATTTCAGTTCTCTAGGCAGCACCTACCTATACCTCTCAATTATACATGAGGGGAAAGTAATCTGATCCACAGCACTCAGGAAGGAAACAGCTAGGTGAGGTGACAGCCAGACAGGATACTCTCTTCGGGAAGGAAAGTGGGTCCCAATTCTATATTGCTCCTGGCTTCTCGCAAAGGTTGGCCAATAGCCCAGAAGCTTGAATGTATTTGGACTGTTACTGGGACAGCTCAGTAGCTTTATGACTTTCCATTGGGTCATTTATAATGTTATTTTAATATTAATATACAATGGCAAACAATACAAAACAAGAAAAATGACACATTTTAAATAAACATCAGGCAACATTTAGGCAATTTTAGCTTGGGCCCTAAATTAAGTTGTATGCTACACAGAACAGAATTCTGACTGGAACGAGTTTGAACCACAGGAAGACAAATAGCCTTTTACTAGAAAAGTCCTTGGAATCTCCCGAATTAAAGTAGGTTTAATGTACCTGTACCACACGGATACTTCAAAAATCATTTCAACCATGACCACAAACCATATTTGGACAGTTGGCTTCACAGTTTTTTCTTTTTCATTGTGAGTGCTTGCAGAGCTGTCAATGTCTAGTCTTGATTCTGAGGTTTGCGTTTGCATTTTGAGTGAGCTGCTGGGGTCTGATAACATGAGGACCAAAGAAGAGTCAATGCAAGTCAAGCTGGCTATGATGAGGCAGAGAAATGAGAATACATCAGGAACACTCACCAGAAGGTAGGCATAGATGTGTCAAAAGCTACCATTCACAGAAGCGTATACTAGCAGAACTTCAGTGGGTACACCACAAAATCCTTAGAAAATACTGTCTGCTTAATGACTTCCGTGTAAATGTTTTGTTTCATTGTTTTTGCATCCTCACTGTGTCAAATAGATCACTGTCTATTTTTTTACTCAAATATATAAAAATATATTTTGTATAGTAGATTTCCTTGAGTGGCTTTTGGTTTCCTGTCTGACTTTATGTGGGTATTACTGTAGGAAACCAATTTGAAATTTTTGCTGGACCGTGTAAGCGGAGCCGGCCTAGAAGAGCAAATGTCACTGACTGACTGACTGACTGAGTGACTGAGTGAGTGCTCTGACTCTTGTTAAGTGGCGTAGTGGTTACAAATGCAGGCTACAAAACAACAGGTCTTGTGTTTGACTCCTGACACAGTCACAACAAATTGCCTGAACAAATCATTGCCTTAGGATTTGTTCAGGACAGACAAAAACCTCGCTGGCTACAACCTTCAGTAGCTATGTTATAGGAAGCCTAAAATCAAACAGTTCTGGTGAATTTCTGAATTATGCATTAAGATTAGTTGAGGATAGACAAAAACGTCTCTGGCTACATGATTCTCTTGTCTTTTCATTTGACAAAAAAAGTCAGTTATTGTCACCAATATTGATAGTTACTGTATCAATGTCATTCACAAATGGCTAATAAGTTGTTAAAATGTCCAGTGTCAAAAAAAATTTTTTTCAGGAAAGACAACAACTTCACTGGCCTTCAGTAGCTACGTTATGGGAAGCCTAAAATAAAACTGTTTACTGTTATATTGCGACTATTTCTGGTGGATTTTCGAATTATGCATTCGGATATGTTCAGGATAGACAAAAACTTCTCTGGCTACACGATTCTCATCTTTTCACATGACGAAAAAGTCAGTTATTGTCACCTATATTGATAGTTATTGTATCAATGTCACACAAATTGCTAATAAGCTGTTAAAACGGCCAGTGGCAAAAGTCATACAGTTCATAGATGCTATTTGTGGTGGGGGTAAACTTAATAAGAAACATTTGTTTTTCAAAATAATAGCCCACAGAGGTAAAACCTACATGAAAAGAGTAATAGGAGCATTGGATCTGATCCAGATCCTCAGATCAAAGGCAAGAGAGAACCTGGGCCTGCTCATCTTAATACCTTGATTAGGCTACACCTGATCGGTTGGAAAGAAAGCTGGAGAACAAGCTCACCTTCAGATTAAGTCGAAAATGTCAAACACAGTAGAAATTGCTTTTTTACCTGGCCTCTGAGAAGGATCCTTTCTGCTTGAGTTGAAATATATTCATTACTCTTGTGAGAGCGACAAGGAGTGCATGCGGGCAAATTGGCTATTGCACCTGACCTTTCCTTGTGATTAATGGGCCTAGTGTTTCTAGCAGCGGTAGTGGTTGAGGCTGGCTCTCCTCTGTGAGAGGGTAATGTGACAGGCTAAGGCCTGCTGCTCGACTCGCTTAAACCACCTCTACTATACATCCTCCTCTCCATCTAGCTCCACCTTTGGTTACTCAAAGGGCAAAGGTCCTAAACCTATAGCCAAAATGATTGCTTGGTTAAAAATGTATCACATCTTGTTTGAATAGAGCTGAAGTATTAAATAGACAGCAACCTATGTGAACACACATGCATAGGCACGCAACATTTCCCATTTAAAGGATGATCTACAGGTCAGAGGTCACAAGGATGTACACGTAGGGAGTTTTCCCTAGCCACTGAAATTCAACACTACTGTGGTTTGCTCCTTGGTGTTTAAGGACGGGTGTTTTGTAAAAGTACTTTGTGACAACTGCTGATGTAAAATGGGCTTTATAAATATTTGATTGATTGACGTATGTAGTCATGCTGTATTAATATTTACACTTGAATGTTACCTTCTTTTGAAAGTGGGTGCATGATCACTATTTGTGCATGGATTGCGTAAATTTGTTTTGGTGGGGCTGTGCTTCGACAGGGGATTTGCGTACATGGTTTATTCCTTAGCTTTCTTTCATTTCGCCAAAGTTTGCATAGTGTGATTGGTCAGCGGTCTTTGCACTTCCCTCTGTCCCAGGGTATTAATACTGCTCTCACGACTCTTCCCCCATTTATCTTCCAAAGCTTAAGAGTGAAAGTATATGAGCGCACCATGTTCAACCGGGTGAGACAAATGGTTCCATGTGCCATGCGTCCAAGGTATACTTAAGGCCCTAGATGAGGTGAGAACCTCCTGGACCAGAGCTGCGAAATGGGTCACTTGAACGCAAGTCAGCTTCCAACCCTTGACGACTCACACCTGCCTCCAATCAGGCCTCATCAGGGGAGGGGTGAAAGGCCTTCTCAAGATTAGCTCTGGGTAGTAAAACATTTGAGAGAGAGAGTGATGCTGGAACATGAAGAAAAGTAGGAACAGCCTGGAGAAGAAAGGTAATCTTACGTACAGAACGGTATGTCAGCTGCTGTGACTAGGTTATTTTTTTTTCCAATCGAAGCCCTCCATGGCCCGAACACAAGCTGTGTTCGTTGCCTGTGTCTCCATTCGTCACAGTACTCTAATGGTTTATCTTCCTCAGGAACATGCTCGGTACGGTCGCACATATATCTGTGCATTACTGTTTGCAATCAGATTATCAATTTGCTTATCAGATTCACCTGAGTGTCCTGCCACTGTAAATTACCTGCAAATCACCCGCAGCTATCGCCGGGGACCGACTAGTCACTGGGTCTTTTTAGCTTGCTAGTGGCTATGCTCAAACCGTGATACACAGCTAAACCCGCTGCTGTGATGCCATCACGTCACAAGCACACCAACATGCAAGCCACTCTTGGTGGTTTTCGTGTGGTTATCCACATTTCTGCTAGCAGTGTGTATTGTAGGGTTAAGTTGCGAACACACAGACTGTAGAAAACACTTCCCATCCAGTGGAAGTCATTCATTTCAAATAGGGGAATTTCACACTGAAACATTTGGGAGAGGGCTGCATGTCATTTTGTCTGCCGTTTGCTTTCAAATGTTTCAACTAGTCTAGCAATCAATAATTTGATTAGTTGCTAGAAAAAAAACACAAGATTTAAATATGTAGCTTTTCAGGAATAGGTAATGTAATAGGTAATAATATTTGTAGCAACAAAGCGGAAATATGACTAATACTCCCTAATCAATATTAGTAATTATGTTTGCAAGCAAATACACAATTGAAATGCTTCACAATAGAAAAACTGTCAATTTTATGTATCTGTGGCAAAAGAGTTGCGGTAAGCGTACAGCATTTGGAGAGGAGCTTTGTCTAATTTTGCCTTGACCAGGAACAGTTTACCTGCTGCCCTTAGCATTTGTCATTTGCAATTTGTTATTTTTGCCTATTCCATTCCAATATGATAGCAAATGGTTCACTATCATCCATGTGGGAGTAGCATTCCGAAAGAGCCGAAGTTGAGGTATTGGCCCGACAATTGCGTTAGTTTTTTTTATGTCCTTGTAGTATATCAAAATAATCTTTGAAGACATATTTTCAGAGCAGCTTCTTAGCTCATTACTTAACAGACTCCTGAATTGATTAGTATTGATCTCCCCCTTGCAGGTGGCTGACCCGCCTTGCCTCTCTAGTTCTTAGAGGACTTGAATTAAAGGTCATATAACATTAGACACAGACAAAAGGATTTCAGGCTTCAGCATTATCTGCAGCAATACCCGACACGAGATCAAAGTGGAAATAAGGTATGCAAATGTAACAAAAAAAACAACAATCAAATGTATGTACATATTAAGGTTAGTTGCATTTGATTGTACCTTCCATCTCCAGTCTGAACTGTCCTAGATTGTGAGCTGACTGGCCAGATCAATATTTTGTTGAAAACCAGAAACTGCAGTTCTCCATGTAAGGGAATTAAGTGTATTTAGTTTTCACAGTGGCTGTTACCATTGAGCCATCCTGGAAGATGCTAGGTCTGGTGGTCAGGGAGGGTTCAAAAGGTTTCAGGGACCGCTAAGGTATATGGACTCTGGTTCTGCCTGGTCTTATAGATTACCATGGTAACAGGGAGAGGGACATTTTGTTAGGGACCTTTATTTAGTGGCCATGTGTCTAGCCAACAAATCATATCAAAGGCTCAGTGTAGCATGTCCATTTGGAATGGGAATGTTTGGAAGCATTAACACACAGATGGAGACAGAGACCTATTTTGTTGCATTATCACCATTCACAATGTGAGCTGATGTTTTTATGAGTTGTAGTTCTGTTTTTTGTGTTTGTGTGTGTGATTCAGGTCTATGTCTACATGTGGAGAACAGATGGGCCCCATAAAGATAATAAAACGTAACAGATTGGTGCTGACTCGTTTTTTTTTGGCTAGTGCCCATTTAGGGGTTAGGATTAGGGTAAAAATTACAACTGGGCATAGTGCTAGAAATAAGGTTACTTTTATGTTTAGGGTTAGGGTTAAGCATTAGAGCTAGGTTACATTTAGGAATCAGGGGTTTGATTAAGTGTTAGGGTGAAGAGTTAGGTCATAGGGCTATGGAATGGAGAACATGGATTTCGGGGTTAAGGTTTTTTGCAGAAACTTTTTACATTCTGTGAACATACTCCAATACATCACACAAAGACTTTTTGTAATTCAAGTGATGTCTTTGTTGTTCAGTTGTTTTCTAAGAGAATTTAAGGGATGAGATGATGACCAGGATTAGATGTGGATTAGACATACAGCAGATAGTAATGGCAGATAATACTGACATTTTTAACAACTAACTGAGTGGGTTTTGTCCAGCTCTTGAATGTATTGCGTACAGTAGCTCAGGTGGATGGCTGGCCACCTTTGATTCAAATGTTGCGACATTACAACCAGTTTGTGTCTGTGTTATGTTATGATTTAATTCAATGAACGAGGGACCAGAATGAAAGCAAGTTGGCTTGAGATCTACAACCATTAATAACAACTGAGTAAATCGGAATTATATACACAATTTTCCTCACGATACTGTGGACAGTAGTTCTGTAGCAAGTCGGAGCAATGTTAGCTAACACCGGCGACAAATGGTGACCAATATTCAAACTTAATTAATATTAACCGATAGAAATAAACACAAATGTCTTTGACACACTTTTTACCTACATCCTGGATAAATGCTGCAGGTAAACATTAACACTGCCTGTTTTTGGGAAGAACCTGTCTGTACTGTAAGTAGATTGATAACAATGGTGCTTTAGTTATTAATTAATCCCAAGGACTAATGTTAGGTGATGGGCATGTCACATCACTAAATACTGTAGTTATGTTCATTTCAATGGATGAGCAATATATGACATAGAAATACTGGTGACCAATACATTTCCTCCTGACTGGTGTTGCCACCTGTACAGCAGCGACAGTAGTTTATCTTAGCCATCGCCATTATCAAATTAAGTGAGCACCTTTTGGAGCTCCAGTTTGCAAGGCATTCCATTGGTACCAAGTGTTATAAAACATTATTAATTTAAACTCTGCTCCATCCCTTTTAACTTGAACTTGATTTCACCAGGCCTAGCATTGCATGTCCTGGTCTAAGAGAGTCATAGGTTATTTATTGTTAGTTTATTTTTAATCCACGGATAGTTTTGGAACATATACATTGTGATATGTTACCCTGCACATCCATTTTATGGTACACAATATCACACTGAAGACAGCAGATGCGTACACTACTCAAGAAGAAAGTATTTTGAGGAGAACCCCCCCCCCCCCCCCCCCCCCCCCGCCGGCAATTACAGAGGACCCTGCCATTGTTTCAGAAACAAATGTTATGACAGCACTTGATGGGTGGTTTCCACCATGGAGTGTAATTCACCAGTGAGACAGTTTATGTAGGCTTATGTAGGGACAATCAACTCAGGACAGTTTCATTCATCACTAAATGCAACAGCAAGCTTCAGTGATTTGGAAAAGAACACCAGGGGGCCGGCTCTCCCCTGGGACTGGGGGCTAGTATTTGAAGTTAACAATATAAATCTGTATGAAAGTCAACTTAAGGAATGTAATTGAATAGTGTTTATTTGTAAAGAATAAGAATAATATTTACTATATTAATTAATGTAATTATATATTTATATTTATATATTAATTAAAACACCTTCTGCCCAAATACATGGCCTTAGTTCGACACAGGTGCCTAAGACTTTTGCACAGTACTGTATATCAATATAAATTAAGCCTGCTTCTGATTTCATTGGATCACTTTGCAGGAACATTGGGCAGGTGTCTTTCTGATGTGTATGATACCATCTGCCAAGCCTCATGTAAAGTATAGTTTGAGAGGGCAAAGCCCCAACATGCCAATTCAAGTTGTTTCCAATCCCTTTGATGTAAAACCATTTAATCTCATCAGTCACAAATGTGAAGAATAAAGACATGTACTGTAGCTCTCAAAGTCTTCATCCCATTGTCAACCTTTTATTGTGTTACAACATGACATCAAATTTTTTGCCAACGATTAACAAAAAAAATCCATGCTTTTCAGTGTAAAAGAAAATCTACAAATGGTTCAAAATTATTGATCGCATAGGTTTCTACCCCATTTAGTCAATATGGCAGCCATTACAGCCATGAGTTTCTTTGCATAAGTCTCTACCAGCTTTGCATGTGGACACAGCTGTCCATTCTTCTTTGCAAATATGCTAAGCAAAGTTGGATAGGTACCTTTGGTGCACAGCAATTTTCAATTGTTTCCACAACTTGTCAATTGGATTGAGGTCTGGGCTTTGACAGGGCCACACAAGGACACTGACCTTTGTTGTTTTCACCATCATTCCCCATTTATTAACTGCGGCTTATTCACAGATTTTGAAAATATTTACTACCACAGCGGTTAATACATGGGTGCAGCTAATACACAAGTTTACATTTTTAAAACAGTTTTCGCCAATCTTTTTCACAGATGATAGTTTTATTACGTAGAGGTCTCAGAAACCTATTTAGCAAATGTGATACAATTGGTGTCACAGGGTTTTTACAAATATATTTTACTTTTCAACAAATACATTTTGGTAGCGCCCTATGACAGATGTTTAATATGAATGTACATTGTATGTACGAGTCATAATTGACCTTTCGTAAAAGGTCTTATCTTAGTTACTGTTGCTACGCCCGTCATGCTGTGCTCCTTTGTGTGTGGCAACTGCTGTAAACAGCCAAGCACAAAGGGGAATAGTAGCATATTACTGGTCAGTGTAAGTGATTCTCTGGGCAGATGCAGTTTGTATATGGGTGTGGTTAATACTAAGATTTGTATACACACAAAGCTATAAATGTAATGCTACGGTTTATACACAGTGCGGGTTATAAACGGGGAATTAAGGTAAGTTTGGGGTATTTGTCCTGCTGGAAGATTAATATTCTCCAAAGTTCCAGGCCTCTTGCAGACTTCAGTACATTTTCTTGTAGGAATTGTCTGTGCTTTGCTACATTACACTTTTCAAGTCCCAACACAGAGAAGCATCCACACACTGTACCATGATGCTGCCATCACCATGCTTCACGGGAGGGATTGTGTTCCAGGAGGATGTGCAGTGTTAGGCTTAGGCCAAACTTTTCCATTGAAATCAAAATGTTGTATTTTGGTCTCTTCAGACCATATAATCTTCTTCTACTTGTATTTTGCACATGCCTTCTGTCAAACTCTTGGTGAGATTTTATGTGAGTGGTTTAATTGTAATTAATTTGGAAAACAATACAGATTAGATTTTTCAATTTGACATTCCAGTCATTTTAGTGTTAATCAGTGGCAAAAAAATTGCTCATTAAATCCATTATCATTTCATGTTGTAACACAATAAAATGTGGAAAATATTGGGCAGTGAATATATGAAAATAATTGAGAGCCACTGTATATGATTTTTTTTTTTACTAGGCATAATATTTTGGAACAAATTTGCTATATGTAACTAATTAAATTGCATAGTATAATTATAATTATTATTATATTATTTCTCAAAATGGTCATAAACCAAGCAAGTTTATATAGCACAGTTCTTACATAAAGGCAATTTAATGTGCTTTACAATATAGAAAAAAATATAGGATAAAACCAAAATAGAATAAAAACACAAAGACGACAGGCATAAATCTCCAAGGTGTAATTTTACAGAACATAAATTCTGAAGCATTTGAAGAATAAAGGCATTGTGCAATTGGAGACATTAGTGGTGGACAATTAATACTAGAGGAGGGCTAAATGTTGTTGATATCATTAGACTTAGTTTAGATGCTGAAATTAAGCATAGTGATCAAACATATGTCAGTGGCCTACATGAAACTTTTGAAGAAACTTTTGAAGTAGATTCCATTTTTGCAATATTGTGTTGATGCTAAACATAAAAAGAAATACATTTGAAAATAGAATTGACAGATATTTTGGTCGTCAAACTTCTCCCTAGGGACTTAAAAATAAAATAAAATTGCACAGGTCGACTTAGATGTGCTTTCTCTAATAGATCACAGAGTGGCTGGGTCTCTGTGAAGAGAGGGCTGAATATTTTGACTATATTGAAGTATGTTAAGCATTCACGAAAATATGGCCCTGATGGAAATGTAGATGATACTGTAAAATGAATGAAGAGCATGATTCCCCAGAACAGACTGCACATCATTGTCAGAGGAACCAACTGTTGAAAGGGGAACCACAACAAATGCAAAAGGAATGAAACGTCAAATAACATATCTATATTGCGCTATTAGTCAAATTGAAATGTCATTGCAATTTACGAGAGCTGATTTGTAGACAATTGAGCCTACTTCAAAAATACATTAATGCAATAGTTAATTGGGTTGTGGTGTTGTAGGTTTGTCTATGTAGGATATGTACATGTACATTGTCCATAAAAAAAAACATTAATTAAGGAACATTTGGAGTTTTGCATCTCATGTCTTCACTGTTCATTCATACACAATAACACATCTGGCTTCTCTGCTGCTTGTCAGCCAGAAATATGTCAGACATGAATGATACAGTGTGGTATTGTTGCAAACAATCCACCTGCCACTACTGTCACAATGTGGATGGAGGGCAGGATAGACGTTTGACTGGTATACTGACCTAGATATTTGTTGTGTTCCCCTGCTCAGACATTACATGCATCAACCAATGGTTAAAAAAAAACGTACGATATCATGGATTCCCTTCTGAAGATCAATAGTGCGTTTAATATAAAGGAAGTTATGTGTAACGTCTGCACCGCGTGGCCCGGCTGCTCTCTCTCCTGGCGATCCACCTCGCCGGTGTACAAACCACCGGCTGTAGACTGATGGCAGCAGTGCTCCCCGAGGACGCACCTGTTTCCCATCACTAATTAGTTGCTTATATATATGTTTGTATTACCACAGCACCCCATAGACGATTGCTTTTTGTTTGACACCGTGAGGTGCTGTTTTAAAACCCTCAAAGACAAGAGAAATCGGGTTCGCTATTCATCTTATCTTTTCGAATCGCCATTTCGCACTCGCATCTTCACATCATGTTAAGATGGTGATTAACTGATTCTCCGTAATATTAAAACACATGTTGGAGCAGACCAAGTCAATAATAAATTCACAATATGTAGGCCGGTCAGAAAACATATTGAATTGATTAAACTGAATTGATCAATAAAAAGCCCCACTAATGTTCTTCTGAATTTAAATGTATCTAAAACAGAGGAGTTTGATGGTAAGCTCTACCTTCAACTTACATATGTGCAAGAATCCAAGCTATGCTGTTGCAAAATGCATTTTGACTGATAAACATTTTAAACTACACTTTCAATAATATGATTCAAAATATGTTGTTCTTTATACCTGACAGAGCCCATGAATACATAATAGTGCACAGATATGAACACAGGTAGACATTCACATCAAATAAAGCTTCTGATTAGGCCAGTCTTCAATTAATAAAAAAAGCAAGAAATAGAAACCTGCAGACAAAATCAACTAGAGATGATGTTGCTAGACTACTTGATATATGGTATCATTACAGTTAATGTAAAACATCAACAAAAACATTAATTTAACAATTGTTTTTGGATTACTCAAAACCATTTTGGGGGCTACAGGTAGCTTAGAACAGGGGTATTTAACTCCTACCCAACGAGAACCAGAGCTTGCAGGTTTTTTGTTCTACCTCATCTGTAATTGCACCCACCTGGTGTCCTATGTCTCGAAGTCTCTGATTAGAGGATTGCAAAGAAAAAATTGAAAATGGAGTGGAACTGGCTTTGAAGTCCAGAGTTGAGTTTGAGGGCTTTAGAGTACGTGATCTCAAATCCAACATTCGGATCAAACCTCTGAGCTACAGTAGCATGGAGAAACATCTGTTTTTCTGTTCCTTATGGAGCCTTGGGGGTGACACTGATTTATTTTAATTTTTTTATAAAACGTGCTCTTGTTTTTTAAAACATGCTCTCGTTTTTATGAAAATGTGCTCTTGTTTTTTTAAACGTGCCATCCTTTTTTTAAATGTGCTTTTGTTTTTTTAGAGAGCAGGTTTCATAAAACGAGAGCACACTAAAAAATGTGAGCATACTTTAAAAGACAAGAACATGTTTTATAAAAATAATTCATTCAGTGTCACCTCCAGGGCTCTGCAGTTACTAAAGAAGGCAGTTGATGTAAAGGAGAATCTGCACGGCACCCTGGGGACTTGTGGACACTGGGGAAACCAGTCTCACACCGGCCTGAGGTGTTAGTAGGGCAGAGGTAATCCACTTCGTCTGAATTAACTGCCCCGTGTCTGTGTCCTTTTAAAACAACCTTCAGGTGGGGAACTCCAAAACTGATCTGACTACTGGCAATGGCAGTTGGATGCAAGTGGTAAGGGAAGGCAATTTTATGGGCTGCACCGGGTGGTGAAGGTAGAGGTGTATGTGGTGTGGTGTTGGCTGAGATTTGGACACACAGGGCCGAATGGTATGCGACGTCTGATAGGGAGTCATGATACAGGTCTGTGTGTTGAGTGGTGTATAGGAAACAGTGGAACATGTGTTTAATATGTTGTGAATTGTATGTTAGTATGTGGAGAGAGAATTGTTGTATGATACAGTCAGGAAGTGGGGATGGGGAGTGTTTTGGGGGGAGGACAAGGGAGAGATGTAGTGAGTAGGGCTCTGTTTAAATGTTATTAGGGAGATGGGATTAATGAGAAGGATTTAAGCTAGGGAGGCCAAAAATGACCTTACATTCTGGTGCAGTAGGTGGCAGTGTATGAACCATGAAGTTGGATGTGCATCCGTTTCACAGATGCAGAAGTTAAAATATCGTAACTACAGTCAAAAATAGTGCCACTGGCCCTCTTGGTTATAGATATACATTACACAAGGCAGACCTTTCCTCTGCGTGCAACACAATGTGGTCTAGGAGGGGGGTTTCGAGTTTGCTGCTCGAAAAGCAAGACCAGATGAAGTCATTGGTCTATTGTAATCAGATCACATATGTAGGAGTCATAGAGCAGGGGCCAAACAGATCAGCCAAACGTCATTTTCACACCTCAGTGTGGTAAAATCATCGCAAAAACAAGAATCACCTTTTTAACTGTACATCTTTAATCTGTCTGGCAAACAAGTCTATTTTGAGTGGCGTTTTTAGAACACTTCTCAGTAGGTAGTGATGGTCTCTCTTCTGACATCAGTGAAGTGCTAGAGAGAAGAGAGGCAGGCTGTGCTGAGAAGAGATGCTCATCCTGTGTCCCGCCTTGGCCTCATTTCCAGGCTGCTGCTGCCCAACCCTCCCTAGTATAACTGCCCTACTTTGACATTTACCTGCCAGTCTGGTGGGAAATGCATGTCCCTTTAGTGTTTCTTTGTAATGACAATTTCCCCAACAGTGCTTGTCATGAGTCGTCACTCCAATATTTAAACATGGACTTTACTGTATGAATACAAGGTTAAAAAATGCTGCTCTAGTCATTCCACATGTCTACACAGCTACTCCCAGCCACATGTGGCACACTTCCTCTCTCTTTCCTTCACTACACATGGCACGCAGGGTTAAGGTCAAAGGCCAAGCCGGGTGCCTTGGGCCAAATTGAATTACTGTGATTGCTTAGTCTTTTGTAATTAATTTGCGGGGTCCTTAAAGGCCCTGGTGGCTGGGAGGAGCGCAGGCAGGCTGAAGGACACACTAATTAAAAGCTGCCGCAGATCACATGGATGTGCATGGGGACAGAGAAAGGAACCGGGCAGCAATGGGGCTTTGCCAGTCTTGATTGTGAGTGGTGCTGAAGGATCACCTCTAGCCTGATCATGACCTAGCCTGACAAATGCCCTGTTTTTCCAATGAAAATGTGCATGAATATAACAAGATGTTAGGATAAGACTATAGGCCTACAATAGTAACAATTTGATATCACAACATTGGGGTGGATAGAACAATCAAGGTGAAATTCAAAAGAAATAGAGAAATGAAATAATAAACCCAGTATATGTATCTGTACTCTAGGGGATGAACATGCAGTTTGGAGTGATTATTCACATGTAGGCTACCTTACTGAAGACAAACATCTGGTCATGTTTATCGTGAACTAAGATATGTTGATCTTAGCAATGTACTACTTCAGCATTTTGAGTGTTTTTGGAATCAAACAAAGCAAATCACATTCATACTATGCAATTTTTCCAGTGGGAAAGGTGGAGACTAAATAGTTAGGCTGGCTGGAGCACGGTAATGCATACCATATGTAGGCATTCCAGCACTGGTGAGTCCTGAGCTCAGCATAGTTATAAAATACCACTTAGCTTACATCTGCACCTCTTTTGCAGGAACATATTGCCAAACTAATGAAAACCCCTTCAGCTGCCTAGATTAACTTCTTCCGGGAAGTTTTAGAAGTCAAGTGCTCAATTGCTTTCTGCCTCAGGCACTCCTTTTTGTCTTTGTTTCTTTCTCTCACTCTCTGATTTCACCTGTAAAGCTCCAGCTTCCACCTCCCAGGGCCAAACTCTGATGGAGTCAATTGAAGCAGAGAGGAAATTAACTGCTGGCTCAGTGGGTTTTATTGCTTTGTTTTCTGAACAAATGTTGTGTTGATGCTGTTACTAAAGTGAGACAGAACTGGTTCGCTGGAGGCCATTTTAAAATGTTGGTATGCAATCCTTGTCCCTTAGCTTTTCAGTACCTCATATTCTGGACCTTCAAGTTGTTTCCTCAGAAGACCCTGAGTGTGACACTTTAATGCACAGTATTTCCTTGATTTCTTGTGTCATGTCCTCTCCCTATTTCCTTCTCAAGGGTGATTGCAGAACAGGGTCTGAATGGAAGAACCCCCAGATGAATAATTAGAAGGTAAGAGACGGGACAATTATTTTCAAAGTACAATGTAATTTAGAGTCACTAGGGTTTCTACTTCTGTCCCACATCGCACCTGTTGTCATTGGCAGACCTAATGTAAGCCGCAGTATTCGCAGCATCTACTGGACATTCAGATTGGTTCCCCATGCAAGGAGTACTAACAATGTTTTTCAACATGAAGGAAATTAAACGAGAGACAATGTTTGTCATTTCACAAAGTAATTTACACAAGGCTTCAGTTTACATTGGCATGTGAATGAGCTTACATTATTTTCACACTGCAATCGTTGAAGACTGATCGAGTGCCTTTGAGAAAGTTGCATGTTACCTTGGAAGGTATCACCTCAAGTGAGTTTTCTCCTAACTGGATACAACCAAATATTATACCATGTTGGGTGTTCTGCGATACATTGCTGAAATATAGGCGTAGTGTAAAAGAAATCCCAACCGTACCTATCAGGAATTACGCTATTATAGCTACAACTAATGTGATTAGGCCTACGTTCAATATGAACGTATCAGCAGTGTTACTTCATTCAATAACATGTTGCTCCTCAATGTTTCCTTAATGCTGGTCCTTAAAGTAGGCTAATCGATTGAAATTTGAAAAGCGTTACAAATGACATTTACAGTTAACGGTTAGAGTTAACTTAAGTTTAAGGTTAGGCATGACGGCACTGGTGTTGTGGTGACGGGGTCAGAGAAGTTGGATTGCTTGTTCCAAGAGCGTTTGCTTTTATTTGGGGTGTTGTTCCGGCAAAAAGAGGAGGCAGAGTCAAACAACAGGCAGGCGAGGGTCAAAACCAGAAATGAAGTCAAGAGGCAAACAGGCAAAATCACAGGGCTGGAGATCAGGGAATAGAATACACAAGCTAAGGTCGAACAACGGGAATATCAAATAGACGAAATCGTAGAAGAACTGGAATCAAGGCTCAGCAAAGAATGTCGAACGACAATCAATACCTCACAAATGCTACACAAACAGAACAGAACTATATAGGCTTGATTGAGCACAGGCCTGAGCAAGAAACACAGGTGACAACAATAAACAGAATCAGGGGAAAGGCTACGTTCAGTCACACTGTAAAACAAGGTTACAAAACAGAAACAGCACAGAGAAAACAAATGTCCAACCGGTGGAATGGTCCGGGGGAACAAACGAGGCAATAAAGCCCCGAACCTCACAGTCATTAAGGTCAGGAATACAGTTAGGTTAAGGTAAGGCCTCACAGTAGTCTACAGAGATTAGGGTTAGGATGAAGGTTAAAGGGTGAGGTTACAAAAACAAAAAAAATGCCTGTCTGAAGAACACAGTTTCACAACAACAAAAAAATGTATCTCCCCTCGCCAGAGTTGAACTCATACATGCCCGCACAACACCCCTCACCTCAAAGCGCTTGCCATCACTATTTAACTATACGTTCATAACTGCCCCTGGCGGCCGGGTTCCGACGGTAGGGAAATAGTATCACTTCTCATATGTTGATACTGAACGTAATCGCAAGTCATTAATAAGGAGCAATAGCACTATAGGATATGTTGATATTGAAGGTAATGGCACAGTTGGTATGTTGAAAGTAATCAACCTTACAAGTTTGTTACATATTTACATAATTACTGCAATGCTAGGTTGCGAAATCCCTGTCTCTACACTGTATGTTTGCTCAAACTGGTTTATGATACTAAAGCCACTCATAGAAATTATCTGAGCCATCTTGAATTCTATTTTTGCAGAGTGGTAGAACTCCCATTTCTGTGTTTATTGTAGTAGCAGAGACTAGAGTCTTGAGAGTGGTGCCACAGGGTGGTCAGTGGTCATTCAATTTGTAACTACTATGATAGAATAGTCCTAGTATGAAATTGGCATTTTACCTATGGAATGATTAAGTGTTATCTAATCACAGCATAATCCATTAACTGGAAAAGTCATGTTCTCAGGCTAATTGACTAAGGCCTGTGACATCATTTGAGGTTAACCAGAGTCCTTCACAATGACGCTATAATGAGATCAAATCAATGGTGGACTACAGGGCTGTAAAGCTTTTTGGTCTCATTAATATAATATTTACAGTACCCAGATGCAAGCAAAGGGGGAAGAGGAAAATGATTATTGATTCATTATTAGCGTGGCAGTTATCTAATATACAGCAGGGACAGATCTATCTGCTAGCAGCAGCAAAGAGCAATGAGCAAATAGTGACCTCTTGGAATCCGATTCAATCGGCACAAACTGAAAGTCCATAGTCTCTATCAGTGACCAGCCTGGGGCTGGATTTTACTTAACTGAACACACAGCAAAATATATTTTCATGATTACATAAAGATTGGTGATTGCGAGTGAAGTCCCTTCTCCACCAAATGCCCATGTAGCACAATACTTGTAGACATGACCACTCAAACATGGAATGTAACCAAGAAACATTACTCAGATATTTTCAGTCTTAACCTGGCATGAACTCTGAGAATTAGTTTAATCATTGTAGTGTACGGCTGGTTTCTTTCTGGGTTTTTTGTTTCCTGGTTCTGCTTGAATATGCAGCTGCACAGGGCATAGCTCCATGCTGACAAATGAAAGTGTTTAATTTATGGAAGGGCTTTAAGCTAATATTTACATAAACAGTGTTGAAACTAAACCTTGCAAGCCCCAGGGTTATTAGTGGTAATTATACTTCATAAATCTATGCCCTTCCCTTGCCAAACAAACTTATGAACCCTTTCGGCTACATTTGTTCCTAAGCTATAGGCAGAGTAGGAACATGCAGCTATATCCTATTATTTTGTATTTATGTAACATTTTGTACTCAAGCAAAACACATTGAAAACATGTTCTTTAAGCAAGTGTGACCGTTTCCATAATACATTTTAGTACAGCACATTGTTTTGACATGCACACCAACACAGGCACTTATCAACATGCAAGCGCACATCCATTAATCAAAAAGCATGCACACTTCAAGCGAATAAGTAAAATACAGATGGCATTGAAGCTGGAGCTCATAATGTACTGTGGTTTATCCTAGTTCATAAGCTATATCGAGTTCAATCCAATCCTGTGCTCTCAGCTGGTATCTTGTATGATTGTAAAATATTCTGGAAGTTTCTTCAAGAACAGTTTCTAGATAAATATTAGACACTTCTGTTCTGTTTTTACATAGGATTTGCTTGGAGTTTTTGTATATTAATTCCTTTTAGACCACAGCGTATTTACCATTTTGTGATGAGAGAGTGAAGGGGTAGAGGTGGTAAAACCCCTGTTTACTGTTCAAGGAAGGAAGTTGCTGAACAATGGCTGTGCTAACGACTATACCTGCAATAAAAATCAGGTACTAGGTGCAATCATTCGCACTGATACTACATGTGCTGGTCATAAAATTAGAACATCATCAAAAGGTTGATTTATTTCAGTAATTCCATTCAAAAAGTGAAACTTGTATAATGTATACATTCATTCCACACATACTGATATATTTCAAGTGTTTATTTCTTTTAATTTTGATGATTAGAACTGACAACTAATGAAAAACCCAAATTCAGTATCTCAGAAAATTAGAATATTGTGAAAAGGTTACATTTTGAAGACACCTGGTGCAACACTCTAATCAGCTAATTAACCCAAAACACCTGCAAAGGCCTTTAAATGGTCTCTCAGTCTAGTTCTGTAGGCTACACAATCATGGGGAAGACTGCTGACTTGACAGCTGTCCAAAAGACGACCATTGACACCTTGCACAAGGAAGGCAAGACACAAAAGGTCATAGCTAAAGAGTCTGGCTGTTCACAGAGCTCTGTGTCCAAGCACATTAATAGAGAGGCAAAGGGAAGGAAAAGATGTGGTAGAAAAAAGTGTACAAGGAATAGGGATAACCGCACCCTGGAGAGGATTGTGAAATTAAACCCATTCAAAAATGTGGGGGAGATTCACAAAGCGTGGACTGCAGCTGGAGTCAGTGCTTCAAGAACCACCACGCACAGACATGCAAGACATGGGTTTCAGCTGTCGCATTCCTTGTGTTAAACCACTCATGAACAAGACACAGCGTCAGAAGCGTCTCGCCTGGGCTAAAGACAAAAAGGACTGGACTGCTGCTGAGTTATGCTCTCTGATTAAAGTAAATGTATCATTTCCTTTGGAAATCAAGGTCCCAGAGTCTGGAGGAAGAGAGGAGAGGCACAGAATCCATGTTGCTTGAAGTCCAGTGTAAAGTTTCCACAGTCAGTGATGGTTTGGGGTGCCATGTCATCTGCTGGTGTTGGTCCACTGTGTTTTCTGAGGTCCAAGGTCAACAAAGCCATCTACCAGGAAGTTTTAGAGCACTTCATGCTTCCTGCTGCTGACTAACTTTATGGAGATGCAGATTTCATTTTCCAACAGGACTTGGCACCTGCACACAGTGCCAAAGCTATCATTACCTGGTTTAAGGACCATGGTATCTCTGTTCTTAATTGGCCAGCAAACTCGCCTGACCTTAACCCTATAGAAAATCTATGGGGTATTGTGAAGAGGAAGATGCGATACGCCAGACCCAACAATGCAGAAGAGCTGAAGGCCACTGTTAGAGCAACCTGGGCTCTCATAACACCTGAGCAGTGCCACAGACTGATCGACTCCATGTCACGCCGCATTGCTGCAGTAATTCAGGCAAAAGGAGCCCCAACTAAGTATTGAGTGCTGTACATACTTTTCATGTTCATACTTTTCAGTTGGCCAACATTTCTACAAATATTTTTTTTGTATTGGTCTTAAGTAATATTCAAATTTTCTGAGATACTGAATTTGGGATTTTCATTAGTTGTCGATTATAATCATCACAATTAAAAGAAATAAACATTTTAAATATATCAGTCTGTGTGTAATGAATGAATATAATATACAAGTTTCACTTTTTGAATGGAATTACTGAAATAAATAAACTTTTTGATGATATTCAAATTTTATGACCTGCATCTGTATACTTGCATTTTGTTTCCAAGGTCTGTGAAAGAGCAGGATTAAATTCTTTATATAGCATTTGTAACAGGAATGTATGTTTCTAGTAAAAAATAAAAAAATATAATATTGGGTATGAACTCAAACTGAAACAAGTATATCCTGAAACAGGTATACAATTTTTATTTTATAAATATCCGTAGGTAACTGGCAAATAATGACAAAAGAGGGTCAATGGTGTTGCTAAACCATGAAAGCCTTTTTGCAGTTTAAATTAGGAAAGTGTTAAGCAGTTGAAATGTTAATGAATTTACCTGCAAAACTTAATCGAACCATATTCAATTCATACCAGTGTATCAAATGTCTTTTACAAAGCCCTTTTTACTTAAGCAGTTATCACAAAGTGCTTTTACAGACACCCAGCCAAAAACCTCAAAGAGCAAACAATAACGAGAAGAGAGAATCAGGCCTTTTTGGGCTGTGACCAATGAAGATATATAATCTCCTTTTAAACCCACATCAAGTATAATCTCCTTTTAAACCCACATCAATGTTTTTGCTTGTTCAGATGACCAGAGGGTCAGTAAATACAGGTGGACCGTGTCCTGAGTCTTTAGGCAGAATTTTGACCAGCTGCACAACCAGGTGGACATGGACAGGGACGACTAGGTGGGCCATGAGTGGTGACAGCAGGAGTCATCAGGCTGAAAATTGATCTGCAACTCAATCCGGTGAACTTCGGACAGGGACAACTAGGAGTGGTTAGGTCATAGCTGTCTATTTAGGTTAATAGTTAATAGCCAATAATCCATGCTAATAACAAGCCAATGAATGTTAGCCAACACTACGAGTCTGTCACTATATTAGCTGAGTTATCCATGCACTGGCCCAACTCCAGGACATTAATTTAATACATTAATTGTGTTGGTTTTCAAAAGGCATAGATAATTAGAGTTAATGCAGAACTGTGTAATAGTATGTGTATTTCATGCACAGAACAGATGTACTGCAAAATTATTAGACCAATGCCCAATTAATAAGCAGTAGCTAGAAATGGTTGCAAACCTAAGCCTATGATTATTCTTCATGCTTTTGTTAAAACCTCCCTTCTACTACAATGTCTTTATATTACATGTCACCAACATTGTAGTAAACATGTTGAAAATGTAAAAGGTATATAAAACAATATAAACCATATAAACAAAAGTGATATCATTCACACAGATCCAATACTTGCTTTGAAGCTGTGAAAATAAGTGAAGTCTTTGAAAATGCAAGAATCATCACTAGGTCTTTTGCATTATTTCCCTATGTTTTTTCCCCTTCAGCTGGATAAAAAGGCACGTAGAAATATCCAGGCATGGCAAATTTGTTGGGTTTTGGTGTGTGTGAATGGGTTAATATTAAAAAGGGTTTTAAGTATAATTTCTTTCCTAGTCTTTTTAAAAACATTAACATGTTGGTGTAAAAATACAGGAAAGGCAAATGTGAGGGATTTTGGTCTGGGTGTGAAAGGGATTTCACAAGAGAAGGAAAAAGTCCATACCACCTTTTCATAAAAGATACCATGTATGAAAAGTCCTAAGCTGTCACCAGAGATCATTCAAATGGTTACTGGTAACGTTATCATGACAGCAACAACTTTTGTCCCAGTATCTAACATTAAGCTAAACATAAACCAAAATCCCTCCAGTTTTTATTTCCGAAATTTGACCACCTTAATTTTTGTATGCAGAGAGGCAGAGAGATCCATACCTTGATACTTTGGTGGAGGGTCCTTAGTTTGGTAGCATCTTCAAAGTTTGAGTTCACAAATGTATACAACAAAATAGGTAGCAGCTCAAGTATACTTTTCAGAAAATATACTTTTTGGGTGTACTTTTCATAAAATAAACACACCACCCTCACTCTGCCGGAAAAAAAACATATTTTTTGGACTTGCAGTGGCACTGGAAAGTGTCCAAACTAGACAATCCACTCCACTGTATGTTTATTTGAATTGGGAGCCATTACATCTATTTTTGTCCTTTTCTTAGAAGCTCATGTTCTTGTGTGGAAAGAGGTTTTCTTAGTAGTGCTTAAGGCAGAAGTCACAACTACTTCAACATACTGTAGAACAATACAACTGCTTTCATTCAAACCAAAAAAAGATAAAAAGATAAAAGTTATTTATAATTGTAACCGGATGAGGGCGGGTTGTTCCCCACTGGGTAATTTTAGAAAAGAGGAGTCACATTTAATTGAATGCAGTAGTCAAGATTGCATTTCATGCCCTGTTACAGGCAATTTGATTTATTTACAAATAATTGGAATAATCACATTAATAAAACTGTTTAGAGTTCAAAAGGCTCAGTTATACCTGTTAAAGAGACAGAAAAAGAGAAGACAGACAACAGACTAGGCAACACATCAATAAAGCACAGCAGGATTGGGGAGGGGTAAGGTTCTATACATGTTACACAGACCGACCTATAACGAACCCAACACCAAATTACCAGAACCTGAAGAGTACAACCCACCACACTGACCTAACTATATCGTCAGCAAAACCAAACTGGAGCAAATTGAAGAGTACAACCCACCACACTGACCCAAATATATCGTTCGCAAAACCAAACTACAAAAAACTGAAGAGTACAACCCACCACAAACCACCATGGGCCTGCCATGGTGGAAAAAGCTCTACAGACAGATGAAGGTGTAGTGTTAGCAAATGATACCGGAAATGTGTCTTGTTTGTTTGCTGTGAAGACTCATGGCCATAACTATCAATACTTCTTGTATAAAGTTTCTCATTTGCAGTAGCAATTGGTTTTTTCTGCTGGGTCTTAAATTCCACCCGCTACAATCAAGCAACCCAGCCCTTTTTATTTATGCATTTGGTGGGATTTATTGTTATTGTGGTCTTTGCTTTCCATTTATAAGTTTTGCTTTCCATTTATAATGCCATGCATGCATTTCACTAGTATGCCAGTCCAGTGTCTAGTCAGACAGGTCAACTGAAACGCAATACACTGTGTAATGGAAGAATGTCTTTTTATTGCAACGTGTCTTACGCTGCGTATACATCTTGGTCTGGGACCTGAGAGTTACAGTAATCTCTTTTTATACAAACCTGTAAAGCCACAGTGCTGTGTTCAGAGTTGACACCTTGAATGGCATAGATCTTGTGGAGGGTTGGGGTGTTGTCCGTGGAAACATTTATCTATGTAGAATAACCGAGCTGAATAGAAGCAAGCGGTTTGTTCTCAGACTGGACGGATGACAAATAAATATGAAATAATTAAGATGCAGTTAATTTGTCCAGTGCAATATTATCACTGCACTGTAAACCCTAATTTATATTTTACTCAAGTGTTTGTACTAAGCACAACACAAAGTTATTTAAATGTTCCTAATTGTCACGTCCTGGCTATGCCCATAGCCATCTCTGCGCTGGGCTGGGGGCATAGTCAGGACAGGACAGGAGGTGGCTCATCTAGCCACCTCCAATCCTTTTTGGTCTCCCCAATTGGAGGCAGGTGTTGGTCGTTGCCTTCCACACCCCAGCACGTGACACTAATGACAAAGTGTTTATGTGATACTGACTTCTAAAATGAAAACTTCTGGTTCAGGCTGATATTTTGGCATTGTTTTATGCACTGACTGATTTTACACTGACTGATTAATTTTGCTACTCAAAAATGTTGCTGCCTTCGACTGCCGCCCGATCCTCTTCGCACCGGCCCCTTATGGTCCCTCCTGTGGGTGGTGAGCCCACGGGAGGGCGGCCCCACGTCGCCCGTTCGGGCTGAGCCCGGCCGGGCCCCATGGGGGAAGGCCCGGCCACCAGGCGCTCGCATACGAGCCCCAACCCCGGGCCTGACTCCAGGGTGGGGCCCCGGCTGCTCCATACCGGGCGACGTCACGGGTACTCATAATTGTTTTCATCATTAAGGGGGGTTTGAACCGCTCTTAGTCTGACCCGTCGCCTAAGACCTGTTTGCCTTGGGAGACCCTACCAGGGGCATATAGCCCCAGACAACATAGCTCCTAGGGTCACTCGGGTACTCAAACCCCTCCACCACGTTAAGGTGGCAGTTCTTGGAGGGGGGAAAAGACATACATTTTTCTAAAATCTAATAATTTAGTAAAATACTTGTTGTACCCGCTACTGAAATTATTGTAACAGGTAAATATAAAAATTCAAAATGGGCATGTATTTTTACAAAACAATAACAGGTATTTTTACTATTTTCAATTAAATATAGGGATAAATGATTGAATGCCTTAATTTTTTTGAGTTCTGTAAACGTATTCAGGATTACAGCGTGGAATCGTAACTAAAATGCAAACTCCAAGCGTACTGGCTTAAGCTCTTTATGTGGTACAATATATCTGACATAGCTCTGCTATACGTAGTTTATAGTACACTGTAGAAATCCTCCCTCCTTCCCCTGGGGGATATATCCAGCAGAATAATGTAGTGAAGTGGCTCTCCAGAGATTGTCCCTGGATTTCTGACTGTCTAACTAAACACTATTAATCAACATCCTATGCAGCTACAGTGGTACCCAGACTACTTAGTCCTTTATATAGGAGACCAGCCAATGAGTCCCTGTTGTGGGATTTGATACTGATGTGGCCATTGTTGTGTAACGGACTACGGCTCACCCCGACCACATAGTACCATTCACTGAGAAGAACGGCCTGGGGCCTGTGATGTCAGGAGCCCACTGGGAACAGACAGAGAACCTTAACAACCAGTGAGGGGAACCCTAGGTATGCAGAGGCTTGTGTCATTCACAGCCAGACTAAAGTTAACTGGACATGTGTGTTTCAACAAGTTCATTTAATAACGTGTCTGTATACACAGTAAGTTTGGCTGGTTATCAAATCCAAATGTATTTGTCACATGCTTTGTTAACAACAGCTGTAGACTTTTCATTTTGTCTTTCTACAGATAATACAACTGACATCTAACTCTTTTTTACAGCAAAGACCTCTAAATCTAAATACATTCAAGAAGGCACAGAAAAAAATATATCACAAGTAACATGCTTAAGATTGTACTACAAGCAATTGCATGAATGCAAGCATAGTTTTCTAAAGCAGACTCAACTCTGACTAGACCCTTGGAACTCTAGGACTAGTCTTGAGAGTAAGTTTGATAACTAATGTACCACAACATTTGAGGGAAGACAGGTAGGTTTCTTACAGCCTTTTATATATAAACCTCATCCAATGTCTGGCCTTTCTTGAGGTCAAGGAGTCCCAGCCAACCCGGGTATAAAAATGACAATGATGTGTTTGCACCAGAGATAAGACGCAAGGCCTCATAATAGACGGCATCCAGAAGTTTCAGTACTAACGGTGAGGAAGGCAAATATAGCACATGACTATAGTCTAGGCAGTGAAATAAAAATAGCCTGCACAATTAAATTTCTATGCTGAGATGACAGACAGCCTCTTCACCAACTCAGTGTTGTGTTTTAAAAGACTCAATACTTACTTACTGGGATTTTCACGCACAACCATTTCTAGGGTTTACAAAGAATGACATCCAGTATGCGACAGTCCTGTGGGCGAAAATGCCTTGGTCAGAGGAGAATGGGCCGACTGATTCAAGCTGATAGAAGAGCAACTTTGACTGAAATAACCACTCGTTACAACCGAGGTATGCAGCAAAGCCTTTGTGAAGCCACAACACGCACAACCTTGAGGCGGATGGGCTACAACAGCAGAAGACCCCACCGGGTACCACTCACCTCCACTACAAATAGGAAAAAGAGGCTACAATTTGCACGAGCTCACCAAAATTGGACAGTTGAAGACTGGAAGAATGTTGCCTGGTCTGATGAGTCTCGATTTCTGTTGAGACATTCAGATGGTAGAGTCAGAATTTGGCATAAACAGAATGAGGACATGGATCCATCATGCCTTGTTACCACTGTGCAGGCTGGTGGTGGTGGTGTAATGGTGTGGGGGGTGTTTTCTTGGCACACTTTAGGCCCCTTAGTGCCAATTGGGCATGGTTTAAATGCCACGGCCTACCTGAGCATTGTTTCTGACCATGTCCATCCCTTTATGACCACCATGTACCCATCCTCTGATGGCTACTTCCAGCAGGATAATGCACCATGTCACAAAGCTCGAATCATTTCAAATTGGTTTCTTGAAAATGACAATGAGTTCACTGTACTGAAATGGCCCCCACAGTCACCAGATCTCAACCCAATAGAGCATCTTTGGGATGTGGTGGATCGGGAGCTTCGTGCCCTGGATGTGCATCCCACAAATCTCCATCAACTGCAAGATGCTATCCTATCAATATGGGCCAACATTTCTAAAGAATGCTTTCAGCACCTTGTTGAATCAATGCCATGTAGAATTAAGGCAGTTCTGAAGGTGAAAGGGGGTCAAACACAGTATTAGTATGGTGTTCCTAATAATCCTTTAGGTGAGTGTATATTATGCATGAAGGTATGTGTGTGTCTAGGAATTGATATACCCTGTGTGTGTAGGTTTCAAATGTGTACACATTTTATCATCTTAAAAGGAATTGAGCAAAAAGCATGACTAATATAGATTACAGCCATTTGGTGATCATTGTCAGTCTTGTTAAGTAGCCATGTAGTGACAGGATGGAAGTTCTTGCGTCTATCTCACAGTCGGTTGTCATAGTAAGAAATGTAATCATCTGGAATGTGTAAAATCATATTGATGAATTAATTCCTTGGATTCTGACTGATGGCTACAGTACGTTATTGTAGATGTCCTTGTGTTTTACCTCTATTTGTTTTCTTGTTTTACACAGTAGGGATTTTTGACTGTATGTACATTGGAGGTTGCTGTTATAGTAGGAACGCCGCTATTACAAATGGAGCATCAGGATTTTTATTCTTACTGTGGCTCTTTTACCTGTAGTATACAATGATAAGTGTGCAGCCTGTCAAGTTGAAGAATTCAGTGCATACAGTTACAGTATACAGCAGAGGAGCTATACAAGTTTGGGTACTGCACTGGAATTGTGACCTCCTCCGATAATTGAATATCTGGGTGAAAGAGTGAGAGACAAGATTAACAACCCTCCTCTCCTCTCGTCTACAATCCCAGCCACCCTGGAACCACTGTGGACCTCCTCTGTGACCCACTTCCCTCTACTCAGCCAGAAGAAAGACACTCTTGTTTCTCCTACTAAAAAAAAGTGGAAGTATTTGCTTGTGAGATAAGGCCCAGGGCTTCTTTACAGGCCTTAGGGGGAATGTTCTTAATCTTAGGGAGACAGCAATCCCATGGTGGGTGGCATTTTATTCCACTGTCATAAAATGTAACGTAAGGCCTCAAGTAGGCACTGTGTGATTCAAGTTTTCTTCAGTCGGTCTCATGTACAAAACATGTTTTATGTTGCAGTGTTCATTTCCAATCAAATTTTCTCATTGTTTTGGATAGGGTCGTTCTTCTCTGTTGTCAAAATATGTTTAACTTAATCTGAGTTATTTTCAGTTTTCTATTTGTAATTAATTTAGAACGATTTGCATATTTTATTTTTCACTTTGACATTATGTAATTATTAAATTAAATCAATTAAATCAATTTTGATTTAATATTGTAAAATTATAAAATGTCAAAAACTCCAAGACTAGGTGAGTAGTACCCATTTGTGTGTTGGTGTGTGTGTCAAATCAGAAAAGAAAAAGCTGTTCCTATCTATCTCACACTCATATCACACTACAAGTTGTGTCTGGTGGATTAGCGCTATAAAGAAAACAGCTCTCTGTGTCATTTTAGTTGCCATTTACAAACCTGTTCTTCTCTCTTTCTCTCTATCCATCCATCTTTCCCAGGCAGCACTATTCCTTTTAGTCATTCTAGTAGCCATTTACAAAACTGCTCTGCTCTCCTTCTCTCTCACTCACAGACACACTCCCCCCTATAATACTGTAGTGTGCTGAGAGCTGAACCCAGCCCCCAAAGTACAGGGACATTATAACTAAATCCATATAGTGGCATAAAATAATATTGGAGTTTAAAAGCACAGTTTGTGGTTGAGGTGCCTACGCTGTTTCCATAACTACAGTTGTGACAATGATGTATTCAATGGACTACACTGGTATAATTAAAAGCTTACTAGCACCAAAACTAGTGCCAACTGTGATGTCATCAACATGACTGTGACAAACTCTTGAAGGGATAGTTCACCCAAATTACACAAAAAAAAACATATCCGTTTTCTTACCCTGCACTGTAAGTCAGTGGTTCCCAAACTTCTCCTGGGGTAAGCAGTCCATGACAGTAATGTTATGCTTTAAAACAAATCCCATTCTAGTCACTGGACCCTTGATTAAAATCACTTATGCTGGAAAATTCTGTTATGGGTCTAATGATATTGAAGGGAATTTATATCACAAATAACCCTATAACTTTGCCATAGCATAGAAATACAACAAGCTCCTTAATACTAATTTAGCATACATTTACTTCTCTTTCTTAAAACGTCCATATGAAATCATGCAAAGCAATTGTAAATTCTAAGCACATTTAATTAAACACAATCTTCCGAAAGCTGAGCCGTGCAAAGACAAAGCATTGTCAATTACATTTGGAATAGAGATGGTCTGCAATGTGTCATTTGTTTCTCCTAACAATAGATATCATGTTAGATGCATTACTTCTACATGGTTCATTACATGATCATGATGTTTTGAGTCTATATGAGTAAATATTACACACATGATGTAATCATCAACACGGGAGACAAATTCAACGTTTGGTGAAGTCATCATTTACCCTGATCAAGTAATCCTGGAGGAAAATGACTTCTGCTACTTTCTCACTTCAATAATTCTTCCACTTCATGGTTCAGTGATTACACATTCCCTTTTTTCTGGAGAATTTAACTGGCGGGAGAATGTGACAGCCACACTCTGGACTGAGATCTTGTATAGCTGCATAGTGGATATCGCAGGCGTTGTGCTTTACTTCTCATAACACCAATTAAACCATTCAAAGCATGAATAATGGGCATGCTGGGCTGAGGCTGTGGGAAAAGGCATGCTTAGTATTGATGGAAATCTTATTCAGTTCCAGGCTTGCGACAAGCTAAAACATATGTTCCCTTGTCGCAGTGAATAAAAAAATCTTTGAAGGCTGTGGATAGTAGAGCTAGCAGGATAGAAGTAAATATTAATGGGCCTAAAGCTTCTGTCTTATATGGCTTGTAGATAGTAGGCCTGGTGAAGCTAGGACCTGTCTCAAATGGCACACTATTACTAGAACAGTGCACTACTTTGTAAGCCATTAGGCTCTGGTCTAAAGTAGAGCACTGCATTACTATAGGGTTATAATTGCTGTGCAGTTTCTTCAAATGGGTGCAAAGTGGGCCCTGTCCAAGCATGTGCATGTTAAGATGTATATATTAAGGGCATGATTGAAATCAATGTGGTTTTCAGCACACAACATGTTCTATGCTCTGTCAGTCACAGAGTGCTGTAAGTGCTTGTGTATACATTTCTCTGCAAGGAGTGCATTATTTCAGCAGAGAGCTGGGATGGGAAAGGCAGCAGAAATTGACTGGCAATCGGGCATTTTGGGCAAGGTGGGCTGGTTCATCTGTATTCTGGACTGACTTAAGTGTGGGTTTGTGTAGAATTCATATCATTATTTACATCATGGCATAAAAAAGCCAGGGTGGTACCTTATGGGTAAAAAATAGGCTGTTCTGTTAGAAATGCCTGGGTTGATTAGCGGTCCAAGTTCCTCCCGGGAGAGACATCCGTGATTTGCAGCCTGAGGTTACAATGGGGACGGCCAGGCCGAGGCTGTCCATGGGTCTTTGTACTTGATGTTCGTACATGGGCCAGAGAGAGGCATGCATCTGGCTGGCCTCAACCCTGCTTCATTGTAAATATTAAATTCATTCCCTGGGTAAACAGCAGCTGTAAACCATCTGCACAATCATGAATCTCTGTGAAAGGGCCTGTAAAGCAGTGAAAGGCCTTCTGTGTAGAGCCAACTGTCAGGGTGCACACTCATCTTTGTCGTGCATCACCGTTGATCAACATGTACTGTACGTACAGTACATTAGTCTAGCCATTACGGTGAAAATATGTACAGCGGGTATAGGAGTGAAAGTAAAACATCCCCCATGATCTGTGTTGCATTTACTTTACATGATATTATCCTATTTTGCATTTAAGTAGGAACATGTCATGATATGTTATGTTTATACAAACCCAATTCTAAAAAAGTTGGGACACTGTACAAATTGGGAGTAAAAAATTATGGAACAATTTACAAATCTCAAACTTATATTCAATTCACAATAGAATGTAGATAACATATCGAATGTTGAAAGTGAGACATTTTGTAATGTCATGCCAAATATTGGCTCATTTTGGATTTCATGAGAACTACACATTCCAAAAAAGTTGGGACAGGTAGCAATAAGAGGCCGGAAAAGTTAAATGTACAGATAAGGAGCAGCTGGAGGACCAGTTTGCAACTTATTATGTCAATTGGCAACATGATTGGGTATAAAAAGAGCCTCATAGAGTGGCAGTGTCTCTCAGAAGTCAAGATGGGCAGAGGATCACCAATAACCCCAATGTTGCGGCGAAAAATAGTGGAGCAATATCAGAAAGGAGTTTCTCAGAGAACAATTGCAAAGAGTTTGAAGTTATCATCATCTACAGTGCATAATATCATCCAACGATTCAGGGAATCTGGAACAATCTCTGTGCGTAAGGGTCAAGGCCGGAAAACCATACTGGATGCCCGTGATCTTCAGGCCCTCAGATGGCACTGCATTAGGAATGATACTGTAATGGAAATCACAACATGCGCTCAATACTTCCAGAAAACGTTGTCGGTGAACACAATCCACCGTGCCATTTGCCGTTGCCGGCTATAACTCTATAGGTCAAAAAAGAAGCCGTATCTAAACAGGATCCAGATGCGCAGGCGTTTTCTCTGGGCCAAGGATCATTTAAAATGGACTGTGGCAAAGTGGAAAAGTGTTCTGTGGTCAGACGAATCAAAATTTGAAGTTCATTTTGAAAAACTGGGACGCCATGTCATCCGGACTAAAGAGGACAAGGACAACCCAAGTTGTTATCAGCGCTCGGTTCAGAAGCCTGCATCTCTGATGGTATGGGGTTGCATGAGTGCATGTGGCATGGGCAGCCTACCCATCTGGAAAGGCACCATCAATGCTGGCAGTTATATCCAAGTTCTAGAACAACATATGCTCCCATCCAGATGTCATCTCTTTCAGGGAAGACCTTGCATTTTCCAACATGACAATGCCAGACCACATACTGCATCAATTACAATGTCATGGCTGCATAGAGGAAGGATCCGGGTACTGAAATGGACAGCCTGCAGTCCAGATCTTTCACCCATAGAAAACATTTGGCGCATCATAAAGAGAAAGGTGCGACAAAGAAGACCTAAGACAGTTGAACAACTAGAAGCCTGTATTAGACAAGAATGGGACAACATTCCTATTCATGAACTTGAGCAACTTGTCTCCTCAGTCCCCAGACATTTGCAGTCTGTTATAAAAAGAAGAGGGGATGCCACACAGTGGTAAACATGGCCTTGCCCCAACTTTTTTGAGATGTGTTGATGCCATGAAATTTAATTTTAATCAACTTATTTTTCCCTTAAAGTGATACATTTTCTCAGTTTAAACATTTGATATGTCATCTATGTTGTATTCTGGATAAAATATTGAAATTTGAAACTTCCACATCATTGCATTCTGTTTTTATTCACAATTGTACAGTGTCCCAACTTTTTTGGAATCGGGTTTGTAAAACCAATACAAGAGGACTGAATGCTCATTATATCAACAGTGTGATGGAGACTGTAAATATGATCAATGGTGAGTTAGCGTAGAGTAGCAGTTAGCCAGAATGTTCTGAATGGGTATGGTGAATGGGTGGTTAATTATTAATATTTACAATTATTGGCCAAACCTGACTGTGTTGTAAATTTGAATCCAAGGAGAGACAAACATTTTAGTTTTATGTGCTGCGACAACATTAGCAAATGTGCTGCCACTTCTGACTTTAGTCATATTGTATGCTACCACTTCACAAACCATAACCTAATAAAAAAGCAATATTACTTTACTATTATATTATTATAATAAGTATAATTAACCATTACCTTTTTCAGTTTTAAATTGAACTACAGGCCTTGGTATACTTACAGTAAATATTTGAAAAATGACAAAAATTATAATGTTACACAAACACACACACCAAAAGCTAAAATACACTTTAACAGTATTTGGCTGACAGAGCCAGGCAGCAGTCCAATTCAACTGAGTACACTGGGGAGACACACAGACACAAATACAGTCTGTAGTCACCAGTGTAACTATCATTTGTAATTCAATTAGCTTGTTGTAAATCAAGCTTGAGGGTGGACTTTTTTCCAAACCAGAGAGAAAAGGTGGGGGGAGCTTGTTGAATCTAATGTGTCAGCAGTTTAACACAGTTTAGTTGCCTAGTGTTCAAAGTTCAATTCCAATATTTTCTTTTAACTTGTCACAGTAGCAAAGCACTCCATGGGCAGTTAAAACTACGATACAGTGAGCAAATGAAAGACAAATTGTTCATTCATTTACATAATCATTAATGTAATGTTTCAGTGGACATTGGCATGTTAGCGACAGACAAACTACAAGAAGGTTGTGGGCAGAAGTTGTTATATACACTACCGTTCAAAAGTTTGGTGTCACTTTGAAATGTCCTTGTTTATGAGAGATATTTTTTGTCCATTAGACTAACATTGATCAGAAATACAGTGTAGACATTGTTAATGTTGTAAATGACTATTGTACCTGGAAATGGCAGATTTTCATTGGAATACCTACACAGGCATATAGAGGCCCATTCTAGATGGGATGCTGGCTTTCAAGGTAGAGTTGCAAAGAAAAGGCCATATCTAGAGTTGACCATAAAAAAAGAAAAGATTAAGATGTGCAAAAGAACATAGACACTGGACAGAAGGCCAGCATCCCAGAGTCGCCTCTTCACTGTTGATGTTGGGACTGGTGTTTTGTAGGTACTATTCAATGAAGCTGTCAGTTGAAGACCTTTGAGGCATCTGCTTCTCAAATTAGACACTCATCTATTTGTCCTCTTGCTCAGTTTTGCACCAGATCATACCACTTCTCTTTCTATTCTGGTTAGAGCCAGTTTGGGACGTTGTGTTATGGGAGTATGAGATCTTCAGTTTCTTGGCAATTTCTCACATGGAATTGCCTTTATTTCTCAGAACAAGAATATACTAAAAAGTTTCAGATTAAAATTCTTTATTACAGGCCATTTTGAGCTTACAATCAAACCCACAAACGCTCATGCTGAAGATACTGAACCAGTCGAAAGAAGGCCAGTTTTATTGCTTTATTTTTTTCAGCAGTAATAACAATCACAAGTTCGGTTTTTAGTGATCAATCAGTCTTTTAAAATTAGAAACTTGGATTGTGTACGATTGTGTATGTGCGTGCTTTAACTTGAACAGCTACTCATCACTTTACAATATCCAGTCTAGTATTGGATCTTATGCTTCACTTCCAATAAAGACAGTATATTTTACCTTATGAAACAGTAAGCTTTTGACATTTTCTTCCTACTGTATGCCTCAGTCACTTTTAAATTATAGCAATGGTTTGCTTGCTGCATTGCAACATGAAAGCGCTGTTCATTTGAATCCCTTATTTCTATATTTTTTTCAGGAGACATTATGTGAAAAAGAACATAATTTCTAGTAGGCTATCCGCTAACTAGGCTGGGTAAAAAATTTGCCCATTTGAACATTTCATGATTTGACATGATGGTACACTATATCTCACCTGTGAAGGCATGATGGTTAGACTACGCTGAGAAATTCATTCTGCTCTTAATTAAAGGGATAATCCACTCCTGCTCTATTTACCTACACAATGTAAATTAATATGGTCACTGGCGTAGTGTAGTGACGCCGGGCCGGGGTGCAAGATACCCCCCCCCCCCATGTCTGGCTGAAACATGGGACATATTGCATACAAAAGATAGAAAAAGTACGATAGAGGCCAAGCACGTCCCCCAAACCACCACGGGCCCTCGTGCAAACGCACCTCCTGCACCCCCGATAGGTAGGCCATATGGTATTAACATACATGCCATGCCACAAATGTGTGAATTTCCTCACACAACGTTTTAATCTACTTTTCATTGTTGTAAGCAATTCACAACATCCAGAATTCATAGCAATTTCGTATAGATTTTTAAAAAATCGTCTGCAGCCATGAGTCAGCCTGGCTATCCTACAATATTCAAGCTGATAGGAACATTGTTGAGTGCAATTGCTCCATTGATGCTATATACTACTATATTTATTTGTAAAAAATAGTATATAAATATAGAGTGTATATAAAGTAAGTGTTTTAATTTTGTATGAATATATATGTATATTTATATACACTCACCTAAAGGATTATTAGGAACACCTGTTCAATTTCTCATTAATGCAATTATCTAATCAACCAATCAAATGGCAGTTGCTTCAATGCATTTAGGGGTGTGGTCCTGGTCAAGACAATCTCCTGAACTCCAAACTGAATGTCAGAATGGGAAAGAAAGGTGATTTAAGCAATTTTGAGCGTGGCATAGTTGTTGGTGCCAGACAGACCGGTCTGACTATTTCACAATCTGCTCAGTTACTGGGATTTTCACGCACAACCATTTCTAGGGTTCACAAAACATCCAGTATGCGGCAGTCCTGTGGGCGAAAATGCCTTGGTCAGAGGAGAATGGGCCGACTGATTCAAGCTGATAGAAGAGCAACTTTGACTGAAATAACCACTCGTTACAACCGAGGTATGCAGCAAAGCATTTGTGAAGCCACAACACGTACAACCTTGAGGCGGATGGGCTACAACAGCAGAAGACCCCACCGGGTAGCACTCACTACAAATAGGAAAAAGAGGGTACAATTTGCACAAGCTCACCAAAATTGGACAGTTGAAGACTGGAAGAATTTTGCCAGGTCTGGTTTGAGACATTCAGATGGTAGAATTTGGCGTAAAAAGAATGAAAACATGGATCCATCATGCCTTGTTACCATTGTGCAGGCTGATGGTGGTGGTGTAATGGTGTGGGCGATGTTTTCTTGGCACACTTTAGGCCCCTTAGTGCCAACTGGGCGTCGTTTAAATGCCACTGCCTACCTGAGCATTGTTTCTGACCATGTCCATCCCTTTATGACCACCATGTACCCATCCTTTAGGTGAGTGTATATACATATATATAAAGTATATATATATATATATATATATATATATATATATATATTATGGGTGGAGCCGAACCCGAATACGGTATTCGGAAAGGCACAAATAACGTGGTTTTTACAAATACTTATTTCAAACAAATACAGCAACAGAGAGCGCTCGGCTGAGCGAAAAAACTTAACTGCGTCACAATTTTGTTTAATAGATTTTTGTACCTTTGGAACTGGGTTCCAAAGGCAATTTATAACTTTCAGGAAGCGGAGTTTGATTGGGATATTATTTCATTACGCTGCAATTGGGTGAACCAGCCCTAACGCAAAAAAAACCCAGAATTTTTACACCTATTTTGAATTTTACTCGAATACAAATACAAATACTTTTTCCTCCTTAACAAATACAGATACAAATACTGGCTGCTTTGCACACCCCTTATATATATAAAATTAAAACACTTACTTTCCAAATAAATGGCCTTAGTTTGACTTTCAGGTGCCTAAAGTTTGCGGAGTACTGTATATCACATGCACCGAGAAATCTAAGAATACAATATACTTCAACATAACCCCCAGCCCTGGCTATATGGAATGCTCACATAATATAGAGGTCAGGAAGGCAGGCCAGACATGACATCAGGTAGAGTAGAGGACATTCCCCTGTGTCTGTCTAGTGTCTGGACCACTGCAAGAAAGCCCAGGAGTTGTCATGGCAGCTGAGCTAATGGAGGAATGTTCAGCATTAAAAAACTGTGGATAGAGAGAATTGTGGGCTTGTAATGTAGAAAGATGCTGGGGCTGTCTGAGTTACTGGAGGCCTGTGAATGACAGCCAGGGCTTAGAGAGGTGGTGGTGGCTCTGAAATTCAACCTGATATTGGCAGCAAGGCTGACACCCAGCTGTCATTACTCGAGTGTGCCATGGTATTGGAGTGTGAGATCCCATATCAACAGGCTTAGAGACAGCTTCTATTTGCAAAGCACTGGACTGCTCAACACTTGAACTAGACTGACCACACACATATAAACACACATGCACACACACTCATACAAGCACATAGTGTATATTCTTGATAAACACACATTTCATAACTGCTGGCAGCAGTCTCCTTTTCACCATTAATGCTCAGATTTTCATTTTCCTTTTTCCACTAAACAGTCCGACTGGCAGGTAAGCATTTTGTTGAATGGTCAATCCCCTGTGATTCATTTTCATGCTTTTAAACTTCATATCACTCCTGACATATCATATGTGTGTGTATATATATATATATATACACAGTGGGGAGAACAAGTATTTGATACAGTTTTCCTACTTGCAAAGCATGTAAAGGTCTATAACTGTGAGAGATGAAATCTAAAACAAAAATCCAAAAAATCACATTGTATGATTTTAAATAATTAATTAGCATTTTGTTGCATGACATAAGTATTTGATCACTTACCAACCAGTAAGAATTCCGGCTCTCACAGACCTGTTAGTTTTTCTTTAAGAAGCCCTCCTGTTCTCCACTCATTACCTTTATTAACTGCACCTGTTTGAACTCGTTACCTGTATAAAAGACACCTGTCCACACACTCAAACAAACAGACTCCACCCTCTCCACAATGGCCAAGACCAGAGACCTGTGTGAGGACATCAGGGATAAAATTGGAGACATGCACAAGGCTGGGATGGGCTACAGGACCAAAAACTGTTGGTGCAATTATTAGAAAATGGAAGAAGTTCAAGATGACGGTCAATCTCCCTCGGTCTGGGGCTCCATGCAAGATCTCACCTCGTGGGGCATCAATGATCATGAGGAAGGTGAGGGATCAGCCCAGAACTACACGGCAGGACCTGGTCAATGACCTGAAGAGAGCTGAGACCACAGTCTCAAAGAAAACCATCAGTAACACACTACGCCGTCATGGATGAAAATCCTGCAGTGCACACATGGTCCCCCTGCTCAAGCCAGCGCATGTCCAGGCCCGTCTGAAGTTTGCCAATGACCATCTGGATGATCCAGAGGAGGAATGGGAGAAGGTCATGTGGTCTGATGAGACATAAATAGAGCTTTTTGGTCTAAACTACACTTGCTGTGTTTGGAGGAAGAAAAAGGATGAGTACAACCCCAAGAACACCATCCCAGTCGTGAAGCATGGAGGTGGAAAAATCATTCTTTGGGGATACTTTTCTGCAAAGGGGACAGGACGACTGCACCGTATTGAGGGGAGGATGGATGGGGCCATGTATCGCGAGATCTTGGCCAACAACCTCCTTCCCTCAGTAAGAGTATTGAAGATGGGTCGTGGCTGGGTCTTCCAGCATGACAATGACCCGAAACACACAGCCTGGGCAACTAAGGAGTGGCTCTGTAAGAAGCATCTCAAGGTCCTGGAGTGGCCTAGCCAGTCTCCAGACCTGAACCCAACAGAAAATCTTTGGAGGGAGCTGAAGGTCCATATTGCCCAGCGACAGCCCCGAAACCTGAAGGATCTGGAGAAGGTCTGTATGGAGGAGTGTGCCAAAATCCCTGCTGCAGTGTGTGCAAACCTGGTCAAGAACTAAAGGAAACGTATGATATCTGTAATTGCAAACAAAGGTTTCTGTACCAAATATTAAGTTCTGCTTTTCTGATGTATCAAATACTTATGTCATGCAATAAAATGCTAATTAATTACTTAAAATTCATTCAATGTGATTTTCTGGATTTTTGTCACTCAGTTGAAGAGTACCTATGATACAAATTACAGACTTCTACATGCTTGGGAAAACCTACAAAATCGGCAGTGTATCAAATACTTGTTCTTCCCACTGTACATGCTTTGTAAGTGGGAAAACCTGCAAATTCAGCAGTGTATCAAATACTTGTTCTCCCCACTGTACCTTTGATTTGTCAGAGGATATTCCTTCCACACTAACAAATTGAAATCTTTCAGATAAATACGATTTTAACCAGGCTATAACATGTCCACGTAGCCCAATATGGGTTTTCAGTCTCTCTAAGAGAAGGGAGTGATCAATAGTGTCAAAAGCAGCACTAAGATCAAGAAGCAACAGGTTGGATGCGGAACCTTTGTCTGAGTCCATTAGAAGGTCATTTGTTACCTTCACGAGTGCAGTCTCGGTACTATGATGGGGTCTGAAACCAGACTGGAGCATTTCATAAATGTTATTTCTCTTCAGGAAGGCACTCCGTTGTTGGGAAACACATTTGCTAAGATTTTTGAGAGGAATGGGAGGTTCGATGTTGACCTATGTTTTGCTTCATGACAAATGATGTGGTTCCTAACAGAGAAAATGAATGCATTAACAACATATTTTATTCATTGTTTTATCTTTTGAAACAAAAATCAACAAATCACATCAATAATAAATCATCATAACATCATAATAAACTAAAGAATGAATAACCAGATTAATGTTGGGACTGGGAGGGCAACAAATAGTCTCTATCCCCTGTGAATCTAATCTAACAGATCTGGCTTAAAACTCTACTTGTTTAATTGGCAAATTTCGAAGCTCAAACAACTATATATTTTTTTTATCTTGACATGGAGTAGTATCCATTATGATACTTCCTGGCTCATGACATGATCAGTGGCTGAAGCTCTTCAGACTGCTCAGACTGATACATTCTTTTCTGTTAGGTTAAGATGGCAAATTTCATCAGTGACATTGTGTTTGAGTTTGACTTTAATGTCTAGTATTCAAGTCTCCAGGAGAAGTGACTGAGCGTCTGCCTTGACCTTGTCCATCTACTGTGTATTTTTTTGAATCTCTTCTCTGTCTTGCCTACTGTATCTTGGCTCGTCTTTCTCTGTTCTTTCTATATATTCTCTCCTTCTCGGCTTCAATTTCTTTCCAATGCAAAAAAAAAAAATGCATTTGGGATGTATGTGAGACATATAAACTTCGGTTAAATAATGTATTTTGTTAGTACTTTTGATGTTGACTAAACTAACATTCCCCATGGAATGGTAGCATTGAAGCCAGGGATTCTTTTTATAATATGCAAAACTGTTCTTGGTCAGAATGTCTCCAACTTAATATCACTTCAGACATATTATCTTAACGTCCTCCCTCAAATGTAAAAAATACAAACATTTTGGAAAACCCTGCCGATATCCATTCTGGGAAGAAATTAAACCATAGAAAATCTGTTTGACCTGATGAAGTTGTTGAAAATACATTCTTGAAATGTAACTCCTCGAGTGTGCAGCTTTTGTTTTGCTTTCCACCTTGCAAAGACATACCAGATTTGACTTTGATGGGCAATTCGAATGGAGGAGATGTCACAGGCCAGGTGTTGCTCTGACTGATGACTGCTGGAGCCTCGACCTCATCCATCACTGTCTGTCTTGTTTTCCCTCTCACTTTCATTCTCTCTTCTCTGACCAGCTCTCTCTACCATGTACATCTCTGTGTATTCACAGATAAATGTACAGTCTATCATACTGTAGAGAAGAAAGACAGACGCCAGGATGTGAAAACTACAAGCTGGCTTGGCCTGGTCAAGGTCAACGTTGGACTGGCCTGTGCTCCATCGCACAGTGAGTGGCTGGCTGGCTTTAGTGACTCCATAACTTGCAAGTGTTTCATGCCACTTTTGTTGCTCAACTCTGTTTCCACTCAGCCTCTGTTGCCTTGTGGTGTTTTTATCAGATACTACCGTAGGCTGTTCAAAGCAGGGCTTCCCACATGGCTTAGAGCTGGCTGAGTACTGGCTATTCCTTTGATTAATATTCCTGACAAGTTATCCCATTATAATAAATTAAACCAGCACAACTGATGTATGTGTTGTATTATCTTAAATGACAGGAAAGGCATGAAATGGAAGCTTCTGTTTCGGTCCTGGCAGCTGATTAGGCTCCTGCTGTGAGTTGTGTTTAGTCTGCCATTCCCTCTCTGTTTATCTGCAGCTTCCACACACGTTGCTGGGTAAACAATTTTCTGCATATGTGATTGCATGTGAATTCTATTCAAACCTAATTTGAAATCAAAACAGTGATGCATACACATGAATGAACTCACAGATGCCTGTGAACACGCACATTTTCGCACACAATCATGCAACGTACACTCCCACACACAATTGCATACACACGCAAACACAGACACTGTAAAACACACTCACTCATACGCAAACATCACTAAAAAGCAACAAGTACACAAGAAAGATCCAGTGATCCATCAGCTCACATCACCAAGATGTTACAAGTGACCAGGTTTGTTATTGACTGGCTAGCAGTGCAAATTCTGAGTTTATTCACTGTCCGTAACATAACCCAGCAGCAGTCTGCTGGAAAATGGAATACCGCTGTGCCAGGTCAGTCCACATAATTCCCCAGCAGCAGGGCTGTTTGTGATGAGCCGTGCTGCTCAGTGTGGTGCTCTGGTGGCTGGGGACCTGTCATTATGGCTGTTTCCTGTGGCCTGGCTGCTCACTGTGCCTAACACAGGGTTCATAGGAAGAGAGGTCTCTGTTATCATGGCAGCTGGTAAGTTGGTTTGCCTGTAGCTTCAGGACTGCTATAAGTAACAGTGTTGGACAGGCATGTGAGGGCAATCAGCTTTGTAGGTTAAATGCTGGGACAGGGCTGTAAGGACAGTTAGCTCTGTATGTTTGAGTCTGGGACAGGGCTGTGAGGACCGTTGGCTCTGTATGTTAGAGCCTGGGACAGGGCTGTGAGGACAGTCATCTTTGTATGTTAGAGCCTGGTACAGGCCAGTGAGGACACTCAGCTCTGTATGTTAGAGTCTGGGACAGGGCTGTGAGGATAGCAATTTACAACAGGAGGGGAGTGTTCTTTAGATAGAAGGTTTATACAGTAAACTAACAACAGAAGTATGTTCTTTGTTGTTGTGATCAGGCAGTGGCCGATGAAGCTAATTTCTCTATTGTACTTTGCTGTTTGGAAATCTTTTTCTCTGCGTCCTCTAAGTATTATGTTTCCTACCTCCAGATGGAAGCCTACCGTCGATATTGAGGAATTGAATTGCAGATGGGTGATGGCACCACTGATGAGTCCTCTGTGGGGGAATAGCCAGCCAACTCACACTTGCACTGAACTGAGCGCACTTAACGTAGCTTTGACAGTACATGACTCAGATTCTACACTTCAGTACAGCGCTGATTCAGTGAGCCGGGCTGTATGCTATAAGCCTGGGGCTGGCAAATCAGCGGCCATCAGGCATATACACTGGGCCTTCTCCCTGGGAAAGAAACCAATCAATGTGGCTCTCCCATCCACAATGATGGATGTACAATTAACAAGAACCCTGAGCACTGGCCTAAATATAGTGCATAAACTCTACTTTTGGAGGTGTAACAGGGGATCAGTGGAAGGCAAAGGGCCCCAACAATAGCTCAGTTGGCTACTTGGAAGCGTATGTTTTTGCAGCCAGGGATAGCAAGTATGTGTGAGAGTGCTTTGTGCTTTGTTGGTGAATTGTACCTTTCCTTGTTTTATAGAATACATTTTACCAAGACAAATATTCTTCATATAGGAAATCATTCAGTGGGGTCTTTCTCTAAGTCATCATTAACATTATATAAAAAAGATGTAATCTGATAATAACCACAAAGATAAAAGCAGGTCTGTCACAGCAACTTGAACATTTTATGTTCTAGTCTCTGTCTTCAAAAAGGCAAAATCTGTATGAAATGAGCTGAATTCTATGTGAAAGGCTTTGAAAATTAAAAGCTTTGTTTGCTTACCGCTCCTTTTGAAAATGTATCTTTACTATCATTGTTGGTTTTTGTCAGGACTTTACATCCAAAGTGAATATGAGAAGACTGCATGTCATGTCTACAAAAATATCTGTTTGAATATCTGTGGGAATGTAAGCCAGTCCACTGTATGCCTGTCAGAGCCTGAGGTGTCCAGCGATGCTATGAAGTACATAATAGTAGCAGTGGGGTCTCTTGATTGGCTGTATCATAGGGAGAGGGCCAAAAGTTGACAGAATCTTTGCATCAGTAGACATGTATATTGATCCTTTCAAGCAAACAAATATTGCTTAAATGAAAAGAATGATAGCTAATAAACTTTTTCTCAGGTTAACATCCAGAGCAAGTATTGTATAATAAATACGGACAGGGGCAAGCATGAGTTCAGTTCTCAAAACATGGAGTTCTCAAAACTCCAAAAATGATCAATTAAGTAATTTTTATTAATATACAACCTTGCGGTATTGCAAGAAGACAGTCCAGCTTGCACTTTAAGTGGTCTTTCAGTGATTATACTGTCCAAATTCCTGAGTTCATTCCAAATTTCCAAATTACCAAAAAGTAATTTTTCTCTCTTTGTTTGGTTTCTTGTCCCCTTATCTGCCTGCTCGAAAGTTGAAATTCATAGTCAATTTGTTTCAACCATTTTCCAATGCAGCTGTATAGTATGTTAGCTGTGGCTAACAGCTTTGCTAATAGTTATCTTCACTATGCAAAGTATTCCTGAAGTGTGCAGCCTAACAGCCATGCTTTTCTGCATTGCAGTTTTTTTTTATACAGATGTACTGTTTATCTTGTCTATCTTTTTTTGTAGCCCTGTGGTGTCGCCATGATGACAATAACTGACTATATTGCTTCCTCTTTGGAACCATCCTAGGCAGTACATGATACAGAGAACTACCTTCATGAATACAGACACTGGTGTAGCTATCACAGGTGCAGGGGGCATGGCTGCACCAGGGCCCGCGGTGGGTGGGGGTCCACGGTGGGTGGGGGGCCCGCGGTGGGTGGGGAGTCTATGTTTGGCCTTTCCAAAAAATTTATTTGAATGCGTATACACGCATCTTAATATTCAGTCCTGGGGGTTGTAATGACAGCTTGCACTTCGGCCCGGCGTCACCACGCTACGCCAGTGGATGCATGGATTCCCAGTCTTTCATCGACTGAAATAATCCCCACAAAACCTAGCAGCAAATTTTGAAAAGCAGTTCTTTGCGTTATTAAATAATGTATTTCTTCCGTAGGGGATATTTTTATCCACTTCTAATAATGTCTGTGTCTTGTGCAGGCTTACACCACCTCAACGTTTTGATCCCCTATAGAAGAAACATATATAAGTAATAAGTTATTTTCAAGTATTCTTGCTAGGTTTCAGTGGGAATATGACGTGTCGATAATTCCTCTCTATTTCAACACCCTAAAGTGGTCCATTAACACTGATGTAAAAGCCATGTGATAAAATTCCTTGTATCTCGTTGGTGCACCTCTCCCATAAGAAAAGGACTTGACCTTGCAATCTCAACTCCCAGAGCTTCTGTGAGACTGAATACTAGGTAACTGTAAAGCTTGTTCGATTTGTCATCTTTTGAATTTAGCAAATAAAGTACTGTAAATTGTGGCATCATATGGATTGGCATTTCTGACATTTGATTATGTACACAAACACTTACTACATCCATTCTACACTGAGGCTGACACTTCTTATTAGAAGTCAGTAGCCTACAACACTGTTTTATTATGATGAATAAGATATAAAGAAACAAGAACCATCTGGTTAGGCAGGCGAGTCAGTGCTACATGTAGCAGGACAGCTCAGCTATTCACTGGATGCTTACACAGCTACAGTGTAGAATTTTGTGCTTGGATGCACAAAAACAAGGGGTAACATGAAAAAGGATTGTTCTGTGGACTGAATAAAGAAAACCAAGTCTTCTATCAGACCTTCCGCAAAATTCTATTTGATTAACCTTGTTAATTTTTTAGAGACAAATGATTTGGTCCATTGTGAAATATTACCTTACTTATGGATCAAGTTTTTGATTGGACACCCTTTTCATTAATCATTCAATTGTTTATTGCTTATAAATAATCAATAGCTATTAGACGGGAAAGCATAATAAATTGTCTTTATTAAGCTGACAACCAGTTAAATATTGCCTAGTGAGCATTAACATTTGTTTCCCATGTTTCACAAAATGATGTATCATGGGATACATGTCATTGACATCCAATCTGTCTGTTTTATTTTCGTGTCCTTATTGTGATTATTCCTCTGCTGCTGTACAGTTCAAATATTTAATCATACACAGCACAGATTCAGTTGTAAGTACACAATGAATTACTTACACATTATTCTTCCCAGACACTGGTAGAAATCTGGCCTCTCCACCACCCCGAAACATGACTCAAAAAGCAAGTCTTAGAATAGACTTCTCCCTTTATGTCAATGCCTTGATCTCTTCTTCTTCACTTTCTATTTTCACGATATTTTCCTCTCTCCTCTGTCCCTCCTCCTTTCCATGTGTCTTTCTTTCTCAAAGTAAACAGGTGTCTTAGATCACAAATCAATTTTAAATAACCTCTTGTTAAATAATAACAATTACGTCTTAAATTTGTGAAGCACTCTTTAAAGAATAACTGCAACATGCAATCAGAATCACAATATAATTACAGAATTACAATGTAATCAAAATCAAGTTTACATTTTTTATAAATTGATAATGGTCTGGAGTGCATTGTAGAGGTTGAGGGCTATCAATCTGGAAGCCTGATCCCCAAAAAAAGCAGAGCTTGGTCCTTGGGGTATAGAGAAGCAGGCTGTTTATTGACCAAGGGGGGGTTAGGGATACTGGTACTGGCACTGTTTTGGATGACTTGGGGCTTCTGAAGACTCCTGCCAGGGATCTGGGTAGTAGTTGAGCAGCATTGAAAAGATAAAGCCATAGACAAGCTATTGAGCTAGGATGGGATGGTTTGGCAATGTTCTTGAGGTGGTAAAATGACACAGTTGTTTGTGCCTGTCCAAGGTAGGATGGAATCAAGCTTTGCAACCAGTTTGACCACTGAAGCGGTGAGATTTTAACTGTAACTGTGCCATGGTGGTGCGTGTTCAGAAGGAGTATCTGGCAGAGGATGCCTACAACTAGGTTCTTGGTTTTGCTGCTGTTCAACAAAAGAAAGGCGTGCTTCATCAATGCCCTTACCTCTTTAAGGCATGTGTACAGAATGAGACATGCACCAGAGTGACTTGTGTGCAGTTTTAACATCCAGCTGGCTGACATCGGCATAATAGTGGATTGTGATAATGGCTGAGCACGTAACTTAGGGTGAGAGAGTGCAGAATATACAAGATAGGTCCAATTATAGATCTTTCGGAAACACTACATGTTACATGGTAGTTCTGGGGCCAGGACCAATCTAGCGACACCTACTCAGTACTGTCTGAGATGTTGGAGTGGAACCAGGTCAGGAAGGTTCCAGATTGCTCTTCAGTTGCGTTCAAAGAAGATGGGGTGTCAATCACTGCCCTCAAGTCAAGGAGGATCAAGAAGACAAGTGAAGCCTGCAGTAACTAGTAGGTCATTGTTGATCTGAATAAAATTGATCAAATAGTTTTTTCTGATTGATATGATCCTGCTGTCTATTGACATGGTCCATCGCAAGCCAACTTTTAAAACACCGGAGGGAGGAAGGGTAGCATGGATATTGGTCTTTGGGTGAACTGGAGATGAGAGATTGGATGTAACTGACATTGTTTTAAAAAAATTTAACTTTTACTAGACTATACACATTATAAGGCACACTTACTCTACTGGTGAACTACAGCAACGCTGGTCTAAATAAAGTCTTAGGATTCTGCCGCTCCAAAAATGTTACTCCACCCATGTGCCCCCATAGATCTACACATGTTGACTGCCTGAAAGCCAATCCGCCTTCTGCCCGCAGGAGCTGTCTAATTAGAATGTCAAATGCTTGTCACACCTTTATCTCAGGCCAAAAGAAAATGGCAAGTGCTGAAAGTCACTCAGAGTGACAGGAACAGGAGGGAGAGGCGGGTGAGGAAGAATCAAATAGAGGGAGAGACTCATTATCAGACATTGTGTTAAATACACTGTGTTGCTAAGATTGATAGTGAAGAAATATCAAAGAAAAACAATGCACCCGAGAGGATAAAGAAAGTGGCTCGCTCTTTGGCTGTTTGATCCAACAAATCCTGATTGTTTGTAACTCAAAGCTTTGGTGAAGCATCTGGGCGCAAGAGAAAGGAGCGAAGTGGGGTGCAGAATGTATCCCTTTCTCCCTCCCTCTCTGTCTGACATCTGCAATTGTAAGAACTACTTTGGGCATGGCAGGATGAGAGAAGTGTGTGTGTGTGTGTTGATTTTATGTGTGCATGAGTGTGTAGTTGGACAACAGTGTTATCCTCCCTGTGCCTCAGATATGAAACACATTTAGACATGAAGGCTTTCTTGTACATCACTGGCTCCTATCTCTTGTACTCAGAGGTGAGATGCATCTCAAGGGGAGGGGTTCATTGAGAGGATTTTGGAGCAAACCATTAAAGTGTCTGCCATCTGAAAGGTGCTCAGTGGAGTAAGAGAGAAGAGGCACACAAGTGTCCATGTTCTGTAATATGTGCACATCTACAATAAATACAGTTAGGTCCGGAAATAACAGGACACTGGCACAAGTTTTGATATTTTGGCTTTTTGCCAAATATATTCAAGTTACAGTTAAATAATGAATATGGGTTTAAAGTGCAGTCTCTTTGCTTTAATTTGAGGTTAATCACATTTAAGAGTTTAGGAATTACAGCTCTATAATATGTAGCCCCCTCTTTTCCTAGGGATCAAAAGTAATTGGACAATTGACTCAAAAGGAGTGTCACGTGATCTCAACCCGATCGAGCATGCATTTTACTTACTGAAGACAAAACTTAAGGCAGAAAGACCCACAAACAAACAACAACTGAAGACAGCTGGAGCAAAGGCCTGGCAACACATCACAAAGGAAGAAACCCAACGTTTGGTGATGTCCATGCCTTCCAGACTTCAAGCACTCATTGCCTGCAAAGGATTCTTGAGTATTGTGTTAATTTGTCCAATTACATTTTAGCCCCTGAAACAAGGGGACTGTGTATGAAAATGTTTGAAAGTCCTAAATGTTTCATACAATATTTTTGTTCAACCCCTTAAACCACGTGAAAGTCTGCACTTCATTTGCATCTCAGTTGTTTCATTTCTAAGCCATTGTGGTGGTGTATAGAGCCAAAATTATTAAAATTGTGTCAGAATCAAATATTTCCTGACCAAACCGTATTCTCATAGGAAAGAGTCTTTGCTTATCTATGGCTTAACCGTTCAAAGTGCATACCTGCCTTTCTTCAATATCAAAGGAGGTTACATTAGTCATTTGGCAGACAATCTTTAGTGCATTAATCTTAAGGTAGCTGGATAGTTAGAGTAAAACTCTTTATTATAAACTTTTAAATCTTGACACTTAAAGACTAAATAATACCTACATTTTATTTAAATCTAAACTGGTTTTCCAATCTTCTGCTAAGCAAAGGCTACTCAATGGTTAAAAAAGGACTCTGCTATTATGCAGGTTGAAATCAAGCACTTTTTGTGAATTGAAAATGTTTACCTGATCGAAATATGCTCTTTCTTAAGTATAAAAGAGTTACAATTTGAACTGTATGCACCCAAAGGGGCAGAACAGATAATGTAATTAATAATATTGCTAAACTCTAATGTACAGTATTGATGAAAGATATATCAATCTTCTTGGGAAAGCTGTATAATGTAGATATAATGTTTATTAATGACATTGAACATAGGGTTGTTTAAAAAAGCTTCACACATGTAGGCAAGAAATGTATTTCGAAAAGTAAGCCCTGTAAAGAAGTGTGATTAAATTTTTTGAGTACAAGCTTGTTGATTGCAGGTATGGTGCAAAATGAACAATACAGTATCAAATGTACCAGTTTCATTTGAAGTCAAAATGTTTGATAACTATGCCATATAACATTAAAATCAGTTGATAACAAATCTTTGATTTACCATTACCAGTGGGCTGAAGAAAAGACAATGCTACAAATATTGTATGATGATGTATAACTGCAATAATTAAGGTGATCTACTCTTTCTATTTTAAGATTAAATTAAATTAAGCACATCACAATATGGACAATTAGTCCTTAAAAATCGGAAGAATACAAGAATAAGTGTACACATGTAATGAATGTGCATGCTTCTAAAATAAAATACATTATCATTTATCCCATCCACGACTGTTACATATATAATTTAGCATTTAATTTAACAGAAAATATTTGTACACCTGTTTTGAAACAGCACTTGGAAAATGAATAGAAAGAAGTCAGCATTTATAGTCCATACAACACACAATACATAAAACAGACAACTAAAGTGATCTCAGACATTATGTTCTTCTGACTGTCAACATCTGACAAGATACCGTCTTCTCCAGTTTTAAGGTATTTTGTAGTTCATTACAGGATCAAGTCGCATTATAAGAGAATGATTGTTTCTCTTTTTCAGTCCTTCACCTTGAACTGTGATATTTACAATACTGTAGAACAAACAAAATTTCAAACACCTAAGCACTTTGGTCTGCCTTGCTTTAACATCTTCAGAACTCACACCGTTGGACAGCCACCAGAAGAAACATGTATGAAATTATGATTTACTAAATAGCCTTTTTTAGACTTGGACTCAGAAATGTCATACTTAAACTTGCCAAATATATAGCTTTAACTTCAACATTTACCTAAAGCATAATTAAGGAATGTGGTTTCATTGGATTTTCTTTCTCAGGCATACTCAGGTTGACCTTCCCGTAACATTTTCCATCTGTACTTCAAGGCAGATACAGTGATGAAGTAGCACCCTCATGCATAAGGGTAGATAAAACATGAAATGACAGAACCTGGGGTAGGTATACAATATTTCACCAGGCGCCAGTAAAACACCAAGATGAGCACCGGCACAGGCACAATGCATATACTCGTTTTGAGGATGAGATCTTGAATTCAGGGCTTCCTGTGGAGAGAGAGAGATAAAGAGACAATGTGTTGTCTGTGTGTGTCTGTTTGGACTTCACAGACTCACCTCTTTCCTCTATATGTTAAGCAGTTTAACTACAGACTGAACTGGAAAAGAAAAGCAGTGCATTGGGAGATAGAATGAAAAGGTGATGTAGTATGGGAGAGTGTGACTGTGTAAGTGTGTGTATGTATGTGTGTGTGTGTGTGTGTGGTTGAGAGAGAGAGAAAGAGAGAAGAGAGACAACAGAAGAAATTGTGGGATAGAGAGAGATTAAACTCTAATGTTTTCAGTCTAAAGCTGAGCTTTCAGCTTGTAATGATGAAGACTAAAAGAACACTCTCTCCCCATTACCACATACCGCTCCTTCATAGTGAATACTTGTCCCAAGTCATTGAATTTGACAGGGTCCTTGTCAATATCAATTCAGTACTAATACAGTGATAAATTGTAGTGATTGCCCTGAAGTCCATCTAGAGATCAGTGAAACAAACTCACTAAATCTCACAGCAAATAAAAGGGTAATTGAGTTACTGTCATTTCCGACCACATAGTTCGGTCTTGGGTTTCACTGCAGACTGCAGGTTGAAAATAGCTATCTCTATTCAGTGGTGTGCTTGCTCATACTCAGGCAGCGTCTCTAGACGTTTCGTTTTATACTGTATGTAATCAAGCATTGAAAATGGAAAGGTCAGATGAAATGTAGCATAACCCATTCATAATTAATTCCCCTGCCAACTAATATTTGCTTCTAGGCTTGTCAAAGTTATATTCATAGCTACAAAAAATAACAGAATGGTTGTGGGTTGTACATTACAGCAAAAGTTTTTCTGTATTTTCCTGGTAGAAATGGCCATTTACATTTCTTGGATTTAAGTGAAACACAAAATCCAGAATTAATAACTGAATAAATACCCTAAATAGTGACTAGTGGTCGACTTTTTCTTTGATAAAATATACATCAATATAACCCATCACAAATGAAAAACACATAACATAGGCATGCTTTCTACCCAACAAGACCAAGTAAGTAATTTGGACTCAAACTTAATTTAAATTTAAAATTAAAATAACTTTTGATGTTAAAATAAATGTTAATGTTATTCCCCTTCCCTTCCCTTCCTTTACTTTTCCTAAATAAGTATACAACTCTGTTTCCAAAAATGTTGGGACACTGTGTAAAATGCAAATAAAAACAGAATGCAATGGTGTACAAATCATGTATCCCTATATTTAATTGAAAGTAGTACAAAGCCAACATATCAAATGTTGAAATAGAGAAAATAATGAAAAATACATGCCCATTTTGAATTTGATGCCAGGAACACATATTAAAAAGTTGATACAGGGGCGGGTTTACCACTGTGTTTCATAACCTCTTCTTTTAACAATACTCTGTATGCATTTGGGAATGCTGGAGACCAATTGCTGTAGATTTGAAAATGAAATGCATTCCCGTTCTTTTTTGATATAGGATTTCAGCTGCTTAGCAGTTCGGGGTCTCCTTGGTCGTATTTTTCGTCTCATGGTGCGCCAAATGTTTTCAGATTTTCAATTTTGATTTGTCAGACAACAGGACAGTTTTTACCTCAGTCCATCTAAAATGAGCAGACAATGAAGTGTTCCTGAGCCCATGCAGGGATTTCCACTACAGAATCATGTCTGTTTTTAATGCAGTGCCACCTGAGGGCTCGAAGATCACGACCATTCCATATTGGTTTTCAGCCTTGTCCCTTGCATCAGCGATTTCTCTGGATTTTCTGAATCTTTGAATTATTTTATGTACCGTAGATGATGAGCTCCCTAAACTTTTTGCAATTTTACATTGAGAAACTTTATTCTTAAACTGTTGCGCTATTTGCCCACACAGTTTTTTACAGAGTAGTGAATCCCTCCCCATCCTAACTTCTGACAGACCCATCCTCTCTGGAACGATCTTTTAATACCCAATCATGTTACTGACCTGTGGCCAACTAACCAAATTAGTTGTGTGATATTCTACCAGGTTTAGTGTTTTAGCATTACACAACTGTTCCTGTCTTTTGTTGCCTCTGTCCCAATCTTTTTCAAGAAACAATAACATTTCTCAGTTTCAACATTTTATATGTTGTCTTTGTAGTATTTTCTGTTGAATATAGGATTTCAATGATTTGTACATCATTGAATTCTGTTTTTATTTTACATCTTACACAGTGTCCCAACTTTTTTTGGGAACAGGGTTGTATTTAAGGCATATTCTGCTTGTATTTGTTGCCGGACTGTGTAAGTGGAGCTGGCCAAGAAAAGCAAATGTCTCTCAACTGAGTGAGTGAATAACTTACTACTCCTTGTTTAATAGCGTAGTGGTTAGAGACGCAGACTGCCAAGCCTGAGGTCCTGCCTTCAAGCCTCATCACAATGCGGCTTGACAGTGCATGCTTTTTGGGTTAATAGGCTAGATCACAATCCATTGGGCAGTAAAAGAGAAGGGTGGTCCACAATTCTCGGCAAACACTTGGCAAACATATGGTTCTGTGGTGTAGTGGTTAAAGACACTGCCTGTTTTGTGGGAGAACCAAGTTCAAATCCAGTGAGGGCAACAACATTCATAACTTCCAATGGCTGGCTGAACTAGGCTTTTCTGGTTATATTACAAGGAGAATTTGTGTTATAAGCAATTTTAAGAGGACAAATAATTATTTTCTTGGGGTCACATGTAGGTAGAAAATCTAGATATATTGAAAAGAAAGAAGAGATGCTGAGGTTTTCAAAACATTTATCATTCCCAAATAACTCCCAAAATTGAAGAAATGTATTTAGTTGTTTTTTTTGTGAATACATTGGGAGTGAGTTTTAAAGTTAAAGCGCATAAGATTACAAATACTAAAATACCAATTACAATATAAAGAATAGAAAGATGTTATTGGAAATGGAGTTCTTCATAAATATTTTGTTATTGTCGGGGTATTCATGCTCAAAGTTGCTCAAAGTTTTCCCAATAATTTTCTCTTGTTTATTTTCGTCTGATCGTTGATTGGTGTTGCTGGCCTCAAAGAAATTGAGATAAAGCTCTGGAGACAACGCCAATAAGTATAGGTATTGCTTTTAAGCAATAGCTGATGTAGACATGAGAAGTGGCCATAGTTCTTCTCAACAGGTAAACCGTCTAAATAGCAAGCTAACTGCATACCAAGTAAGTTACCTATACATCTCTGCCCGGCACCACAAGCCTAGTAAATGAACAGAAAAAGGAAAATACATTTCACATCCAGGCATTCACCGGATGTGATCAATCCCACAGAAATGATCAGCGTGTTAATAATAGCTTGTAATTCATCTAAACAAAATATTACATCATTTAAAAAATACAATTCTCAAAATCGTTACACAATATCTAACTTTAAGTATTAATTGTTTAGGAAAGGCTAAATTAGTTCATGTGCCTAATTTGGATTAACAAATCACATATTTCATTGACTCCTTTTGTAAAATAATCCAGATTTACATGTGTTTTTTTTTCAATAATTAGACCTCCCTGTGTTCCCCCACACATGTAACTTTTGTAAGTTCATTCAGTCATTTTATGCACTTTAAGCACTAGTTTAACTATAAGGATCAGGGAGCTTTATAAAGAAGGCCAGTGATTAATAGATGGGTAAAAATAACCAGACATTTTGTATTTTTTAAAGAATGGTGAAGTTAATAGTTAAGCTGTGGACTACTGAACCATATTTTGTGGTAAATAAATGTCAATCACATCAAATGTGAAGACCTCTAAGGTTGGAGAGTAGTTATCCAGCATGTACCATCATTCGCTTATAAGCATGAAAACTGTTGTGCTGTCTTGACATGCAAATGAAGAGGATAGGTCTACTGTATGTGTGCATTTATCTTCAGGCTTCTGTTTGAATCAATTGCTTCAGAAAGCAACAGGACCATGATAAGGAGGAGGGTATTATGCATCTCTCTGTTTTGACACAGACTCATTTTAACGGCTTTTAACTTTCAATCAGCTGCTGCTGTTTATTTTAATTCTCAACGTTGATTAATTTCCCTATGTTCCTGTAAGCCAGTGTAGCAGAACGAGTTGCTACAGTATTCAAACCTAGTTGTGTGTTAAAACGGAAATGTAGTTTAGTGTCAACACAGCTCCAGGGATGGGATAACAGAAATAGGATTAGTAATGTTTTGGAGATCAGAGGAAATAGCTTGGGGGATAATAAGTCTCTTCTTCACCTAGATTTAGTATTATCAGATATAGCAGAAAAGCAGCTAAAGACTCTCCAACAACTAGGCTAATGTTTCTCAGTTTTCCTCATGAATAACTAAAGTGGGGAAAAGGATGTCAGAAAATGGAAGATTCTGATCTTTAAAGTATGGGGAAATGTGTCTTAGATTTAAATGAATATACAATATGTAGGCAAGAGTGCATTACTACCATTATGGGATGAAATGAAAACAGGCAGCTCCTGACACCAATCTTAAAAATATTTATCCCGTGTTTCGCCTCTTCAAACGGTCTCTAATCCTCTTTCTTTCTCTCTCTCTGTGATTCCAGCTGTCTTTTTCTCTTACCCTGTCCCCCTTTTCTCCTTCCTTCCCTACATCTCTCAATGCCTCCCTCCTTTCTCTAACTCTATCTTTCTCTCTCATTGTGCGCTCATAACATATCAACAACACAACAAGACAGAAGAGTGCAGCGCCACAGTTTGACAGTTTGTCTGCTGAGAGGCAAAGAGTAAATATCACACTTACATATAAGCATTTTTCTGCAAACAAGTGCCACATGTGAGAGTAACAGAAGGAAATCAGTACACACAGTGGCCCCAGCTTGCACATAACGTTTTCAGAATCATGTTTTTAAGAAATATGTTTCTAAGAAAGTTTCTTATAGCTTGGTTTGAGCATTGTTGCCATAGTTGTTGTTTTGCATATAACCTCCCCACAACATTGCAATGAGTGCATTACTAGCACCAAGCAAACAAAAAGCGAAAGAGCACTTTTCAAAGAATGCCACACCGCATATAACCACATTTGTCTTCTACAGGTTATTATCAAATTCTTCAATCGCCTTTTTGTTGTGGTATTTTACGAACAGACCAGTATAGAGGAAGTAGATGCTAGCGCATTACTCATTAATATCCATTTGGGGGATGGGTAAAATGTTTTGAGTGCTACAGGGATTATAAAAAACTCTCCTTTGAGAATATGAACGTACTGCCCAAGCTAACTCTCTGTCCTCTGTTCTCATCCTTCCAGATCTATCTGCTGCCTGTGAACCATCATATCATCTTCACCACCCTCTTAGGGCTGACTGTCTCAGGCTCTGCCACACTCTTAGATTGCATCCTTCCTAGCAGGCCCGACGGGCCAAGTGACGTAGACAAGATTAGTGTTTTCACCGCAGGCTCTCATTTTTGGTTTTCATCACAGGGTTCGGTTTTAGGCCCCCTCCCATTCTCTTTATACACCTTTTTTCTTTCCCACTTCAGAAACAAAAATAGCTAAACACAATTCTTCTTTGATTTCAGCCCACCCCTCAAGCTCAACCTTGACAAGATGGAGCTGCTTTTCCTCCGATGGAAGGCCTGTCCTCTTCAAGACCTCTTCTCCATGGTGTCTCTCTCCCAGAATGCCAAGAACGCTGGACAAAACTGTCTTTCTCTGGAAACGGCCAGTGACTCACTTTTATAACATTCATAGATCTTCCACATCCCACAGCACGTGGCTCAGGTAATGATCCAGGCACTTGTCACCGCACATCTGGGCTACTGGAACTCACGGTTGATTGGGCTCCTTAATGTGCCTGGAGTTTAACCTTCCCAAGTTCCCTGCACACTCCACTGGCTTTCAGTTGATGTTTGCACCTCAACTATAAGCACATTGTGCTTGCTTATAGAGCAGCAAGGGTATCTGTTCCGTTCTACCTTCAGGCAATTTCCACCATAAAAATAATAGCTACTGTATTTGACATGTTTCTCTTGTAAGGGGCTGTACGTTTTGTCAGTGTACTACAATGTTGTAGTACATTGTCGGTTTGTCCGTTTCAATAGAGCTGTAATGTCGTACTGTACTTTAAGGTTGTCTGTGTGTGTCAAGCTGTTAAGCTGTACTGTTGGGTTATCAGTTTGTGAAGAGCTGAAATATTGTACTGTAAATTTGCTGTGCAGTGATGACCCTTCTTTTGTGCTTATCATGATCACTGAGCTAAACAAATTAGGTGCTTAGTTTTTACATCCCTGAAGTTAGTCCATACAAGATGCTGGAGATGTATTGAAGGCATCAGATAACTTTAATGAAAAGCTATGCTTGTCACACCCTGATGTGTTTCACCTGTTGTTTTGTCCCCGCCCCTCACCAGGTGTTCCCGGTTCCCTATTAGCCCCGTGTATTTAAACCCTGTTCTCTGTTTGGCAGTTGCCAGATCGTCTTGTCCCGTACAGTCGTTTCCAGCGTTCTATGTGTTCATCAGTCAGTCTTCCTGTCCTTCTATTCCCCGGTTACGACCCTTGCCTGTTTTCCGGATTACGAGTCTGCCTGCCCTCTCCTGTACCTTCGACCATCCGACTGCCCGACAACGAACACTGCCTGTCCCCCACTACGAGCCTGCCTGCCCTCTCCTGTACCTTCGACCATCTGACCCCCCGACAACAAACACTGCCTGTCCCCCACCACGAGCCTGCCTGCCCTCTCCTGTGCCTTCGACCATCTGAACGCCCGATAACGAACCCTGCCTGTCCACCACTACGAGCCTGCCCACTGTCTGGTTGTTCAATAAATACTTTGGACCGCCTTCCTCTGCCTCTGTGTCCGCATTTGGGTCCCCACCCGTTCATCGGTGTGATAATGCTAACAACATTGTGGTGTGATTTGGAGAGGGAGTGATGTTACTAGCAGTGTAATAGGGATACCAGACAGCCACAATCACTAAAAACTATAACACTTTTGCAATAAAAAAAGCAAGGCCTTGAACAAATATCTCTAATGGGGGATTTTTGGAGCAATGGTATGAAAACCAAAATTATTAGCAAAAAAATGGTGGTGTAGAGCTTACATTTACTTTAATATTTCTTACCAGCCATACTTTTTTATTATGACATTTATGCTGACATTTATCCACGCCAATCTCTTAACTCGATTTATTTCTCTACAATAGCAGGTCAGATTACTAATTTCACCGTGAACAATGCCTGTAATAAAAACTCAATTGGTTTTTCAAGGACTGCCAATAAATTCAGCATGTTTCTTTTTTCATATACAGAACTCTCCCAGACCAATTTTTCCGTTTGATTAATCTTTGTTCCCCTGTGATATATAATAATCAAAGGTTCTTAGATTCGCAATCAGTTCATTAAAATATACACTTTTCTGCTTTCAACGTCAGCCTTGGAAAGGAAAGAAAAATCTCATCTTTCTTTTATTAATCTTGAATGTCCTTGGTTAGGTATGAAACCATAACATAACGACACAGATTTTGTAGTAAGAATTTGAGTCAGTAAGACCAGGGCTGTCGCTAGGAATCCTGGACCCCCTGAAAATAGATATGCCTGGGCCCCCTCATTGTAGACGACATTGACATTATTACGATTAGAGGCCCCTTGAATCATACCCACCTCACCCCACTATAGCTACGGCCCTGAGTAGCAGTATCATTAAGGTATTACAGTATAGTATTACTGTAGGAATTTTATAATAATACAAAATAATTAATTCAAAGACGGTTTAGACATATATTGTAAAACAACAGAACATAAGTGTATTAAATTAGACTGGAAGAGCCACCGTGATGTGACAGCCTAAGGTCTAAAAACAGAGAGAATGTAAATTGAGTAACAGGTTTTCTGTGTTTCAGATGTTTTTCATTTTATGACTTTTCTTAAACACATAAGCAAATGACAGCCTGAAAGGGATAAAGAATTTAAGGTATTTTTTTATATAATTGTTTTAAAAAGCAATACAAATATAGAACATGCAGACTTTAGGGCAAGGGAAAAGCTGTGAAACAGTGTGCCCATGGAAGAATTACACTTGTCACACATGGGAGATGTGTCAGGGAATATGCTATGGAGCTTAGTGTTGGAGTAGTGTAGTGGTGCAAGATCTTACATTGTATGAGACTGTGTCCGGAGTGGATTGATATTAATGCCTTTCAAGCTATCCTCCCATTGTGACATACAGTCTGTCCTGGGGGAGTGATACTGTTTTTTTCTTTGGTTCGTACTCTAGAAGTTTCGATTTGAAATCAAACGAACAACTTTGAGGTTGACGTTAAGATTTTCAATTTTTTTCAAAGGGTATTTTTAGTATAAATTGGTTTCATTACATAAAAATTACTACATTTTTTTTATACATAATCCCCCTATTTCAGGGCACCAAATATATTGCGACAATTGGCTTAAGAAGTGTTTCTGGCTAGTCAAGTGTTTTCTCACATCATTTTTGCAGGCTTAAGAGAGCTGTTAATTGACTGAACTAGTATGAATGATAATCCCCATAAAACCTTGCGGGAAAACTCATTATTTTGCATTCTTACACCATTAATTTCTACTACAGGGGATCTTTAGATTCACTTCTGAAAGATTTGTGTTTCGTTTTGACTTGCACCACCTCAACGTTTCAATGATTGTGTAAATAAAAAGTAACTTTTATCAATATTGGTAAAATATATGCCAATATGTTTGTCTTAATTAATTAGATAATACTTTTTTAACTCAATAAATGAATTAAGACAAAGTCAGGTCCAACATGCTAAAAACCAAAATATCCCTTTAATGAAGCCGTCTCAGACTCACATCAATAGTTATAACAGGTAGATCCATGCTAGGTCATTTTGGTTAATATATTACATTCAAGAGACACTTAAGATTGAAGTTTTTTTTCTTTGGAGTGCATGCATGTTTCTCTTGTCTTTTTTTGTTGGGTATTTTCAATGAAAGAAAAAGCTAATCAAACTGTGAGATGCAAAAGTTTTGTATTTTATAGATAAGATTACAGATTAGAAACAGAAGGAGACAGAGAATAAATTGATGAAGGGGGAGTTTAACCCTCCACTTCTGGGGCTGTAAGATGGTAAGTTGAAGCCAATATACATAATTAATAAATATGTGTTGCTTCAATGCATTTAGGGGTGTGGTCCTGGTCAAGACAATCTCCTGAACTCCAAACTTAATGTCAGAATGGGAAAGAAAGGTGATTTAAGCAATTTTGAGCGTGGCATGTTTGTTGGTGCCAGACAGGCCGGTCTGAGTATTTCACAAGCTGCTCAGTTACTGGGATTTTCACACACAACCATTTCTAGGGTTTACAAAGAATGGTGTGAAAAGGGAAAAACATCCAGTATGTGGAAAATGCCTTGTTGATGCTAGAGGTCAGAGGAGAATGGGACGACTGATTCAAGCTGAAAATCTCATTGTATGATTTTTAAGTAATTAATTTGCATTTTATTGCATGACATAAGTATTTGATACATCAGAAAAGCAGAACTTAATATTTGGTACAGAAACCTTGGTTTTCAATTACAGAGATTATACGTTTCCTGTAGTTCTTGACCAGGTTTGCACACACTGCAGCAGGGATTTTGGCCCACTCCTCCATATAGACCTTGTCCAGATCCTTCAGGTTTCGGGGCTTACTGAGGGAAGGAGGTTGTTGGCCAAGATCTCGCGATACATGGCCCCATCCATCCTCCCCTCAATACGGTGCAGTCGTCCTGTCCCCTTTGCAGAAAAGCATCCCAAAAAGAATGATGTTTCCACCTCCATGCTTCACGGCTGGGATGGTGTTCTTGGGGTTGTACTCATCCTTCTTCTTTCTCCAAACACGGCAAGTGGAGTTTAGACCAAAAAGCTCTATTTATGTCTCATCAGACCACATGACCTTCTCCCACTCCTCCTCTGGATCATCCAGATGGTCATTGGCAAACTTCAGATGGGCCTGGACATGTGCTGGCTTGAGCAGGGGGACCTTGCGTGCGCTGCAGGATTTTAATCAATGACAGCGTAGTGTGTTACTAATGGTTTTCTTTGAGACTGTGGTCCCAGCTCTCATCAGGTCATTGACCAGGTCCTGCTGTGTAGTTCTGGGCTGATCCCTCACCTTCCTTATGATCATTGATGCCCCACGAGGTGAGATCTTGCATGGAGCCCCAGACCGAGGGAGATAGACCATCATCTTGAAATCTTCCATTTTCTAATAATTAATCTGTTTGATTGAGTTAGTGGACAGGTGTCTTTTATACAGGTAACGAGTTCAAACAGGTGCAGTTAATACAGGTAATGAGTGGAGAACAGGAGGGCTTTTTTAAGAAAAACTAACAGGTCTGCGAGAGCCAGGATTCTTACTGGTTGGTAGGTGTGATTTTCTGGATTTTGTTTTAGATTCCGTCTATCACAGTTGAAGTGTACCTATGATAAAAATGATAGACCTTTACATGCTTTGTAAGTAGGAAAACCTGCAAAATCGGCAGTGTATCAAATACTTTTTCTCCCCACTATATGTCAGAATTATTATATTCAACCCTTTATTGTGCCATTATGTGTAAAAATATAATCGTGAATAGATATTGAAACCATCAGGCCAAAGTATGTGCAAATGACAAAACCTTCCAGTATCCAAAAATACTTTCTGTGGAACCTGTAGTTACAGCTGGTGGATTACATTTTACTCAATAAAACTGCCATAGTTGGGGATCCAGCAAAGTTAAGGTTTCATCACCTTTAAGTTACCATTAGTTTTGGTGTTTTGAACTTTGTTTTAACTAACAGGTTAACATTTTATAGAATTGTATGCTGGTCTATCTTCAGATATTCCAATTCCTGCCCCCCACTGTCTCCAGAGTGTCTCAAACTCCAGGCACTTTCATTTTGAGTTGGCTGCCACTTGAAAATGGCCAGCAAATGACTGAATTACTCTGTGATGTCTTCCCGTCAACTAAGACCTCCACAGGCATAAAACACAGGCTTTTGTTTTTCTTCTGGGAACATTCCTCACAGACAGCTAGGCCACAGATTGGGACATCTCAATCATGCCACTAGACACTCAGTCTTCAATTAGTGGATATACAATTAAGATGGATAAAATTACTATTAGGATTGTAAATGGCTTAAATGAACAAAAATGCAACTTTATGGTTCTGTAATCATAAGTCTACCCTCCCCTAAACACACACATATTGAGAAGAGCTAGGTGTCCTCCTAACCTACAGTAGTATGTTAAAGCAACTCAAATAGAGTTCTGTATTAATTTGAAGGGGTGCAATGTGAGGCCCCAGAGTCTGTAAGGATTACCAGAAAATGTAGTGGCTCTGCTCTTTTCCTCCATACCTGTCCCTCTTTAATCTCCTTACTGAATTATTTTATCTAAAGCTGTTCAACAGAGGCAGAATATATCATTGCAGAGTGTCAGAGCTTGCAGAAACAGGAAGAATGATACAGCACTAGGTCTTCAGAGACTATTGCCTTACTAAATATTGGGGTATTCCTTGGTGAATTAACATATATACTACACTTGACTAATGAATTGGTGACAAATAGACAGCGATATTACAAAAAGCACTTCCACACTTTTCTCTTCTCTATGCTAAATTTTTTATATAATTTTGATACTGCTCCACATGTTACATATATTCTATACAAAAAATACAGTATCATGACCAATGTCATTACTCTGTACCTAACCTATACAGGCACTTAATACTTTTCTTTGAGAAGGCGTGAGGTTAAGCCAGACTGCTCTCTTTCCGCTTTGAATGTTTCCACTGAATGGTGGCTAGTAGTAAACTGAACATGAAATGCAAAAACTGTCCTCATTTCATATGCAAATATCTGATGTGGTGAAATGCAGGATAAGAAGCATCATTGAAGTATCTACTTAGAATATTTGAGGTGCAGCATGCTACATTCTACACAAGATACAATTACATAATTCAAGAGTGGTGGAGATGGAGAGTACCACACAAAATTGCCTGTGGCAAGTATCTAAATAGGTAAAATAGGCTACATTGATCAAAGAGATTAAATAAGCCTGACCTATTCCAACTTAGCCGCACATATAATATAACACATCAAGGTGGTGTTGGCTTTAGATATTGGCATGTCTACATTTTGAAGAAGCCAGACTGGTGCACATTTGGCAACTGTCAAATCTGCTGACAGGCTCACCAGTAGCCAAGACAGTCGGCTGCATTTCTATTCGCTGTCAGGGTATCAGAGTGTAGGCGACTACATGGACCCATAGGTTGCGACATGCATTTGTAGCCAACCAAATTACTCATAAGGAATGCGAATATTGTAGCCTATGCCGCATGACAAAGTTACTGTGCGTAATTTAGAAGTATTTATAAACTAGCTCACTTCCTTTGGGTAATTTGCAGAGGTGGCGGAAGTACGTCAGTTAGGCTATCTCGACTCTGAGTCTTTTACTGCACACTAATTTCAGATGTATTGTAAAGAGGGGAGAGGAGATTTTAATCACCCCTGTCGCTTTAAGGACACTTATCAAAGCTTTGCATTATGCGAAAGGGAAAAATACGATGAGCCACGAGCCAACTGAGCAACCAAGAACGGTATTCTGGAGTGGATGTATAACTTACACAGGCCTGGAATAGCCGATGCCGTTACCTTATGGGGTTTGATCACAGTGGATGGTCGAATGCTGAAGCAGCTAAACGAGGATCATTTTTGAAAATATTGCGCATAGCCTAAGTAGCGAGAGACTTGGATATCCCAGCACACATACAGTAGCTTTTATCGCGCAAGGTTTAGCCTACGGTGGAACTTGTCAGAGGAATATGTTTTATCGTTGAAACTCGCTATTAGCCCACAGAGAGGATTATCAACTTGTATATTATCTCATCCATAATCGATAAGTACCTAATACGCATTTGACGGATATTATCCAGACTGCTTTTTGACAGCGGATCATGGATTGGGTGGTGGAAAACAACGGCCAGCGACATGATTTCTCTTCGCTGTCTGTGGTATGCAGCTATTAACATTGTGTTGTTCTAATGCAACAAAGTTGCAAACTGGAATGCTTAAATTGTAACTATTTCGCGGTTTTGCACCTGCTTATGTGAATAACGCGTCGACCTTAGCCAGTAGGCTACCGGATCGGTTCAAATACGTGAGGATATGCATCGCTTCTTCGCCTGCATGTAATATTTGAACATTTGTTTATTGTATTCCGGAGGTTTATATTCAAGGTCATTCCGTGAATCTGATTACATAGATGCATTATTTATACATACGTATCTACTCGTGAAAACACTAAGCATAGTCTCTTATTTCGGTTGGCCACACAGGGAATCCGCTTTACGTTAGGTGATCTGGAGTGATTTTGTCATTGCAACATTTCTAAAATGGATGGAAAATTGAAGCAGAGCCGGAGATCCCGTTCCAAACGTGAGAGGGTACGGAGACGGGAGGCGGTGGGCAGGGATGCCCGCAGTCCGAACCTTTCGTCTTGTTCAGATAGGGAGCAAAGTCCTGGGAGGGATCTCGCCTCCCATAATGGTAAAAAGGCTTTACACTCGACACCCTCGGCCAGAACCTCGCGCCCCCCTCGTCGAAAGAGACGAGAATCCAGTTCTCAAGAAGAGGATATCATTGATGGATTTGCCATTACCAGTTTCGTCAGCCTGGACTGTTTGGAGGTAAGGCTAATAATTACACATGTGGAACACGTTCGTATTTGCATAAGCGCGTAAGTTTTCACTTTCTGGCTTGACTGAGAAGCTGTTCATGACATGCTTTTAGGTATCAGTTTGACAGCAAATAAACAGGTGATATTTTCTCTCAAGGAGTGAAATTAGTTGTCGATCCTTGACTTGTCCTTGAAGTTATAGCTTTTTATATAACTACTATACACACAATATCTGCAGATTCCTTTGATACGCAATTTACATAATTTCATGCCTCTATAAAGATATTGAATTTCCATTTAATTATCCACATGTGCAGTGTGTGTTTGATTATATGTTTCTAGGGACCATCTCTCCTAGCCAATTGAGTTTTGGTCTTTAACATCACATGTGTAATGTGTTGGTTATTTGTAGTCAAGTATCTCACCTAGTTAAGTCCTTTAGCATACATGTTAGCAGCTGCGGTCAGAGGTATCATACCCAAAGATAATGTCTACTATTGAAGTAATGTATTTGATTGTGGTGATGTTAATGTCACCATATGTTGTCATCTGTTTGTTTACCACAGGGACAAACCAGCAGCATGGTATAGAGTAGCCTATTACATTGCTTGACCTATTGGTTCCTTTTTGCTAGATTTGATTACATGTCCATGATATCTATTTTGTTTTTGTTGTGGACATAAATGGCCAATGAAGTGTGTTCACTCACTAGAAGCTTGTCATCGATTTGTCACCTCTCATCTGTTAATATGATTAACCTGTCAGGGTCCTCTTTAATTACATTGCTCTTCCATTAACTCAGGCTTTCCATGGCACTTACTGGAATTTAGTGTGAAAGCAGAGGATGGGGGCAGAGGGTGAGGTGCATGGAAATATGGGGGAGAGGGAGAGGTCCTCTGGGTGTACACATGTGTATGTTTTGCATGTGTCCATGTGTGCATGCATGCATGCTTTATAGAATACGCTCTGAGATACATGTGTGTGCGACAGGTACTGACTATAAAGGCCTCTGGGAAGTCTGCGCAAAGTGCTTCTCAGTTAGCGTCCCAACCGGAGAGCAGTGCCTAGGTTGTCATCAGTGTGGCTTTCGTCAGTCAGTGACTTCTGTACTCGGCTAGACAGCAAATTAGGAATCATACATATTTCCTAAATAAATTCTGTCAAATGACTGGAAATGGAATGCAACAGGTCCTGATAGATGAACAATGTGCACGTTAGTGATACTTTATAGAGCCATGTGTGGGTTTTACACAAATTCAGAACCCTATATACTGTATAGGAGTAAGAGCTAAGCAGGAATGTGAAAGTTTCATAAACAACTATCAGATTTTCTGGTCGCGAATTGTATCTGTTGCAGTGAATTCATGTGGTAATGATACAGAGACTTCAAGTGGTACTGATACAGAGACTTCAAGTGGTACTGATACAGAGACTTCAAGTGGTACTGATACAGAGACTTCAAGTGGTACTGATACAGAGACTTCAAGTGGTACTGATACAGAGACTTCAAGTGGTACTGATACATAGACTTCAAGTGGTACTGATACATAGACTTCAAGTGGTACTGATACAGAGACTTCACATGGTAATGATACAGAGACTTCACATGGTAATGATACAGAGACTTCACATGGTAATGATAAAGAGACTTCACGTGGTGCTGATACAGAGACTTCAAGTGGTACTGATACAGAGACTTCAAGTGGTACTGATACAGAGACTTCAAGTGGTACTGATACAGAGACTTTACATGGTAATGATACAGAGACTTCATGTGGTGCTGATACAGAGACTTCAAGTGGTACTGATACAGAGACTTCAAGTGGTACTGATACAGAGACTTCACATGGTAATGATACAGAGACTTCACGTGGTGCTGATACAGAGACTTCACGTGGTGCTGATACAGAGACTTCACGTGGTGCTGATACAGAGACTTCACGTGGTGCTGATACAGAGACTTCACGTGGTGCTGATACAGAGACTTCACGTGGTGCTGATACAGAGACTTCACGTGGTAATGATACAGAGACTTCACATGGTAATGATACAGAGACTTCATGTGGTGCTGATACAGAGACTTCATGTTGTGCTGCTATATTCTTGTTTGAAAATCCTAGCAAGCCGGCGTACAAGCTCAGAGATCTGGTTGCTGTAGGTCTGTAGCCAAAGTTATTTACATGGTAAAAATACAGCATGAGAGAGAGGACCTATCTTGACTGCAGTGCTAATTGCTTATCAATTATCCAACTGTCACAGCACCATTAGCCATTAAATAACAGACTGACCTATTGCATCATGCACTAATAACTACAGTTCAATTTAGAGTGTTCTTAACCTTGCATAATTCACTGCCAGTACAGCCACCCACTTCAGGACCGGACACAGAGCCTGCCCTTGGTCTGATTACAGGACAGTAAATTGATATCTACCTCTTATTTTCTCAGAGCCCATTGAACCTGATGCCTGCTGCTCTACAGTACTGTACACAGTGTTTATATAGATGTCCATGGTTATTTTAGATGCCTTATCAACTAGCCACTGTCTATTCAGTGTAGCCTTGGGAGTGCTTTGCATTCACATTAAACATGTCTTGCTAGTGGTTGATATACCCACTTTGGATTGATAGGATCGAGCTGCCTACTGCTGTCAAGGCTTATGTTGTGAGGGCGTTCCTGATGTTTCCATAGCCTTAATTTCATTGTGTCAGAAACCAATCCATGACATTGGTTACATTTGATGGAAAACAATGATCAGATATTTCATGAAAGTAACTTGATAAATGACAAACGAAACAAATTACCCAGCCCTATTGCCCCAAGAAAAAGTGTTCTAGGAGATCATCTACTTGTGCGTTGCTTGAACAGACCAGTTCTAAACATGAACGTGAATGGAAGATCTGGGCTATCAAGGTATGTTTTTGGGAAGAAAATGTTTTTAAGTCATTAACAAAATGTATTGCTGGATATTATCCAGACTGATGTGCAGTCATATTCAGGTCCTAACCCAAACACTTTTCCATATGTGTCAGGTGTTCCCTAACTGTGCAAAAGCTTTGCAGCGGGAATGCATGGGAACAACACGAGCAAACCGAGTTATCATGATAAATCAACAACAAAAAAAATCTCTCTCAGCCCTAACAACATGCACCTCACATGTCAAGACTTTTCTTTGTACAGAAAACGTTCATTAAGATTTTGCATGGTCTGTAATTGGTTTCTTTATTTGAATGCCAGTAGTTATTATATTCACACCATCCATAACAGCTATTGATGTGGAGGTGTATAATAATGTATCATGTCTTGGCTTCAGAAGCTTGAGCATTCACCAAATTGTCTCCTTTTTCTGGGATGTAGTTCTTTAGACTTTTACTAAAGCAAGAAATTGTTCATACCTTGAAAATAAAATTCCTTTGGAAGAAATGCAGAATATGCCAATCTTGTATATTATATATCATTTCTTCAGTCTCCATTACATTTGGAGAACTACTTTTCTTTATAAATCAACTGTACAACCAAAACTGTTTAATTGGTTTTGCAGGAGGCAATGCCAGAGTGATTGGAAATGTGACTGAGGAGACGAGGCGTAGAATAGGAGCACTCTGTGTGTTTGGCAAAGCGTTCCCTCACACGCCTATTAAGATAATTATACAACTCTGCTTAAGTCCCTCAAAAGTCCTCAGTGGGTAATGGACTAACAAAAACGATAAGAAAATTGTGCAATTATCCACCTTTTATAATCAAATTGAGATGTGTGATGTGTGATTTCTCCCACTCATTGTGTGACGTTGAGTCTAGAGTGGCAAATCTCCTCTAATCCACACAGAGTTGATCCGTATGTTCATCTGCTTTGGCATACATTTTCAGGTTTATAGCTTTTTTCTTTAGGGTTAAAAAAAATTTAATATCATGAATAGATTAATTTGGTAATGGCTTGGTTTTTATTTCTATCAATTGTTTCTGTTCATCATCATATTAACACAGGTTGTTATCATGAACATACATGTCAAGCCAGTAGCCTGCCAGTTGCTGTTATAGCATACTGGAAGCTGCAATAATCAGCAGTGTTTAGAAAGCTGGACACCAAACAATGAAGAAGTTGACTTGCAACTTGTTCATTGTTTGGATGTTGCTAAAACCTGCAGATTGAACTACTTTTTAGAGTCACAGCAATACCATTGGATTTGGTCTCTGGATCAAGTCAGTAACTTTGAATGTTTTCCTTGCTCTTGCAGGGATGGCTGTTGTACGTTATACTGCATCCAACTGCTGACAAACAGCAACTAACCTATTAATTAAGGGGCAGCCCCCCAGAGTCGTTGTTGCACTGATTCTAAAACATTCCTTGAAGAAGGCTTTTTAAGACCCATGAGGCATCACTGGGACCCAACTCCCTCAAACTGTCATGTGCCATGGAAGGTAGACAGCCCTTTGGGAAAAGTGTACGAAAGTACATGGTGATAAATCTTCCCATCCAAATGGCTCTGTAGTGTTCAAGGTATGTGTTTGTTTTGAACAAAAGATCCGATCAGTTCTGCATAAGAAAAACATAAACAACAAACTAGGCTAATAACTTGTTAGAGATTGTGTTCAGTTAAAAAAAAAAATATTTGTGTGTATGTGTGTATATATATATATTTCTTTTTATTCAGGTAAAATTCATGAATCTTAAGGGGTATTTTATATATTGATATAACTGGAAATCTACAATCATAGCCCATTAATATAATCTGTTTTTAAGTGGAAGGCAATGAGTTAGGAACATACCTAGCCCTGGGTTCCCGACTAACCTTTTCCTTGTGGCATTGGTGCCAGTAACTTTTTAATTTGGTAGCACCAGCCTATGATTTGGTGGCACCCGGAGCAGTCTGCCGCATCACAGAATAGACAGTACGGAAATAATCTTCTTTTAAATGAATCGCAATTGCTTTGTTCTAATTCTGTGGCTGGTGGTGTTTGTTATTTCTCGGGGTAACTTGCAGAAACAACAAGATGATCTACACCTCCACTGGTAGCAAGTAGCAATCTGTAGTTCATGTTTGCTTTGTCCTAGCTCGGTGCATTAACTAGGCTAAATGGGATTTAGCTGTCCCGTTGGTGTATGCATTGATTGCATGCTGGAAGACTGTAAACATCGAGGAGACACTGCGCTGTCTGCATGACTGAGTGACAGGCGGCGGCATTGTGCTGTAAGCTAGCAACCGTGGGACTCGGGAGGGAGAGATGGAGATAGCTTCTTTTTTTTTTAGGAGAGTGCAAGAGAGTAAGGCTCGCTCGTTCCAGCAGCCAAAATAGGACAGGCGGACGCTTTAATCATGAGGACCATGCACTTTACTGTTTGACATATTCTGAATGTTTAAGTTTTGATTTAGGTGACCACTGACCAGGTAGAATGTACCGATCACAGCAGTGTAGCCAATGTATGTATGTATGTATTCTCAGAGTGGAGAGAGCATTCCTTTGGCACTGCTGCTCAGGCCGTGTCCAATATATTGACAAATGATCTAAATATATCCTCCCTATGAAGAGCTTGTTATCCCCAGCGGGTGTGCGGGGAGGTCCCCTCTGTCGAACCGTCATTGTCTTCGTTGTCTGTTATAAGATGTAATGAATAGCTTGGCTGCTGGGACCGTCACGGTAGTCAAGGTGATATGTACCGCCGCCACTGGGGCTCCCTGTCCATTTGGCTGTTGTTTCCCAATGAGAGGTATTGAACTGTTTGGCTACTGTCTTGTGTACTAGCTTGATGTGTTATGTGCTGCTGGATGGTGTCTTCCTCCTCCTCCATTCTCTCTCTTGATCTGCTTTGTGTGCTGAGTGGCAGGATGTAATTATCAATTGATTAACATGCTGTCTTTTTAGCCTGAGAAGGACGTGCCTGTTCATTTGCTGGCTGCTTTGCCTTTCATTTGTAGTTTTTTTCCCGGGTCTGACTCTTTCAATCATAATTAATGTAACAGTGATGAATAAAAGAAGAAGAGTTCAATTATAATTTATTGGAGATAATGTCTTCCTTTTTGCCAATAGAGCAACATTATTTTCCACCCCTTCAATTTGGGTTTACATAATTGGGCAGCGGAAAATGCCAAATGACTGACTGGCAATGAGGCCTGTGAAATTTACCATAAAAATAATGAAACATAGTAGAGTGATTACTAGTTAAGTACCCTATTAAGTGATGTGTGCTTTCCTTTTGTCCTCAGTCCCTTCATTGACAAAGAGCTGTAGACTAGGCAGTGAATTGCCCGGCTGGAAAAGTCTTACATAGTTAGATCAACATCTATCAAAGTAATCCCTTTAAGAAAAACTTGTTGGGAGTATATGATTAATTTACGACACTTGAATCCAGCATGTACAAAGTTCTATTGGCTTGCTCTGCAAATAAGTGCGTTAACAAAAATAGCCTCCCCCCACCCGATTCATCTGCCTAAACTCACAATACAGGACTGAATTTAAGCTCCCACTTGCAAGCATGTGCATGGCCATCATTTGTGCATGCATTGCGTAAACTTATATGTGGGGGGTTGTGCTTTCACGGGGGGAGGGGGGGGGGGGTTCACTGGTCACGCCCATGATTTGTTTTCTTGCTTTCTTTCATTTTGCTTAAGTTCACATACTGTAATGTTACCACTCTGCCCCCCCCCAAAAAAACCCAAACAAAAACGAAAGTGTGTGACCACAACACCTTTGAGTGTGTGAGAGAAATTAGTCAATGTGTTGTGCGACTGAGGTGTACTGGGGCCTTAAGCCCACCGTCTTTGGTTTCCCCAACAAACTGTATTTCTAGTGGCATGATTTCTGCTTTTTGCCATTAACAAGTGGAGACTCCATCTTCACCACTACTCCACATTTACTGGATGGATTAAACAGTACAAAAGACAACCTCCTGAGACAGTATCTTTTTTTTTAGTGTCGTTTGGAAAAAACACATCCTGCCCAAATTATCCACTGCATTAACTGACATTCTGGGATAATAATTACCAACACTAGCATCCTTTAGTTATAGTAGTCCCATGCAAATGATTGAAATATCAGATGCAATCTTTTTTGTCTTTCTGAGGGCTAATCAGTGCTGGGTTTTCTTTCCAACTTGGGACGGGACACCAAATAAGGGGAATGTGGCTGTAAATCAGGGACTGTCTGGTCACCAGGAACAAAGAACATGTCTCAAGTCTCTAATTCCACTGGTTGGTAAAATAAATAAATCATTTTCAAATGGAGGCTCATTTGGCTCCCAAAACGCCAGTAGTTCGAAATGGCTTTCACATTGCCCAGGAACCATAGAAAATATATAAAATATCCAATGTAAAGTCCCAATGGTCTGTTATTGTTAGTTCTTGAAATGCACTTTCATATGTGATACATTCATACCTGTAAAAACTATCTAGGGTGATTGAGGTAGAAGTAGCCTACTGTTATTTGCTAAATATAATTGATAAAGGCTAAATCAATGTATGTAGTCTATGGGACAAATACCTGGTCGGTGGACCCTGACAAGGGGGCTGTAGCCTATTATCACATGTTTTTGTCAAATAGAATCCAATTGCTTGTTGTAAATTTGTGTACAGGACAGGATTTTTTCAGATCTGCACTCAAGGATGACATTTCTGTAAATTTTGTTTCCATACATGTCTTTATTCCAGACCTCATTCCTCTATCTTCCAGTAAATGTCTGGGTAAACTGAAAAGTAATGTTAATCATTATACAAAATAAGGTACCTTTTCTCTCTCGTTAAACTTATCCTGACTTTCAGAATAAAGTACTAAATATGGAGAGAAAAAAAATGGTTAGACATTCTAATTACAATTGGAACATTTAGTTCAGTGCAATAGAGATCAATGATTTGCTACACCTACAATGTACATCGTCATGGTCTGAACTAAACATGTGCGTTGTTTTCACAATGAATCAGGATGTACGTATGATCTACTTCTCCTTTGTTATTACCTAATTATGTTTGTCTATATAAGTAATTCGATAATAGTGAAGGATTGTTGGTACGCTAGCATAACCATACATTTTAGATGTGTCCCGCCACATTCAACGTTACAGCTTGCCCTTCTGCGAGCTTTCTCACGATCCGAGGGTTTGAGAGTTTATTTAGTGAGATGTCTTGACTGCCTGTTTCCCCGCAGTGGGTCTCAGAGCTTTTTTATTTTTTTGTATTTTTTTTCAAATGACTCTAGCCGTGAAAGCAATTAGCGTAACAGTTGTCAAAATGCTCCCTCCTACAAATGTGAGATAGGAACATTAGCTCTGAGGGGAATAGTGTTTATGGTTGGAGTGATACTGACAATAATCGCTGCGGAGCTCAATTCCCAGCCTGAAATAAGATATTCAGATGGCTGCTGCTTGCCAGTGCTGCTGCTTCCCATTTTGGCCTCCCTTCTGTGGATCAGTCTTCCTCTGCCTTCCTCGTTAAAGTGGAATTCAGGAGTCCATGACATGCCTCAGTCACCCAACATATTTCGCAAAAGGTCTATAGCAGATACAGATCAGATTGTCTGTCTGTCAAATATTAGCCTCTGTGTGAAAAGAGAACCAAACTTGGACTAGTTTTGTTTAAGTTCTGGCAGCTGATTAATAAGCAGTGGCTGGCCAAGATTATAGTGCTTAGATAAGACTTTGTTACGCAACGCTGGGGAATCTCTCTCGAATTTAGATTTCTACTTTCATCCATCATTCTTTGTCAATGTTTTTATGGTTAGCCAGTGCTGAGCTGCTGTATCTTCTCATGTGGAAGAAATGTGCTTGTTCCACTCCATGGGTATACAATGCATGTAAATGAAGCATTTCTTTGGTTTGCTGTTTCTTTTGATTCTCTGTAATCAATAACAATATTATAGATGATACCTATTGAAAAACATGGCAAGTGTTCTTGATATGATATTACTGTGTCTTAACCAAAGCACATTGTTTCTTTTAGGTGTCAAACAACTGCTTCAGTAAAAGTCAAAAGAATACATTTAACTGCAAGTGAATGTGTCAGCTTCTGACTGTAGAGCATGCAGACAAAACTCAAAACACTTCTATTTAATCTGTATGACTTCCTTAGAATCTAATCTTTATTACACTGTGACAGCTGTTAGTGGAAAACAATCTCTGTGAGCCCTTTTTAAGAGCCATGAAAATGATTGACTGAAACTTGGCCACTCACTCTGGCCAGAACCCTTGTAGTTCCTTACATACACCGTTAAAACAGTTTGCACTCCAAAATGAATGAATAACAAGGAACAAGGCCTTATTTGGAAATGAGATTTTTTTTTATGCTCTGGTTGGCCTTTGCATGGCTGAGCTTTGTGTGTCACGTCTAACCACTCAAACAGGGGAGGGAGAGACAGGATGGACTCCAAAATGGGTTATAAAGTTTTCACTGACTATCTTTTAAGTCCTACTTTTAAGGATGTTCAGCGTATATGAGTGCTTAGTAATTTCATTCTTTATTAAAGGTTAATAAATGTGACATAACTGTGTGGAATAGTCACCATTTTAAAAAACATATACTTTTTCCAGCATTTACTTTATATAATACTTTGCATAGATCAGTGACTGGAAATTGTTCCAGATCATAACACTACAGAATGTGCAGAAGTCCATGGTGAGTGAGAATAGATATATACATCACAGTAGATAATGCTTATTAAGGCTGTGTAGACACCCTATGAAGACTTTATAAGGGGAATTAAATGTAATTAAAACAGGACCTAATTGGGTTTATGAATAATTATGTGATTAATTATAATGATGAATAACTAACAGAATGCCTGCAATTGAATGTTGTGTTAAAATCCTAAATGCTGATTGGCTGAAGCTGTGTTATAAGCTATGATTCAGATTCTACTACTGCACTATGCTGTAATTTTCTTTAATTTGCTGTACTTTGATCTCCAAACATGTAAAACATAGAAGCCTGTGATTGGCCTGGGAAAAATCTAGGAAATGTAGATTTCTGTGTGTGTAATACTTACATTACTGTGTTAATGGTGACTCTCTAGAGAATATAAGATGGAGTTTTTTAAGAAAATAGCCACTGGATAAAATAATCATAATGTACTGTAATTTTTCCTGCCATAGGGTTGGATATCTTGTACGAATGTAGATTTTGGCAAAGTCTTTCCATTATCAGAACATGGGTATTGTTACCATCATCGATAACGGCTACACAACGTGGTGGATGAACAAGCACACACAGACAAGGACTTTCCTTTGTTGCCTTTCAGGAAGTTAAAGCAAGATACCAATCTGCCCTGACACCTTTAGTTAATGTCCTGTGATTATCTTGGGCATCTGACGACTTAGTTATTTTGAAAGCACCTGACCCGCTTGTTGTTACAGTGCAATGAGTCAAGGAAATCCTGGCTAATGATGCCACCCCCACCACCAATATGAATCCCATCATGGAGCCTCCTACCTCACATACCGCAATCTGTAGTAGACAGCTTGGCACTATGAAAAAGTGCCTTGAAGGGATCTTGTAGGGGAGTCACATTTTGTAAAAAAAAATAAAAAGAAAGCCAACTGGATTGCTTTATTTACACAAGGCGTGGAATGAAAGTCCTATTACTCACACAAACACTGGCAGACACACCAACTTTAAAAGTCAATAATGATGAAAAGAGATAGTGTTCAAAGAGAATGCAAACAATACCATGTAAGTCGCCCCCACTGACACTGTTTGCATTTGGTATCTTCTTCATCTCGTTACCCGATAACTGCTTTCCGTGTGTCTGGGAAAATATGACTGCTGTAGCTGTTGGTTGAAAGACAGGACAGACTGTTGGAAGTTAAACAATGGGTGGCTGTTCTTTTTTTATTATTTTTTTTATTTACGTGTATACCAACACTGCAGATATAGACAGAACATTTACATTACATCCATACAGATACTCTAGAAATACACAATTGCCATTCACCCGAACATCAACCCCTCAGTTGCCTCTCACCAGAACATTTAATGTCAATGGAAGGCTGTTATATCACCTCACCAGAACATTTAATGTCAATGGGAGGCTGTTATATCACCTCACCAGAACATTTAATGTCAATGGGAGGCTGTTATATCACCTCACCAGAACATTTAATGTCAATGGGAGGCTGTTATATCACCTCACCAGAACATTTAATGTCAATGGGAGGCTGTTATATCACCTCACCAGAACATTTAATGTCAATGGGAGGCTGTTATATCACCTCACCAGAACATTTAATGTCAATGGGAGGCTGTTATATCACCTCACCAGAACATTTAATGTCAATGGGAGGCTGTTATATCACCTCACCAGAACATTTAATGTCAATGGGAGGCTGTTATATCACCTCACCAGAACATTTAATGTCAATGGGAGGCTGTTATATCACCTCACCAGAACATTTAATGTCAATGGGAGGCTGTTATATCACCTCACCAGAACATTTAATGTCAATGGGAGGCTGTTATATCACCTCACCAGAACATTTAATGTCAATGGGAGGCTGTTATATCACCTCACCAGAACATTTAATGTCAATGGGAGGCTGTTATATCGCCTCACCAGAACATCCACTGTCAATATGTGTTCATTTTTTGCCACTCATACATTCATTCGCCACTGTTTGCAGACACCCAGCAGGTTATAACCGACACACTGTGACCACCCGTTGCTTTTAACAGTTCAATAAGCTCAGTTATTTATGAAACATTACCTACTACACTGTTGTCTTATCTGTCTGTTGAGTATTACTAGGCTTCATGAGGTAGAGACACCTAGACACTTTTATCCATGTAATATTGTGATACCATGGTGTGAACTCTGAATACAGATGGTTTTCTTGTTCAACCATAAGTTTCAATTTAACTACTTTCTCTACCAGGGAGGAAGAGAGCAAGGAAATAAGAGAGAGGGTGAGAGACCATAAACTGAGAGAAAGTGAACAGAGGGAAAGCTCCAGTAGCGTGAGATACTACTGTAACTGTAGTGGCTGCCTGTGCTCAACCAGACTCCTGGTTAATTACCTCCTGCCTGGCAGGCATCAGAGAGGAAATCCCCCTATTTTCATTATCTGGTCCAGGTGTTGATGAAACAATTCCCCTGCTGAATAGTCATATTTCCCCACCCGCCTGCCAAGAAAGAAGCTGAGAGGGAGAGAGAAAGCCCCGGCCTGCATCTGCCTGAATGACTGTACTCCTCTTGTCCCCAGCGCTTCAATTTGCACAATAATACGAGGGGAGGAAAAGGGGCAGGAAACAGAGGCTGCAGACACTGACATGCAGGCAGTCTATAGGGACGGAGGGAGGGATGGTGGAGAAGGGGAGGGAGGGAGGGATGGAGGAGAAGGGGAGGGAGGGATGGAGGAGAAGGGGAGGGAGGGAGGGATGGAGGAGAAAGGGAGGGAGGGAGGGAAGGAGAAGGGAGGGAGGGATGGAGGAGAAGGGGAGGGAGGGATGGAGGAGAAAGGGAGGGAGGGAGGAGAAGGGGAGGAGAAAGGGATGGATGGAGGGTGGGATGGAGGAGAAAGGGAGGGAGGGAGGGATGGAGGAGAAAGGGAGGGAGGGAGGGATGGAGGAGAAAGGGAGGAGAAAGGGATGGATGGAGGGTGGGATGGAGGAGAAAGGGACGGAGGGAGGGCTGTGTGTGTGTGTGTGTGTGTGTGTGTGTTTGTTGTAGGGTGTTTCAACAGGGTGACGACATCATGGTACAGCGGTGCCATTTGGAGAAGGGGCAGTTTGTGTGTGTGTGTGACGAGGGTTTGACAGTGAGTGACAGAATGGTGGCTGTCGTCGTGTGTACTAACAGCCTGATCCCCCAACCCCATAAATAGAAAGCGAGGCATGGCGCGGCAGCTCAGCCCACGAGTGACACGGCACTGAGATACAGGCAGGCGGGTAATGGACTGGAGGGGCCCATATCTCTGTGACTACTGTGGTGGGAATGCCTTTGCCTCCGCTGACAATACTGTCAACACATTTAGCTGCTTCACTTAAATACTATTATAGGTACAGGTAATTCACTTGACAGACAGACATAGGCCTCTGAGGTTTTTTCACTTGGTAGAGATTTTTGTTAACGTGTAACTTTGTTTGTAGTAGTTTTGTGCCTGTGTTTGCCCATAGGCAAGGGACAAGGTATCCTAGAGGCATGAGGCTGCCATGCTCCGCGCATTGGTTCTGCTGTCTGTTCTGCTACAGGCACTACAAGAATCTCCCTGTCTGTCTCAATCTGTCTGGTTGTTTATTGGTTTTGCAACTAGATACATGTCAGGAATCCATGGCAGACAAAGAGTAAGTGAGCTAACATGTAATTTGGGGCCCGCAGGCCAAAAACACAAGCCATTGTTCAGTGCAGCAGAATGCACAATGGTTTTTCTGTTGAAACACTGCAGCCCTTCAGAGGAAAAGGATTGGGAGGGGTGAGAACAAGACAGAGGAAGAGCAAGAGAGAAAGAAAAAGTGTTGTAAAAAAAAACAAACAGTAATTGTGTTGCTTCCCTAACCTGAAGTCATGGGAGAAAAAGAGTGTTGTGTTTCCATAGTAACGCAAGCTTTTATATCTCAGTAAAGCTGTGGTCCTGGGCTGGGGCTCTGAAGGCCTGGGAGCTGAGATGCATGTTTGTTGGTTTTTAGGAGTTTGGCCTCAACCTCTTTATCACCAAAATTAGATTACATGACTGGGCTGGTAGCTTGTAGCCGCTGCTCTGAACACTGTCTTATCAGTGGCAACAGCACATTCCACAGTGTGGTGGGGAAGGGAAGGAAGACTGGGCTACTTTCTCTCTGCTCTGCCAATCCTCTGGCCTCAACCTCTGCTTTGCTAACCATGCACGCCAACCAAGCCTCAAAGGACAGGAGCAGGCAAAACAGCAACCAAATGCAAACAATAGCTGTAAAGTGAACGCATTCATTTTACTTCATAGCAGAGGAGGAGGTTGGTGAGATGAAAGAAGTACAGTATAGGCAAAATATCCCCATTACTAAAGGCATTTTTGGTTCCAGTGAGATGTATGTCATTTCTGCTGCTTTTATCTCACACCAGACAATTTTCTCCCATGAATGTTTGTGTTCTGTTACACATACACTCTCACATCCTCAATCACGTGCAGTCTGGTTTAACATGGCTCCATTACCACAAGCTGTACAGACCGTAGTAGTGACTGCATGCGATTAATGCAATGTTTCTACTGTACAGTTATTATGGAATACTGCTAGTAGCCAGTTTATTAGGTACACCCATTCAATAACATGACAGGACTCCTCCTCCTGGGCGTGTCCATGTGGCGACGGGTGAACTATGTCCATGAAGGGACGCACTGGGTCAATGGCAATGTTAAGATTCTCTGTGGTGTTTGAACACTGCTCAGTTGGATTCAAGGGACTTAATGTGTGCCAGGAATACATTTCCCCACACCTTCACCCTCTACTGTTGACCGAAGGGAATTAACAGCCTCGCTCAAGGGCAGAACGATAGATTTGTTTAAAAAAAAAAATCTAGGATTTGACCTGTTGGTTCTTGTCACACTGTCACACTGCTGCTAACCACGTGGCTATCTGCTGGTCCATGGATTTCCTTCCTCCTAATCCTGATTCCTCGTGTGTCTAATGTTGGTGATTGCGGGATATTTTTCGGTTTGACACTCCGCTATTTGTTCTGCCTGAGGGCATACTTTTCTGAGACACTGGAACTGGTGCCAGCAATCAGCCACACTTAAAGTTGGTTTGGTCAGTAGTTTTGCAAGGCACAGCCGTCTGACTCACTGTCTGAAGGAGCCATCCCGTTTTATTTCATTCAGTTCAGTTTTCAACCAAATAAACTGTCTACTGAGTGTGCATTCTAACACCGCTCTGTGGTCAGCCATGAAGTGTGTATTGACAAAGCATTATAGGAGACATTCTTTGGAGTCTTGTGTAAATAAAAACCAACAGAACCCAGTCATGACAGTAGAGATCTCGCTTTCTGCCCGACTCTTTTGCGCTTTTTCTTTCTCTCTCTTTCATTCTCTCTCGTAGTTGCCTTGCTGTTTATATATGTGGTGGGTCTGAGAGGTAGCCTGTCAGAGTTGATCAGACTGCGTTGTTCACCTAGAAACAGTCGTCTGGACTGGGAGAGGAAGGGCAAGGCAAGCTAACTGAACATGTCACACACTTTCTCCCAACCACTGACCTGACCTGTAAATCACATTAGAAATTGTATAGGCCTACACAGTTGGAGGGCTGTGACACGTTCAGCATTAATCATGCATTGTCAGCTGTAACTGACAGGGTAGTAAGCCTTACGTAATGTAAATTCAAGTATATGAACTACAGGGAAGGGCTCCAAATTACTGAGCTTGAGAGTGTAGGCCACGTTGTTTAACCTAGACCTGGCCCTGGGTGTTGTCTGTGAATGACTGTGACGCTTGAACTGTTCAGAACATTAACTAGCTCTCATCCAAAGTGTGTGTACTGCACCCTTCTCATCCCCTCTTGATCCCCCTCATCTCATGGCTCATGGGTCTTGTCCACGACATCCTCCTTCACCTCCATAACTGCCAGAGGATGACCTTGGCTCTCACCATGCTCCAGTCGCCAGGCTACCAGTGGAATTGTTATTCAGAAAGACACTGGAATGAGTCCATTCCATGCTAGCTTGCAAATTCAACCCTGTAATGGCGCGTTTATGGATAACCGAGATAAAACGATGTGAGGAGTGGAAAAAAAGCAAAGAAACGCCGGCGTCTAGGCTAGCAGCCTGCCTGTCATTACCGTAACAGATAAACAGCTAAGGGCTAGGGAGAGGGAGATGGTGAAGGAGGACAAAACAGATTATGCTTCACAATATCCTCCGCCGCGTCATGGCTATCTGCTGGAGCCACTCGAGGCCACCTGATGAACCTTTCCCTTCCTGACTGAGTATATCAGACCCCAGGCAGTCTCTGAAATGGCACCCTCTTCCCTCTATAGCCACTGTATTTCTAAGGTCAAACATGTTGCACTACAGGACATTGGGCAGTGGTTCTCAAACCTCTCCGTGTGTACCCCAGATGCTTCCCAAATCTGTTGGGGCCCTGAACTAGCTCAGCCCCATGGGAATTAAACCTAGAATCCTGGCGTCATAACCGCTATTCACTACCAACTAAACTACACGGAGCCATTTGATGATTACTTGAATCTGGTGTGGAAGTGCTGGAATATATCAAATGCTGGAACAGCTGAGGGGTTCCTCAGGAGAGGTTTGACAAGCACTGTTATAGGGAAATGCATTCCATTTGGGCTGCTGACACGGAGTCCCATGGTAGTGACTCTGGACCAGAGGAGTGTTTAGTCACCAGAGCATGACTCATCTGTCATTATTAAGGCTGGATGTGTGGCTAGTGGGATAGGTCAGAGCCTGAGGCCTGGGCTAATGACCTGCCTGAGTATGTGGACTTGTGGTTCTGGCTTCTGGATTGTCGGGTTTATAGTTTGATTTGTGAGCAGTTTTCCTACAGTGTTAATGTTTACTGTAGTCTACTCATGTCCTTCATTTGTGTTTGGTTGGTTGGCTGGTTGCCACTCAGGTGGTCTTCAGATGACTCAAATAGTTCATCTTAATCATCTTAATGACTGGTTATTTTAAATGAGTGGCATTCTTTTATATTTCTTATGTCTTTTAGTGTGTTATGTATTTCACATAAATTGAGAAAAGATGGTTGAAGGTGTGCTAGAATAGCAGCAAGTCAGATTCAAACACGTTTGCAAATTGGCATTTGTTCTGGAGGGCCTGACCGGCTTTTGAGGATGTGTCCTGATGGATCCAGTCCACATTTCTGTTAGAAACTGTGTAATCTGTATTATCTGAATAGTCAGTCAAGTGCCTTGATATTGGCCTGGTGTCATGTTGTTTTAGTATTTTTTGGAATATGTTACTAATGACCTGTCACCACAAACTACAGAACTGAAATAGTTAGTGTTTGTCCAGTCGCAGTGCAGGACTCCTGCACTTAATGTAATACTTTAACAGGAGTGAGTTAAGGTTCCAAAACACACAGTAATCGTTGTTCTCCCTGAAGTAAATCACTCAGGCCACGTAAAACATAAATATTTTCATATAAACAGTCTACTGCTGAAATGAGTCCAAGGCGTCTGCCTGCAGCCAACAATGTAGAGGGAAAATGGCTGGGGGATACTGTACTTTTCTCTCTCTCTTTCTCTCCTCTCTTTTTCTGTCTCTCCTTTCTCACACTCCTTCTCTCTGTTTTCCTCCCATTCACTTTCCCTATCACCTTTTCTCCTTATCTTACCCCCCTCCTCTCTTTGACTCCCTCCCTCTCACTCTCTCTTACCCTTTCTCTCTTGTTCCCCTTATGCCTCTGCTGCTCTCTTTCCCACATAGAGGACAGTCATTCACTTTCTATTCTCCCCTTGAGCAGCCATGTCAATGTCAGAGGCAGCTGGTGCGTTGTAGTTGGAAAAGAGGCGAGGTCAATAGTTTGTCTGCCTGGCTTATAAATAATGTGACTCAGCGCCTGATAGAATGTGTCTTGATTGCCGCGGCAGGGATGAAATGGCAGGAATATTTTCTTAACCCTCTGCTTAGCTACTGAGGCACTTGTTTATTCTCACTGACAATTCTTGTCTGACCATAGTAACCAGCCAGCGACTTTGGATAGAAAATGTGTTGCCTATTTTTCACTACTGGTATTTCATCTCTGGTTCTTGTGATCAAATATGATTTGTTCTATTGTAAAAGTCTGTTTTATTACCTTTACCATCTGTAGCTGTGACCTAGCATTTCATGTGTGTGGTGTTTTGATGTGTTTTGACTTCTACTGGGTGTGTATGTGTTTGTGCGTGTGTTGTGTGGTGTTTGTTCGTGCATGAACATGTTTCTGTGAGTGTGTTTTCACAGGATACATGGTCCACTGAGACATGTCTGTTGCTGGCTGCAGGACACAGAGGGGCTGTCCAAAGCCCTGTAGCCATTATGTTGTAACTGAGGGCTTGTTTACATTACGAGGGTGAGGATAAAACACTAGATAGACTGATCTTAGTTTGCATAATCATTTCCATAGCATTTGAATTTACTCTGGCATGTTCGCGACGTACCACCCAGGATTGTGGCCTTCAATTGTTTGAAAATCTTGCGATATACGCACTTCACAGAAATGCGACATGGTTCTGACAGAATTGTCTTCACGCTTACAAAAGTCCAGGGGGGCACAAACGACTAGGCCCCAGGGGGCTCTCTCCCATGCCACCTTGGAAGGCTGCATCTCAAGCTAACAATATCTGCAAGGCAACAGGTTAGGCACCTGTTTAGGCAACAACGTAATCTAGCGTCTTGAAGTCCTGTTCCGTATGTCTCGGGAAAATGGGGCGTAATGTAAACAAGCCCCAAGGAAGCCCATGAGAGTGGAATGGGAAGAGGAGGCCGGGCGATGAGGTTTCCTGTGTGTGTTTGCCCACGCTGCAAGCTCGGGGTGAGTGCCAGAGTTAAGTGTTGGATTACACAGCAACACACTGTGCTCTGTAACACTGTTCTGGGTAGGCTCAGTTACTGCATTACCGTATCACAGTGGAAGGAACCGTCAGGGATACTCTATCGTGAGGCTCATGAACATCGAATAACGGTGTGGAACTAAAAGTTGACTGAAGTGCATTTCTGCTGTAACGTAGACTAAGTTGGCTGTTCCCTGATTTGTGTAGAGACTGAAGTTATCATGTTCAGCTTTGAATGGTATTTAATGGAAAGTATTAAGCTCCTCCATCATTGGTAGGTTTTAGCGCTGGGGTTTGAAATGGCACTCTAACTTCAGATTGAGTCGTCAGGGTTTCTCCACTTTCAGATCTGTCATTTAATATTAGACTGGGGTACTCAGGGCAACAGCTGTGCTGCAATCTAGACACAGCCATCTGTTAAATACAGTGGAATATCTTAATTCTCTTTGTAACAATGGTTATAATTGTATATCCACTTTGTTTGATATCTTTTAGGAAGTTTCTTTGTTTCATCAGAGTCAGTACTTGTTTTGCCATTTGTTTTTCTATACGTTATCGTTTATAGACCATGAAGTTATGAATTCAAAGCTAATGAATTCAGAGTTAGTAATAAGCAGTAGTTCTGAAGTACCCTCACCTGTGTTAAATAGATTTGACAGAATAACATGATTATCCCTACATTAGGTTTAGCAGGTTAAATTTGCCTTCCCATTATATTCATGATCATACAATGATGCTCCCAAACAGCAGTTAGACCAATCATGATCATAAATACACTGTGTTTGTGTTTGGTTGTAAAGTAATAACTCATACAATACAGTTCTACAGCTTTTATTCAGTATATCATGTCATGTAATGACATTAGAGTACAGTAGAGTAGATGTCTGGCTATGTTAACGCACTATTGTAGAGTAGAAGACTAGCTATGTTAACACAGTAGAGTACAGTAGAGTCAATGACTTTTTATGTAAAAACAGAATATTTGATTACTATCTAGGTTAAAACAGTAGAGTTGATGACTAGCTAGGTTAACATAGTAGAGTACAGTGGAGAAAATGAATTGCTGGATAAACACATTAGAGTACATTAGACTACAAGTTAGGTCCAAGACCATTCTGTGCTGCTGAATCTCTTTCTGTCCTTGATCACTCAGAATGATGAATGGTTTAAACCATGCTATAACAGGCCAGCTCAAATTCACTTATTGCTCCCTCTATGTATAATTATGTCTTCAACTTGCTGTGTTTGGAGATTCAGAATATGAAGGCTTTTACCACTGTGTAGCTTGCAAGGTTTTATTGTTCAATGTGATTCCAGCAAAGAAGCATAGCGGCAGACGGACCAATTCCAAAACTTTAATTTTGGCTTCATTTTATTAAACAACACAGCAAGCAACTGGGTCACATCCATGGCAATAGAACTAATTACCAAAGATGACAGTATGAATTTCAACAAAGTGAATTTTTTATTGGTAATGTACAGAATGTTGGTGTGTTTTCTTTAGGACTTACAAATAAACATCAAATATGTTGTGTTTTTCCATTATAACTATTTGCTTTTGATAGTGAGCAAAAAACATTTAAAAAACAAATTTTATTGCACATAAAAAAATTGTTTAGTCATATGAATATCAGAATCAAAATATAGAGTGGGGAGAACAAGTATTTGATACACTGCCGATTTTGCAGGTTTTCCCACTTACAAAGCATGTAGAGGTCTGTCATTTTTATCATGGGTACTCTTCAACTGTGTGACAGAATCTAAAACAAAAATCCAGAAAATCACATTGTATGATTTTTAAGTAATTAATTAGCATTTTATTTCATGACATAAGTATTTGATACATTAGAAAAGCAGAACATAATATTTGGTACAGAAACCTTTGGTTGCAATTACAGAGATCATACGTTTCCAGTAGTTCTTGACAAGGTTTGCACACATTGCAGCAGGGATTTTGGCCCACTCCTCCATATAGACCTCCAGATCCTTCAGGTTTCGGGGCTGTCACAGGGCAATACAGACTTTCAGCTTGGATATGCGTTGGCTTGAGCAGGGGGACCTTGCGTGCGCTGCAGGATTTTAATCCATGACGGCGTAGTGTGTTACTAATGGTTTTCTTTGAGACTGTGGTCCCAGCTCTCTTCAGGTCATTGACCTGGGAACCCCAGACTGAGGGAGATTGACCGTCATCTTGAACTTCTTCCATTTTCTAATAATAGCGCCAACAGTTGTTGCCTTCTCACCAAGCTGCTTGCCTATTGTCCTGTAGCCCATCCCAGCCTTGTGCAGGTCTACAATTTTATCCCTGATAAAAGCTTTATTCCTTACACAGCTCTCTGGTCTTGGCCATTGTGGAGAGGTAGGAGTCTGTTTGTTTGAGTGTGTGGATGTCTTTTATACAGGTAACGAATTCAAACAGGTGCAGTTAATACAGGTAATGAGTGGAGAACAGGAGGGCTTCTTAAAGAAAAACTAACAGGTCTGTGAGAACTGGAATTCTTACTGGTTGGTAGGTGATCAAATACTTATGTCATGCAACAAAATGCAAATTAATTATTTAAAAATCATGTATCAAATACTTGTTCTCCCCACTGTAAGTGTTAATATAATTAAATCTTATTTTTACTCATTCTTGCCTTAATGTGAAAAAAGCGTATTTTTTGCAAATAAAACACACCAAAAAGTGGGACTACCTTCCAAAAACTAAAATAAAACAGATTTTATTGGGCCCTAAATGTTTTAAAGCATGTTAAAAAATTCTCAAACTGCAAACCAAGTCATATTACATCAGAATCTCATAAATGAAATTGCCTGAAATAAATATATATATATATATTTTTTAATCATTATCATGATTATTATCATAGTGATTTTTTGAGGGGCAACTGTATTAACTATAATATTTTTTTCCTGCCGAAACACAGACATGAGTGATATAAACAACAACTAAGATAATAATGCAAAAATGTGTCATATATAAACCGGTTTCTAAAAAAGTTGGGATGCTGTGTAAGATGCAAATAAAATCAGAATGCAATGGTGTGCAAATCATTCATCCCTATATTGAATTGAGAATAGTACAAAGACAACATATCAAATGTTTAAACTGAGAAATGTTAATGTTTCTGGAAAAATACATGCCCATTTAGAATTTGATGCCAGCAACACGTAATTCTTTTTTTTTTGGCTTGCATCAAAATAATTGAGTGAAGATAGCCAATCGGTCCTCAAAAATGACCTCCCCAGGAGCTTAGGGGGATTTTCTCTCACGATGAGTAGCCTTTTGGACTTCTTTATGGGTAGGTTGCCCTAAACAGGGTGTTTTGTAATGAATATCACCTGGTAAATTAAGGCATTACTCCAAGTACTAGTAAACTACAAAAATACTGACCAAACTGCTAAGGTGGTCCCTTACTCACATCATACAGTTTCAATGGACCTCCCACAAGAATAAGTGATGATGGCCAGATGATGCATGCCGGTTGGTTTGCATGACCCACTTCTCATTCAGCTGTATTTTCTTACAAAAAAATGCTATTACATTATCTCACAACTTTGTTCATAATTTTGTTCATTATGCAATTAATCGTGTTGCCCTACTTCACGTTTTGCATTTTTCCACTTTTTGGCCATACCAGTATGTATCCCTATTGATCTGGACATGGTTGAATGGGTCTATGCTAGAGCACATTGTAGATTGTCAGTGGGCCGGCCAGCAGAGGGTTACAAATGTACTGATTTACCTATGGCTGCTGCATGATATTTCCTCCTTACTGCTTTTGTGTGTGTGTGTGTCTGTTTGCTTATTCTTTACTGCTCCTGTGAACAAAGCAAAGCCAGTCTCTCTGCTCCCCTATGGCATATACGCAGCAAAACATCCAAGCAGGTGTCACAAAGTGTTGCTTATGTCCATTCATGTCACACTCAAGAACAATCATTGAGAATTTTTTTTTGAATTTATATATATCATAATTGCCTACAGGAGATTTTTCCGTCGACAGTGGTAATAAACAAGACAGTAGTTGTTAACTGGTTGGTATTAAATATGTTGTTTGATGCTTTTTACTGAATGAAGAGCAATTACCTTTCTTATGATTTTAGGCTTTTAGATTGTGGTTGATTGAATAATAGTGTTTCATCTTAAGGTTGTAAATGCCTCCAAGGCTGCCAATATTGTTAGTCTCCCTGCCAGAGTATATCTTTCTCCTGACGAGGTTTTGCACAGTGGTTGATGTTTGTTCTCAGATTAATTTAAGCCAGGCAGTTTTTTTTGCAGTGTGATTTGTACTTTTGCAAGAAGAAAATTATTCACTTAATTTCTCATCCTGAGCCAGCACAGGTTAATCAGAGCAGTTGTCAAACTTGACATGTTTTTCTGTCAGTGTGTATGTGTGTGTGTGTGTGTGTGTGTTTGTGTGTGTGGGTGCTAAGTTAGGGCAGTTTGCCATACATGCAATAAAAATACAATACAAACTGTGCATCAGGATGCTATCAAATACCATCAATTCTGTTGAAACTACCTGAATACAAATTTAAATAAATGTTCAGATTGTGAATATTTGCAGTGAACTTGTGAATTTAAGTTGACCGAGCACCTCAGGATGGGAGAAGGACAGGATCATGATATGAACATCTGGATACCTCCATTAGCTAGTGTTTATATGTTTGCAAGCAGACAGAGATCTGCTGCCTGACACCTGTTAGCTACCACAGCAGTGGTACTCATTAGAGGAAAACCTGTGGTTAGGCATCACACCTAAACATTTTATAATTAAAATTTATATACAAGGGTTTCCTCAATGCTTGATTAGGTGATGACATCTGAACACTGTTTAGTTGTCCTTGTTATAATGATTTCAGTCTCACTAATAGTCTAGTCAGTGTCTGTTGGACCTGATATGTCATACAGGGTTGCCTTGCCATGTTATACTCTAATCAGTGCTTGCTGTGGCTTGGTTGGCGTGGTTGTTAAAAAGAGGAGTGCACTGACAATGACTCAGCACCTACTCACAATGAATCAATTCCTACAGAGACTGACTTAACTCCTACTGACTTTACTCCTACTGATTGAACTCCTAGTGAGAATGACTCAACTCCTTCTGACAATAATGCACGCCATACTCACAGAGACTCTTCTACTGACATGTACTTTACACTGTTGCGTCAAGCAGCATGTGCTTCATTGGTTTGCGTGAATCAGTGGCTGCATAACTGTCAGTTAATGTCAAAATAGACATTTTAATATATGGAAATTAATGTCACTTAAACTACAAAGATTTTTTTTATAAAAGGGTAAGTATTGGTTTCGCGTATTGCGCTAAATGTGGAATGGAGTGCCATTTGTATAGAAAGGACTGGCCTTGGCGCTGCTTGGTGGCCTTACTGTATGCTCTGCCCTGCAGCCCAACATCTGCTGAGCAGGGAGCATTTGAAGGATAATTAAAAGGGCTTGCTTTTAACTCATCTCCTTCCCACACGCCTCCCTCCCGTGGCTAAGCAACATGCTACGTCCTCCACAGCGTTAAAGCGGAGCAGCAATTATTTAAAGTATTACAAAAGGGAATTAAACACTTAAAATGCCTCCTGGGGGAAACACAAACTGATTTGTTTTTGGTCATTTTTGTTGTTTGGTTTCCAGTACTGTACTGGAATTGTAGTGGGCATTGTAATGGGCAGTGTTGATTCTGGTCTTTTTGTACATCAAGGGGATTATTATGGCTGGGTCACTCCAGACAGGTAAACATAAAGACTTTGTTATACAGTAGTGTATGACGCATGGGTAAAGCTGTTTGTTTGGTTAGTTAGCATAAAACCTCTCCACGACAACTTGACTGCACTTCAAAAAGAAAAGTACTATTTGACAGTTTTATTCAGGATAGAGACACTTGGGAAAGAGTCCGCCAGATTTGACTTGATCTAGGCTTCCCAACAATTTCCACTGGTGACACTGAGTCTTTCAGCACACCCAACCCCAAAAATACCAGTAAAGAAATATATACTTGTTACTGGAATGGAAGAAAATGCATTGGCTGTGTTGCTTCAAATCTTGGGAATACTTTGCTAACTTTTACCAAAGCTCTAAGCAAATATGTTAGCCAAAGCTAATACAGGATACAGAAAGAGGACTGGTTCAAACACACCTCTCAGGAATTATGTTTGTATGGAACTATTTTGTAAACCTTGATTACATTCAGTATGAACATAAGTCAGTGCAATTACATTTGCTGTCGTCATATCCCAGTGATATTGGTCAATAATGACACGCTATAATATTGGTAATTTAGCCTAATTGATTCAAAATGAAAAATCCCTCATCACAAATTACATTCACGGCTAATGGTTAGGTTAGGATAGGATAGGAATCACTGTACTGGCGTTAGGATTAGGTTATGGTTAAGGTTAGGCATCACAGTACTGAGGTTAGGATGAGGGTAAAGTGTAAGGTTACAAACACAGAAAATGTCTATCTAAACGACTCAATTTCCCATCAAAAAATGTATTGTCTCTCGGTGGAATCGATTGTTCAAAAACAGAAATAATTCTGTCAAAACAACACAATCATCCCCAAATACAACGGCCTAGCAAAAACTGCCTCTATTTTACTCTGAATATATTCATCATAGCCCCTAGCGGCTGGACAGTGCGACCAGTGAAAAACCACTTTGAAGAAGTGCATGCAGGTCTACATTCTCGACATAATGCAAGGTAATAACAAGGTTCCAGGAGGAGTGGGGTGATGCTGGTCAGCAGAAAGATCAGGAGAACAGTCCTGTGGTTACTTCTACACAATTCAAATAAACTAGATAACACGACCAGTCATGTGGTTCTTTCTAGACAATTCCCATTTTCTGCTGTTTCAGCAGAAATGTTGTTAACTACTCCCCCACAATGCATGGCTGTGTGCAGTCATAACAGTATGATTGCAATTCAGCCACAGTCTCCGACGAACTTCCACATTACTGACCAACTCATTAAAACACTCATATGAAGTAGTAGAAATAGATCATTGTTACATACAGATTATGCAACTCTCGAAACAACCACAAGTTGAAACCTTGGTATCAGGTCAAGATTATTCACATACATTACTGTTTGACCAAATCATGAAACCTTTTTTTTATATTGTGAAGATATATATAAAAAAAAAGGTTTGTTTTTGAAGGTTGTGCTGATGTGACCAGTTAGTATTTTTAAATTTAACTTAGAAATATAAAGAAATATAAATAAAACATAATTACTAATTCCCAGTATATTATTATATTACTGTACAGCTGTTTTGAAAATTCAGAGAGAATGACTACAAGAAATCACATTTTAGAAGTTTCTTGCTGGGAATACTAGCCTGTTCGCAGCATTACACTTCAGAGTTACCCTGTGCTAAGTGACAATATAACCACCTGTGCTTCTCTGACAGCCCCTTATTTTCCACCTTTTTTAAAATGCCACCTGTGTTTTGAAAGAAAAAACGCTAGTGCATTAAGCTATGAAGCTTTGATGTAATTTCATAAAGAGCCTCACCGTGGAGATATGGAATGGTTTGGTTTGGCTCTTTGTATGTCAAAATGAACATGCAATGAATACGCAAATTAACACCATTACAGGATCATGAACACAGATCAAATTATTCATTTATTTTGTGAAATAGTGCTAGCAAAAGTTGTGCTAGCAAATGTAAGCAGCACAAGCTGAAAAGGTAAATGTACTTCAACTGTTTTGCAGAGAATTGTTATTATGCTATTCACAAAGTACTTTGTACATTAAAGTGATTGTCAGAACTGCTACACATCTCTTAACAATGGGCATTGACATTAAAAGGTGTGTTTCACTAGGCTTTTCAGTGTACACACACTCAATATGCCCTTCAAACCACATAAAAGAGATGTTTTAAACTGGTGGTTTCATTAAACTGAATGCCATGCACTTTGCTGTATGGACCTTGTGTGTATGTAACTGGAGGGTTTCAATGGAAAAGGGTTGAGTTTATGATGCGTTGTTAAATACTGTAAGTTGCAGGGGTTTATGTTCTCTTATGTTCTCTCTCTTGTGCTGTGCCTCGCAAAGAAATAACCACATAGATAGGGCTGGCACATAATTGCTATACACATAACTGAAGGGTATAGATGATTACTTTTATGAAAGAAAATAAATTGTCTAATAAAAACATAATGATGATTGTCACAAGCCTACAAATTGCCTTCAGTTCTTTTACAGTATGCTGAAATAGTCTTCTGAAAGATCAACTTTTTGTAATATATTATTTTGTTCTTAGAGAACATAGTGTGTCTAATGCTCATTAGATCTTCCTTTAGAGTAGAGGGATGAAGGATAATAAATGCCTAACTCAGGAATCCTTGCTATTTGAGGGTACAAGAATAGGGTGTGTTGGAAAGACTTTTATATTCATTCACGTGTGACTATGCTGCTCCTAGACCTGATCTGTGTGGGTGTGCGTGCGTGCGTGTGGAAGTGTGGCCTGTAGCCTAAGGTCTGCTGCAGCCTCTCAGCTCAGCCCTTTTATCAGCCACCAGTCATGTGAATAAAAGCCCAGAATGGAGCTCCAGCTGTCCTTTTCCTGCTAAGTCATGTGCAAGTCACACAGCAGGAATGCCACTTAAAAGAGAAAGCAACAACCATTTTTACAGAGTTAGTTCAAGGGAGAGGCTCTGAATGGCTTGTTTTGATCAGCCTAGCCCGCTGGCTGGGGGGTTAGGATGGGTGGTTGAGGAAGGGCCAGGGGGCCTCAGTAAAATGGGTTTAGAATACGCTGTATTCGCTGTGCTCCTCTTGGTTCCAGTGAAATCAGGGGCATTTTTTATAATTATCTTTGACATGCTGATTAAAGTTGATGATTGAGTCAGTGTGATATGACATGATGGAGTCATAGGGTGTGATTAAGGACACAGCCTAGACCAGTAGTGCTAGACTTGCTCCCTGGAGATAGCAGTAGGCTGAACACAGATGTTCCTTTCACTGTGACAGTGTGAGATTGTGTGGTGGGTGGGCATGCTGTCTGGGACCTAAGAGGAACTGAAAGATCCGACACCCAGACTGAGTGCTGGTGCAGTGGCTGAACTGGAGTACTATGGCTTTTCCCCCCAAAACCTCCCTGATGTCTGTCTGTCTGTCTGTATGTCAAGAGTAAAGACCATGTTGTTATGAAGAGCAATTTCCACTAGAAGGCTGATGATTGCTTTTCCATAGCGCAAATACCCTGCTACTGCCGCGAAGCCTCTAGGCCTGGTCTATGATATTAACTTTACTAAAAGGAAAGATGAATCACCTGTCAATACTGGCGTTGTTTCACCAATTGCTTACTTTCAATTCAGTAATTTATTTTCATTTGAGTTTAGATATGGCAATAACATGTTCCTACTGTACTACTAAATGTGATATTTATGTGTAATTCCAGGTAATCATACAACCCCGTTTTCCAAAAAAGTTGGGACGTTGTGTTAAATGTAAAGAAAAACAGAATGCCATAATGAGCAAATCATTTAAAACCTGTATTCAATAGAAAATAGTACCAAGACAACATATCAAATGTTGAAACTGAGAAATTTTATTAATTCTTGGAAAATACATGATTACCTTGAATTTGATGCTATCAACACGTTTACAAAAAAGCTGGGACAGAGGCACCAAAGGACTGGAATCTTTGTGTTATGCTAAAAAACTAAAACTTCACCCAACTAATTATGTCAATTGGCAACAGGTCAGTATTAAAAGATACTTTCATAGAGGATGGGCCTGTCAGAAGTGAGGATAGGGAGGGGTTCACCACAAAATTCAAGAATGACATATTTCAAACTTGAAATTACAAAGAGCTGGGGAATTTCATCATCTGCGGTACATAATATAATTAAAAAGAGAATTCTGAGAAATCTCTGTACTCAAGGGACAAGGCCGAAAACCAGTATTGGATGGCCGTGATCTTCGGGCCCTCAGGCAGCACTGCATAAAAAACAGACACGATTCTGTAGAGGATATCACTGCATGGGCTCAGGAACACTTCCGAAAACCATTGTCTGTGAACACAGTATGTGGGAGCATCTACAAATGCAAGTTAAAACACTACCATGCAAAGATGAAACCAAACATTAACAACATCCAGAAAAGCCAGCGCCTTCTCTGGGCCTGAGCTAATTTAAGATGGAAAACTTTCCTGTGGTCTGACAAATCAAAATTTGTAAATCATCTTTTTGAAATCATTGACGCCACGTCCTCCGAACTAAAGAAAAGCCAGCATCTGCTATGGTATGGGGTTGCATTAGTCCACATGACAAGGGTGACTTGCACATCTGGGAAGGCACCATTAATGCTGATCAATATAAACAGGGTTCAGACTACATCTTTTTCAGGGAAGGCCATGCTTATTTCAGCAAGACAATGCCAAACTACATTCTGCACGTATCACAGTGGGATGGCTCACTAGTAAAAGAGTCTGGGTGCTAATCTGGCCTGCCTGCAGTCCAGACCTGCCCCCTATTGAAAACATTTGGTGCATTATAAAATGACAAAGTAGACCACGAACTGTTGAGCAGCTGCAAACCTATATCAAGCAAGAATGGGACAACATTTCACTTTATCTCTCCAGTTCCCAAACTCCCAAAAGTGTTGTTAAAAGAAGAGGTGATGCAACACTGATAAAGATGCCCCTGTCCCAACTTTTTTGAAACATGTTGCTGGAATCAAATTCAAAAAGGGCATGTATTTTTCCAAATGTATAAATTTCTCAGTTTGAATATATGTTGTCTTTGTACTATTTTCAACAAAATATAGGGATAAATCATTTGCACATCATTCCATTCTGTTTTCATTTGCATTTTACACAGTGTCCCGACCGTTTTGGAAATGGGGTTGTAGATCTAGAGTACATAATTCAGGGATAGTCCAACTCTGCTTTTTATATTTTTCCTCACCATAAGGTTAAACCCACAGTTGACATTAATAAATTGAGACGAAATCATCAATTATTATGAAGCAAGCTGTGTTGCCTGGGGTACTCAGGCAATATCAAATTGGTCTGTGAAATTGCCTTTTATATTTTAATAGTGCTGCAGTGACTCTAGATCAGTATACTGAAACTGGAGACCTTTACACTTGTCCCTATATGTGGTCTACTACTAGCAGCACCATTAACCCTAGTCCTAGGTATGTGTAAAAGTACACCGCAAATAAAGGAGATTCTGATCCTGAATATGAGGCTGTAAAACTACAAATAGGAGGGTGTAAAACATCCATTGACCCACAACCAATTTGCTCTGATTAATTACTGTGATTACATATGCACTGTGGCTTTTAGGACACGGAACTCCCCAGAGAGCATGAACAGGATCATTTAGGTCATTGTCTTGTAAAAGCTCATCTTACCCAGAATAAGACGCCCCTCCCCCAAATCAAACTGAATTTGCAGATCCGCCACTGTGGCATGGAGCCTACAAGGATCACCAACCCCCACTACCCTTCACTCCCTCCCTCCAGGTCCACTTCCCTCTCATTTCCTTCTCCCTCAATACCACTTTCAACGGGTTCAATTAACACATGATTGGACCCTGCCGCCCAGTGAAATCCCCTTTGAGATAGCTGAGGATTGTGCTCGGTTGTCTCTGCTTCCACTTGGAGCCGGGAGAAGAATAAGAATCTCTGCAGCTGACACTGGCTCTGTTCCAGAATGTGCCATATACAGTAGACCTGGGCCCAATATGATGTGCTCCAAGAACCTCTCTCTGAGTGGAATGTGTTCATTGAAGGAAATAGTGAGGCAGAGATTTTGTTTGGGTAGAATGTTGTTTCATTTATTCACATCACCCTATGTTAAATTCTTGCAAGCTTCTTTCAAGACTTGCCAACACATTTGTGTTTCCTATACAGCTTCAATTGTTAAGTTTCTGGGCTCTTAGGGTGGCCTGCTCTGTAAAATGTAATTAATTGGTTTAACATTAAAAAAGTATGCAAAGTCATTGCCTAAAACATTAAGGAAATTGAACTTAAGATAGTGAGCTAGTGAAACGTGTTTATTATGAGTGTGCAATATTTAAATAATTAATTAGTACAACTGACAAACATTAAGTTAATGTTACTTAAAAGTCATGCTTTAAACAAGTAAGCACCTGCCAACTACAAGACTTTGAACCTGTACTGGTAAAGCCAACCAGTGTTAATTCTGATACAATGCATTAAAACATTTTAAACATTGTCTCCCAAACGGTCCTAGGATTAAACCAACACTACAATCTTCAAAGTAAAACATCACCCCTTGGGTTCTCCACAAATATTAAGTATTTGTATGACAATCCATCACACAAATAAATGTTTTGAAAGCATAAATGGGAACAATGCCCAACCTGTCCACTCCATGGTACAGATTTGAATATGAATAGACGTGTAGCAAGTACAGTTTCACAAAAGTATCTATCTTCTCTCATAACAATTAACAGTACCGTTTCACAAAAGTGTCTGACTTTTCTCTAATAAAATTAATGATACAATAATGATTGCAATGTTTACCAAATGCTATCTGATAGCTGATGACTCTTCACTGGTCTAACTCAGAAGACTGATAGACAGAGTTAGCAGTTTGTGTGATTTTATTTTTTTTGCCAATCCAAGCGTTACTGTTTGGATGAATTTGAGTGTATTTGCCATGCATTTTGGGTAATCCAAATGCAAAGCATATGTAAGGCCACTCGTGAGGTATATGAATTTATGCTTGTTTTTGTTTAGATAACAAAAGACCATCTGTTTATTCGTACAGAGGAAGTCACATTCATTTAAAGCGCGACAGTAAATAGCCAATGGGCTATTGTGTATTCAGTTTGGGATGTCTATAAAGGTGAAGACAACCGGAAGTTTCTTTGAGATTGAGTGAGAAGAACTCGAGTTTGTAAGGCCGAGTATCGAGCCTGCAACATTTATGAACAATCGACTATCAAATGCTGCAATAAATAATTGAATTACTCTCTCCCTTGACAACTGTGTATGCAATCATCATTTCAACCGCTATACGAAACGGCTGATTTCTAACGCCACAAAGCAGGTAAACTGGCTGTGGGAAGTCTCTGATGTTGTCCATGACAATACCTCCCTGGAGTACGATGGCACTGGAGTTGATCTGGAGGTGCATTGAGCTTGGACCCGGCAGCGGACTCTCTTCATTGAGTACAGTCAGCATACCAACTGTGATGGATGCTTGGGCCTCCTCTACCGCCATATCCTGCAAAGAATCACATGTTCGTAACAGTAGCGAGTTATGTTTGCTGCGCATTGGATTTGCTCTGTATATGAACGTTCATTTTTGGTGTTCGTATTTGCCAGAGAATAGAGCTCTAAATACACATTCACACTGCATTATAACACTGTAGCCAAATAATTATACATGGTATGATTAAAATAAATGTATGGAACCAGATACAAAGTCTACATTTTTGAAACAGTGACACTGACTTTTCACTTTAGACAGTCTTTGTCTGAAATCTGGGTGCCCTGAGCAAACAAAATAACCATATTGGCACTGTGCTTAATGCCATCCATGCAAGGTTCTACAGGGATTGTGTTCTGCTGGGCATTCCTGTGACAGAGAGTGCAGATTTTCAGGAAATGAAGCAACCATCTCAGACTTCACTTTATTAATTTCAACAGATGGCTTGAAAAAGGAGGCTATAGCTAAATGGAACAATTGGAGGAAATGGTCACGAAAACTGGACGCTTCTCCGACTTCTGCCAGTACTGATTGGTCATCACATTCCTGAGGGGGAGGAAACTTGAGGTATTAATATACTTAAAAGATGTAATGGAACTGTCATTGTCTGCAGGCTTTACAGAAGAGTCTGTGTACTACTGATTGCAAGATCACAGAACATAGACATGTATTTCAAAACGTTTTCACGAACAAAAAACTATGTCCAAAGTATCACTACATTGAGCAAAACCCTCAATTAATTAAAACTTTTGGTCAGTTATCTGATGTGTGGACAATGAGTTTAGAAAGAAAACAATTTCAAGAACATAGACCTTACTTTAGCTCTTAGACAGCAGAAAATGACAGTTCCATTACATCTTTTAAGTTTATTAATACCTCAAGTTTCATCCCTCTCAGGAATGTGATGACCAATCAGTACTGGTTGAAGTCGGAGAAGTGTCCAATTTTCGTGACCATTTCCACCAATTGTTCCCTTGGAGGAAAGGTTTTTTTGCGATGAGTTAGGGTTGATTTGTTTTGTCTGAAAATGTATACGGTTTAATAGCCACATTCAGGGTTTGAGGTGAGAAGTATCCCTTGGATATCAGTGCCTTTAAGCACAAGGCCAATTCAGCTGGAACAACACCCTCTAGAAGATCATGCAAAAGGTCTGGTGGGAAACTATCGACAACATGAAAATGTTACAAGCTTTCACTAAGTGTACAGCTTCCTTTCGCTCCATAATTTTTGAGCCATGGTATCAATCAAATGTATTTATAAAGCCCTTTTTACAACAGCAGTTGTCACAAAGTGCTTTTACCGAAAGACCCGGCCTTAAACCCCAAGGAGCAAACAACAGTAGTGTTGAATTTCAGTGGCTAGGAAAAACTCCCTAAGAAGGCTGAATTTTAGGAAGAAAACTAGAGAGGACCCAGGCTCACAGGGGTGACCAGTCCTCTTCTGGCTGTGCCGGGTGAGATATTAAGAGTCCAACTGGAATAATTAATAAATGCATGTGGGCTAAATCCAGAGTCTATTTAAATTTAGACTAGGTCAGAAGTATGACCAGATGGACAAGGACAGGGACAGCAATGTGCCCCCCAAACCAGGCACTCCGCAGGTGTGAACCAGGACCTCATGTCCTCCTAAAGTTTAAAACGGAAGGAGACTGGGAAAATTAAGAAAATGCATTCCTCATATCAACAATGATTTATAATGGAGAAGGAGAACTTAGTGGGGAAGGAGAACTGACCCAATCCCCCAGCACAATAGTATAGCAGCGTAAGACCTTGGAACTGAGACGGGGGTGTACGGCGAGACTGTGGCCCTACCCGGGGGAGGCCCTGGACAGGGCCCAACAGGCAGGAAATCAATCCACCCACATTGCCAGGCATCAACCAAAGGGACACCCGCCAACCAACCCTGAATGTTTGCCGAGTATTACCAGCAGAGTACAGCCCAATTGCACAAGTGCGCAACAGAGAGACAACAACAAGCCAGTGACCCCCGAAAGGCATTGGAGGGAGGGCATCTCAGTGGCGACGAGAGCCCACCTGGCAAGACAGCAAGGGTGGACAGTAACAAGCCTTCTGTTCACCTTCACGCCCCCGGGCCAGGCTACACCTAATCCTAAACCGTGCTGTAGAGATGAGTTTTTAGTAGACACTTGAAGGTTTGCACTGAGTTTGCATTTCTTACCCTAATTGGCAGATCATTCCACGGTAGTGGAGCTCTATGAGAAAAGGCCCTGCCTCCGGATGTTTGTTTAGAAATTCCAGGTACAATTAAAAGGCCTGCATCTTGCGATCGTACGTTACGTGTAGGTATGTATGGCTGGATCATTTCAGCAAGGTAAGTAGGAGCAAGTCCATGTATTGATTTATAGGTATAACAGTAAAACCTTAAAATCAGCCCTAACCCTAACAGGCAGCCAGTGTTAGGACGCTAGTTCAGGATTGTGTTCAAATTTTTTTGTTCTAGTTAGGATTCTAGCAGCTGTGTGCAGTACTAATTGAAGTTTATTTATTGAAAAGAAGAAAGAAGAGCATTGCAGTAATTTAGTTTAGAAGTAACAAAAGCATGGATTAGTTTTTCTGCATCAGTTTTTGATCGAAAGTTTCAGGTTTTTGCAATGTTTCAAAGATGAAAATAAGCAACTCTTGAGACATATTTTATATCTTCATTAAAGGAGAGGTCAGGGTCAAGGGTAACGCCGAGGTTTCTTACCGTTTTTTTGGGATACGACCATGCAGCCGTCGAGGTTCACAGTGAGATCTGCTAACAACGCTCTTTGTTTCTTGGGTCCTAAAACGAGCATTTCTGTTTTTCTTGAGTTTAAGAGCAAAAAGTTCTCTGTCATCCACTTCCTAATATCTGAAACGCATGCTTCCAAAGTAGCACATTTTGGGGCTTCTCCATGCTTCATTGAAATATATAACTGTGTGTCATCAGCATAAAAGTTAAAATTTACATTGTGATTTCGGATTACATTGCCCAGAGGCAGCATATATAGTGAGAACAATAATGGGCCCAGAATCGAGCCTTGAGGAACACCAAAGCATACCTTTGACTTGTCAGAGGATATGCCATTCACACTAACAAACTGATATCTTTCAGATAAATAAGATTTAAACCAGGCTAGAACATGTCCACATAGCCCAATATAGGTTTCCAGTCTCTCTAAGAGAAGGGAGTGATCACTAGTGTCAAAAGCAGCACTAAGATCAAGAAGCAACAGGACGGAACCTCTGAGCCCATTAGAAGGTAATTTGTTACTTTCACGAGTGCAATCTCAGTACTATGATAGGATCTGAAACCGGACTGGAGCATTTCATAAATGTTATTTGTCTTCAGGAAGGCATTCAGTTGTTGGGAAACACATTTTTCTAAGATATTTGAGAGGAACAGGAGTTTTGATATTGGCCTATAATGTCGGGATCTAGATTAGAATTTTTTAGAAGAGGCTTCATTTCCACAATTTTTTGTGAGTTTGGTACACATCCGGAGGAAAGGGAGCAATTTATTATGTTCAACATTGGCTGACCTAGCACAGAAAATAGCTCCTTAAGGAATTTTGTTGAAATCGGGTCTAGCTGACAGTTTGTGGGTTTAGAACTCATTTACTAATTTAGTGAATGCGTCGAGCGATAAGGTATCAAAAAATTTGACAACTGAGATTTTGAGGACCATAACTATTTAAGTAGGAGTCAGTTATTTGTTTTCTAATGGTGATGATCTTTTCATCAAAGTAGTTCATGTATTCATTACAACTAAAGTGAAGACCCAATTTACTTGTTGAGCTTTGCTTTTTTTGTTAACTTTGCAACTGTATCGAAGAGAAATTTTGGATTGTTTTTGTTCACCTCAATCAGGTTGGAGAAATAAGCTGATCGAGCAGACGTGAGTGATTTTCGGTAATGTAGTGTACTGTCTATCCAGGCTAATCTGAATACTTCCAACTTGGTGGAGCGCCACTTTCGCTCCAATTTACTGGAGGCTTGCTTAAGTGCTCTAGTATTGTCTGTGTACCATGGAACAAGTTTCTTGTTGTGTATATCTTTTGTTTTTAGTGGTGCAACCATGTCATTTACTCTGTCGTTAATGAGCGACTTGTAAGAATATCAAGGAATGTATTTGCAATCCAAGAATTTATAGTACGACTTTTGAAACTCATTGTTTGCGGAGCAAGTGGATTTCTTGTTTTAACGGTAAATGTAATAAGACCGTGATCCGATAATCCAGGATTTGGGGGGCAATTTATTAGATCTACAATATCTATTTCTCGTGACAGGACTAAATCTAAGGTGTGATTGTGGCAATGTGTTGGACCTAAGACATGTTAGATAAAACCCATTGAGTCAATTATACAAGAATTCTGGAAAATCATTGAGGAACATCGTGTATGGCCTGGGGGCCTATAAATAGTAGCTATGTAAAACGATTTATCGGCCTGGTTAACTTTCATTAGTAAAACTTCTAAAGAATGAAAATCAGTGATGTGTTTGAGAGTAAATTTATATTTACCATCATAAATATTAGCAATATTAGCAATATTTATGACGGTAATGCACGAGGGATATGATCACTAGTATAGCCAGGATGAGAGGCAATGAACTCATCATGCTTTAGCCACGTTTCACATAAACCAATAACATCTAGTTTATGATCAGAGATTAATTCATTTACTGCAACTGCCTTTGGAGCAAAGGATCTAACATTTAGGAGTCCCATTTTGAGATGCGAGGTGATACAGTCATTTTTATTTGTGACCGAGGTGGAGGAAGGCTTTATCTTAATAAGGTTGTTTTTGTTAGCACTACCTTGTTTAACTTTTCTCAGCCTGGAACGAGTCACAGTGGCAATTGGTAAAACTGTACTAACTACTCTGGCTATGCTATCGACAGACTTCACTATGCTAGCAGGCTAGCTAACAGCCTGCGGCCTGAACTGCACCCTATCTTACGTTGAGGCTGTAGGAGTGAGACTCCTGTCAATGTTCCTAGATAAAAGAAGAGCACCACTCCAGCTGACTCAAATGAACGAAATTAGTCAAAAGATTTGTTCTTTTTACTGAACAATTTGAAAAGATCCGGATCAGTAAAGTGAGTCGAACTTCCCATTGCTATTGGCAGGAGTTTTTTACTCCCCAAGTCAGTATGCCATGCACAAAATTCACGGTAATACCAGGGCCGCTGCCGTTGAAGCGACGTCCATCTGCACCTGGGCTAGCTCAAGCATGTTCCAGAAAGTGACGGAATGTGCCAAGTAGATGAGGACTGATCTGCGCATGTCTAAATGTTGAAATGTCGTTTTTCTTATTGTTTTACTTGTTACCTAAGCTAAAGTACATTGAGTTGGTCTGCGTTTGTGACCCCAAATGACAAGTTACCTATTTAAAATGAGGGTTAATGTCATGTTGATAAAAACTGAGTAAGTTCTCTTATATTTATTAAATCCCATGTTAGAATTTACAGTGCATCTTATACTGTTAGTGTTTCTGGGAATCTGCTGATTTTCACTCCAGGTAGGTGTACACAAGTTGAACTCTGCACAAGATAATATGCAGTTCCTTCTTTCAACAGTGAGACTTTTTCCAACATTGTCTGCTGAATAATTTCCAAAAGCACATTCACCCCAAACACTGGAACAAAGCAGTCCCAATCACAGATGTCTATCTTTCACACATTTGGACAACACTGTTAAGTACAGGCCTAGTTGGTACAGTACAGTAGCTGCCCCAAAACCAATAATACCTTTTTTTTGTGGAATATAATTTCAAATGTTATGCTGGTTTGATTCTTAATAATATTTACCCTGTCTCTAAACAAATTCACTCTCAAGTACTGTAGCTAAATCAGCTTAAGGAAACATCTGAACCGCTGTTAAGTCATCATTAGTCTGTCTGTCTTCTCATTTTATTCCCTCTCCTCTCCACTACTCTCTCCTAAAAGATAATACAAATATGTTTGCACAGGGAGGCTGGCCCACCCACCTAGGCTTGTGTCAGCTTGAGGGAAATGCATTAAGTGCTCTCTTTCCGGCACAGGTTGTCACACACTGCGTTGCTTTCTGTCTTCCCTCTCCTCCCCCCACACCTCACCTCCCGCTGTACTGGATTTAAGTGAGGGTTTGGGGGAATCACTGAGCCCTACCTGGCAATTTCATGCAAATGAGTCAGTTCTCTTCTCTACAGAGATAGAAGGTACCTCGTCAGTCCAAAAGACTGGTCAGTAAATTGTCCATAGCCCTGTTGCATTCAGATCAGTCCTCCTCTGAATATAATCAGCCAACTGTGTAGGTTTTATGTCCTGCTGTCTCTGTTAAAGTATATCTATATTTCCCCTGGGTTTGTTGTTTCAGTTTGTATAACCCTGGGTCAAGAGACAAACCACACATGCCTGCTGAAGTAGAAGCTAGGCAGTCAGACGGCCTGGTGTAAAGTGAGGGGAATGCAGTTTGACATGTGTATGTTTAAATGGAAACAAATCTGTTTGTGCTTCAGTATTGTAATCATTTGTGGTGACTGATGTCAGTGTGCTTCTGTTTAGATGTTGTTACCCTGTTCAGACCTTCAGACTTTTTTTTTTGTCCTTGGTAGACCTATCCTGATGGGATGTATTACACTGAACAAAACTCTAAATGCAACATTCACGTTTTCTAATATTTTACTGAGTTACAGTTCATAAGGAAATCTGTCCGAAATTGGAATTAATAAATTTACCCCTAATCTATGGATTTCACATTACTGGAATTATGCATAAGCTTATAGAAAATGTCTAGGATCTTTTGTTTTAGTTGATTGAACATGGGACCAACAACTTACATGCATTTATATTCCTGTCCAGTTGTTAACCAGGAATGCATGCCTCTGAGCTAGTGGAATATTTCCTATGCCAAGAGTTTTTGATTGCCAGAACGTCAGGTCAGGATGTGTGTTTTAATGCTTTCAGCTCATCAAGTTAAGGGAGACAGTGGTTTGTCCTAAATCTAAGGCTTTTGCGGTTATAGAAAGATTCAAAAGTAATGCTATTAGTATCCTGCATGACAAACTTCATAACAGATGAATCGTCAGTGCCTGATTATATTTGTACATTACCAGAGACCATTGTCAGTAATAAGATAAGACTACAAGTACAAACGTTGTTCTTTAGCTTGCAGAGCATGTGACAGGTTAGGATAGGCTTAATGGAAATAATTTGTTCCTTTGTTAAAAGTGTTCAATAGCAAACAGACAAGTATAGAAAATATCCCAAACTGGCAGCCCTAGACCTGGAAGTACTAAGAGTGAGAGAGTGTCCCTGGAGGCAAGTGCAAGTTACACTGTCTCAAGTGGCAAGGGGAAAATGGAATTACATGAAAAGCAAAATAATTAAAACAATTTTCTGGGAGAGTACTTACAGAAGGACTGAATACAATATAATCGTTTAGAATATGGCTGTCAGTACTACTGCAATCATTCCTGGTAGCCATGGCCTGTGTGTAGCCAATAAGTATACTTTGGGTCAGAATTGAGAGGTCTGTAGTATCCCCAGAAAGACGCCTAGCTACAGTACACTGCTGGTATGCTGCTCAAAGGATTTGTTAGACATCAGGAATATAAGCCAGTAGTCAGCTCAGGTAAAAACAGGTCAGTGGGAGAGTCACAGTAAAATTAGCACTCCACGGAAAACCTCTCCTGACCCAGGAGAATGTGATCTCTTCAGTCCAGAAAGCAAAAGAAGAACAGCAACACTACATGGAATTCATCCAGGGAGGTGAATGGCGATGGATGAAGAATGAGTTACTTTCTCCATTAAAAGTAAACTTGTACAATCCATGTGTTGCACCTTTAGGATATCTGAAGCACTAACAAAGGCCAAATCAGATAAGTGCCATGTAAAAAGAAATCTCAGACAAATGGTAAGCTCCCATTTTCCTTCACTGATGTTGTCGAACGATAGGAAGGATCCCATTTTCCTTCACTGATGTTGTCGAACGATAGGAAGGATCCCATTTTCCTTTGTTGATGTGGTCCAGTGATAGGAAGAAAGAGAGAAAGGAGAGAGAGCGCAGAGATTGTCATCTGTTAAAGCTGCAAGTCCTCCAAAGCCCTAGACACTGAGAGCGGCAGCACTTGCCTTTCTAGTCATGTGGTAGCAGAGGATGTTTGCCAGCCCCTCATGGGAACCGAGGGGATTTGCTTGTTTGTTTCAGTTTTATATGTTCAGATCACATTACGGATGCGCTTATTGATTTTTAATACCGCACATGTCTGGAAAATCTCAAGCTGAGGGCTCAGAGGGAAGCGAGGGGGTGGGAGGGAAGGAATTGGGTGAATGAGGGAGGGGAGGCCCTGATAAAAAAAGACAGCTGTTTGGTGGAGAGTGTGTAGTAATTTGTCACTCTCATCATGGTGGGTGGGGAGGGAGGGATCTCACTGGGTGATGATCCGTCCCTAGAGATTTCCTTTCCTTCATTGTACTGCAGCTGTGTATTTACGATCCCTTGTCCACCATCCCAAGCAGTCAGTACTAACATAATGGACTGACAGGGTTGCTGCTGGCTGACCTGCTGCATGGCATAGTGAGTCCCTGTCTGGCTGAGCCATATTGGCCTCGTTAACTTTTGCACTTTGTAGGGAATTTCCCAGGAAAAAAAATATTCTGAGCTTTCAAAATATACCAAAAAAGACAATGATTAAAGTTAAACAGAGCATAATGGCATGTTTTCAAAATGTCCACAGAATATTGTACAGGGCATCAAGTTTGGTGACAGAATGACTGTAAAACCGCCATCTGTTTATTATTTTACATAAGCAAATGTGAAATGGTTTTGCAACGTTCTATATTATAGTTATTTTTGAGTTATTACATAAAAATCTATCAGAAATGGAGTCATGTTAGATTTCCTTTTAAATGGTGTTTGATGTCACGAAAAGAACCTGGTCTGTCAGCATATTCTCTAAAACGATAACTCTGACAGCAATATCTCCAAAAGTAGAACATTAAACCAAATCAATTAAATTTACAGCCAACATCCAAGAAAATGTTATGTTTACTCTCACAAACAGGCGTGAAAGATTACTACTTCACTTGCCTGCTAAGCCTTTTGCAGTGGCCATTAACCCACAGCTGGAAAATTTGCAACTTCAAAGCCAGATTCAGCCAGAAGTAAAAAAATTAAAATTGTGAATAGCATATGAAGCCATCTACACTGAACAAAATTATAAATGCTACACTTTTGTTTTTGCCCCCATTTATAATGAGCTGAACTCAAATATCTAAGACTTCTCTATGTATACAAATGTCCTATTTCTCTAAAATATTATTCACAAATCTGCATAGGTGTGCCTTAGGCTGGCCACAATAAAAGGCCACTCTAAAAATTGCAATTATTTTTATCATAGGTACTCTTCAACTGTGAATGATGGAATCTAAAACAAAAATCCAGAAAATCACATTGTTTGATTTTTAAGTAATTAATTAGCATTTTATTGCATGACATAAGTATTTGATACATCAGAAAAGCAGAACTAAATATTTGGTACAGAAACCATTGTTTGCAATTACAGAGATTATATATTTCCTGTAATTCTTGACCAGGTTTACACACACTGCAGCAGGGATTTTGACCCCCTCCTCCATTCAGACCTTCTCCAGATCCTTCAGGTTTCGGGGGTGTTGCTGGGCAATACGGACATTCAGCTCCCTCCAAAGATTTGAAAGATTTGAATGATAAGAATGGTTTTCTTTGAGACTGTGGTCCCAGCTCTCTTCAGGTCATTGACCAGGTCCTGCCGTGTAGTTCTGGGCTGATCCCTCACCTTCCTCATGATCATTGATGCCTCACGAGGTGAGATCTTGCATGGAGCCCCAGACCGAGGGAGATTGGCCGACATCTTGAACTTCTTCCATTTTCTAATAATTGCGCCAACAGTTGTTGCCTTCTCACCTAGCTGCTTGCCTATTGTCCTGTAGCCCATCCCAGCCTTGTGCAGGTCTACAATTTTATCCCTGATGTCCTTACACAGCTCTCTGGTCTTGGCCATTGTGGAGAGGTAGGAGTCTGTTTGTTTGAGTGTGTGGATGTCTTTTATACAGGTAACGAATTCAAACAGGTGCAGTTAATACAGGTAATGAGTGGAGAACAGGAGGGCTTCTTAAAGAAAAACTAACAGGTCTGTGAGAACCGGAATTCTTACTGGTTGGTAGGTGATCAAATACTTATGTCATGCAACAAAATGCAAATTAATTATTTAAAAATCATACAATGTGATTTTCTGGATTTTTGTTTTAGATTCCATCTCTCACAGTTGAAGTGTACCTATGATAAAAATGACAGACCTCTACATTCTTTGTAACTAGGAAAACATGCAAAATCGGCAGTGTATCAAATACTTGTTCTCCCCACTGTATGCCACACCTGTGAGGCGAATGGATTATCTCGGCATAGGAGAAGTGCTCACTAACACAGATTTAGGCCTTTTGTGTACATAGAAAGTATTTGATCTTTGAGTTCAGCACATGATAAATGGGGGCAAAGTGTTGCGTTTATAATTATTTTCAGTGTAAGTAATAAACAACGTGATAACATCATAGCTATCACCATTTCCTTAGAATAGCTATCACCGATTCCTTAGAATTCCTTAGAATTGCCCTATATTGAGGTCCTTCATTACTCCAGGTCACAGAAAAAACACTACCGTCTCACCCTGGGTGCCCACTGTTTTAAAAATCATACCCCAAAAGGCAGAGGGCAGGCGAGTTGTACGTGTCAGTTATCCCGCCAGCTGTACAGTTTCCTCCCCTTTTTGTGGCACCACGCAATCGGCCATCTGTCCCACTAATAAGACCATGTTGTCTCACATCATGACACCCCAAACTTACTGCACTATACTGCTCATCTCCCTGAATCTAGCAAAATTATACTGAAACTGCGAATGTGTACAAATACTGTAAGTCTGTGTTTATTATACACTCACCACTCAAATTCCGTTATCATATATGCTGGCGAGCCATTGTATACAGTATATTTATGTAGATTTTTTGTATTTTGTCCCTTCTTCCTATTCCTTGGTGTCCAGTTCACAGCAGATCCTTAGCATAACATAACTAATCCTTAGCTAAAACCTATTTGTGACAAGGACCAATTTTGGGCATCTTCCTCTGACCGTCACTTTTTTAGAAATGAAAACGTTTTTATTGAAATTATTTCAATATGTTAAAAAACACAGTTAAATAAGTAAAAGTAGGTCAGTCTAGGTTAATCTATTGAAATGTAATGGATTTATATTCAAAAGCTAGGGGCAAATTCATGACTGAAAGAGAGAGCACTCATTATGTGCCCACCACTGAATAGCGGACAACAGTGATTTTTTGCATAACTTTGGTTCTGTGAAGGAAGCGTCAATGCAGTTAGTGGGGGGTTTTCATGCGTGGTTTGGGGAAGTGCTGGCCTAGTGGTTAGAGCACCTGACCAGTAACCAAAATGTTGTTATATCAAATTCTGAGCCAGCAAGGTGAAACATCTGTTGTTTTTTGTCAAGACGTGTCATTTGAGGTCGATCAAAGCTGTTCTGCTTCTTATCACACTGCTCCCTCAACCAGATGGTATTTGCTGGTGCCCTCTGATGGGATTTTTTCACCACAGATTTACTCAAAAGAAATACAAATAAAAAATGCCCAGCATTTGCATTTCTTTGGGGGAAATGGCGGTGACCAACTTGAAAAAAAATACCTGGGTTTCAGCAATCTAGCAGGTTAGGTGTAAACACTCCCACAGAAGCAAATATGTCATAATGCTTTTGTGAATAATGTTGAGTATCTCATCGTAACATCACCGTATCTCATCTCCAGCTCACTTATCTCTCATCTCATTTCATTGGAAAGATTCAGCTCTGCAAGAAATAGTTATGTCACTACATGCCTACTGGCGAACACAATTCTACTCTTGGAATAACAACAAAAAACATTTAGTCGTGGTTTCAACACTAAAGACATTAGGCCTACACTTACAATCAAAAACAAAGCCTGATGTCTAACTGAAATGTAATTTTTTTTTCCAAACTCAGGTTATTATATCATAGTTAACACGACCCTTTATTGAACCTGAATGTGGAGTTGATATATATAAAAAAAAAGTGTTTTAATACTAAAAAGTTTATTAATCCAGATTTTAGTGGAGACTTAACATTCCTGTACTGCCTATGGGTTTTTCAGTGATCCTAATGTTTTTAGCATATTTAAACATTTAGTGTTTAAACATCAGAAATCTCACCATATTCATAAATATCAATGCAAACAATTACACTATTTTGAGGAGGCTGATGATGTTTATAGTGTTGTTTTTGTTTTTGTTTTTTTGAGTTCAATAGCTCCTTAACAATGACTCACATTATACTTTTTTAAGTTGGTTAAAAAACATATAAAAATAAATCCTAGGTGTGCTTTGGAAACCAACATTGACACTGATCACTGACCCTTAAAGTATGCACTCCAAAATATAGACCTTTAAGAACAACAGCAAATGTGGTATGCTCTTGTTGACCATTGTGAGGTATTATGCAGAGATTCTTACACTGTGTGTTAAAACAAGCTTTTATTTTACAAATGAAAATGAGGACCTTTATCTACTTCACCCAGAGAAAAATTATACTGCGTGTACTATTCTTACAGTTGCACTCAAAAGTTTGCGTACCCTTGGAGAATTGGTAATATATGTACCATTTGTAAAGAAAACATGAGTGAGCATAACACACATGTCAGTTATTTCTTATGGGATTCACATTCAACTGTAGGTCATAGCAGAATGGCAAAATCATAAAACAAAACATGGCAATAAAGAAAAAAAGTCTGCATACCCTTAGTTCTTAATACTGTTTATTGCCCCCTTTAGCATGAACAACAGCATGCTGTATATTTTGTAATAGTTGTCTATGAGGCACCGAATTCTTGTAGGTGGTATAGCTGCTCACTTGTCTTGGCAAAATGCAAAGTCTTTGGTCGTCTTACATGAACCGCACGTTTGAGGTCTTCCCAGAATGGCTGGATGATATTTAAGTCAGGAGACGTGATGGTCACTCCAGAATTTTTCTGCTCTAATGACTGGAGGGTCAGCTTGGCCTTGGAAAGTCCAAGAGCGTCCCATGCGCAGCTTTCGTGCAGAAGAATGCAAATTGTCTGCCAGTATTTTCTGATAACATGCTGCATTCATCTTGACATCAATTTTCACAAGATTCCTGTGCCTTTTGAGCTCACCACCCCACCCCCCAAAACAACTGTGAGCCACCATCATGCTTCACAGTGGGGATGGTATTCTGTTCACAATAGACCTTGTTGACCCCTCTCCAAACATAGCGCTTATGGTTGTGACCATAAAGCTCTATTTTGGTCCCATCACTCCAAATTACAATGTGCCTGAAGCTATGAGGCTTGTCAAGGTGTTGTTGGGCATATTGTAACCAGGCTTTTTTTGGCATTGGCGCTGTAAAGGCTTCTTTCTGGCATTTTGACCATGCAGCTCATTTTTGTTCAATTATCGTTGTATTGTGCTCCTTGAAACAACCACACAGTATTTTTCCAGGGCAGCCTGGATTTCTCCTGAGGTTACCTGTGGGTTTTTCTTTGTATCCCAAACAGTTCTTCTGGCAATTTTTGCTGAAAACTTTCTTGGTCTGCCTGACCTTGGCTTGGTGTCAATAGATCCCAGAATGGTCCACTTCTTAATTAATGATTATTATGAATATTCATGTTCAATCATTTGTTAGAAGTGAGTGTCAGAAGTGAATTGTGAAGGCCTCTGTATTGATGGTCAGAAGTGAATTGTTAAGGTCTCTGTATTGAGTGTCAGAAGTGACTTGTTAAGGCCTCTGTACTGATTGTTATATGTGACTTGTGAAGGCCTCTGTATTGATTGTTATATGTGACTTGTGAAGGCCTCTGTGTTGAGTGTCAGAAGTGACTTATTAAGGCCTCTGTATTGATTGTTATATGTGACTTGTGAAGGCCTCTGTATTGATTGTTATATGTGACTTGTGAAGGCCTCTGTATTGAGTGTCAGAAGTGACTTATTAAGGCCTCTGTATTGATTGTTATATGTGAATTGTGAAGGCCTCTGTATTGATTATATGTGGCTAGTGAAGGCCTCTGTATTGAGTGTCAGAAGTGACTTGTTAAAGCCTCTGTATTGATTGTTATATGTGACTTGTGAAGGCCTCTGTATTGAGTGTCAGAAGTGACTTGTTAAAGCCTCTGTATTGATTGTTATATGTGAATTGTGAAGGCCTCTGTATTGAGTGTCAGAAGTGACTTGTTAAAGCCTCTGTATTGATTGTTATATGTGACTTGTGAAGGCCTCTGTATTGATTGTCAGAAGTGAATTGTTAAGGTCTCTGTATTGATTGTCAGAAGTGAATTGTTAAGGTCTCTGTATTGAGTGTCAGAAGTGACTTGTTAAAGCCTCTGTATTGATTGTCAGAAGTGAATTGTTAAGGTCTCTGTATTGAGTGTCAGAAGTGACTTGTTAAAGCCTCTGTATTGATTGTCAGAAGTGAATTGTTAAGGTCTCTGTATTGAGTGTCAGAAGTGACTTTTTAAGGCCTCTGTATTGATTGTCAGAAGTGAATTGTTAAGGTCTCTGTATTGAGTGTCAGAAGTGAATTGTTAAGGTCTCTGTATTGAGTGTCAGAAGTGACTTTTTAAGGCCTCTGTATTGATTGTTATATGTGACTTGTGAAGGCCTCTGTATTGATTATATGTGACTTGTGAAGGCCTCTGTATTGATTGTTATATGTGACTTATTAAGGCCTCTGTATTGATTGTTATATGTGACTTGTGAAGGCCTCTGTATTGATTATATGTGACTTGTGAAGGCCTCTGTATTGAGTGTCAGAAGTGACTTGTTAAAGCCTCTGTATTGATTGTTATATGTGAATTGTGAAGGCCTCTGTATTGAGTGTCAGAAGTGACTTGTTAAAGCCTCTGTATTGATTGTTATATGTGACTTGTGAAGGCCTCTGTATTGATTGTCAGAAGTGAATTGTTAAGGTCTCTGTATTGAGTGTCAGAAGTGAATTGTTAAGGTCTCTGTATTGAGTGTCAGAAGTGACTTTTTAAGGCCTCTGTATTGATTGTTATATGTGACTTGTGAAGGCCTCTGTATTGATTATATGTGACTTGTGAAGGCCTCTGTATTGATTATATTTGACTTGTGAAGGCCTCTGTATTGATTGTTATATGTGACTTATTAAGGCCTCTGTATTGATTGTTATATGTGACTTGTGAAGGCCTCTGTATTGATTGTTATATGTGACTTGTGAAGGCCTCTGTATTGAGTGTCAGAAGTGACTTGTTAAAGCCTCTGTATTGATTGTTATATGTGACTTGTGAAGGCCTCTGTATTGATTGTTAGATGTGACTTGTTAAGGCCTCTTTAGGGCCTCATTGCTAAGGCTCTATGTACATAAAACTAACAGAGTGCTACCACAGAATTTAAAGGTGACTTATAATTTGAGCAAATAGCGCATTCCTCTCTCATTCTCAATATCTCTCCTTTCTCTCTCTCGGATTACATATGGGTGGAAAGAGAGAAAAGAGTGCAGAGCCATCACTTAAGTAAGCTGAGCTTGCTCTTTCTAATGATAGCTTCCTCCTCATATCCTATATTTAACACCACAACATTAACATTTAACCAGGCACCTTGATTTCTTACCTCACCTCTTGACGCATCCCCAGGCAGATATCTAACCCTTTGAATAAGATATTATCATAAGGGACATACTGGTCTCATGTTGTAATTGAGATAACACAGGAAGGGTTTAGTATGTATCTTGGCATGTGGTCTGGTAATGGGCGGCTCTCTGTAGAGAGAAATATAATGTAGCTGAATTGGAGTTCTAGAAATGCCAGCCTTGGGACAATTTTTTTCAACTTGGTGTATAACCTGTGGTATATCTGCAAGTTGATTAGACAGAAAGAGATGAGGTGGTGAGGGTCTCTGGAAGAGGTGTCAGGCTTGTCAAGTAATTCTCGCTCCTCCTAATCCAGTTTTGATGAATAAGTGAGCCAGACTCTTGAGTCTCAGGATTACAGATAATACCAGGCCTACCTATACATATCATTTTGTGTTATTTTCAAAGATGCCTGTCGAAGTAGTCATAAGTTGCTCAGGCAACATATTGTTGTTGTTTACTCTCAGAACAGACTTCAGGCTCTTGGACTGGGAAGTTTGTTTTTGCATGAAAGTGGGAATCCCCCACAAGTTGTGCTCATCCTCAAACTAGCTCTACTGCCAACCCCCCCAGCCATTTATCCCAGAAGCCCCTTCCCCCAGACCCCAGCCATCTATCCCAGCAACCCTCCCTCAGACCCCAGCCATTTATCCCAGCAGCCCCTTTCCTCAGACCCCAGCCATTTATCCCAGCAGCCCCTTCCCCCAGACCCCAGCCATTTATCCCAGCAGCCCCTTCCCCCAGACCCCAGCCATTTATCCCAGCAGCCCCTTCCCCCAGACCCCAGCCATTTATCCCAGCAGCCCCTTCCCCCAGCCCCTTCCCCCAGACCCCAGCCATTTATCCCAGCAGCCCCTTCCCCCAGACCCCAGCCATCTATCCCAGCAACCCCTTCCCTCAGACCCCAGCCATCTATCCCAGCAGCCCCTTCCCCCAGACCCCAGCCAACTCCACCTCAAAGGGCGACAGAGCCCACAGGAAGCCTTTGTCAGCTGCCTCTTGGTGCTGAGAGGACGGGGCAGGAAATGGCCATAAATCCTTTCTCATTTCCCCTGACCTGCCTCCGCCACTGCCTGTTAACATGGAGGTCCCAGACTGCACGCCATCAATACACACTAATGATAGGAATTAGCTCTGAGCCACTGGTCACTGACCGTATGCAGATCAACAAGATGATTATTCACTATTTAATGGTACTTGGAGAATTGTTAGAATTTATAAGATTTTGTTTGTATTTTACTATTTGTATTTTATTTTATTTTATTGTATTTTTATATTTGTATTTTTCTATGTAAAGCACATTGAATTGCTTATGTATGAATTGTGCTATATAAATTGCTTGCTCGAACATGGTAGGAATATATAGAACCTATGGTTAAATTAGTTGTGGCTGGATAAGTGTTTTCCAACATTTGGAGGGTTTTAGAATGTAATATTTTTCTTCTGTGGGCCTTAACAAGTTAATAAAGTGGATGTTCCACATGCGATCCAAAATAACAGGCAGATGGATGTTAAGTACCTAGTAGTAAAAAAATAAATAATAATATTTGTGTTATTCTGTCTACAAAGGATGGAAATATAATACAAAAGCACATGTTCTAATACAGTCAAAATAACGACCATGTGTGCATTTTCTGGACTGTTCTTTTCTGTCAGGTTTGACCCCTCACTACCTCACTAATCTATGAGTTGGAGAAGATTTTTTTAGATGGTGGCTACTAATGGGGACACATTATATTCTGTTGTGTCTACATACTGCATTTTGTTTAGTTTGCTGGGAATGTAAAGGTTGCTAAACACTTTTGACACAAGCATTTCTGAATGAATATACAATACACCGCTACTCAGCAAGGAAAACCGATGTCCTGAGGGAATAATGGAGATTGCTTGTAAGAGCCAATATGATTCATGCTTTTGAACCAGTAGTGAGCACCATCCAGATTTTGTGCTCTACTGTCACAAGCAGTCTTAAGGTCAGCTACATGAACAACCATTGCTGATGTCTTGAAGTGGAACTGGCAACATTTGAGCGTCATTAAGTCTTATTACAATCTCTTCAGATAGACACCCAGGAAGAACACCCTTTTTCTTTTCCTGTAAAAGGAAGCATTTTAATATGGTTATTTTCACATTTAATACTTTCATAGAATGTTAAGAATTTAAGTAGATTAAAGCATTGTCTATGAGAATATAGTGGGAAAGAGGCCCTGCATGTTCTAAATTAATAAACATGAAAGTAAATGAAAATAAAAAAAGTTTGTCTAGGCCTGGACTACACACAATCAGTGCACTATAGCCAATCTGTCTGTTTGTGTTGTTTGGCTAATTGTCCTATTGGATGATAAACAATTAGCCTTTGTAGTTCACAGTCTGAGTTTAAGGGTCACAGAGCACTTTTTAACCAGATGGAGTTGATTTGTCCAGAACAGACCCCTGCCTAGCATCTTTTTGGTCCCCTTTCCTTCAGGCTTTACATTTTGAAGGAACTGCCGCCTTGGCAGTTGTCAGGGAAATACTTTCTCACATCATAAATACTGCAAGCTTTCTGCCAGCCATCGGTTGTCAGGATATTGCTCCGTTTTTAACAGCCAAAGGACTTCCGCCACACAGCTCATTGAAAAGGAGACAAGGGACAAGGGCATAATTTCCAGGGTGGAATGTGCTATGCTGCAATTAATGGCAACCTCATTTTGAAAGAGAGTATTGTAGGGGTGTGGATGACTTTCCTCAACCATTGTTACTGCCTGATTGAGTTTTCTTTCAGAGTGAAAGGTAACAGGGTATAGTGAAACATCTGAACGTGTCGCTGCACTGAGAGCACTGATAGCTGACAACAAAGAGAAAGAAGATAGGTTTATCTAGAATTGAGTAGGTAAAAGTGATACTCTGAAAGGTTTCAAGACAATGGGATCAGGCTTTTACATGTCCATTGTGTTTTTGTCGATGAACAGAAACGCACACGTTACATTGAACATACTACACACGCATGCTTTGAATAAAATACATTTCTACAATCTCTTAGTCATCCCTTCGTCTTAGAAAAAAGGTTTCAATGGCAACTTTATTAGCCTGTTATAATGGGTTTTCAAGTCTGACTATGACACCATATGTTCCCAACACACATGTCTCAGCCTAGACAAGAAGACATGGCCCTTTTTCCTCCTTCATCAAAGATGCTTGTCAGATCTATCCCCTGTGGTACACAGAAACCCACACAACCCGCATGAAAGATGGACCGACTGACTACAACAGGTGCACATACAGTGCATTTATGTTGTTTCTTCAGATTACCCACAAAAACTTGCACTGAGTGCACGCTAATGACGTGACGGTACATGCTGCTAGAACATACATTTTTTAGGCAATATGACTTACCTATACACTCTGTTTCTTTGTCTTTGATTTGGTAAACAAAATCAGCCAAGATTGTAATTTTGTGCTTTAAGCCTTGCTACACCACAGCCATTGGCGTCAGGCTTTTAAAAAGTGCTTTGTTTGAAATCAATGGATGCTGCTACATTATCTGCGTAGCATTGTGGTCGTGGCAGTGTTAAGCTCAAGACACACAGAGGTTGGATTGTTGTTGGCGGAAGAGCACACACTGCCTTGTGAATTATGCTGATGGCCACACATTACGATGTGTGATGTGCAACTGAATTGTTAACCTGAGGTTCAAATCTCTACACATGTTTTTATGTCCTTTAACCTTATATCCTTATTAAGTCATTATATGAAATTACATTACCGACTAATAGCTAGGACTGTGATTGGCTTTTAGTTGCAGTGCTTGGTGGATGTTTGGCCTATGAACTTTTGCTGACTTTATTATTATAACAATATGCCTTTAACAGGTTTTGTCTCAAATGAAATCATGTAATGCCATACAGTGGGGAGAACAAGTATTTGATATACTGCCGATTTTGCAGGTTTTCCCACTTACCAAGCATGTAGAAGTCTGTAATTTCTATCATTGGTACACTTCAACTGTGAGTGATGGAATCTAAAACAAAAATCCAGAAAATCACTTTGTATGATTTATAAGTTATTAATTTGCATTTTATTGCATGACATAAGTATTTGATACATCAGAAAAGCATAACTTAATATTTGGTACAGAAACCGTTACAGAGATCATACGTTTCCTATAGTTCTTGACCAGGTTTGCACACACTGCAGCAGGGATTTTGGCCCACACATCCATATAGACCTTCACCAGATCCTTCAGGTTTCGGGGCTGTCGCTGGGCAATACGGATTTTCTGCTCCCTCCAAAGATTTTCTATTGGGTTCAGGTCTGGAGACTGGCTAGGCCAATCCAGGACCTTGAGATGCTTCTTACGGAGCTACTCCTTAGTTGCCCTGGCTGTGTGTTTCGGGGCGTTGTCATGCTGGAAGACCCAACCACGACCCATCTTCAATGCTCTTACTGAGGGAAGGGGGTTGTTGGCCAAGATCTCGCGATACATGGCCCCATCCATCCTCCCCTCAATATGGTGCAGTCGTCCCCTTTGCAGAAAAGCATCCCCAAAGAATTATGTTTCCACCTCCATGCTTTACGGTTGGGATGGTGCTCTTGGGGTTGTACTCATCCTTCTTCTTCCTCCAAACACGGCAAGTGGAGTTTAGACCAAAAAGCTCTATTTTTGTCTCATCAGACCTCATGACCTTCTCCCATTCCTCCTCTGTATCATCCAGATGGTCATTGGCAAACTTCAGATGGGCCTGGATATACTGGCTTGAGCAGGGGGACCTTGCGTGCGCTGTAGGATTTTTATCCATGCTTAGTGTGTTGCTAATGGTTTTCTTTGAGACTTTGGTCCCAGCTCTCTTCAGGTCATTGACCAGGTCCTGCTGTGTAGTTCTGGGCTGATCCTTCACCTTCCTCATGATAATTGATGCCCCACGAGGTGATATCTTGCGTGGAGCCCCAGACCGAGGGAGATTGACCGTCATCTTGAACTTCCATTTTCTAATAATTGCTCCAACAGTTGTTACCTTCTCACCAAGCTGCTTGCCTATTGTCCTGTAGCCCATCCCAGCCTTGTGCAGGTCTACAATTTTATCCCTGATGTCCTTACACAGCTCTCTGGTCTTGGCCATTGTGGAGAGGTAGGAGTCTGTTTGTTTGAGTGTGTGGACAGGTGTCTTTTATACAGGCAACGAGTTCAAACAGGTGAAGTTAATACAGGTAATTAATGGAGAACAGGAGGGCTTCTTTAAGAAAAAGTAACAGGTCTGTGAGAGCCGGAATTCTTACTGGTTGGTAGGTCATCAAATACTTATGTCATGCAATAAATGAATTATCATGTCACCTTGTGGCCCTCATTTATTAGTTGATTTATATTTTTCTGGTGACAACATGGTCAGGTAATTTCCCCCAGAGCTTGGTGAATATATTAATATTAACATTTTACAGCCTGCAATACATATTTCCATTCGATAAAAACGTCATAGTGTGCTCCAGAATAACACGTGAACCTGATTAAAATAGCGGGGAAGTGTTTACGTGCGACTGTAAGCAAGAGACGCTGGGGGGGCTGCTTGCCGTGCATTGAGAGGTGCGACTGGACAGGCTGTTACAAGCTGACAGGGAAAAGGCTGACTTTAAACCATGTCTACTCTACACTCCTACAGCTCAGCTCAGGCAGGCAGCAAGCGCTCTGAGCCACTGGCTTCTAGAGACAGAGACATGTCGAACAGCCTTGCTACAGAAAATCTTCAAAGGAAGGATTTGTATGAAGACATACATATTTGGAAAGCGAGCTCATCTGTGTGTGCTGTGCTGCTACCTTGCCATGAGCACACCGCAGAATCCCCCCGTGCTTGACAGAGAAGGGAAGCGGTTTGCTTTTTTAATGTTACGATAGGGCTACTGCAAGATTGTCTTTTCACCAACAGTAAAAGTAATGTTTAGTTACAGGAGAACAGGTGACGTCAACTTGTAGAAGTACTGTAAGAAAGACCACAGTTTCATATTAAACCTTATATTAAAAGTGTTGTGATTGTAATGATATGGGGCAAAGGTTATTTAAAAAGCATATGTCCTCAGTCATCATTGTAATTATTAAAATACTTTAAATGGAGGTGCACACATTTCCTCCTCTGTTGGTTGCTTCCGGCATTCCACTTTGTTCACGCAGTTGCTGTGCAGCTGTAGTATTCAGACTTTCACGTTCACTGGCCTGGCATGTCTTTTTTTAAATCACTTTGTCTGAAATTAATGTCCACACTAATTAGGGTAGGTCATTCCAGCTTATTAAGGTAGGTCATTTCCCACTCAGCTGAAATTACCCACCGTAATTAGTTGACACGAGGAGAGGCTATTTGATGGATTAATGTAGAAAAAATATAAAATGAACATGTAATAATATGATTAATACAAGATGTATTATATATTATGTGAATTTGGAAATGTGTTCTTGGCACATCCCCCTTTCCCTAAAGCACTCTCACAATCGGGTAATGGCCCCAGCAGGCAATCACCCATGTTTCTGGGCGACCTTGGTGCAATTAGGGTCAGCTGTCTTGCTCAGGGACAGAATGAGGGATGTTTCATGTTGTTGGGTCTGAGATTCGATCTAGTGACCTTTTTGTGCTCTGGCTTTTTTCTTTTATTCAAGGTCTAATCGTCAGTTGCATGGTTATACAAGTCCCGTATCAGCCTGATTTGGACCAGGTTGGCCTGTGGACATTGAAGGACAGAATTACTTCCTATATTTATAGCCTCCCTTTATCTTAACGACTGGAAGAGCAGACTCGCCTCGGTCTGGTAGTATGTTCTCTGTTTGAGTGAGTGAGAAATATATCAGCTAAGCAGATAACTACACTAGAACATTTTCTATTGTTTCATTTTTTAAAGGTGCCTTTTTTCAGGCATTCTTTTGGGAGGCATTATTGGACAGGAAAGTGAGGAAAGACATAGGACATCGTTTTTGCTGAAAAGGCTGTGGGCCAGAACCAATGCCACAGCAGTACTGTACATTCACACAACGCTAATGGCTACAGAAAATAATGTGTGGGTCACACACAACCAGAGAAACACACACACGCGCGTTGCCGATTACTTTCTTTATGTCTTTGGATTTAAATGGGCAAAATTAATTAATTTTCTAATATGTTTCTTACATTTTTTACATATTATTGAATATATTTCTGGATTCAGTGCTTCCACATTTTCTGCAAGCCAGATTTTATAGGGCCATTGACTAGCTGTCTCTGCTAGCTAGGCTACAGTGTAGCCAGTTATTCAATCTTGCGACATGACTTCAGGGTGACAGGCAGAGTTTCTGTATGGAAATTGAAAACGAAGCCGCCAATTAATCACATTAAGCTACTGTCTGAATTGCCAAGACAAGGAGATATCATGCCAGCTCTGACTGTCTACGTTCTGGCACCCCTCTAATTAAATTATATTAAACCAAAATACAGAGCTTTTTAAGTGGGCTCTATTAGAGCTGCTCAATGGTCCTGGAGATTCTAATGAATAGAATCAATATGGCTGATTATAGAGCATTTAGACATTTAGTTGTGCTTTGTTGATTTCATACCACATTGAAGGCTTTATTACCAATGCCTAGCTGCTGAAAGAAAGGTAAATAATGAATCTTTTTCAGTTTGTCAGCATGCAGTTTGTCTAATTGTATGTTGAAATCAATGGCTAGCAAATTATTGTGTGTGTTTCTTTAATGATTGTGTGCATGTACATATATTTGTATATATGCATACGGGACCCGCTACTTTACTAATGTACCTGTTCACACATGACCACAGGGTAAAGCATAAAAAGGTGCAATTATCAAGAATGCTGATGACACAGCATAAGTAGATTGTATATCCAGCAACGATATGAGAGCCTACAGGGAGGAGGTAAGAGGCCTGGTGGACCTGGGGGTGCCAGATAAACAATCTGTTTAAATGAGCTGGTAGTTAAGAAAATGGAAGAGAGAGCATACCCCCCTACTCATCAATGGAGTCCAAAGCTTCAACTTCCTCTGCATGAAAAACACTGATGACCTGAAATACATCCGTGCCTGTTACATCATCTTTGCCAATCATATTGTTTTGAATGTACATGCGGAACATTTCGATGTACACACTAGCAACGTCTACATTGTCATAATGCACCATCAGAATTACAGATGAATAGATTAAGGTGCTATTATAATTTCTTGGTCCATTTGAGATCCGGGGCTACCCAGGGCTAATGACGCCAATGTACTGTAGTCCACAGAAGGAATACCATTGACCTCAGCCACTCAGCCGATGTACTGTCCACACTGCAACTATCTATTTATATATACAGTACCAGTCCAAGGTTTGGACACACCCATTCAAGTGAATGGTGTTAGTGTAAATCATTTTCCTCTGCTGTTGTTCTAATCCTGGAAGACTTATATAACCACCAAACTTTCCTGTCCCTAAAACCCCCTCCCATCATGTCCTTTGCTCATTTCCATTTGGAATAAAAGTAGTAGGGAAAACGTTTTCTTCAAATCATAGTACACAGATTTTCTTTCAAAACTCAATCTAACAGTTCCCATTCTTCATTAAAAAAAATTACAAATACCAAACCAATGGAACAATGCTGTAGGAGAAAATAAAAATTGTCTTAGCAACTGTAGCCTAAGATTTAGCTTTAGCAGAGGATTCCTACACAGTATGACTAGAGAAAAAGTACAGAAACAAAAGAACAGTCCCGGCCTGATAAACTAACATTTTGTGTGTCATTTATTATCTCTTTGGGTGACACAGTAGCTGGCTTTACTGCATCCAATTTTGTGATGGTAAGGCCAATTGAGAATACGAATACACAACATTTAACTGAGTGTTTCCTATGCTCCAAATATATTCAGATTATGAGCAAAATTGCAAGCATACCTGTTTGATGCTGTCACACCCCATGGTAATTTTAGCTTTTAGTTCTGTCATTTTCATTCCATTTTCAGTTGATCAGCCAGACATCTAATAAATGCAGAAGCTCTAAAGGGAAATTAGATTAGTGCTGCTTTGATGGCATTGTGATTGGACAATAACAGCAAGCTACATGTGCCATAAATAATTAATATATTAATAAATATTAGCACATCATTGCATTCTGTTTTTATTTGCGTTTTTTAAGCAGTGTTCTGACTTTTTTGGAAAATGAGGTTGTAGATTAATGGCAAAATTCAAAATATATAAATTATAAATTAAGTCAATAACACAAAATCAATGTGGAGGAATGGGTTTGTTTACTTTCCAAAAGCTATAGATCTTCCAGAACATCAGTTAGGTGGATCTGTACTAAGGTGTACTGTGTCTGTGTGTGGAGTGTAGGAGTGTTTGACACCTTGTAGCCAGTCAGTCTTAGCTTTAAACCACAGCAGGTTTTGGCTCCCTTCCCCAGGAGCTTAGCTCCTTTTAGCCTTGTCTTTGTGCCATTGCAGCAAATGAATGCACTACTTGTCTGCAGGAATAAGGTCCCTTTGTAAGACAAGTACAGTATTTGTCATAATGACAAACATTAACATTGGAAGATTTGAGACAGTGTTGACTACATATCCTGATTCTTAGCCAAAAGAAAAAGAGCGAGACAGTGAGAGGGTTAGACAGAGATGAGGGCAGGATGTATATGAGAAAGAGAGAGGGACCTTATTCCACCTTATGCCCAAGCAGTGTAGCGTTGGATCATGTGTGCAAAGGTTTCAGAGAGGGATGGCTACTGTAAAAGGAAGCCTATCTTTCTGTGGTGGTGGGTATTTTTGACTGGCTGGTAAGTGATAAGAACCCCTGGGTCATGGTTGTTCGGTGCTGTGTGCTTTGGCATGCCCTGGGTGGATAGATAGAGCCCCTATATTACTCACAGTGATTTGTGCTGTCTCCACACTGTCTTTACATGGGACAAAAGCCTCCTTGTTAAAGCTGAACACCGGTGCTAGTAGTTCAGAAATGCCCCGTTCTCTTCAGTTGGATGTAATTACCTGGTTCAAACGAAACAGAATATGGTAAGTATCACTTATCTCTCTTATGACCTCATGGGGCGCACAACGCAATTCACACTGTCATGGTTGCCTACTGGAGCTAAGCTGAGCGGAATAGATTGCTTTTTGCTAGCGCTATAATGCAGTTTTCCACTGGAATCTATATCTGTATATTGTATAGGCAAATCACCTACTCATCTTTTCGACATAGTTGCAGCACAGATTGATAAATGGTTGATGAAGTGGACCGTTTAACTCAAAGTGTGTCTCCCAATTTGCCCCCTGTCCCCTTTATAGTCCCCTGTGGGTTTTGGTCAAAAGTAGTGCACTGTTTAGGAGATGGAGTGTCGTTTAGGACTCATGCCATGCGTGCAAGCGGCATATACAGTAGTATAAAGTGTGATTGGATGTGAGTGGTGGAGCTAGCGGGTGGACGTTGGTGTAATTCTAGGGGCAGCTGCCAAGTTAATGAGCTCAGTAATAGGGCTTGAGGCTGCCATTCAATTTTTATTAATCTGAGACACCTCTGTTGGTCCACACAGGACAATAGGGCCCTCTAAAGCATTTCAATGCCTGCCTAAATACTGACAGATGTAAGGCTGCATGAAATGACTGAGCACATTAGGATGAACTTTAGAAGTGTTTCTCAGTGCTTAGTTTGCTAGGTCTGTAGGTCTCCAGTTAAAACAGCTTAACTCCGGATAATACAGCTTACTAAGTTTCATTGTTTAGATGAATGTCAAATTAGACAGTAGTATTAATGCAACCAGAAGCCTACTAAGTTTGACAACTGATGGCATAAGCACAGATTCACATTTCTCATTTTAGTGATCTATAAATGTGTGAACCGGGGTGAATCCACTTACACTCTGTTTGTAATGCTTATCTTATCGTAAGGGCTCTTACGTGTTTTAACAACTAAGTACACTTGGGCGGCTGCGCAGATTAAAAAGAGTCAAATGAATTCCACAGAGGGCAATATGTTAGCTCAGGGGAAAGCAACTACATTCAGCAGTGGAATGATTTCTGTTGGGGTGGAAATACAACCCACTGTATTTTGCTTTGTGGCCTAATAGTGGGATGTAATCTGTACATGCACAGAAGCTCAGCTAAGAAATATTTATTTCCATAGATGTAGAAAGAGATCTTTCATTTCAGCTTAGTGCCCATCTATCTCTCTCGCTCTCTCTTACCACATCATACCACACTACTGTTCAAAAGGTTGTCCTTGTTTTCTAAAGAAAAGCACATTTTTTTGTCCATTAAAATAAAATAAAATAGATCAGAAATACAGTGTAGACATTGTTCATGTTGTAAATTACTATTGTAGTTGGAAGCAGCAGATTCTTTATGGAATATCTATGTAGGTGTACAGAGGCCCATTTTCCGCAACCATTAGTCATGTGTTTCAAGAAGCAACGCTGTGTACTACTCCCTTCACCGAACAGGCTCTAACAGGAATAGAAAGATGAGTGGGAGGCCCGGTGCACAACGGAGCAAGAGTTCGAGATACCGATGCCTGACAGGTAGCTTCATTAAATAGTACCCACAAAACTCCAGTCTCAACGTCAACAGTGAAGAGGCGACTTCGGGGTGCTGGCCTTCTAGGCAGAGTTGCAAAGAAAAAGCCATATCGCAGACTGGCCGATAAAAAGAAAAGATTAAGAGGGGGCAAAAGAACACAGAGACTGATTAAGATGGACAGAAGAAGATTGGAATATAGTGTTATTTAAAGATCTGTCATTAATGAATTGGTCAGCACAGTCACCGGATCTCAACCCTATTGAGGTGTTATGGGAGCTTCTTGACCGAATGGTACATAAGAAGTTCCCATCAAGCCAATCCAACTTGTATCAGGTGAAATCTCACAAGATTACCTCAACTAATTGACAACTAGAGAGAGAGAGAGAGAGAGAGAGAGAGAGAGAGAGAGAGAGAGAGAGAGAGAGAGAGAGAATACACTACATTTCATTCTTGTTGTGTATTTCACTTGTATTATTTAAGATGCACTGTGGTATTACTGTATGGATCCTTAGGGACAGTAGTTGTAATTCTCAAATAAGCCAAACAGGAAAATTGTTGTTATCATGCTGTGTCAATCTTTTTTGCCAGAACACATAAGTGGAGCCGGCCAAGAAGAGGGAATATCTCTGAATGAATGACTGAGTGAGTAAGTGACTGACTAACCACTGTTAAATAGCATAGTGGTTAGAGACACAGACTGCCACCCAGTAGACTACTAGGTATCTAATCTGTCAAGAGACGAGGAAAACATTAGCTGAGGATAGGCTGGCTACAAGTATCAGTAGCTACATATATTAGCTACATACAGTTACAAACATGCACACCTGCCATTGCAGTAGAGGCAGCTTACAGTACTCCAGTCATGCCTAGAGGAAGGGATAAATCTCCCATTCCCAAGGTAGCAGTATATGTTATGCTGTTCAGTTATTAAATTTGGTTTTGCATTGTCAAGGTGTTGTAGGATGACGTGCATGTCCATGTCGACTGCATCGTCCATGTTGTTCCTCACTGACGAAAGCCAGCTAACAGGGATTAGCTTCTCCGCCAATTCTCTCCCCCAGAACATTTTTCTCGCTAGGTGAATGGGGTTCATGGCACCGCCTGCGTCTCCTCCCGTCTCCGTCTAGGTAGGATTCCACTCAACGTCAAAGCTCCATTGCTGTCTGAAACCACCCATACCAGTAAACCAAGACAGAGCTATTGTTGCATACAAATGGGATGGTTTAGCGATTTTATTTCAAATGATTTACCTAAGATGGTGACATCACTGTTTTACGCTATCTGATGATCTACTCTTTCTGGCTATGGAATAGATTCACCTTCCAGTCGTCCCAGACTAACTGCAGAATTTATGAACAGAAAGGCATGACTTAGTTCCAGACAGAGAAAGCTGGATTCACATGTTAGCTACTTGCATAAAATGAAGGTTTCCTGTTTTACAGAGTACTCTGCATGCATGTCTTCAATAATTCTGAATTTCTGCTGAGTAACTATTCCTTATGCAGTAGCATAGTGGTTAGAGACATGGACTTGCGTGCTCAACTTCATTGTTTGGAATCCACTGCCTCCCGGTTTTTTGGTTCCTGCTGCAGACCCCTGTGTGCAACTTCCTAAGTTAGAACCCCTGGCTTGCTGATGTTATGTAATTATGTTTTTGCATTTATAACACAAGGCTTTAAATTATATCGCAATGTCATATTGACAATCTCAGTGTAGCTATGAAATACCTTGTCCCAGGAATTAACAGGAAGTAATGTCTTAATGGTTCCCAGAGGTTCTGGTGTGATGGCATTAAATGCAGAGCTAAAATCCACAAATAGGACCCTTGCATATGTTCCTGGATTATCCACGTGTTGTAGGAATAAGGTCCAGGCCCAGGTTTACTGCATCGTCCCCCACTGACAAAGCTTGAATCTATTTCATGACACTTGGCTAGAATGTGGTAGGTCGCCAACATGGCATGGCAATATCATTCAAATGTTTGTCTTGTCGTGGTAATGGTAAAGTCATTGTAATTAACCAAAACTTATGTTTACTGTTTACTAGTTATCTAGACTTAATAAATAACTGCTCTTTGAGCCCTCTCCCTGGCTGACCAGTCACTGACGTGTTAATCATTAATTACTGGAAGAAGAATGCCATACCATACTCGTAACATGTTCTGCATTAAAATAAATATACTATACATTAGCCATCCAAACCATGACAGAAAACCATGGGTAGTTTGGGTCCTAGTGAGCTCAAATAGTTGGAATGTGATGAGGTCCCTCTGTGTAACAGCCTGTAACAGGCTGTGCTGGGCTAGCATGCAGGGGTGCCCTGCAGGTGTTTGGGTTATGGTGTATGTGTGGCACAGGTCGTAAGAAGTGTGGTAATCCCTCAATTGTTAAATGGCCTCCACACCTTGGTCACACTGCTAAAGAATATGTGACGGGACTAAAACAAGGTTTTATTCCACTGAGCACAGGGTGGGAATGACATTACATATTTTTTTGACTGTATACTGGCATGGGCTTGTTGTACTAAAACCATAGAGATCTGTGAGATACAGACACAGAAATCTGTGCAGAGAGGCTGACTAATAACATTTCCCTTTCGTTCCTTTTGGGATGATTGCTGTATTGCTAAACTTGCATAGTAAGTCTAAGAAGCCACAGTTCACAAATTTCAGTTGATTTATTGTAAGCCTGTATATCAATTTTAAGAAAAAAAACATGTTTGATCTCAGATGCTAGAGCAGTTAACATCTCTCTCAGACGAGTCCCGATTAGCAATCTTGACATTCACATTTCACGCTAGCCATTTACAGAAGTGAACACTATGTAGAAGACATGTTTTGTGCAGGCAGGAAAAATACAAAGTTCCCCTTTGTCATTGACTCCCTCGTTGGCTTACCAGAGGTTACTTGTCCTGTTTTCTGATTGGCTAAGAGGTCTCAATAAGCGCTAGCTGTGGGTGGGTTAGTGATCTGAGATAAGACAAATGCTAAGTAGTCACAAGTCCTACCATACCAAACAATCTGATTTATGCTTCCTGCCTAGCCAACCAACCCAATCTAAACGTCAGTGCATTGTAACCATGACAACCAGCATACCGATCAATCAATCAAAAATCTATACTGAACAATTGGAGTATCGGCACATGAGTGGTGGAGGGTTTTCATGGAGCTGCTGGCATTGGGCACCATACCCGATCAAACACCTTTCCCGGCGGGTTGTTGATTAAAAACCAGATGGGGTGCCTTATCTTGGTCTGTGATGTGAGGGAGAGATGGAGGGAGGGTTTGGGTGGGTTCCATTTGGGTTCAGCACCCTATTGTGTGTGCAGCACAGCCCCCTGCATATCACTGATGGCTTTCCTCTGCTAAACAGGGTCTTTCCTGGTCAGTCCCTGGATGGGAGACCAGATGCTGCTGTAAGTGGTTTTGAAGGCCCAGTAGGGGGCATTATTCCTTCTGGTCTAAATATCCAATCCCAGGGCAGTGAAGAAGGCATTAAGTGTGCCATGTTTTGAATGGGACATTGTATATTCATACTTGACTTGCTAGAGTGTTTTATGTCCCAAAACAGTGAATGGCAGATTGAAAGAGCCTGTGAATTCGTTTTCTTTCCCTGGCTCACAGTTAGGCAAAGGTTGTACCCCAATCTTCCCCACGCTCTACCGGACACCCCTCTGTGATATACTTTTTATACAGCTCCAGACCACGGCACCTTTTTCTTTCCTTTCCAAAAAAGTCAAAAAGGAAGGTTTTGAGTGAGTAACAAAAGCATTCAAATTAAGAGACCACTGCGAATTCAACGCTTCTGTTCCTCTCTCAAAACATAATTTTTCAATTTCTTTGGAAAGGAACAAAAAGATGCAGTTACATTTTTTCCAGAGCTGTAATCCTGGCTACACACTTGAAAAAAGACAACTATTATAGTGTTAAATCTGCCCTGTTGTCCATTTCCACTTTAGCAGCTAATGCACGCTACAATTTCTTCCCTAACAGCAACGAAAATATACAAGCAATATAATTATTCTTAGCATATTAACATGTTACATTTTAAAAAAAATATATGAAATCACTCATCAGCTTCATAATTAATCACAGTCAATATTATTGTTGTCTGTTTTCAATGTTATGCTATGTTCTTGTTAATATAGACAAAAGCAGAGCTGTATATATTACAGCCTTGTCATGTTGTTTTTTCCCCCTCCTTGCCTTGATGCCACATCGTTAATCTCCCTCTCTTGAGTTCCTTCAGCTGTACTTGGCTCTGCTGCTGGCGCTGATCCTGTGTTTTCATGTTCATATATTTATACTGTTAGTGACTTAAATATGTTAATTGTATATTATGTATATTTTATAGGGGTGGGTATTGGCAAATACCTCGCCATACAACATATATCACAATACGCATGTTACCATCCAATACATCACAGTTCATCACAATATCACAACTGAATCACAATACTTACTGTGCTAATGAAAACCTCAAATAATATTAGGCTATATACTTGAAAGGACAATCTTCAGCTAATCCCCATGGGCAACCCCTAATAAAGAAATAGTACAGGCGCTGCTGCCCCATTTTGACCAAGGTTGAGGTGTTGAGGGTCCAGGAGAGGTCCTCAGAGATGTGGACACCCAGGAATTTGAAACTGGACACACGCTCCACCTCAGTGCAATCGATGAGAACTGGGGAGTGACTGCAGCTTTTAGACTTCCTGTAATGCACAATGAGCTCCTTGGTCTTCTTTGCATTGAGGGCCAGGCACTTGACCTGCTCCCTGTAGGCTGACTTGTCATTGTCACTGATCAGGCATACCATGTGGTGTTGTCTGCAAACTTGACGATGGTACTGGAACGCAGTCGTGGTTGAAGAGGGAGTACAGGAGGGGGCTCAGTACGCAGCCTTGTGGAACACCAGTGTTCAGGATCAGGGTGGAGGAGGTGAAGGTGTGTAATCTGACAGACTTGGGTTTGTTGGTTAGGAAGTCCGAAGTCCAGTTGCAGAGAAGAGGGGCTGATCCCCAGGTCATGGAGTTTGTTGACCAGCCTAGAGGGGATGACCATGTTGAATGCTGAATAGCATTTTCACATGGGTGTTTGTTTTGTCCAGGTGGGTCAGGGCATAATGTAAAGCTGCAGAGATGGCGTCCTTTGTAGACCTGTTTGACTGGTAGGCAAACTGGTAGGGATCTAGTGTTGGGGGGAGGCAGGACTTACGGAGGGCTAGAACTAGTCTTTCAAAGCACTTTTGTGGTTGTGGGGGTGAGTGTGACAGGTTGGAAGTTATTCAGGCTAGATGCAGTTAACTGCTTCAACACTGGCACAATGGTTGCCGTCTTGAAGCATGTTGGAACAAAATGTCAGTAATGATGTCGGCCAGCTGCCCAACGCATGCACTGAGCACAAGCCCGGGACGCCATTAAGGACCAGCAGCCTTGCTTGCATTCACCCTACTCAGTGCAGACCATACTTCTGTGGTGGATAGTCTGGGGGGGGGGGGGGGTCATCTGGGGGGAGTTCAGCTTTAATGGCTGAATCTGTCGTCCCTGTTGAAGGGGGCGTAGAACCTGTTCAACTCGTCAGTGTATGAGACATTGTTGGCTGTGGAGGTAGGGTTCTTTGGCTGGTAGTCTGTGATGGCTTGGATGCCCTGCCACATGGTTCGGGGGTTCAGAGTTGTTGTTGAAGTACTCCTCAATCCGTTGTTTGTGGTCATTCTTAGCCATCTTGGTGCCCCTTTTCGGGTTGGCCCTGGATGAGCTGTAGGCCTCCGCATCGCGGGATCTGAAAGCAGCGTTGCCTATAGCAATTGTCGGACCTCTCTGTTCATCCACAGCTTCTGGTTGGGGAAGGTCTTTATTAGTTTATTGGTGGTGACGTTGTTGATGCAGATGTTGATGTAATCCAGAACAGAGGAAGCGTATGTTTCAATGTCCGAATGGGAGTCAAAGGTGTCTTGAGTGGCATACAAACTCGAGTCTGGTGCTGTAGAAGTGAGTCTGACCCCTCTGGCCACACTTTGACTGTCCTCACTGATGATTTCAAATGTTTAATGAGGGATAAATACTTGGGGAGTAGGAACCGTGAAAGGTGATCAGACTGTCCCAGGTGGGGGAGGAGAATGGCTTTGTAAGCCTCCGGAATGTTTGTATACACATGGTCTGGTGTATTGTCTCCTCTGGTGGGGCATGAGACATTTTGGTGGAATTTTTGAAAAACTGTTTTCAGATTTGAATGGCAAATTTGAATGTTCCGTCTTCTGTTTGCTAATAGCAGCCTGCAGTTCTTTCATTACTAGTTTAGCATTAGCATCCAGGGGTATGTAGGCAGCAATAACAACAATAGATGTGAACTCCAGAGACAAGTAAAAAAGCCTGCACCTAATCATCAGGTACTTCAGATTGGTTGAGCAGTGACTCCCAGTTAGGTTAGTGTTTGTACACCATGTTTCGTTTACTTAAATGTACAGCCCACCTCCTTTGGTCTTACCGGAGTCCTCTGCCATCCGATCAGTCCTGAATACAGAGTATTGTTAAAAGAAGAGGTGATGCAACACAGTTTGTATACATGCCCCTGTCCCAACTCTTTTGAAATGTGTTGCTGGCATCAAATTCTAAATAGGAATATATACAATAACATTTCCCTGGTTCAACATTTAAAATATTGTCTTTTTATAGAGAGAAATGATTTGCATATCATTGCATTCTGTTTTTTTGTTTGTTTTTTTGCATTTTACGCAGCGTCCCAACTTTCTGGGAAATTTTGTGGTTATATATGCAACTTAGTCATCGAGGGAAAATATGGAGTATTTTACTTTGAGACATTGTTTATATCATTCTACCAAGTGCAGAAGCATTTATCAGTGCCCCTTTGCTAGCTAGCTAAATAGGATAAGCAATCATTAACAATTATGATGTCTAGCTACAAGCTACATCTGCAAATTTGCTAGCTTGCTGACTTATATACAAATAACATTGACGATTGCATTATATTAGCTAGTAGACCATAATCAGACGTATCTTAAAAAAAAGATTAATGCAGGTTGATAACATTTTGTAACATTTATTTAGTAAACATGTGCAGCAGTACCTTCTTTCATGACTACTAGGCTAGTCTTGTGCGATTCCCGCTGCTCCATTGATTAGTTAGACAATCATGGACCGCCCCCTATTTTCATTGGAAAGGAGTAGCACGCTGACAGGAGCAGGCAGGCTTTTATTCAAAGGGGTTGAGGTTAGGGGTGGAATTTAGGGTCACGATTTGGGTTGCGGTTTGAAAAAAATGCCTCTGGTTGGATTTAAATTTACAGACATCCTCAACGATGACTCCCCTTACAAAAATCCACTATTTTTAGTCTTACTGTGCTCACCACTACCCCTAGCGGCCAGTCTATACTCTAACATTAGCTAATGTAACGTAACATAGCCTATCTTATGAATTTGGCTGTGTATTATTTATGTTAAATATTTTACATTTGTCCCCTGACACCAGTCTGAATAACATACTGGAGTGGAGGGTTGAAAGATTAATTGCCAGCATGAGAATCATTACCTAAAAATCTGGAGAACTGATTGTTTCTGGGGTATTCATTTTGTTTGTTAAGATGCTTGCTGGTTTTCGATGTAAGAGTTTAATCTCCAACTGCTAACAAAGAAGTACAATTATTAAGCCAGTCAGATTCAGGGGTAAAAAATATCTGACTGATTGGTCGATTTTTATCTACCTGCCACGATGGCTGGTGAACCAAGAAGCAAATTTTAGGGCCTGGGGCTATGTAATCATCACAAGCTTCCATTTGGCTCATTCATTCTGTGTTTTCACCCTGTAACTATTCAAGTCATGTAAAGGTCAATGCTTTTGTTTTCAGCTTAACAAGTTGTTTGATGGAGAGGGCTGGTGTCAAATCACTGGCTGGTCAGGGAAAAGAAGCTTGAACCTAGCTGAAGCATGCAGTTGTTGCTTAGATTTGATCTTGGTTCACCTCACTGTGGTCTGGGTGATTGAACACTGGTGTGTTACAGAAGGAGAGAACCAGGCGCAGATCACAATATATCGATTCCGTTATTTATTGTTCACAGGGAAAAAACGCTATCAGCTTGAGTCCCAACAAGTTAACTGCATGAAAGCAATAATCCAACTCAGGACGTAACCAGAATCAAATGCAAAGGATTATTAGGAACACCATACTAATACTGGGTTTGACCCCCTTTCACCTTCAGAATTGCCTTAATTCTATGTGGCATTGATTCAACAAGGTGCTGAAAGCATTCCTTAGAAATGTTGGCCCATAATGATAGGATAGCATCTTGCAGTTCATGGAGATTTGTGGGATGCACATTCAGGGCACGAAGCTCCCGTTCCACCACATCCCAAAGATGCTCTATTGGGTTGAGATCTGGTGACTGTGGGGGCCATTTCAGTGAAATCATTGTCATGTTCAAGAAACCAATTTGAAATGATTCGAGCTTTGTGACATGGTGCATTATCCTGCTGGAAGTAGCCATCAGAGGATGGGTACATGGTGGTCATAAAGGGATGGACATGGTCAGAAACAATGCTCAGGTAGGCCGTGGCATTTAAACGATGCCCAATTGGCACTAAGGGGCCTAAAGTGTGACTCTACCATCTGAATTTCTCAACAGAAATCGAGACTCATCAGACCAGGCAACATTCTTCCAGTCTTCAACTGTCCATTTTTGGTGAGCTCGTGCAAATTGTAGCCTCTTTTTCCTATTTGTAGTAGAGATGAGTGGTACCCGGTGGGGTCTTTTGCTGTTGTAGCCCATCCGCCTCAAGGTTATGCGTGTTGTGGCTTCACAAATGCTTTGCTGCATACCTCGGTTGTAACGAGTGGTTATTTCAGTCAAAGTTGCTCTTCTATCAGCTTGAATCAGTCGGCCCATTCTCCTCTGACCTCTAGCATCAACAAGGCATTTTCGCCCACAGGACTGCCGCATACTGGATGTTTTTCCCTTTTCACACCATTCTTTGTAAACACTAGAAATGATTGTGCGTGAAAATCCCAGTAACTGAGCAGAGTGTGAAATGCTTAGACCGGCCCGTCTGGCACCAACAACCATGTCATTCTCAAAATTGCTTAAATCACCTTCCTTTCCTGTTCTGACATTCAGTTTGGAGTTCAGGAGATTGTCTTGACCAGGACCACACCCCTAAATGCATTGAAGCAACTGCTGAATGCATTGAAGCAACTGCTGTGATTGGTTGATTAGATAATTGCATTAATGAGAAATTAAACAGGTGTTTAATAATCCTTTAGGTGAGTGTATACACATAATAACTGATAGGAACCAGGTGTGTAGATGGAGACAAAACAAAACCAGACCAGGAATGGCTGATAAATAGGTGGCAGCTAGAAGGCCGGTGATGTTGACCGGCGGCCGCGCGGCGAACCAGAGGGAGGTGCGGGTGCAGGAGGAGACATGACAAACACATCCCTCCATAGAAGATTCTAGGTGCAATTTGGCAAGCATAAGTGTGAGCGGAGCCGACTAAGAAGAGAGAATGTCTCTTACTGAGTCAGTGACTGACTGACTGCCTACCCCTTGTTAAATTGCGTAGTGGTTAGAGAAGGGGACTGAACTATAGGGACCGAGTTTGCATCTCCTTGCAGGCGAAGCTAAGTAAGCATTATGAATTATTCTGTATAGACAAACTTTGCTGGCTAAAAACTTTAGTATCTGCATTATAGTAAACCTGAAATAAAACAGTTTATGGTTATATTGCAACATTTTCTGATGGATTTTTGAAGTACGCATTTTCGAAGTACACAACATAGTTCATCTTCAGTCTCGCTATCAATTGCTCAATTCTTATGATTATTCCTAGGAAGTTAGTAGATACTAGTAAGCCTATTACTGGCTAATAAGCTGTTAAAACGGCCCGTGGCAAAAGCAATACAGTTCATAGATGCTATGGTGAATGTAAACTTAATAAGAAACGACTCAGTTTTACAAAATCCTCGACGGAGTCTAGAGACTGCTGGAACGTGTAATGCCGTTGCATAGTGGGTGAAGACAGTGCCTCTCTTGTGGAAGACCTAAGTTTGGATCCATTGAGAGCAACAACATTTATTAATTATTTTTGGTAGATTCCACGATTCTCTCATCTTTTCACTGAAAACGACACAGCCTTTAATGACACAGCCTTTCATGTTGGCCACCCAAGTTTGAATCTCAAGATGGCCACACTTTCTATTGTGAGCCAACTGAACTAGGCTTGCCTGGTTTCTTGTTTTGGAACAGGATTCTATTTTTCATATTATTTTTCTGAACTTCATTCTCTATCTGGCTTTGGTGCAGAATCGCTTTCTGACTGGTGAATAATTGCAAAAGGCTGTAATTGACTTTTTACTGAAAAAATCCTACCTAGTGCAGCTTCAAGCAAGGAAGTATTCTTCAACGGTCGGATAGAATTCAGAATAATTCCCAGATGCTTACTTTTTACTTTTATTTGCTATGGTTGTTTTGTTGTGTTGCTATGTTTTGAGTGTGTTATGTTTTGAGTGTTGTTGGGACACTTTCATTAATTAATCTGCATGGGATTGGGAAAACAAATTGCAGCAATACCTTTGTGTTGGTCATTTGTTGTGGCTAGCAGTTCCCTGCGTCTGTCAACTTAACTGCGTAAAACCCAAACAAAATCCTATTATCTTCAAATGTTTATTCATCACATTACAATACAACTGATATTTCTGTAGTGTTGTACTGTAGACAAAGAGAGGTGCCTTTGTTGCTGTACTGTCAGCCAATGCAACAGCTAGCTGGAAGCAGCAACAAAGGTAAAAGGGATGTTTATTTTTTTATTGTATTTTTTACTTTTCCCTCAGTTTTGTGATGTCCAATTTGCAATTAAAGCCCTGCATCATCTCTGCCACTCCCAGCAAACTCGGGAGAGTAGAGTGGCGTCCTCTGTATCATGTCCAGTGCCATTCTGCTTCTTGTCAAGCTGCTTGCTCAACCAGGAAGTGTACACCATAATACCTTAATGCTTAAGAAGCGCACACTCTTGCTTACAACCACAATTGAGCTAACAGTCACCCAAGCCAGGTAACCATATTTAGTGACTAAACCTCCAACCTGAGACATCGCTGGCAAATGAACCTGCCCTTCAGTTAACCCCTGGGGACTAGGCTAAACCGCAAGCAGGATTTGAACCCTGATCTTGTAATGACACTGCTTGTTGTGTTTTTAAGCTTTATAACCAATGAAAGTCAAAGACCATTTGACTTCCCGTAGTTGAATGTCATAAAGAGGGTGAAGAGATTTGAAACATTGGTAACACTTTACAATAAGGATACAGTAAAAAATCATTATTAAATGCATTAATTGACATGGATTGATGACTTACTAATGCATCTATAAAGCCTTGATTATGTGTGCATGTGTTAGTAAACATATTAACTAATTATTAGTTAACTGTTGGAACACATCAATAAACATTAACTAATACATTAAAACATAGTGTAAACTAATAGTTAATTAATGCATCTACAAATAATGAACTGTGTGTGGTTGTGTCAATAAACATGTAAAGATCAAATGAATAGGTAACTAATAAAGGACATGTTAAAAAACATCAATCAATACATTCATATATTGCAATCCAAATCTTAATTGATGCAATTATCATTGGTGTGCATGTGTTAATAAACATGAATATATCTAGCTAATTGTTGAATGGCCCAATAGCAAACATTAATTCATACATTAAATTAAATGATTTCATGATGACATAATGCAACTATAGATCCATGATTTGGTGTCTTACATCATAGCAAAAACTATTAAACGTTTATTATTGAACATAATCAGTTCAAATGAAGTCATTTCTTAGAAGGCAACATATAGAATAACCCTAATTCCTTTAACAAACAACACTTTTCCCGCCAACTACTGTCATTTGTTGCTGAATACTGTCCAGTCACAGAAGCCAGGCTTTTGTCCTTCGTGAACATTACCTTACTTGTTTCTTAGTGACCTGTTGCTTACTTACTTGCATTTTCTTGTGTCCATCATGAACAATAATAGTTGTTGTCAATCATGTGTATTATTTCTTGTTGATATATCCTGATGTTCAAGAACTCATGTGTTACACTCCAAATGTATTGCTTAATTATCACATGTCTAATTCTGCTGTGTCAAGAATCTGTTATATATATACTTTAAACATGCTTGAATGTTCTCACAAAAAACAGCATTTCATTAACTCCAATGTAATATTACCCAAATGTCTGATGCTTTTTTAGTCTTTTGTGCAAAAATGCAGATCTCATTTATTCATGCTAATGACTGTAAAGCAGTATTTTCTAGTTTATTAATGCTTTTAGATGATTATGAAATGTTACATACTGATAATTAATAATTAGTTAAGTTAATGTGTTATCCTTATTGTAAAGTCACGACTATTCATTTGTTTATTAATTGCTGAATAGAACTTGCAAATGGTTATCAACTATTAAGTTCTTATAATTGAGTATTAGTTAAGTAGCTTTGTGATCCTTGTAAACTGTTAAGTCATAACTACGTTTTCATAGCTTAAAAGCACTTGCAGACAATAATAATTTGTTTGATTATAATTCAAGATTAATAAAATGTAAGATCTTTACATGTTTATTGACACAACCACACACAGTTCATTATTTGTAGATGCATTAATCAACTATTAGTTTACACTCTGTTTTAATGCATTAGTTAATGTTTAATGATATGTGTTCCAAGAGTTAACTAATACTTAGTTAATATGCTTATTAACACATGCACACACAATCAAGGCTTTTTAGATGCATTAATAAGTCATTAATCCATGTCAAATAATGAATTTAATAATGATTATTACTGTATCCTTATTGTAAAGTGTTACCGAAACATTTGCTCCTACTCCTCCCATGTCTCAGCAACCTACTCTTTCTACACTCCTTTTTATATCTGTTTCCATGCTTCCCATCCCCTCTTTCTTAACCCTCCCTCTCTTCTTCCTCTCTCAATCTCTCTCCAAAATACAGCCTTATGGTCAGCACAGAGAGGGAGAAATGGCCCTTAATGAGAATCCAGTTGGTTTTATCCATCCATACCTTTTCCCTCATGTTATTCCTTCTAAAGTCTGTGGCACAGCTCACTGTCTCCCTCCAGTCAGCCCGGTCTCTGCCAGCCGGTAGCTTAACACTCACTTCTTGCTTTCGTTACCCAATTACTGCTCCTTGCCTCCAGAAAAAGGCTCCCTAATGCCCCACTGTGTTTGAGAGCCTATTCACTACAATTATTTAATCATCCTAGCATGCAGGCAGCCACATGGTGATGGAGCAGTAGTACAGGGAGATCAAGACAGAGAAAGAAAGACAAAAACTGAGAAAGAGAGCATAAGAGGATAGGGGCCTGTTTCTGATTCATTCTTTATTTGCACAGGGGGCCCCTCTAATGAATCCTATAAACCCACTTCCCTCTTTCCCTGGTAGGCATACAGGCTCTGGGGCTATGGGGGCTGCAGGGCCACACACTGGGGCTGCCTGGTGCCCGAACAGCTGCTCCATGTTTCCTGCGAAGCTACCGAGCCTGTGTTGCTCAGGAGAGAAGCCATTTAGCAGTACACTTCTCTGCCTCAACTTCTGGCAAGCAGGTGGTCTTGTAAACCGGCTAAAATACTGTGGCTTGCTCTGAGGTGATTAAATGTTCTGCCTAAATGTGTTACATCAACAATAAATAAATACTTATTCATGGCGAAAAGAAGGCAGGGTAGTAGTATGAGATTTTCCAGGATGGCTGAATTAACGGCTATTACAAGGCAACAGGAAATGCCTCCGATTTGTCAAAAGGAAAGCCAGGGAATGGACCACGGGTTTGTTTTGAGCCGGATCCTAGCCATTAGCCTTCCGTTCACAGTTCCTACTCTGGGCTGTGTGGCGTTTGATGTCTTTTCTCCATGGAGCTGTGTTGACATTTGACCAGAGTGCTTCTGTAATCTGTTTTTCTGGTAGCTGCCTCAGAGCAGGAGCTGTATAAACACGTCCTTCCTCTGCAGGAAGCCAATGGATCACTTCTCATTAAGAGAGTGAGAGAGACAGAGATGGAGACAGCTGTTTTATCCTGAGTGGAACCAGGCCACGCATAAAGAATGACATTGGCAGAGTTTCCCATTCTGATATATTATTGGTTTAACACTGAAGGCGGAAATGTTGTTACGTTTCTTATCGATAAGGAAACCGCCACCAAAGAATTTGACAGTGCGTTTCCTTCTCAATTTTTCTATATCCCAAAAGATTTGATTTGAAATCAGTTCAAATCAATTACTATGATGTTAAATTATACAGGTAGGATTTGTACTGCAACTGTCTTGTTTGTTTTAAGGTATCTTAACCAAATGAAAGCCTGGCCAAGTTCAATTGAATTTAAACCTGGAGATGACCTTGGCCAGTCAAGAATTGTACATGTCTTGGACCTAAAAACTCCCTAGTTGCTGTGGCAGTATGTTTGAAGACTTTGTCTTGTTGTGTCCAAGGATTTTGTAGGCTTTGCTTGTATTTTAGCTAACATGCTGTTTCTGTAGACTTCACAAATCATTCTGCTGCTGCCATCAGTAGCCAGAACTCCACATCAAATTGTCTCCATCTGAAATAATTACATATTCTAACTTACATTGCATATTCTAAAGTACAAATCTATTTTCCAACCAGTGGTGCTGAGAGGAAGCAGATGCTTATTAAGAAGAACATAATTGAATATTAATTCACAATCTCAGTAATCCTAAATCTATTTTTAAATGATTTTCAAATCACCCTGCACCCTGCAGTTGGGACACTGTACAATTGTGAATAAAAACAGAATGCAATGATGTGGAAGTTTCAAATTTCAATATGTTATTCAGAATACAACATAGATGACATTTCAAAGGTTTAAACTGAGAAAATGTATCACTTTAAGGGAAAAATAAGTTGATTTAAAATGTCATGGCATCAACACATCTCAAAAAAGTTGGGACAAGGCCATGTTTACCACTGTGTGGCATCCTCTCTTCTTTTTATAACAGACTGCAAACGTCTGTGGACTGAGGAGACAAGTTGCTCAAGTTTATGAATAGGAATGTTGTCCCATTCTTGTCTAATACAGGCTTTTTAAATACATTCTTGTCTAATACAGGCATCTTTATGATGCGCCAAATGTTTTCCATGGGTGAAAGGTCTGGACTGCAGGCTGTCCATTTCAGTACCCGGATCCTTCTTCTATGCAGCCATGACATTGTAATTGATGCAGTATGTGGTCTGGCATTGTCATGTTGGAAAATGCAAGGTCTTCCCTGAAAGAGACGACGTCTGGATGGGAGCATATGTTGTTCTAGAACTTGGATATAACTGTCAGCATTGATAATCCCTTATGCATATACATTATATTCAAGTGAATGGGTATGTGTACAAACCTTTGACTGGTACTGTATGTAGCTGTAAGGTTTGTCGTATGTATACCCTATATATTATAAAACAAGAGTGTTTGGTATTCTGTTTCCTTGGAATTGCCATTTTGTCTGTGTTAACCTGAACAGGAAAAGGGTTTATTTAGGAACACAAGGCCCTGGCTTGGGTGACTAGTTCGGAATTGGTTCAGCTGTGGTTGGCTATGGCCCATCAGATAGCCTGTTGTGATTACGACTAATGTTACCATCTGTGTCTTACCTGGACATGCCTAAAAGCTCACGGTTCAGCAAGGCCCCTCAGGGACCTGTAAAACACCTCTGCTATAGTCCATTGCACTGACAGACAGGCACCATAACAGGGAATGACTCATTCACCTCTAGTGAGGTTTTAGCACTCAGTGCAACCACATGGGCATGATATAATTTCTGTGGAGTGACTGACAGTCACCTTTCTGGTCATTCACCTGTTTATAGACACGTATAAACATTACCGGTTGACAGTTTCACCCTTAGTTTTAGATTTAAATTGTTTCTTCAAAATGATACTTTCTTACAGGACTATATTGTAAAAGCACAGTTTCTGTTGGTTATCCCATCATGAGCCTGCATAGGTGCCACAGAGAAAACAATCTCTTCCTATATGTTATCATATACTGTAGTTCAGTGGTTCACAACTGGTGGGTCACTGTATATGTACAGCACCAGTCAAAAGTTTGGACATACCTACTCACTCAAGGGTATTTCTTTAGTTTTACTATTTTCCATATTGAAGAATAACAGTGTAGACAACAAAACTATAAAATGACACATATGGAATCATGTCTTAACCAAAAGAGTATTAAACAAAATACATTTATATTTTAGATTCTTTAAAGTTGCCACCCTTTGCCTTCATGACAGCTTTGCACACTTTGCATTCTCTCAACCAGCGTCATGATATAGTCACCTGGAATGCTTTTCCAACAGTCTTGAAGATGTTCCTACATATGCTGAGCACATGTTGGCTGCTTTTCCTTCATTCTGCAGTCTGACTCATTCCAAACCATCTCAGTTAGGTTTAGGTCAGGTGATTGTGGAGGGCAGGTCATCTGATGCAGTACTACATCACTCTCCTACTTCGTCAAATAGCCCTTACATAGCCTGTAGGCTATGTAAAACAAATGATCGTCCCACTTAGCAATCCAGGTAGGATGGCATATCTCTGCAGAATGCTGTGGTAGCCTTTGTGGTTGTGTGTCTTGAATTCTACATAACTCACCTACAGTAGGACAGATTTCCACTCAAATGTCAATTTCTTGGGTTTCTTTTCCCAAGCAAGTCTCTTCTGCTTATTAGTGTCCTTCAGTAGTTTTTTTTTCCCCCAGCAATTTGACCATAAGGCCTGATTCACGCAGTCTCATCTGAACAGCTGATGTTGAGATGTGTCTGTTACTTGAACTCTGTGAAGCATCTATTTCGCTGCAATTTGATGGGAAATTAATTGCCGATTTCTGAGGCTGGAAACTCCAATTAAATTCTCCTCTGCAGCAGATGTAACTCTGGGTCTTCCTTTCCTATGGCAGACTTTATGAGAGCCAGTTTCATCATAGTGCTTGATGGTTTTTGCGAATGCATTTGAAGAAAGTTATTGACATTTTTGGGATTGACGGACCTTTATGTCTTAAAGTTATGATGGAATGTCGTTTCTCTTTGCTTTTTTGATCTGTTCTTGCCTTAATATGGAATATTATCGCACAGACATAATGATGGTCTTCTGTATACCAACCCTACCTGAGTGGCTGAAATGTATTAATAAGGAAATTCCTTATAAAGTTAACATAAAATAACTTCTAACAGGGCCCATCTGTTAATTGAACCTCATGAAGCTTGCAACCTTTGGGGCAAAGCCAGTTAAAAACAACTAATTTAGTTCTTACAAGAATACCATATAGTGAGTTATCAGGGTGGAATATTGTCCTCTAAGTTGGGTGTAGAAATGTATCTGACAAAGCTCTGACAGACAGGCTGACAGACAGGGAAGTGGCCAGTTGCCAGAGCCTTGATATATGAACATGATAAATGGCTCTGAGCTGACTGGCCAGTGCAGCGCCACTCACTACCTGTTAAACAGGAGATTAAAGAGCTCTTAATATACACTGTATATGAGACACGCACTCACAAACGCACATGGTTGAGCTGCCAGCAACAAGTTAAACATAGCCCTCTTTATTTCTTTATCTTTTCATCCCATCAAGCCAGGAGATAACTGTATTACTGTCAACATTCAGTGCATGACTCATACTCATAATTGCTTTATGTTTTGACCTTTGATTTTCCACAAGCATCTTGGTCAAGGCTCTGCAGCAATGGTGTGGGTAGCGGTGGATGTGTGAGTGTATCTATGTGTGTGGGAGGACTGACCGCTGTGTTCAATATGCTGCCTCACTCAGCTTTCATAGTTGATTGCTTTCAGTAAAAGAGGCTCTCAAAAAAATCTTCCCTTTGTCATGTCTTTTTTCAGTCTTTGGGTATTTTTTTGCCTGTCGTGCGGAAAATGTGTTTGTTAATAGATTAGTGGAAATTTGTTGTTCTTTCTGGAGTGCATGGTTGTGTGGGTCTTTGTGAAGTGGCTGAGTGGATGAGATGGATTGGGCGGCATGTCCATCTTATCTCTGCCTCTCACTAGATTTTCTGAGCGAAAAGGCAAAGCCCATTATAGAATGCACTCTTACTGTCTGTCTGCCTTTCTGCCACTTTACTGATGTGCTCTCTCTGAGCTCTATACAGATCTTAAAGGCGATATAGAAGAGCAGCAGACCTTAATATATTCTATTACTAATATGCTGATAACAGTAATATAAGAATTAGAATAATATAAAATGCATATTTAGTTATTCTACCATCAATTAAACAATACCATGACTGATCTGTTGTGATGTATATATTTATGACTGGTGGGCAGTCTCATCCAGCACTGTCTTGTTTTACAGGGTGGAATGAGTAGGTTGCCTGCTGCCTAGACCAGTCTGTGACTAAACAGACAAAAACTGGGAATATATTAGAGTGGAAGGCCGGAGATGTACGGGAATGACTGAGCTGCCTGGTTCCTGCAGAAGGGGAAACAGACGTGTGTGATTGTGTTTGGCGTACCTGCATGCGGGTGTGTGTTTGTGTGTTTGTGCCGAGACATGTAAACAGAGTCTCTGGGAGAGTCGGTAACCCAACCCTACAAGGCACATTTCTTTAAATACCCTTTTCCCCAGCTCTGTTTCTCTCCCCGGGACGCAAGGCAGGCACCTGCATGCCTTTACACACACGCACACTGCTCCGTCTGACGCAGACACGGACCGGGAAACATTATTATGGTCTACTGGTCGTCGGCGATCGGGGCTTTATGTGATGAGGCAACTTGGTAATGATGTTGGATCTGTGCAGGGGCGTGCACAACCTCGTTAACAAGGACTTCAGAAGGTGACTGAGCATGTATCCCTGATGAGCCCTGTGTTGAGGGTGAGAGTGACAGCCCGTCAGGAAGTCCAGGGCCCACGTTCAGCAAGGGGTGTTCAGTGTCAGAATCCTGAGCTAAGTACTGAGCTTGGACGGCACTATGGTGATGAACACTGAGCTGTAGTCAATTAATTAACACCTGGTTGTTACTTGTGGCCCCGCAACCTGGCAAATGTTAACCTGTTTCAAAGGGTTTAGGCGACCGTATTTGTGACCCAAAACAGTCTTGTAGTTAACATCTGCCTCATCCAAGAACATCTATATGGAGTGCATCACTGCTCCATCTTGTTTGAGTGTTTGCCTGGCAGGAAGCTGAAAAATACGATTGCAGAGGGATGTAACAGATTTGCATTTATAGTGCCTTTGAAAAGCATTTAGACCCCTTTACTTTTTCCATATTTTGTGGTGTTATGGACTTAATTTATATTTAATTACATAACTCTTTTTGCCTTCTGTCTACACACAATGCCCCATAATAACAGAGCAAAAACATTTATTAAAGACTAGAAGATTCTTTATTTTTTAAATTACACGTACATATTTATTCGGTCTCTTTATTCAGTACTTGTAGAAGCACCTTTGGCTGTAATCATATCTTAGAGTTTTCTTGGGTTTGGACACCTGAAATGGGCAATTTCACCAATTCTTCCTTGTAGATCCCTGTAAGCTCTTTCAGATTGAATAGGGAGCATTGGTGAAATGTGATCTTCAGGTTTTACAAATGTTTAATAGGGTTCAAGTCTGAGCTTTGGCCAATCAGTCTAGAAGCCACTCCAGCTTTGTCTTAGCTGTGTGATTTAGGTTGCTGTCATACTGAAAGGTGTATATTCTCCCAAGTCTGATGTCTTCTGCTCTGGATCAGGATTCTTCAATGTCCTCTGTATTTTGTTCCATTCATCTTTTCCTCAATCAGGAACAGTCTCCCAGTCCCTGTCGCTGAGAAGCATCCCCCTAACATGTTGCTCCAACTACCATGCTTCACTGTAGAGATGAGAATATTTTTTCTCATGCTCTTGAGTCCTTCAGGTGGCATGTCATGTGCCTTTTACCTAGTCGTGGTGTCTGTCTAGTCACTGGCCCATAGGACTGATGCAGTGCTACAGGGATGGTCCTTGGCATGTTCCCCCATCTCTGCAGAGAACCTCTGAACAACTGTTATCCCTGCCCGATTACTTGGTTTGGCCATATGGCCAGCTCCTGGAAGAGTCTTGGTGGTTCCAAACTAATTCCATTTCACAAAGATAGAGCCTGCTGTGTTCTTGGAAATATTCAATGTTATAGCAGATGTAAACCTTCCCCATCAATGCCTCAACACCTCCATCTCTGAAATGCACTGTGAAATGTGGGAACTTATATAGTCAGGTGTGTACCTATCTAAATCATGTCCAATCAATATAATTTGTCAAGTTTTAGTCAAGTTCTAGAGACTTTTAAAGGATGATCAAGGTACACAGGATGCATTCACGCCAAATTCCTCATGGCAAGGGCTCAGGATAATTATGTACATGAGAAATTGTCACAAATGCCTTACAATGGGTTTTGACTTTTTAATTATAAAGTTTTGTACATAGATTTATTGCAAACTATAATAATTAATCATATTATGCCTACAGCACAACTGTGAATGTTGGATAACCCAGCCTGGCTAGTGAGCACAGGCAGAAAACAAGTGAGTTCACCTGTTGTCACTAATTACCCTTACTTCTCTGCTCATAAATCCAGGCCATCATGGGGAGTCAGGAATATAATGAAGCCAGTTGGGAAATAATGCCGAAACCTCTGTGCTTCAAGGAGCTACAGGGGGTAGAAAGAGAGGTTCAGCGAGCCAAAAAGAACTCCTTACGCTTCCTCCTTAGTCCGCCTCAAGTCTACCGGGAAAGCTGTACTAGTGTAGTATAATCTACCTGTTCTGTTGAATAGAAAGGAGTAAGCTGGATAGTGGGAGGTAGGTGCTGGCCATTTCTTAATTAGTTTTCTAGTTATTTCTTGAAATAAGCAGAGAATGAAATCTATCTTGCCAGCTCAACTAGCTGGCTTTACTCTATTTGTGTGTTTTATAATCTTCCTGTTGCACCTTGTATGCCAAAAACAGACTAGTGTTGTGAATACTGAACACGTGTGGTACACCAAAAAGCACCAGAGCCTAGTCCAACAACGCAAACATTGCTTTGCGGACTGCTAAATTGACAATTAATGACTATCGGCGTAACACAACACATTTGACGCGTTGGTTGTCACAAACAATCTAACCCCGGTGAATGCTGGAAGATGAATGAGGAACAGGAGGCTTAGTGGGATCATTCAAACATGTTTACCAATAACATAAATGTCATTCTTTATGTGTGGATTAAACATAGTTGAGAAATGCAACAACATAGTTGAGAAATGCATCATATTGTTTGACTCGAGGCATCATTCTTTAAATATCCAGTACAGAAAAGGAATAACCATTGCAGGTCAAATGCTAATGTATGGTTTAGTCTGCACATTAGTTAAGACACGTTTCAACCTTCTGTTTACATAAGGTCCTATGCTCTTTCATTCATTCTGGGTATTGTGCAGAACATGACTCCTGTATTTTTTGCTGCTTTTTGGTTGGATGCAAAGGAGATTATATAAAATATAATACAGATAATTTTTACTATATTGCTTAGCAATTGTTTTAACACCTGTTCTGCCCATTCGTGTTTGGTTGGCTTTCCCCCAAAACGTGTACACAACAAAATGTGGAAATAGTGAAGAGGACTGACTGCTTTCTCAAAGGCACAGTAAAAGAGAGATAGGGACAAAAACAGAAGATAATGGGCCAGCTGAGATTATTCATTGTTTTTACTGTTCAGCTCTATTGTGCCAGGTTAGCTCAATCAAGTGCTGCTTCACTGAAATGATCCCATATCTGGTGTGAATGGACCTTTTTTCTCCTGCACCCACAGCTGCTGTTCACTCTGCGCATCTCTCACTCTCTCCTCCAGTGTGAGTAAATCATATTCTCATCCACCTCACAGCAGGACAAAGTGAGTCTCTCCCTGTCTACCAGGCGACTCAGTAACATGGACAGCAGTGTCCAAGTGTGCCTCTGTCTGTTCAGTCTCTCCAAAGTAGTGGGGAACCACTCAACTTTCCCATTGTTGCCCTGTTTGGCTTGGGGGAGAAACTGACAAAACTATTGAGCTTTCATAGTGTGGGGAGGGAGGAAAGAATGTGTTATTTTTCAGCTGTCATCCAGATTTTAAGAGGCAGTTCGTGTGTTTCTTCAAGGTTTGTCTGCAGAAAACAAGGCATTAGACTTTCAGTAAGAGCCAAACAATATTTGAAACAAGTTCTCTTATGATATTAAATCTATTTGACTGTGGGGGAGTGCTTGTATTGGATTGATTTCTCTCTATGCGTGGTTATTAGTTGTGTTTGTGAAGCCAGAGCAGAAAAGAGCCGGATATGTTGCTGTGACTGCAGCGATACAGGAAGGCAGACTAATCATTTCCTCTTCTCTACACAGAGAGCGCGAGAGTTAGAGGGAGCGTGATAGAGAGAGAGACCCAGTGGAATGTGATCTGTCACTGACACCACTCTGTTGACACCATTGTATTTTAGGGCCAGTGTGTGGGCCTGGCCCAAGGAGGAGATTGCAATAGCAGGAAGCTTTCTGTTACAGTGGGTGGAAAGTTTTCCGGCCATATAGGCTGTCATGCAGCAACTGGGGTAGCATTATGTCAGCAAGTCTGCCAGCCAGACAATCACTCTGTCAGCCAGCTATTCAGTCACTCAAACACTCAGTCAGCTGGTTCTGTCTTTCACTGTCTTCTCCTCTTGCGCTACCTGAGATGTTGCACATCTAGCCTTTGCTAGGTGTCTTGTTTGAAAAAGAAGATTTCCATGGAGCTTTATTGTGGTTTGCAGTACCATATTGTATCCTAGTCTCCCATGCTTCTCCCCTCATCGATTTCCTGACCTAATCAGGACAGTTCATGTCAATCAGTCCGGGACAAGTCACGGGCAGGGGAGACAAAAATGGAAGAGAAAGTGTGAGAGAGACAAAGTTGGAAAGGTCATAATGCCAACCACAGCCCACAACTTCTAGATTTCCTAATGTCACTCTCAGACCACCTCTACCACATCCCCAAATGCAACTCCCTGTTGCCTACCACTGACCTGAGCCCCAAATATAAAGTTAGAGGACTACCACTGACCTGAGCCCCAAATATAAAGTTAGAGGACTACAACTGACCTGAGCCCCAAATATAAAGTTAGAGGACTACAACTGACCTGAGCCCCAAATATAAAGTTAGAGGACTACAACTGACCTGAGCCCCAAATATAAAGTTAGAGGACTACCACGGACCTGAGCCCCAAATATCAAGTTACAGGACTACAACTGACCTGAGCCCCAAGTATAAAGTTAGAGGACTACAACTGACCTGAGCCCCAAATATAAAGTTTGAGGACTACCACTGACCTGAGCCCCAAATATAAAGTTAGAGGACTATCACTGACCTGAGCCCCAAATATAAAGTTAGAGGACTACCACTGACCTGAGCCCCAAGTATAAAGTTAGGGGACTCCCACCAGCCTGAGCCCCAAATATAAAGTTAGAGGACTACCACTGACCTGAGCCCCAAATATAAAGTTAGAGGACTACCACTGACCTGAGCCCCAAGTATAAAGTTAGGGGACTCCCACCAGCCTGAGCCCCAAATATAAATTAGATGAGGACCACCACCTGCCTGGGCCTCCAATATAAAGTTAATGAGGATTGCTACCAGACTGAGCCCCCACTATAAATGTAATGAGGACTACCACCAGACTGAGCCCCCAATATAAAGGTAATGAGGACTACCACCAGCTTGAGCCCCCAATATAAAGGTAATGACGACTACCACCAGACTGAGCCCCCAATATAAAAGTAATGAGGACTACCACCAGACTGAGCCCCCAATATAAAGGTAATGAGGACTACCACCAGACTGAGCCCCTAATATAAATTTAATGAGGACTACTACCAAACTGAGCCCCTAATATATAGGTAATGAGGACTACCACTGGCCTGAGCCCCCAATATAAATGTAATGAGGAATACAACCAGCCTGAGCCCCCACTATAAAGTTAATGAGGACTGCCACCAGACTGAGCCCCCAATATACATTTTATGAAGTCTGCTGCTAGCCTGAGTCCCCAATATAAAGTTAATGAGGACTGCCACCAGACTGAGCCCCCAATATAAAGTTAATGATGACTACCACTGGCCTGAGATCCTGATATAAAGTTAATGAGGCCTAAAGCTATACTTTGGTCCAAAAAGACAAACAGCCAGGAAGAGAGAACCTCCCTCAAGGCCAATAACCAGCTGGTTAACAGTGCTAACAGCCCTACCAACCTTGGACACAATATAATAACATGACCTAGCGATTCAGACTTGGCACAAAACAGACACACTAACTAACACTACAATCCAGATCCACCAGATGTCTGGCAGTTGCTATTGCCACATGTATTATCATCCATTGGAGGTCAGCTGTCCGTTTATTAATTGGTAGCTGTTTAGAGATGGACAGCAGCATTGCATCATCTTCCGCTTATCCGGGGCCGGGCTTATCAGAGAATTGCCAAGTCCTACTGGACACACCTTGTACAGGTGTTTTATTGATTTCAACCCTTGCAGTGAGAATGCACAGGACACTTTCACACATTGGATGTTTTGGCATCTTTCCCACCTCTTTGAAATCCCCTAATTCGTGGAAGAATGTATCCCCTTTCCCTCTCCCAACACCTTCCTGGATCTACTCAGTCCCTGCATGGTGTACCCCAGTTTTTAAAGCCTGATGTCTACCTTGGTGTTGTGGGGGCCTCGTATGTCAATGGGAAAAGGAGGCAGTACAGTCGATTCAACCCCCTTCAGCCACGAGAGGAACAGGTTCTGGCCAGCCAATCTGAAAATGTGTACCCTACATTTATTCTACCATACAAGACCATACTGAGCAGGCAGAGAAAATGCAGAGAAAATGCCATGACCCTTGAGGCGTTATCCATTTGGCCCTGCCCACTCTCTTAGCAGGGGGAGGTCAAAACCACGGGTCAAATCCAGTTTTGTCTGGACCAGAAAAAGTGAACAAGCATCTTTTAAAGCTCCTGTTTCCAACTGGCATTGCCGATAAAAGTTGCTGTGAGTCACGTAAATAGTTCAGCCAGGCTGGTACTCAAACCTGAAGTGGCTGTAAAGCAGCAAGTCGGTTTGGTTGGTCCAAACAGCAGAAATTCTAAAAAAAATGCCCCCCCCCCCCCCAACACCAAATTACGGAAGAGATACAACCAAGAGAAGCTCAGTGTAGCAACAGTCATGGTAAATTATATTTGTATTTATTTAAAATGGTCAAGTACAAAATAATTCATATTATGAATGAACAGATAATGATTTTGGTCAAAGGGAACTATAATCAGGCCACACCTGACAGTTTCAAAACATCCCTAACAAACCAAATCAGACAATAGAATGGTCAGAATCTCCTGGGGCCCTAGCCGCTAGCACAACTAAATTATCTAGGCATTGACTAGTTGATTCAAGTGAGTTCACAACTATAAACAGGGTAGTGGGGTAGTCACCAGGTGAGGTTTGTGAACCCTCCCCCCAGTTTTGTTTTGTAGAGCTCAGTACAGGACAGTACACTGTAAGAGGACCTGCTGGAAATTATTCACACCACACTTAATGGAAATCCCCTGCAATACACCCCTAGAAAAGTTTGTAGGCATCTGGTGGCAAACCGTCAATACCAGGGGCTCGACCTGAGGACGGCTGTGTGACCACCGTTCACTGAGAGACAGAACCAAACACCGAAGGGAAGAGAGAATGGAGAGGGAGACATTGAAGAGAGCAGAGACAGAGAGCAACCCGAATTTGTTGGGGTTTACAGGCAAACGAGAGGGCCTAGATGGGGAGCCCTGCCTGGAGAGGAAGAGAGGAACTGGCTCCTTCTGTCTCCCCTGAAGGCCTTTCCTTCTCAGGGGCCTGGATACTGACCAGAGCCTGGGCTGGCTGGCTGGATGGACGTTTTTAAATCACTTTGATTAAGGTCTCCCCTACTGTGTTGCCTACTAAGAATGTGAGTAAGAGAAAGAAAGAGAGAGGAAATACACATCCTCCATGTGGTGCTGGGCCTTTGGCTAGCAGTAGTAAGTGACCTGGAGTAGATTAAAGCCTCCAAGCTGATGTCCCTTTCTCTGCCCAGACCAATAGCCCGGCTTTGTGTGTGTAGGTGCGTGTGTGTGTATGCAAGAGTGTGTGTATGTGTTTGTGTGCGTGCGATGTCCCTTTCTCTGCCCAGACCCAGATCACGGCTGGCAAACACTTTTATACAAATAGGAATGACTGATGAACTCCTTCTGTGGAGTAGGGATTAGATTGGGGAGGAAGTAAATGAAGAGGAAAATGGCATGGGATTTGTTAACAGTAGAGAACAGATCTGGTTCATTAAATCCTATTGGTGGCCAATTATGACATTGATCACTGTTGAAGTGTGTGGGTTTTTTTTCCCCGTGGATTGTTATGTTCAAAGATTGATTAGCTGTTTGGTCCATTGCTTGGTGCTTTTTAGAAATATATCTTGCTTCCTGATTTCTGCTAGAATGAGGTGAGCCAGAATAAATTAAAGGGTATGCTACCACCTAATTTAAGGTGTGCGTGTGTCTGACAGAGAGAGTTTGAGAGGGATGACACCACCATTAATTCTTCAGACCTGTCTGTGTTACAAGAGAGAGAATAAAATTCTATCTAAACCTATATCTGTTCCCATCATTATTCCCATAGTGTTCGTATTCACACCAGCATACATGATGCAGGATTGTCGCGGTCAATCCTGGGAAAATGTAGTGATACGCGTGCAGACAGCACAGAAACTTGATACAGGTCCGACACAATTGAAGGGAGCGTGGGGGTGAGATGTGTGGGCAAGGTGCTGATCATTTACACCGAAGAGAGCTGGCATAGATAGGCATAGAGAGCTGTCAAAGTAAGGACCGAGTCCTCGCTACATCTCAGCCCGCCGGCAGATCAAGCACACCTCTCTGAGGTTTTTCTTTGAGTGTGTCTGAGAGGCAGAAGTGCAAGTGATGTTTGACTGTGTCTTTCAGTTGTGTTTGATTCCTTGTGTGTTTTGTATGTGGTAGTAGGGATTTTATGGTATGTTTTATGGAATGACAAGTCGTCGTTTTTCTACTCTTTCTGACAGGGTCCAGTTGTGGTTTGGGTGCTCAGTTCCATCAGTGGAAAGAAGCTACTCAACCGTATGAATGTGGAATATAGAGGGGCGGTTATCATTGAGTTGTGACAGGAAAGCTATTGGGACCAAGCAGACTCACTGGATAATGACAGAACGACTGACGCACGCAGACACATACACATACATGGACACACTCTCATTCGTGCACAAACACACACACACACACACACATACACACACCCACTACGGTCTTTGATCAGTGCTGTGATGTTTTCATATTCTCTATTTATTTACACTGTAACTATGAAAAATGAAGGATTTATTTCAACAAACTGTCAGTGTGTTGATTATCTTTTCAAGCTGTCATAGATACCCTCCAAGTGGATGAAAACACAACATATCTAACAACAGAAATATTAAAATATAACATAAAATGCCATTAACTCTTTGGTTTTAATGAGGACTTGCCAGTTCACTTCCACAGTCTTCTTTGCATTCAATTTGCTATGTTTGGAAAGGAACCAATAACGTTTTCCATCAGTCACTCAGTACAGGCTAAATGCACGGTGCCTGACAAGCCATGCCATCTGAACCTGTTATCAAACTGCCAAAGATGTAACTCTATGTACTTATATTTGGGAAGCCAATGATTTGCATTCAGTAAAAAAGAAGATATTGTGCTAATTATATATTTTTTTAAAACATCCCTATATTCTATGGTTGTGTGTTGGTCCTCCTCTTTGAATCTACTGATATGCCCCGCAAAATAAATAAATCCCAAAAGCAGGACAGTGTTTCCTCTTACTGCTCCCTCCACTGTATAGTCTGTGGGTCCCAGTCCTTAGTGTGGTAGTGATGGTAAGCTAACCTGGCGAGCTTTATGTTTATTCAAAAAATATGAACCAAGAGCTTCAAGCACATTGAATGCAGACCACCTCTTGAGTTGTAAGCGAACTGAACTGAGAATCATCTTAAAGGGATCAAGTTTAAAAACACTTTAAGCAGTGTGATTATGTGAGTCAGCACTTACTGTTTAAAGAGGCCTCAGTCACCTATCTGCAGCCTCTCTAGGGTAGAAGTGATCTCCTCCCGCTGAGCTGTTTGTGTCTCCTAAATAATGACTGTGGATGGAAGTGCATTAAACACCGTGCACCGCCAGAAGGCCCCTTACGCCCATCTCCTTCGCTCCCTCTTCTCCGTTTCTTATTCTCACTTCCTCACTCTGCTCTCTTTTCATTTCTTCTTATCTCTCTTCGTTTCTTTTTGCCGTCTTCCTCATTCTTTTCCTATCTCCCTCACTCTTATTTCCTAATCTCTCTATCTTGCGCCCTCCATGTACTCCTGTCTATCATTCTCTCTCGGTACACCTCTATAGTTTTTTTCTTTCCTCTCTATCATTCCTTTTCTACCTTTCTTTCTCCCTCTCTCCTTGCCTTGCCTGGAGCACCCCAGGAGAAGAGCAGGCCATGGGATGCTGTTTCACCCTCTATGCGGCCCGGCTGTAGGGGGGTTCTACATTTCGGGGCATGCCCCTGCTCCACGCTCCCATCAGTCTGTTTACTGTAGCAGCCTGCCTGAGATGACTCTGTGGGTATTATTCAGGCCAAACACCCCCCTCCAATTTGGAACGCCAACAAAGCTCTGTCTTTCCACATGCTGTTGCCACGGCAACGTGCTGGGGTCAGGCCAGTCTAGTGGACCCTCCTGTTTCTGTGTCTGTATGTAGACTAGCGGAGGCCTGTTTTTGTACCGATCCACTTCCACTGTCTGGCTGTCGGCCTGTCTGTCTGTCGGCCTGTCTGTCTGTCGGCCTGTCTGTCTGTCGGCCTGTCTGTCTGTCGGCCTCTCTCTCCCTCTTCCTTTCTCTGTTCCTCTCCCTGTCCTTCTCTGCCCCCCCCCTCCTCCTCTTCTTTCTCTTCGTCCTTACCCTCTGGCTCGGTATGTACAAGTGACAAAACATTGTTCTGGCAAACTGCTGCGGTTTACTTTTTGTTCTCTGTTCAAACGTGGCGCAAAGCACTTGCAGAATCTGCTTCGAAGAAGGCTTTCCAGGTGGTGTCATCATTTGTCACTGTTTTTACTCTATGGGTGTGTGTATGTGTGTGTTTATGCATGCATGCGGGTCCGTGTGTGTGTGTTTATGGAAGATGGTATTATTATTCCAAACAGAAGTTTTTATTAACGTCATCATGGAGGTTACTGAGCAACCAGCTATGGTGATGTGTGAATATTAGCATGATAATGTTTTCGCATGCCTGGAAGCATACACACACAGACACACACACACATACAGGAGCACCAAAAAGAATATCAATGAGATTCCACAGGTCTGGGAGTGTAATTCTAATTGATCCCACAGCTCAAACACCAAGCGTGTTTACGAGACATGCTTCTGTTAATAAACACCCAGGAGGTGTGGTCTTCCGTGCAAATTGAATCACTTTGAACTGCCAATCTCTTTGAGGTGATGAATATTGATAGGTGGTGTGTGAAGGTTCAGAGCCTCTAAAGAGGGAGAACACCTGGTAGTTTGTTTCGCTTTGTCCCGGTAAAGCACTTCAAAGATGTCATCTCTCAGGGTAATGAATTGCAAGTAGCCAGGTTTGGCTGTTTTTCTGGATTAATGAGAAATGAATGAGTTGCCTTAGAGGGCTGAAGAGCACTGTTCTTATGGGAACTCCTTACACAGGGCTGGATGTCAACATAATAATAATAATAATAATAATAAAGCCTCCTCAAAGTTGCGTCAACCCTGCTCTCATGTGTTGTTTAAGCCCATTGTGCTGTGTTTGTGTTCGAGGGGCCTAACGAACACTGAGGGCTCCCACACCTTGGTAAATACAGTATATCAGTGTTGTTGTGTTAGCACCAATATGAAAGCCATCTGCTTGCCCCCCCCTCCACAAGCCAATTATTTGATTATTCAGATGGAGCTGCTCCGACTCCACAGTGCTCCACACGGTGGGGGTGACCATGATGGTGCCTGGCGGATCCATGAAGCGGGGAACAGATGTTTCAATGTGAACTAACAGCCCCGTGCAGAGCCCTGTATGTGGCTGCAAACCACAGTCTGTCAGTGTCACTACCTTCTATCTGTCAGGCTCCCATCTGCTGTGATTTCACACTTTGTTTGTTTACCAATAGGTATGTCATAATGTGCTTAACTGAAGCCATTTCTGTCTCTTACCTGCACCATTTTATCATTTTCTTTTTTGCTGGTCGCCCTCGCAAAATAGGTTTCTACCAAAAGGCTAAATGAGTAATGATAGTTATACTACCCAGAGATGAGTCAACCAGCATGACTACTAGATTAGGTCATGATGTAACAGTTTCTAACGGTCTATGTTTTTCAACCTAACAATGGTATTTTTTTACTGTATGTTCAAGAACAGGTTCCTATGAAACGCTTTTTAAAGACAGAGCCGTGAAATGATTATGGATTTGAGGAAGGCATTGTGCTTCTGTTGACTGGATCAAACGTCTTGAGTTCACAACTGTGCACGTTACTTCTCTGCCGCATCAACCCGAACATCTTATATCTCCATACATGAATATCATGCTAATATTCTGCTTTTCTGCTTCCTCTTTTCTTTCTTTTTTTCTTTATTCCTAGAAGAAGACGAAGGGTCTGATGTCTAAAGAGCGTAAAGAGAAGAAGAAGAAAGAGAGGACAGAGGAGAAGCAACAGCAAGTGACGGTGGTAAAGAGACAGAAGGAGGAGAACGAGGAGGAGGAGGAGAACGTCATGCCCATGACCCTGGACGCCCTGGAGAATGGCTTCATCAACCACGCCCAGAGGGAGCAGGAGAGGATGAACGATCGGCTGCTGAAGAAAACATACTCCAAGAAAAAAAAACAGGTTTCTTTTTTAAATATTCCTATCATAGTAACTTGGAGGCCTGTGATGTTGGTCCGTTCCTGTCAATTAGTCAATTGCTGGAACAAATGTAGCTCACTGGATATAAAGTGTTACAAACATTTTAAAAGAAACATGGAGGATTGACATAATTAAACTCCAAATGGTATTTCTGTTGTCGTCCTGTTGCTGATGACGCTTGTCTTTTGTGTGTCTACCCTGGGAGCGCTGTGTGGTAATTCACTCACTGTGTGACTGATTCCAGTTCAGATGCCCTGAGGCGGCCTACGCTGCCTGTACAGCTGGGTCGGTTCTGTCAGAGTCTGGTACAGGGAGATATCTTACCATGTATTAACGGTTTTCATTGTTAAATGGGCGGATGTTTTGTTGTTTCTGTCTTTGAGCCAACATCCACAACAGTGCTATCCAGGATAAGAGAAAGCTGGCCAGGAAGCCAAAGAAAATGATGTGGATGTTCAGTGACAGCCTTCCTCTTTTGACCAGCCTCTGTGTATCTTCTTGATAATAGTTTTTAAAAACATGATCATGTTCTACAACAGATACATCTTCAATGTTGGTTGGTTTCTATTGGCAAAATACTTTCCAGTGCTTGGTGATATAGTGCAGAGTGTTTTTCCATCGCATTCGTAATTCTTACTAACGTTTTCTTACTGTTTTGAACACTGTTGCATTCAACAGCAAATTTGTCCGATCAGGTATTAGCACCGGAATTCTAGCCAACAGCTGAATGATACAGTGGTTTTATGCTACTTTACATGATGGGATTATTATGGATAAGAACAAAACTGTTACTAGTCACACAGCAGCCTTGCATCATCAGTCTACATATTGCCAGAAAAGGACCATCAATATTCCTTGGAAAAGGAACATCAAGCTCATAGTTGTATTGTCTCTGTCTAGTTCATTATAATCAACTAAATGCCTTCTAAACGGCAAGCACTCTCCATAATCATTGCTTGACTTTTTGATATGATCCTCCTAATATCTTTACAAAATCTTACTGTTTGCTCATTCGCCTAACTCTAGTGGGTAATTCAGACTGTCACGGCCCTCTCCCATGAGGACCTTAATGGCAATTTGTTGGTGGATAGACATGTTCTAGTTAGCAGCATCTAGCTTGTTTTAATGGCTGTACTGTAACTGTAGATAGTTTGGTTCAGTATAGTGAAATTGTACTGTGCCAAATTGAACTGTTCCCAGAAAAGAATGATGTCTGTGGCTTGGACAGGCAGTAGAGATGTGGTTCTGTACTTCATAACTTCTACTAACACTCACGTCATTGTGAACAGGCGCACATTTCAATTGGATCTTTACTGGTACTACAAACACGGCAGATTTTGCTGAAGAAGGATGTTCACACAACTGTGGTTCATTTTCTGATTTTACGATGGTTTATGTCAAACTTTTTGAGTAATTCTGTGAGTGTTATTGATTTATAAAACAGATCAGCGCAGATGGCCGTTGCACATCTGAAGTAAGAAAAGGATATTTTTGCATCAAGGCATTTCCACCTCCATTTCTCACGTTTAATTCTTCAGGCACAAAATGGTCCAACCATGTCAAACAAATAAATTCTCTGTCGACAGAATTAATATTCAAACCACACTTCTTATTTTCATCATACCTGTCTTGATTTATTTTGTATAGGCTATTACTTTTTTTGTGTCTGAGTGAATAACAGTGGTGGCATCTTTCCTGGTCTCCCTCTCTCTCCTGCAGTCATGTTATCAGACTCTCCTATTGCAGCTTCAAGCACCTCTGGAATCCAATGCATATAAAACACTTTGCTCCAGATGGGAATGTTGTTTGATGAGAGCCTTTGTGTTTTATCTCCCACTGAAAACGTCCTTGGCACCAATGTAAACTGAGCATATTATAGCCCATGTGGCTGTTTATCATCCGTGTTTCTCACCACTGGCAACTTGGGTTTGTTTTCTTCCCGATAACACACCCTCACACACACTCACACGTATGCGCTCTCTGTCTCTCTAACTCACACACACACACACAGTACTTTCATATCGGGGGTAATTGTAGTGGGGAAGGAAGCCTCAACAAAGCAGCCATCTGGACGATGATGGAAGATGGTGTTTATGTATCTGTGTACATGTGTCTAGATTTCCGTCTAGCTGCTTTGATCCAAAGAAGTGAGAGAGTCATTATAAAAGCCTTCAAAGCCCCTCTAATCATGCTGAACACTGAGGGAACTTGAAGAGAGCTAGCATTTTGATGTTGGAGGGTCAAACAGTCAACAGATTTTACCCAGCATCACCCTAGGGTGAAAAGAGAATGAGACTGCGTCCTAAATAGGTGAGAGTGCACCTTTAATCAGGCCCTTAAATAGTGAGGGCGCCGTGAAGGCGAAAAGGGCATGTTTCCAGATGCATTTTGAAGAGGGAGGCTCTGATTCACCGGGTTTGATGTCAGCAGCCATGTACATTTGCACTGAATGTGCCATTTATTGCCCCCTCACTCAACCAGTGCAATATTAGGATGCTTAGCTGTGACTTTTTACTGGGCTGCACCGATTACCCAGGGACCTTGTGTTCCCCTCCTCTACCTCTGCTGTGCCTGACTACATCTCATGTCAGCCAGTGAAGAGATGGCCTCCCTGTCCCCTGTTGTGCATCACAGTCCAGTCAGTCAGTGACTAACTCCCACACTGATGCACAGCTGAGGCAACACGACATTCCTCTACCACACAACATGTGTCTCGCTACCAGTCAAGATGATGTGGACTCTTTCTGGTGTGTGTGTGTGTGTGTGTCCCGCCTGCTCTCCTTAGTCCCTCCACTGATGTTCCCTGGTCTGTTGAGAGTCGCTACGGAAAGAGGCTTGCCCTGACAGAACGTAGTCCACACTCTGGAGGATGGCAGACTACGTCCAACCCCATGGAGACAGAGGGAGAGTTGGGAGGGAGGGGGTTGAGGTTTGTGGGGGGGGGGTGTTTGGCATGTGGCCCTCCGATACTCTTGCCCTTTCTTCGCTGGGAAGCTTTCCTCTGCTCAGGCGTATATGCCAGGCCATGTCCACAACTATTTACTAAATGTTCTTTGCCTCCTCCTAAGGCTTTATCTTATAACCGTTAAAATGCACTTGGGAAAGACGTCATAAGAGTTGTTTTCTAACATGATTTACTTGATGATTTGAGACAAGTACGGTTAACTTTACAATATACGAATGTCAAAATCCTTCCATCGCTGAGTCTCGTCGGGTGATAAATCTCTGCTCCGGCTCGTGTCGACTTAATCTGTACACATTCTGCGTGATGTGATCCCGATATCATCTCACTGCCTTCTACTCTAGTGAGCGCTCATTTTCCATCACTGATCGCCAGTCTCAAAATGTGTCATTGCACATGTAACCGTCAAGAACATTGCAGAGGCAGACTTTTATTTTTTATTTTTTATATCGGCACATATCAAAGACTGAATCTCTAGTTCTCAGATTGCATTTTGGAGTGCCGGTGTGTGGGATGTTCCTGAACAAGGCAGTGACTCAGATGTGCACACACACACACACACACACACAATACATTCCCCTGAGAGCCAGCTGTGTGTATTGGTGTTGTTCCCTGGCCCTCTGAGTGGTGAACATGGTCTGAATAACATGACAGGGCTATTATTATTGAGTGCCACTGACCCAGAGCCAGTATCAGGCTGAACTTGTTGCTGCATACCGTATGCCCTGACAGGATTAGGTCTACTGCAGTGCAGAGCCTGTCTAGGTGTGTTTTAGGCACTAAGCCGGGTGGGGGATCAGATTAGCCAGGGCTAAACGTTCACTGAAGCATAGTTCACTTTTGTGTTCATCTTCACCTCGCTGCTGTGTAGAGGGATAACGGCGGCTGGAGGCTGTGGCGCCTGATAGGAGGGAAAACAGCGCGGGCTGTTGTAAAGCAGAGCAGCCTAGTCCATCCCTTTGACTGATAAAGTCCAAGGCCCAGGTTATCTGTTGAGTGTCCCCCTCCTCATTGTCTCGTCCTCTGGCTCCTGTTCCCACTGCTGCTTCTCCTCCCCACCTCTTCCGGCTTCTGCCCCTCCGTGCCCCCTCCTCCTCCGTCTCCGTGGCCGGGGTGGACGCATCAGTGTCAGCTGGATTAGCACCCGCCCCAGGCCTGGGTTTCATGTGGGGGAAGGTGACTTGGCTACAGGATACGTAAGAAACAGTATTTGCCACACTAAGTGGTGGTGCAGCCAGTATGCCGTGAGTTGTGCAGTCATGTAACTTCCTGAGGATCTGAGAGCTCATTACAACCCAACTCAGCCTCCGGCATTAACGTGCCCTCTTCGCATCGCCCAGCGACGTGTTCACAGGCTCGGCCCACTTGACTTCAGCCGATGTTCATGGGGGCATGCTCACCTTTACATTTCCTGTAGGCCCCCCGATCCATTTCTGACGATAAGAGAGGCTGTCGTCACAGCACCACGATGACAGATCCCTGACCTCCTGCATGTACCAGGCTTTCTCGCCGTCAGCAAACGTAACGGTGGTTTGTCGGGCCGGCGTGGCCACGCAGTCCCGGGTAAGCACAGAGTACAGGAAGGGAACAAAGCCGAAGCCCTGGACGGGCCTTTCCCACGCCACCTGTGGGCGGACGGTCAAGTCCATGATGCAGGGAGGTGTTCTGTGTCAGGATCCTGAGCTAAGTGATGAGCTTGGAGGGCACAATGGTGCTGAACACTGAGCTGTAGTCAATGAACACCAATTACACGTAAGTATTCCTCTTGCCTGCTGCCTCTAAAAGCAGTGTCCTTATGTCTCTTCAAATGACCCCCATCCACACCCCACCACTTAAACAGAGTACCAGCCTTCCCTGCTGAGCACTCCCCTACCAGCCTCTATGTCAGTAATGTAGTCATTCAGAGCTCTTTTGTGTGTTATGTAATTGGTTGATGGCTATAAGTGGTGCTGTGATAAGAGGGCCTTAGCCCTGATTCAGGTTAACACTGGGACTCAAACAGGGGCATTATTGAAGTAGCCCGCCAGTGGCCGATCCCACCTATTTTGACATATCAGTAGAATTTCTAAATTTCTGTTCTCCATAGACTGCCATGGGTTGTTAATACATTTTCCCCAAATGAGGGGGGACCTTTTGGTGAGCAGTAAGAACAACAAACAACCGTACTTGTTGAAAGATTTGCCCCAGCTGTTGAATATTGACATTTCTCTGAGATGTGTGGTATAACAGAAGGACAAGCCATCATTGGCCCGAAATTGTAGTCCAAAAATGTGATTTAACGATATGGATGTTCTGTTGTGATTTATTTTAACAGACCCACTGTAGCAACCTGAGTCTTGTGTGGTTTCTAAGAAATTACTGCTAAATGCTAACAATAATGTAGAGTATATTTATACTATTGACACTAATCATCCATACAAGCAACCTACTCAGATCTTTACCTTTAACACAAGCAACCTACTCAGATCTTTACCTCAACACAAGCAACCTACTCAGATCTTTACTTCAACACAAGCAACTTGCTCAGATCTTTACCTCAACATACGGTTAAACACATAAAAACAGTAGCATAAATGTATGCAAATTTAGGAGATATCACACTGTGTCTTCCCGCCACATGTCCATTGTTTTGGTCACATTCCATTGACTTCTTCACCACATCTATTGAAACTGTGCCACATTACAGGCTGCATTGACATTTGCACAGGTACGCCAATATGCTCATATGGCCCAGTTCCTTTTTTCCTTTGTCATCATTTCAAGTAGCTAGCTAGGTAGCTATATCACAGCCATACATCTGACATAGAAATATACACTCTGGTAATATGAATTTCATGTGTGAATATTTTATACAGACTAGCTGAATCTTCATAAAATATGTGAATCTTGATAAATTATCCACTGGTTTGAAAAGAATTGTGGAGGTACTGAACTCTGCAATGTACTGTAGTCTCAAGGGGATAGGCTTCTGGTTTGGAAGCATGTTTTCAACTGTGCTCTGAGGACAAGTTTGATTCTGCAGAATAGATTAGATTGAACCAAAAAGGAAGCCTCTCATAGATTGCCCCAGAGTGAAGTCCAAATTCTAGAAAATACTATTTTGTTATCATTACAACTCCTGACAGGCTTGGGAGCTGTCAGGAGGTTGGTGTTTTAGAAAAAGTTGGTGTAGCTGTCCAAGATTGTAAAGCTGGTTGCAGCATGGTGGTGCCAGAACAGAGAAGAGTTTTGTCTTGGCTGAGGGGCAGCTTCCCTCCTGTAGGGGTGGGATGGCCCAGAGACCACAGGTGTCTGAACCAAGGTTGGTTAGGGATGTGGGGTTAGCACACAGCCAGAAGGTAGGGTGAGACAGTTTCCTTTGCTGCTCTGTAGGCCAGAACCATAATCTTGTAGTGAATGCAAATGTCAACTTTATACCAGTGGAGTTAGCAGAGACCATACGGGCTGGTTTGTTCTGGATGAATTGGGGTTGATGGCACAAGCAGGAAGCTGAATAAACAGTGTGTTGCAGCAGTCCAGACATGAGATGAACATTGCCTGGATTATGTACAGTGCCTGGTGTCAAGAAGTAGTACTCCCGACATACTGTCTATAACCCTTTCTCCAAAAGAGATCGGAGTTGATTTTCCCACTCCAACCTGTTAATCTGTCTCTTACTTTCCTGTCTCCTCTGTCATTTCATAACTGTCTCAAAAAAGTGTCAAATGAACCCTCCCCTCCAAAGTTTGTTTTTAAAGAACGAGAAGTGCCTGTATTAGGTGCTTCCTGTGTGAGGTAAGGTCATAATCTATTAATAAATACTAGGAAAAGGAGTGAGAACATAATTGTAATCAGAGATCTGGATGGGGAGTTGTTTTTGAAAAGCAGTATCTAGTAAAAGCAAGTGCATTGCCTGCCTTTTGAGCAGGAGGGGTATGGCAAGGTGAGATCAAATGGGAATAAGATTGGAAATAAAGAGTTGGAGGAATGAAGCAGAGGCAGACATTGACAGGTGGATGTTGCCCACTAACATGAGTGGCGGGCCATCGTCCAGAAATGAGATGATGATTTCTTTCAGCACATTTGAAGTCTCCAAGGACAACTGGTGAATGATAGATAACAACAATTTTAAGCTTGAATGGAGAAGTTCTATTGACATCATGTATTTCAAAAGAAACGAACAGGTGAGCAAGAGAGAAGAGAAAATTGAGTATTTCTGTGCCACCACCACCATGATAACCAAATGGTATTGTATTACATAGAAGCTGTATTTACTTGGTTAAGCGATGTCTCTCTCTATCAGGATCAAAAGGTGAATGGCCTGACGGGCAGCGTAGGTTGAGATGAACCTAGCATTACTGACAGGCAGGGGTCAGGTCCAAACACTGCCAATTATCAAGATTCCAAGATATGGGTTGTGTGGGCAGGAGACCCTGGAATAGAAGGGAGACGTGGAGCCTTCCTCTCCCCTCTTTCTCAATAAACAGGGAATTGTCTTTGCTACTGTGACAGAGCGCACCACCATTTGACAAGAATGCCTCTTACAGCTGCTGCTGAAAAAAACCGGAAGGCTTTATTACTAATCCTAAATATGAATTTCCCAGTAAAGGAGAAACCACTCCTCCTCCAATACAGGCACTGATTACCAAAACAGTGACGAATTGCCCGGCTCTTTTATCCTAGTTGATTTGTGAATAATCAAGCAGCAAGTGAGCAGTTATCCGTTCACAGATCAAGCATGCTACTGGGAGTCTTTGTTCCATAATTGATATATTTATACATACACTACTGTTCAAAAGTTTGGGATCACTTTGAAATTTCCTTTTATTTTTAAGAAAAGCACATTTGGGTGTTCATTAAAATAACATCAAATTGGTCAGAAATACAGTGTAGACATTTTTGGAAATGTTGGAAATGACAATTATAGCTGGAAATGGCTGATTTGTAATGAAATATCTATATAGGCATACAGAGGCCCATTATCAGTAACCATCACTCCTGTGTACCAATGGCACGTTGTGTTTGCTAATCCAAGTCTATAATTTAAAAAGCTAATTGATAATTACAAATCCCTTTTGCAATTATGTTAGCACTGCTGAACATGTGCTGATTAAAGATGCAATAAAACTGGCCTTCTTTACACTAGTTCAGTATCTCCAGCATCACCATTTGTGGGTTCGATTACAGGCTCAAAATCACCAGAAACAAATACCTTTCTCCTGAAACGCATCAGTCTATCTTGTTCTGGGAAATGAAGGCAATTCCATGTGAGAAATTGCCAAGAAACTGAAGATCTCATACAGCGCTGTGTACAACTCCCTTCACAGTACATTACAAACTGTCTCTAACCAGAATAGAAACAGTAGTTGGGGGCCAATCCAACTTGTGGGAGGAAGCTGAATTATTTTCAGACACCACTGCTAATTGACAGCTAAAGTGCCAAAGGTCTGAAAGATTTTTGCTGCAAATTGAGGATTCTTTGAAAGCAATTTTTTAAGAACAAAAATATTTCACTAAAAAATAAATAATTCTAACCCTGTCAATTTCCTATTCAAACTCGTTTCATGGAAAACAAGTACAATAACCCCCAAACTTTTGAACGGTAGTGTTTATATATATGGATGGTTGACATATAAACCTGAAAAAAAAGTGCGTCACGAAAGTTATTGTATATAAAATGAAAATAGGGTATACTTTTCTTAAGAAACTCACCTTATCCTATTTCTTTATCATTACTATCTTGAGCGTTTCCTTATGAAAATTCATTACACTTTGTATTCTTTTCTCAGTAATCGTGCAGTCAGATCTGTTCTCAATCTTTCAATATATTTTAGATATATTCCGACAAACCCTATTATAAATCTAACAAAATGCTTGTGTCTCTTGCTGATGCTTTTTTACAGGTGTTTCATTGGGATTTTTCTGATTTATCATTAGCAAAGCCTTTTTTTGGTCATAATTCTGAATGTCAAACCAAATGATATACCATCGCACCCTAGGATGAACCACACCACACTACAATTTGTCAAAGCAAAAACGTGTATTTATGCATTCCAACAAAGACTGTTTAAGAACAATCACACAAAGGTGTGAAAATGAATAACACTCGGATTCCGGCTGCCTTGTGACAACTGCTGATGTAAAAAGGGCTTTATAAATACATTTGACTGATTGTTTAGCAAAGCGTTCAAGGCTGGCCCGGCTATTGACTTGTTTTCATGTGATGATGGGAAATATTTTGGTGTGATGAATGGATCATATGAAGTGACAAGCAAAACCTGTCACACAACATTGTGCTGTAGTGTCAACATATTAGGTTTCATGCACTTAGCACAAGATTTGGCCTTGTAGTTATGTGCTAGCATCCTAGCAGCATACCCACTGCAACATGGTAACATAAGAGTAAAAGTAATAATGACAAAAACATTTCTTTATCTTTGGCATTTTTGTGTAAAAAGCATCACACTTAAAGACAATGGGAAAGGCTTCTGAAGTGGGAGTGCCAAAAAGATTAGATTTATTGAAAAAATGACAAGAGACAACTCACCTTGTAACCCTTCTGTGTCCCACTGAGGTGTTTTCAGTACTTCCTGGTTGAACAAAGATCCCTCCTCCCCAATACAACAATTGCCCTATTAATATAGTTTCACACCATATGATATCCATTTCTGGGCCAAAATCTTTTTGATCAGAGCTGACTCATAATATTGTGCCTGCACTTTGTGAATATCAGACTCACAAATTAACATATGTGTTATCATTCTGTACTTTATTGAGGAGAGTTGCATTTATTTTCCTTAGTTTTATTCGAGTGTGAACTTTGTGAAACGTACTTGGGACAGTCACACCATATGTTAACATAAAGCAGCATGTTCTGAACCATCTAAAAAAGTTTTTTGACAATTCTCTCTCAATAGACGATGTCAGTCGTAGTTGCGCTGTGCACTGACTTCTAGTGTGCTTGTGTTATTGGTTTTGGCAGGCAATCAAAGCAGATGGCACCCACCACAAATCAGCATATACAAACTAGTAGTTTATGTTGAAAACAACGGTCGGCCATTTTAGAACCTGTCTTCAGTTCCTTTATAGCTCAATGGGTAGTCTAGTGTCCCTGAGGAGAGATAAAGAGACAGCGACTGTGGATAGCAGAGGAGGGGGAGTGCTAATAGAAGTTGATGAACAAATTAGTGTGCTGCTTGTAACATGTAGCCATATGCACAATGAACATGCAGCTGGGGCTAAATGTCTTTTCCTGTGGCTTCAAGGACAAGAGCGCTATGGTGGCAGTGGCCCTCAGCTCTCACTGTCTTTGTGCTGCTGGATGAGTTGTTCCCTTGCTCCCCTACGAACACATGAAGAACTAGTTAGAAAGGAGTCTTCCTCCCAGTGGCATGGGTTTTATTATACATGAGTGGGACATGTATAATAAAACAATCCCAAACTTTTGATCAACAGAACTGTATTATAAGAGAAGCAAACACTATGCTTTAGAACGGTGCAGAGGCAGGACAGTAATTCGTAATTCAGACTTGCTTTTGGACCGCGCTCAGGCACTTTGCTTTGGGATAGTTGCTAGAAAGGTCATGTGTACAGTGCTGGTTAGTGTCATAGTAGAGTAGAGGATGCCGTGTCATCTCTGTCCAATGAAAGTTCAGTAATATAGCTGACATGACCTCTAGCTACCTACCTCCCATAACATATAATTGAGGTAGATAATTAGCTAATCTATCATAGTGTTTTTAAACCGGCAACATATAATGTTAGGTATAGGCTAACATTATATATTAACGACTGTTACACAATATATATTAGCTTGCTAGCTATTGTTTTGTTTGCTAGCTAGCAAACAATCTAACACATTAACACTATGTTCACCTCACTCAGCTAGCACCGGGATTAAACCAGCCAAGAAGAGACTTAAATTAGACATACAGGCATTTTTCTATGCAAAGTGAGTGCTACAGCTAGCTAGCTATGATATATTACAAGACATTGCTATCTAATTAACTAGCTTAATAATTGATCTCTTGAAAAATTAGCAAATGTTACATGTAGTTCCCTACATAGGTAGCATAGGTAGCATTTGACATTTCAACCTAATATGGATCTTATAGATCAAACATTGCCATCAATTTCTGCAGGCATCAGTGCAGATCAAGCTGTTTATGGCATATTCTGTACAGCATTTTAGCAGGATCAGACGGTGACCGTGACAGAGGTCCCTGTTGCAGCAGGATTAGACAGCCAGAGAGAAAAGGTCAACCGTGGAGCTGTGGTGAAATGTTGATGCATAGCAAATGGCTGTAAAAATGGGTCTCCTAACCCAAATTATTCATGCTATAATGTGTAGCCCATATCTGGAATGTTCATATTTATTAGCAGAACCAGAAGGATGTTGAGTCAACCAGTGTAGTCATGCCAGAGTGGTGGAGCTTGGCAGGTGAGGTTGTGAAATTCAAATACAGTACAGGCCAAATGTACATGTAGATCGCATTATATCACCCACACACATTGAAATGCACTGCAATGCAATGCATTGAGCACACATCACAGATAATATCTTAACTAAGTAGTATGAAATTAATGAATTTGTCATGTTTATTCTAGTAGAATCAAAAGGATGTTGTGTCCACCAGTGCACATACAGCATATGGCCAAAAGTATGTGGACAGCCGACCATCACACCTATTTGAATTTGTTATACATCCAAAATAATTTGGCCCCTTAGATTTGAAATCAAACCTACACCCCTGCTTCCTCCATTATTGATTATTATTAACAGTTGTAGTAATACGAGCAACCTCTTCTAAAGACATAATATTTGCATGTATGAGTAAAGTTATAAAATGTGTTTAGACACTGGAGTGTCATCAACAAGTAGTAGTGCATGTGTCAAACGAAACGCTACAGCACAGACATGATGGCCAATAACCACAAGCTGTCCTTATGACAGAAAATATTGCAAATGTCTACTTTTATTTTAACTTTGTGAATTGGATTATTCTACGCTGTACCAGTTATTAGAATACTTACTAAATTATTTTCTATGCTTTATCTGTTTATTGTATTGTTCTGAAGTTTTTTTATTTTTATTTGGCTTAATATGCAGCATACTAAAGAAACAACACAGCAGACATCCAATAGTCATCTCCTACAAATAAGAAGGCACCGTCCTGGTGTCTTGTAATCCTTAAATGTTTGAATGCATTTAATGGAACAGATAAATATACTTTTACTGCCCAATATTGTAAATAGAGTGATAAGATTTTTGGGCCATTTTACCTAACCCTAGGGGTGACTTAGAAGCTCATAGAGGATTTGTATTATTTTAGATGGGTTTTCATTTCATTTCTGTAACAGACCATGCAGAAAGTTCTAGAGTTAATTTTGAGGAGAAGGCTACTTTCTAGGTAGTTAGTAACATCAAAATCTATATTTAGATGTGACTTGACTGTTGTAAATCCATTCCTTCAAGGTGTGTCCACAGTCATGCAAATAGCATCTGCTCCGGGCTTTCTGACCCCACTTCAGAGTTCGCTCCCCAGTGGACTGTAGTGTGGTCCGCCGCATTTGCATTGTGATGGCATCTCACATTGACAGGGAACGTCTGGGGAGCTGTAGGAAAATGAATGAAAGCGCCTGCCAGATTTCTAATGGTAGCTACTATTCTGAGTAGCACCTATTACTCGAGTCCCAGCACTAGCCTTGGATCCTAGCCTTAAACCCTAACCCCGCAAGTGTTCAAATGACAAACTATGCTTCACCGAGTAGACTATTCTGATAACTCCAGTTTGTGAACCACACCGAGTTCCAGCCTCAGTTGTTCAGTCTCTAGCCCAGCATACCTACTTTACTTCAGTACTGCTGGTCCTCTCAGGACTCTCCTTCCTCCACCAGCTCCATTATTCCACAGGTCCCCTGGGTCAACATATCAACCACTCAGCACTGCATAGAAGTGCTTAGCAAAAAAAAAAAGAGAGAAAACACAGCCGTAATCAGATCACTCACACCCCCACCTCTGACCAGCTCTGACCTGCCGCGCTTAGCTTAGTCAAGTCAATATTGCATGGGGCAGTAAGACATGATATATGCTGGGGCATGTTAGGCATCTGACCGATGTGTTTCAGGCACAATGAAGGGCCCACACACACACACCCAGTCCGTCCTCGCTGAGCTGCGGCCTGCTCCAGCCATGGTAGAAGATGTTGGAAATACAGCAGTAGCACCCATGGGACAGTTAAGGCAGGGAATGTGGATTTGTCAAGGTTGGAGAAATGTAATGGTTATGTAATGATCTGGGTGGGTGTGGCTGATGTTGCTCTTAAGTTTTGATTGACAGGCAGGGAGGCATTAGGTTGGTTTAGAGGGCTGATGAAAGTGATTATGCTGTCATTTTGGTTTCAGGCATTTTTGGAGCACTGTGATCATAACACACGTGTTGACTATGAGGGCTGTGAGGATGTAGTTATTGAATAGTGTTTACGGTCTTATTCACCATCTCCCCAACCCATAAATTCAAGACCTAGTATGGGCTTCAGGAGGCTGTCCCAGATTCATTGACAGGGTCTCCGTATAGGGTCAAAGCTCCGCACATCCTCGACCTCAGGCAGCTGAAGCCAGTCAGAATGTCACAGAGAACCCCAGGGAACGTTTACAGCGCATCACCTCCTAGTTTGACACCTGTGCTGCCCGTGGCCGGGACACTTTGTGCATCTCTAGCTGGAATCACTTAGAAGAACATCAACGGATCTGGGAAGCTGTTAATCCTGAGCGCAGGAGATAATTCAGAATATTCTTAGAAAATGTGTGTTGAGCTGTAGTTGTTCTCTAGATATAATCGCTTTATTTAAAGCCTCATACTTGTGCTGTCTGTTTGCACACAGGAAATATTTGCTCTCGCCTTTAACCTCAAACCCAGCCTTTACAACCAGCATTACACACACACACACACACACACTCACACACCACATCAGACACACACTCACAGAGCCGCTTCCCCACATTACTCATCTCAGTACCAGGGTTGCCAGTGTTTTTAAATTAGGCCATTTGACTCACTTAAGGTTCTTATGTTTGTATACTGTTTCACATGTATTTTGGTTTCTGGACACTTTTGTCCTCTGGCAGCTAAAGTACACAGGCAGTCCAGACAGACAGACAGGAAATGCTGACAGACAGACCGGAAATGCTGACAGACAGGCATGCTGACAGACAGACAGGCAAGCAGGTAGACAGATTGATTTGGATTTAGACAGACAGGCAGACAGACTGATCTGGAGGAAGACAGACAGGCAAGCAGGCAGGCTTTGTGAATATATGAGCAGTCAGGCAGTCTGTGTAATCAGGTAGACAGACTAGCATCCAGGTAGACAGACTAGCATGCAGTTGGACAGACTAGCGTGCAGGTAGGCTTGGTGAATAGATAGGCAGGAAGATCAGCCAAGCAGGCAAACAGACAGATGGGCAGAGTAATCAAGCAGACAGGCAGGCAGGCAGAGCTTGGGTTACAGCATATCATTTCTGCCTTGGAGATTGATTGGTGTTAGTGTTTGTTAGTGGAGGGAGGTTGGTGTTATTGCTTGTCATTGGGTGGAGATTAGCGTTGGTGTTTGTCAGTAATGAGGAAGCGGGGAGGAAGGGGAAGATAAAAAAAGATGAAAACCTCCTCTTGGCCCGATGAAAGAGGAAACCATTATGACCTTAAGATATTGTGTTGTGACAGGTCCATCAAGAGGAGAGACAAGAGACTGGGTCATTGACTGGGAGAGAATAATGGGATGTACTTAGGTGTACTTATCCTGTAACATACAGTAGATTGATTACAGATAGAGTACATGGACTTCTCCATACAATGGTTAGGAACATAATTATGTCTATAATGTTTGCAAATAACACACTACTTCTATATAGGATTCCATTAATCAATATTTGGCTTAACAATATTGTGCTGTTGTGTGTGTGAGAGAGTGTGGGTGTGTGTGTTTGTGTAAGTGTCTGTGTGTGGGTTAATGGGAATGTGGGTGGCTGTCTGTGCAGGCCTTTAATATGTGTGTGTGTGTGTGTGTTTTTGTGTGTGTGTGTGTGTGTGTGTGTCTTTGCATGGCTGTATGTGAGTTTAAGCACCACTGTGGTCCAAATTAGACTGTTAGGGTCAATACATTAATAGGATCTGTGAGGCCCCTGGCCTGTTTTCATAGCCTGTGTCTGCGGGCCAGCAAAGCTGGACATAAACTCAGATGGATTAAATGGGATTAGTGGTGTCACTGAAACAGATGTGATTTTATCAGCTGAGCTGCACAGCACAGGCAGCTCCCTTTGTAGACCACTGCAGAGGCCTGGTTATACCGTGGTGCAGCACTGACCCCTGGTGGGTATTTGAGGTACTGCCCGTATATTTTGGGGGATGGTAAAAACAGAGCTGAAGGATATTAACCCTTTCCTAGAGATTCTCAGGATTGTGCCATCCGTTGGGGGTCACTGTTCCCATCTGAAAGACGGGGGAAATAGAAAAAGCCCTGCTGCCATCTTGTAAAGCCATATGCAATGTGAGGCATCTTAAGTTGTTTCATTTGGTGAAGGAAGTGCTGCAACAGATCCGGTGCCTTGATGCAGGTGGTGTGGGGATTTGTCCTGGGGTTTTTCGTTATGTATGCCTAATGGTGACATGTAATGTCGCCATGAAAATATTGTCAGATATAATTATATGCATCTGTAACATGATTATTTATTTATTCACTGTTACAGTTTTATATTGTACATCTCTGAAGTGCATTTAACCTTGGTGATTACACGTTGGTGATACTATAACATTGCAATCCAAGGAAATTGTTGTTTAGCTGGGTTCAGCCTATGAGAAAGTTTGCTTTTAAGATAATGGATTGGTGAAAGATGAAAGACTATAGGATATAGGATGTACTGCTTATTTGTATTTACAGGCTTCTTTGTCGGAACTATACATTTATGATGTACATCTTCAGTCGCATACAAGCTTTTCTTGTAACAATGCTGATGATTTTTTAAACAGTGTTCTGAAGTTATTGAACTATGCGTTCATTTCTCAAAACCATAAATGTCTTTTCAATGTGTTGTATAAAAGCATGCATTCATTTATCAAAAGGAAAACACCATCAAAATGATCAATAAAAAAAGAAATGCACGAATCAAAGGAACATGATTATTATGAAATGAAAATACCATAAACATTTTTTTTTTCAAATTAAGTCTAAGCAGGCAAAACTAAAAGATCTTTTTTTTTTTTTGTAGACACTAAATCAAGATGTTGAAAAGATGGAGAATTATGGTGAATTACTTTTCATAGAGGTTCCACCAAACAATTTTGTGGCCTCAACGCCGTCCAAGTCTCTGTCTTCAGTGGGTGTTCAGACATTCCCTGTGGTAGTGGAAAGGCTGTCCCCGAAAGAAAGACAGAAAGGTGGATGTGGTGGAGCGGCACAACTGCTCTAAATGTGTGGTCCTCAGTCCGTACCAAAGCAAAACCAGTTTACAATGTTGAATACAATCATGCGTTTGACTGCCGGTTCTAAGTGTGTCTACTGACCATTTGTGCGGTACTGTAGTTCAATGACTTTCTGTCAACAAAACAACGACAAAAGGTTTTGCAAAAAGTGGGTCTAACATATGCGATCCAGTTACAAAGGTATTCAATTGCTATGAACCCTCCCATGTGGCACAGCAATCTAAGATTTTTTTTTTGTACCATTAAGATCATGAAGAAGTTTAAGCCGTTAAAGAAATTCATAGAACCGACAGAAGTTGGCTTTAAATTTGCAATATTGACGGTCACCGTACTAACAAAATCTATAAATTCCAAACTATAAAATAGATAATATAAGATCAAATTAATTCCCAGGACCAAACCAAAGTCAGCCATGCTGAATTCCTTTTCATGGTGCTTTACTGAGGGACTTAAAATAGTACAAAAATAAAAAACAGAATGTTTAGAAATGTTTATTTACTCAAATGGATGTACGTTCATCAGAGCCATTAGGATCAATTTGGACAAAGGGAAGCACCTGCCTGTCTTTGTTAAAATGGATAGAACTGTCAACTAGGCAGGTTAATCAGTAAGATCCTCATATCTTCGTCCAGGACTGATATGATGATGATAAGTGGGACCCTCCCCAGTAAGGTCATGTAACGTAGGTGACTCTCACCCTTTTCCTACTAAAGGAGTTGATTAAAGGAAACTGCCCCGAAATGTAATATGTCACATCTATAAACTACACATGTACATAGAGACAGTGCCCCTTCTTTTATTTTCCCTGGAAGTCGCCAGTTTATATGACACTTGTCAAGGAGTCTATCATCTGAATGCACATTCCTTTGAATGGAAAATCGCACGCCTGTGAGATAACTAGTAATCATGTTCCACGTCTTTCACAGTTTAACAACCATCCTCATTATCTCTCATTCACAGACTGTAATTGTATTTTTGTACATACATCCTGCCATTTCCATACCTACTCTCCATGTTGGATGACAGTTATAGGATGACAGCTGACAAAGGGGTGGGCCAATAAAACCAGTGTTCCTTTGAAGAGGGCAGATCGGGCGGATCAGAGGATCATACTTACAAAGCCATGGTACTATCTGACTGCTGGGCCCCTCAGAGCCAGGAGTGTGCATGCAAAATAATGTGGGAAAACCTATTTGCAAAACAAAAGTACGAATAATAAGAATAATCGCTTGCAGACAATAGCTAGAGTACCCTGGGGGATGGATGGGTCTGAGGAGGGTGAGAGGCTGACAGGGACAACCCCCCCCCCCCCCCCGCCACCTCCTCCCAGAGCAGTAGGTCCGCAGAAGGGGCGGGTTACTCTCGCTGACCCCTGGGGAGGAGGGCAGCCCTGAGGAGGCAGTGCCCCTATCCTCCTCAAGTTGTTGTCCGGTCTGTCCAATATGAGCAGCCAGCCTAAAGACAAGGCCGGGTAACCCTAAGCTGATAAGCCCTGGAACATTAATGCTGTGTGTGTGTGTGTGTGTGTGTGTGTGAGTGTGAGTGTCTGAATGTCTCTGTCTCAAAACAGTATTGTACTTAACCGTTCATGTGTCAGTAGTTTTGTTTTAGTTTTGTGGTGTGGAATAAATGAAATGGTAGTTTATGAAACCTCTCAAAATGTGCTTATGTTAAATGTCTCCCTGTATAGTTAGACTGTACTTTTCCTCCACTTAGTTTCATGTGGCTTGTCATCTTTTTGCCTGGTGGTTTTCAATGGGCTCTTGTTCTGCATTTCCTGTTTCTACCCCTCTACACTGGACACATTTTCATCGCAATGTTTTGCTGTCAGTGTTTTCCATTTTATGGATTGTGAATCCGATGGGTCTCTCTCTCTCTCCTGAGTTTAATGAACTACACTGTAATTCTAACGTAATGGGTCATCAGTTTTGGGTCCAGTCTTCTGACACCAGCAGAGCTCCTCTTATCATGGTTCTGCTGAGCTCTTTCTCTTTGACCCCACGCTGCGGGTCATCTCCCCCTGGTTTCCCACTCATCCTCTCTAAGATTTTACCCCTTGGCTCACCTCGGACTTCAGGGCACTCCGCAGAGCTCCCTCCGGTCTGCTGTGGTGTGCGGCAAGTCAGAGGGCTAAATATGCTTCATACCGAAACGCATGAAATATTCAGCAGCAATTTCCCCTTTTCAAATAATACCTTGAAATGTTAATGCGCTCCCACTGCTTGTTTTAAGTGGACAGTCTCCCTGGGTGCTAGTGTTGGCACAGTGTTGATGTGGGACGCACTTAAACTGCTGTCTGAGTGAAAGTAATACAGTGCCTGGCGCTCAGGAGGATTATGGCAGAGAGAGAGAGAGAGAGACCGCCAAGGTCAGAACAATGCTGGTATTCTTAGACTCCAGTGGTTACCAGCGTAATTACCAACGTCATTTTGAATCATCCCCGTGGTTTATATATATTCATTACGGCACTAGGAGGTGTGGTGTATCATGGCGAAGTTCTATTTTTAGGCTTGGATACAACCTTTAGCCACGGTATAATTGGCCTTATAAACCGGGTGGTTTGAATTCTGAATGTTGGGTGGCTGATAGTCCTGGAATTCCATCATATGATAGTGGTATGACATCACTTTTCACTGCTAAATGGTATCCGGTGTATAAAAGCAATAACGCATCTCCGGAGTTTGAGATATATTGCCAATGTACCACAACGAAACGCTCTGTCCAGGCACTCTCCAATGCGTTGTGCCTAAGAATATCTCTTGGCCATGGTATTTTGACCTTTTTCTATCCATTCCGCACCCAGATTTTTCCTTCTGCACCCAAAATGGCCACCATCACAATACTTTCTTTCTGTTTCCCAGTTTTCATCACTGGAGTCATTTCAACAATTCCTTGCCCTTTTATAAGCCACTGGAAGTTCATACTGTGGCAGCCCATAAGGATGTAGTGTATCTGGTGTCATCCGCCTACAGTGCTGCTATCATTAGTCTAGCCTCAATCCAGCAAGCGCCGTTCCATCCTGATCCAGTCGGAGCCAGTTTGATCTTATCTGGGGTGAATGAGTTGCATAGTGAATGTGGAAGGAAGGTGATTTCACAAGGCTCAGCAGTGTTGTTATGAATCTCCAAAGGGCAGGTAATAGGGTCTGGTATGCCTGGGCATCAGGAGAATTGGGATATGGTTTGCTATTGGTCAGCCAGAGGCCTGCATTCATGCACATTCACAATCACACACACGCATAGTCACTCACTCTGATTTTCCACACGGTCTAATGCACATCCACTCGCTAACAAACACAGTTGAATGCACTGATCCATTGTCTGCCGAGGCCCTTCAGTCTTGACAGTATTAAATATTAGTGGCGTTTATGGTGGGTTTGTAACATAGTTATTTCCGCTGAGTGGGTTTGCGTTCACTGCCGCATCACTAACCATGGCGCTGCTTTTATCAGACAGAGCTTTGGTGTTGGTGGAGATCTACCCTGAGGGTCAGCAGTCTCCCTGAGTGGGTATATATACAGCAAACACATTAACAAAGAACACACAGCTTCTTTCTCAAACATGCGCAGAGACATTTGGGGCGGGGAGTAAGCCTTGCGTAACTCTTGCCATAACGTTAATCATACCCCCCAACACCTTAAGCTGCTAATCCAATATTTTTTTCCTTCCCTAATTTTGATGTATCCAATGCACGTCTCATCACAACTCCCATTGCATCTGAGAGAATTGACACAGCACTAAATTCCATTAAATATATTTTAAACATTACCGTTCTTTCGCTAAGCTAACATATGCAATTGTTTTAAGACTCATTTTGCATAGATCATTTTTTACTTTGATATGGAGTAACTACCTTGGTGTTTGCTAGGTAATGTAAATGCCAGCTAAAGCTGATATTTGTTAAAACACTTATGGATAACACACTCACATCAATAAGCATTTCATTAAACTGTTATAACAGGTACCAATTAAATGTATCAAACTATTTTGAAATATAAGCAGCTATATACCAGAACCATTTCTTACGTTCTCACCCAGATCAGTGGTGCGAGATGATCCCTACAGGATGGATTCCTCAGGGTACATTTTACATATCAAATCTTCTTTTTTTTAGCATAAGTTTTTTTATTTCATTTGCTTTAGTAGATCAGCCATGAGTGAGCAGACATTATCTCTCTGTAACTCCTCTACATTAGCAGATATTATCTATCTGTAAACCACCTGTATTAACATAATTCTTTGTGTGCACAGCTACACCCCCACACACAACCTCCTCACACACCCACATTACCGCAATCAAACCAAAACCTATCATAGACAGGGCCAACCATAGCACCGTGTTCCACAGTATGCACTGGGACTCACACCCTGGGACAGATTTGGCTGCAAATAGGTGATATGCCAGACTCATAAGTCTGCATGAATACACCTGTACCTTAGTTCCATCACAGGCCTGTTCCTCCTCATTAATACATTTAATTATATTCATGATCTTTTTTTCTGCATTCATTGTCTTCTTTATTCATCACACTGTCCTTGTGTGTGTGCGTGCCTCAGTATGTATATACGATGTAGCCAGATTCACGACTGTGCCCGTCTTAGGTTGTCCCGGGTTAAAAGGTGGGATCTCACCAGTCTTTGAGGAACCACCCCCCTGCACTCGCCATAAGATCTGTGTGTGAGTGGCTGTAGGTGTAGGTACCATCTGCACAATTAAACATGTTGCACAAGATATGCGTTCCCCTGTATTCACTACTGTAACGTTAGCTAGCCAACATTACTTTAGCTAGCTACTGTAGCGGTTACAATAGCAGCCGCAATTGAATGTGGCATAGATATGCAACAGCTGTACTTCATTAAATGTCCTGTTAAAGTACATTCATAGAATGTGCTCTCACACATGTTAATTACTGACCTAAGAGTCTTGTGCCAAGATTTCCTTTTTTAAGCTATGTTGTCAAACTTCTGTTGTTGAAGTTTGACAACATGTGGTTTCAAATGTCTCGTAAATTCATGGATGACTTTAATTTTAATTATAGGGTGGCGTACATAAATAGTAATCAACTAGTCAACTTGGCAAGTGAATGCCTGAAATTGCTCTATAACGGGTAAATGTGTTCAAAACTAGCTTAGCTTCCTCATATACATTTTCTCCCTAACATTACTATGTATTGTTCTCACCTAACTATACCCCTTCTAAAACATGACTCTTTGCTGTCCTTACGCAGCCTTACTCCCTTTAAACGATGACTATTTGCTGTCCTTACCCAGCCTAACTCCCTTTTAAAGATGACTATTCGCTGTTATTGTCTAGCCGGACTGTCTCTAAAACATTCTCATTCTCCCATGGCCTCCACTCAACTGTACCACAGAGCTTCATCATTCAGCTCCACTGACAGCCAAAAGTCTTTAAACACGCTACGTGCTGTAATCTTATGGGCACTTAATAGTCATTACCAGCTGGGAGATGAGGTGACCGATCAGGCCCAGACATGTCCAAGGGAGTGAGGGGAGTTCAGTGACAGCCAAGATGGGCCTGGTGTGTGTGTGGGGCCTGGTCTGCCTGCTCCAGATGCTTTTCAATTAACACCAACTCTGAAGCAGGAGGGGCTGTTCCTGGCCACGTAGCCTTGTTGCTATTCAGCAGTGCCTCTCCCTCGACTCCTCACAGGCAGCCTGACAGCGTTGACACGTCTGGCCTTTATAGGGAGGCTCGCAGGGGTTTGTTGACGCTCCCTCTACAAATGGCGGTGACCCGCCTGCACTCCCTGGGCTCTAGCTGGAATTGATTAGCGATAATTGGAGGGAGTCAGAAGCTGAGAAGTGTCACTAAATAAATTTGGCTCTGGTTAATTGCGAATTCCTCTGGATGTGGGGAGAGAAACACTTAGCCGCCGGCTGACAATGGCGGATTAATTGGACCCCTTCAAAGAACATAATTAGGCTGATTGTTGAGAGATAAAGCAAAGGTTTTACAAGTGCCACCGCTGCTGTGCTGTCAGAGCTAAGAACATCATCCCTCCTCCCTGTCCTCCCCCTCATTCTCTTTGATTTGAGCAGGAACAGGCCGACCATGGCCTTTCATAATTGAGGTGTATTCCCTTACACTCGGTTGATACTGCCTGCCTGGCTGCCCCTCCACAGTGTGGGAGATGTTTTAACCTGTGTCCTATAAACAGTAGTATACCAAGAGTTCATCAGTCCTATAGGGCCCCCCATGGATAACATCAGCGGCAGCATTTCAATCAATCAACCGCTGATCTAAAGTTCACTGCCTGTTCCTTAAGGGAACCGTGCCTTTGATAACAGTACGTGGCAGGCGAATCATCTAAGTGCTATCAAGCAGAGCTTGGGTTACAGACACAGAAGTCCTTTAACCTGACGGGGGAGCTACCGTGCATGGATGAAGACCGGAGGGATTCTTGTCAGCCTTCCAGAGCATACGTATCCAATTTGAGCTGGGTTCATTCCTGGTCCAAGTGGAAATAATTTCAGAGCCCCAGAGCATTACTCAGGCTTGGCCCAGACTGGGGGCTTGGGGCCGATGGGGCTACGAGTCCTTGCTGTGTGGAGGCTGGAGCTTCAGCAGGCTGGACTCTTCTTGGACGATGCCCAGGCCTCAAACAGAGAGGCCTCCACAGAATAGGCATCAAAGGAGAAGGCTCTGAGAGAAGAATAATGCACTTGACAGATACATCACCAGAGGTTAACTACTACCGTCTGTGTGCTGCTACAAATAAATACAAAATCAAAAGATAGAATGAAGAATCAAATGGCAAATGCCTGAATCAAAGAACATGTCTCTCATATTTTCTTTTCTTCAGTCTGACAAGGAGGGAATTTAGTTTCTGCTTTTGATTCATTGGCTAATGTTTTAACCAAAGTATTGTATTTACATTTGGCCTGTGTGCAATTTGTCTGTAAATGGTGACTTCCTCCAGTCTGATTTTCAAAAGACTATACCTAATGTAAGTATGTGGCTCGGGTAACTTCTCAGAGCTTCAAGCCATTCAGTGAAAACTGTTCCTTAGTGCGCTTTCTCAAATCCTAGTAAGTGCTGTTGATGGCAGCAAAGCTGTTGATCGTAGGTAAATTCAAAGTACAAAAACTCCATTGATATCCTATTGAAGTCCAAACTAGATCAAGTCCAGTACTCTAGTGGCTGTGAAGGGCACGTGTTGTGGTGTATACAATAGCACAGTTTATGGCTAGTTTTACTCTGCTTAGTGGGTGCTCTTTACAATGGTGTGGGTAGTTGAGAGAATTACGAAAACCCCAAAGCATAACTATTTTTGGAGACCAATCTGTGTCTAAAACTGACTTACTACTTTCACGTCTTTAAACACACTAGATTGTTAGTAAAAAAAATATTGCATCGTTAGTTCATGTCAATACACATTCTAGTGAATCGGCCATACAAATATGACATACAGAAAAGTTGTCTTTCTTAGTTTGACAAAAGAGATTTATTGTAGTACACTGTGTATGAACACCTTGTTCTTCTCTGATCAAGAAAAACATATTGAAACATCCCAAAGTAATGGAAACATCTGCAAAAGAACAAGTGATTGCAGGTATAGCCACAGTGTTTCCATGGACACCTGTTTTGTCTTCCCCCAACTTTGAATCTGAAAACAATGTACAAACAGTTCCTGACCTGAGCGGAGAGAACACAAGTCAGACTGGAGCCTTCTGTTTTGACAGCCAAAGGGCCTGGGGTTGACAAGAGCAGGCAGGGTAAGGAAAGCAATGGTGTGGGTTTGAAGGCCATGACTCCTGCCTCCTCCACCGACAGACAGAGCGACGGGTTGATGGAGAGACTTGGCCTTCCAGCAGAAATGAGATGGAGGCCTCTGTTCAGAGCAGTGGTACCTCAGGGAGACGGTTTGGTGCATGCTGGATAGAATAACAGCTCCCCTTGCCTTGTTGCTGTTATGTAGTAATGGGTAGCGGGAGGCAATGCCCCTGTATTTGTATACTGAACCCAAGGCTAGGGCTCCTTCTTGGTGTGGTGCAGTGAATGGTTGATATCAAACACACTCACACTAGTGTGTGTGTGTGTGTGTGTGTTTAGGGGGAAAATAGTGCCACTTCTACACTGACCTTGCCTGAATATTTGTTTTAATACAGCTGGTTCTAGTTTTTTCCATTTCCTATACAGTTTAGTTTCTTTTGGGAGTAATGCAAATAACAACCTGAAAGAAAATATGACTTGTGGCCTTCTGATTTACTGTACCAGATTTTATGGGTGGGAACCGCTAAATATTTAAACTGCATTGGGATTGTTAATGTTGAATCAATCCCTCTCTTTTACTCCAGGAATTCTTTCTGAAATACAGACTGTGCAGTTATACTACAAAAAATATTACTTGCCATGTTATAGCCTAACTAAATGTCACGTTATCAAGGCCTGGGGAACCTGTTATAGCCTAACTAGATGTTACGTTATGAAGGCCTGGGGAACCTGTTATAGCCTATCTAGATGTTACGTTATGAAGGCCCGGGGAACCTGTTATAGCTTAACTAGATGTTATGTTATGAAGGCCTGGGGAACCTGTTATAGCCTATCTAGATGTTACATTATCAATGCCTGGGGAACCTGTTATAGCCTAACTAGATTTTACGTTATCAAGGCCTGGGGAACCTGTTATAGCCTAACTAGATGTTACGTTATCAAGGCCTGGGGAACCTGTTATAGCCTATCTAGATGTTACGTTATGAAGGCCCGGGGAACCTGTTCTAGCTTAACTAGATGTTATGTTATGAAGGCCTGGGGAACCTGTTATAGCCTATCTAGATGTTACGTTATCAAGACCTGGGGAACCTGTTATAGCCTAACTAGATGTTACATTATCAAGGCCTGGGGAACCTGTTATAGCCTAACTAGATTTTATGTTATCAAGGCCTGGGGAACCTGTTATAGCCTAACTAGATGTTACGTTATCAAGGCCTGGGGAACCTGTTATAGCCTAACTAGATGTTGAGTTATAAACTCTGTGCGCCTCTCCCCTGTCTCCCTGGCTGTCAATATCAAAAATGCTAGTTTTTGTGTTTTTGGAAATGCTTGTAGACTTTTGGTATTGTAATGCTAGCTAGTAGAGCTACACACACACACCAAATAACTACCTGAAAGGGATGTACTATCAGACCCAAACTGTTGATGGCAGCCGTGGCACCCACCCCATCATCACACAACTTCTGGGAAAACTGCTTGCCTATCTATAAATGCCATACACATTACTTCATTAAGCTCTATGCAATATTCAACCATGCGCCTCAGGAATCACGTCCGTATGGAATTATTATACCGTGTTAAGTAGGTATATCTGTGCAAAGATTGGTGTGCCCACGCCTAGGGTTGGGTATCGTTTGAATTTGAATGATTCCGATTCCTAGTTTCGATTGCGGTTCCTAACGATTCTCGATTCTTTTAAGAGGCAGGGTCAAAAAAGTTTAGGATATTTTAAATGAGCTAGCTAACCAACGGTCTTTCTGAAGGAAATAGTCTGACCTTCTCGATCAATTTTAATTCTATTAACCTTTTATTATAAATTTACTATGAATTTCTCACAGGGCTGTTTTCAACTACAATATAAATATCTAATCTATGAACTTGAATATAAATAGTATAAATTATGAATATATTTTCACAGGGGTACACTTTCCTCAAGAGAGCTTTATTTTTATGAAAACCTCATGAAAACACTTTTACACATGAGTGTATGATGTTACCGTGCTCCCAGTGATGGGCTAACCTGGTGCAGAATAGCAAATAAACAATAAGAAACAACTTGTAAAACCCAGTCCAGATTAGCAGCTGGTACAGCATAAAATCAGAAACAGTTCTTGTTTAGGAAAATGATCATATCTGCCTTCTCAAGCAGGATGTATCTCCTGCTGTGGAGAAAACACTTTCGCTGGGTGTAGAAGAAGCTTGAACACATAAATAGGAGAAAACGAGGACGGTCGGCGCAGCGCGTCAAAGACGCGGCACACATTTATTTCTACTCCAGGAACTCGGATGTGCTTTATCATGTTCGACGTGCACCCTCCTATGCACGAAACAATCTTGTCGCCAATGTTGCATTTTGCTGAGATTTCGTTCTGTTTAGAATAGTGAAGCCACACTTTGGACCGCCGACGCACGCTATCCATGTTCGACTCGCTCGGTTATGCCAACACTTCCAGTGGACGCTTCTTCGTTGGTGTTCAGCGGTTTCTTCTTCCGGTCGGTAGACTGTGAATCAAGTCTAGGAATCGAAATGTAAACTTTTGAGCGATTCCGGGAAAATCGTGAAGCTAGTCCCGGTTCCAATCAATACTCGATACCCGATACCCAAGCCTACCCACGCCACAACCAGGCTCTTGGATAGTGACAAACAAGGGAGTCCACACGTTGAAATTCAAGGAATAACAAAAACATTCATTAAATAATTAACAAAGTATAAAACCTTGAAGGAAAGTGTGGCTTGGGAAGTGTGGAAGTAAGCACATGAGGGGTGTGTTGGAAATGCGTGCATGAATGTAAGACATGCAAGTGTTGAAGAGTACACCTAATCAAGACAAAAAACTATATTAACCCAAACTGGCTGGCCCCAATCCCAGGTGCCCCTCTCAGCCCCACCTGTCCCCAATCTGCAAAGAAAAGCACAAACACAGGCAAGGGGAGCGAGAGGGCCATAATCGTGCTTTCTAAAAAACGATTTTATGCAAATCTTGGACTTTTGGTTGGCTGTTGTGGAGAGCAGAAACATCCCAAACTTAATTCCAATCCTAACCTTAACCCTTACCCTTAAATTAAATTAGAACATACATTTGAGTAAATTAGTAGGATTTTAATGTAACCTAATGTAACAGAACATATCATCCAAAAGACCACGTTTGCACTTTCCCTTCAGGGTCAGCTGGTCTAGTGAGGTGAAGGCACGTCTTTCCTCTGCTCTTCTACACCAGTGGTCGACGAAGCTAGAAGGCAGGTTAGACGCTGAGACTGCTGTTACCTTGGGTCCCACTCTGGTTCTGGTGGAGTGCTGACTGTTGGGGGGCCTCACGTCACTGGGGGATGGAAGCCAGGGGTGGCAGAGTCACGGTCGCAGATTAACTCGAGTATTTATGACCTGGGCATGTCTAATGGCAGCGAGAGAGATGGGAAATATTGCTCACTTAGCGGGATTACTGGGTGCCGTAATGCCCCAAAGGCCTGCTTTATGGAGGGTCATAAATGTTCCGAGGGAGAGACTGCTAGCTGGGGATTGATAAGCGCTTGGAGGAAAGTCGATCCGTTACCCACGCCCCACCGGGGATCACTGTGATGAATGCTTTCGGGAGGCGGAAGGGGACGGGGGGGGGGCGGGGAGGTGGATGCACTTTTCTCTCAGTGCCGTGCCACTCACAGACATCCCGTGTGACACAAGCTGTAGGACACCCATCGCTCTGGGCCACGGGAGGTTGTCAAGAGGAAGCAGAGCTATGGCCCTCTGCGTCCCGACCTCTATTCTCTGATCGCCTCCAGCCAGCAGACAAATGGAGGGCCGACCTTGCAACGTGTTGCCATTTAACAAAGTCCCTGCACCACTGTACATCCCTCGGACATCAGTCATTTCTCAGAGTACACCTCCCAAACCCTAGGGCAATCATTCTGTACCAGTCAGGAGACACCCCGGCCACAGGAGCCATTTTACCTTCATCATTATCCTTGTACAGGTTAAAAGCATTGGAATAGGTCAGGAGGATGGAGGAAGGCAGGTTCCTGCAATAGCCAGGAAAGTGGAAAGATAAAAGGTTCCATTCAGATGCCTTCATTCTGGTCCCTTGATAATGGCTTAAAATATAACATTGTCATGTAATAATTAGTTGTTTCTATAACTGAGTGGATGCCTGACTTATGTACATGCCACTAAGTAACAATTGCAAAAATATATCCCTTTTTTACACTCATGTCAAGCTAGGTAGCGACTTATAAAACGGTATGGTTGTTTCAATCTAAACGCATTAAACAGATGTTATTTTGAATGATTTAATTCTTTCTTTACCCTTCATGGTCATTGCATTAGTAAACAACAGGACCCACATCATTGAGTATATAAATCTGTTTTCATCCATGTGGTGGTATTGATGCTTACTTAAAATGGTAGTTTAAACAGACACTGATACACTGAGTTTATACTTCAAAACCATCTATAAAAGTTGTTTTAAAAAATAGGTTATATTTGCCTTATAAATCGAAATTATATTCTTGTCAGAATACATAGATCCACATTAGGATACTTTATTTCTATAGAACATTCACCAATGCCTTACTCTACCCCATTCCCACACATTTTATGAAACCATGAACAACCGTATCTGTCTGCTCGCTTGTAAGTAGTAGGTGAGCAGAGTACTGATCCGATTCAGGAGTAGATTACAGTTGGCTAACATGCCTGCGGTCTTACTCCATGCTCCTATCTCCAGCCTACTGTGTCATTGATTGCTTATGTATCATGGCCTGCTAAAGTGTGTGGTTCAGATAAAGCTCCCGGCCTGTGATTGCTATCAACTGATAATACTACCCTGTCTGCCTCTGCATGACAAGGCTGTCTGGTCGGACAGGGGGCCAAATTGAAACTAAAGTAGAAGTTGGATAGTTGCTGCTTTACTGTAACATCAAGTAGTGGCCTTTACTCCTCAGGTTGTATCGATTTCACCCAACATGGAGTGTTGTGGTGGGGTGCTGAGAGAACTCGAGCCCTTACCCCCTTCTCTGTCCTCCCTGCAGTTATGGAAATATATCCCACATGCCTGCTTGGTGTTGGACTGTGGCTCCCTCATGCAGGCTTTCAGTAGTGCAGATATTTTCCAGATGTTTGATTCGGAACACTGAATGCCTGTGTGTGTGTGTGTGTGTGTGAATGTGCTTGCGTGTGAGTTTGAGTGTGAGTGCTCCGCCGTTGTATGTGTGTGTGTGTGTGTGATACCTTCGAGCTGCCATCTCCAGTTTTATTGCCCGTCGTGGAGAGAGTGATGAAAGCGGTCCTGGAAATGGCCTACCTGCCGACGAGCTGGATTTATTGGCGCGTTTACCTTGGGTTTCAACAAAAGCAGAACTGTTTTATGTGAGAGTTCAGCTGCTCGGGTGGGAGTTCTGTTGGACGCGGCCTCTCCTTTACATTTGCTGTTGGATTACCACCCTGACCGGATTATCTGCTGCGGCCTGGCCTCGGTCCATGGGAGGGTTTTTGTGAATTCATACTGCATCCCGCGTGCTCGCGCTGCCTTTCAGCTGCGTTTAAATGCAGGTAGCAGACATCACTGGACGCCATCTATTGTCCTTGTAATTAACATACTGCTGGTTTGTGCTGCAGAGCCAAGGGGATGAGCCAGGCTCCGCCGGAGACCTGCAGGCTGCTGTTCTAGTTCGTCTTGTTGAACATGAGGGGAGGCAGTCACCAGATAAGACTGATTACAAAGCTTATCAGATACATGGAGATAATTATTATAGTAATGGAAATGGAAAAGCAGTCTGGGCAGAGATAACGGAGCTCTCCACCGGTTAATGCACTGCACTGCGGGCGATGGGAGGATAGCAGGCAGTAGCTGCTTTTGGATTGTTTTGGTAATACAAAGCATGCGTATCGTGGAGTTAATGCAGCGCAAACCAGGACGTTAGAACAATCCCTGGTCAATAGTAAGCGATATCCGCCGGGCTTGTTCAGATGGTGGTGGTTGGTCTTATCTGTAGCGCAGGCTGTTATAGTCGGTGTCATAATAATAATAGGTCTTTATCTAGGCCTCATGTTTAGACAGTGTAAGGCAAGCGGTTGCGATAGGGTCGTTAAACACGCCCGCCATGAAATGTGCTCTTTATCTTTTTTGTCACGTTGACCTGCTGGCGTTGGCAGGGATTGTTTAAATGTTGGAATTTATAAACTATATATAGTTATATGTACGTTTATGTGTGTGTGTGTGTGTGTGTGTATATATATCTACACACACACACACGTTTGTTTTTATATCCTAACCCTAATCTAAACCTAAACCTAACCTTAACCTCAATAAAGTAACATTTATTCAGAAACTTTAACTAGATGTAATGCCTTACCTTAACCCTAAACTTAACCAACAACGCCTGGACCTTAAAGAACCCCCAATTCTAACTCTAAAATGTATTGTAAGTTTGACCCTAAACCCTGAGCCGGAAATTGACTTTCCCCTCATGGGGCCCTATGAAATGTCATGAGGCATGTTTTTCAGGTTTTACTATAGTTATGGGGACAAAATGATCCCACAAGGTAATAAAAACAAGCACACACACACGAGGTAGGTGGCCAGCTAGCCAGGTGGGGACTGTCTCATGGGTTGTGAGAGTGTGGGTCATTAGGGACCTGGACCCTCTCCCATTAGGAGGCATCATTATAGGCCAGCGCCTGGTGCCCCTCCCATGGATGTGCAGGCCAGCCTCCTCCCTCAGTCATCAGTAGGCCTCTGGAGAACAGCTACTCCCCCAGCAAATCTAAAACCCCTGGAACAAGAGGTCCAGCACCGGCAGGTTTAGTGCTAGGGCAGCAGGCACACTGCCGTCCTCCCTGGACCAATGACCCGGGCGCCAGGGGGTTTGGCATTACTGTAAAAACATGCTGGAATGAAGCCGTAGCACAACACAGCGTGTAGTGTTTGCTTTGAGAGACCTCCAGCTCTCCCACTCTGGCCTGCTTGATCCATTTATCAGGAGTGTTTGCACAAGGGTATAATTTGTTACATTGGCTGAGCTGAGGGAGGGAGGGAGGGAGGGTGAGAGGGAAGCCTGGGGTGGCCATGTCCTGGAGTGTACCACTGACTTATCGGGGGGGGGGGGGGTAGTGCTAAGTCAGGGTCACCTGCTGTGGAAGTTTTTCTACACATAGAGGGACATACAAAACTGTGGAGTTTGTGTTTGTGTGTGTGTGTGTCCGTCCATTGTGACTACTTATTTGCATGCCTGTTGTTTCATTGTTTTGCATCAGCATACTGAAGCCATACAGAGCCTACCATAAGAAACTGTCTGTCATCAAACATGACAAAACGCAACCATTTATATATCTGTATGGACGCCTGATAAGCTCTGTCTGCCGAATTAAATCCTTGATCGCAGCGGAACGTTGTGTTCAAAGTAACTTTACTCACAACTAAGCACAAGGCTGACATGTTCCCTGGTCTGGCTACAGCAGCTGCCACACAGACGAGCAGCGGAAGGTATCAGGAAAGGAGACAGTTCTCCATCTCCGGAAGGTCAGCCAGACAGGCTCCACGTCAGTGTGATGGGGCTAGCAGACAGACACTGTATGACAGCAGTATATAGACAGAACAGTTTCTAAGTGAAAACAGTGTGTACACACACATACACACAGAGTGACAGAATTGGCCTAAAAGTCTCGAATCCAGCAAACCAACATGGCTACAGTGAGGCGTTTGATGCGCAGACATGGGTTATTATCTATGAAGTGACACACTTGATGGCACATTCATATTTTCTCCAGACATTATGTGATGTAGAATGTCTCCGTGTAGAGGACTGTGGAATATGACTAGTGATTCGCTGGCAATTTCATAAATCTGACCAAAAAAAATGGTGGGGGGGAAGTATCCACAATATGTAACTCTGTGTAAATATGTATTTGTGTAAGCGTGTGTCTGCCTGGGGGCATGTATGTTTGTGTGTCGTGTGTGTTTGTGTGTGTGTGTGAGTCTTGTAGATTTGTTGTACGGAGGCCTAATTCAGGGTACGTTTTAATGTTGACAGAGCAGACAGCGGAGTACATAGTGACAGAGGTACAGTGGGGAGAACAAGTATTTGATACACTGCCAATTTTGCAGGTTTTCCCACTCACAAAGCATGTAGAAGTCTGTCATTTTTATCATAGGTACTCTTCAACTGTGTGTGATGGAATCTAAAACAAAAATCCAGAAAATCACATTCTATGATTTTTGAGTAATTAATTTGCATTTAAGTATTTGATACATCAGAAAAGCAGAACTTAATATTTGGTACAGAAACCTTTGTTTGCAATTACAGAGATCATACGTTTCCTGTAGTTCTTGACCAGGTTTGCACACACTGCAGCAGGGATTTTGGCCCACTCCTCCATACAGACCTTCTCCAGATCCTTCAGGTTTCAGGTCTGTTGTTGGGCAATATGGACTTTCAGCTCCCTCCAAAGATTTTCTATTGGGTTCAGGTCTGGAGATTGGCTAGGCCAATCCAGGACCTTCGAGATGCTTCTTACGGAGCCACTCCTTAGTTGCCCTGGCTGTGTGTTTCGGGTCGTTGTCATGTTGGAAGACCCAGCCATGACCCATCTTCAATGCTCTTACTGAGGGAAGGAGGTTGTTGGCCAAGATCTCGCGATACATGGCCCCATCCATCCTCCCCTCAATATGTTACAGTCGTCCTGTCCCCTTTGCAGAAAAACATCCCCAAAGAATGATGTTTCCACCTCCATGCTTCACGGTTGGGATGGTGTTCTTGGGGTTGTACTCATCCTTCTTCCTCCAAACAGGGCGAGTGGAGTTTAGACCAAAAAGCTCTATTTTTGTCTCATCAGACCACATGACCTTCTCCCGTTCCTCCTCTGGATCATCCAGATGGTCAGTGGCAAACTTCAGACGGGCCTGGATATGCTGGCTTGAGCAGGGGGACGTTGCATGCGCTGCAGGATTTTAATCCATGACGGCGTAGTGGGTTACTAATGGCTTTCTTTGAGACTGTTGTCCCAGCTCTCTTCAGGTCATTGACCAGGTCCTGCCGTGTAGTTCTGGGCTGATCCCTCACCTTCCTCATGATCATTGATGTCCCACGAGGTGAGATCTTGCATGGAGCCCCAGACCGAGGGAGATTGACCGTAATCTTGAACTTCTTCCATTTTCTAATAATTGTGCCAACATTTGTTGCCTTCTCACCAAGCTGCTTGCCTATTGTCCTGTAGCCCATCCCTGCCTTGTGCAGGTCTACAATCCCTGATGTCCTTACACAGCTCTCTGGTCTTGGCCATTGTGGAGAGATTGGAGTCTGTTTGATTGTGTGGACAGGTGTCTTTTATACAAGTAACAAGTTCAAACAGGTGCAGTTTATACAGGTAATGAGTGGAGAACAGGAGGGCTTCTTAAAGAAAAACTAACAGGTCTGTGAGAGCCAGAATTCTTACTGGTTGGTAGGTGATCAAATACTTATGTCATGCAATAAAATGCTAATTAATTATTTAAAAATCATACAATGTGATTTTCTGGATTTTTGTTTTAGATTCCGTCACTCACAGTTGAAGTGTACCTATGATAAAAATTACAGACCTCTACATGCTTTGTAAGTGGTAAAACCTGCAAAATCTTCAGTGTATCAAATACTTGTTCTCCCCACTGTATATGTCACCTCTACACCTCTACACAAATAGTCAATGAATCCCTGTTCATTGACTATTTGTCTTTCTCTCCCTCATCTCTCTCTCTGATTAAAATTCCTGTTTGGTTTTAGTAGATGGACAGCTGGCTGGCTGAGTAGTACTACTACCTCCAGTAATACTACTACAACTGTTATTACCACTAGTACCAATGATAGTAATACTACCACTACAACCAGTAATACTGCCTACTACTACTACTATTTCTACTAGTACTACTACTATGGGTAATACTATTAATACTACTAGTGCCTGTTCTACTACTGTCTGTACAACTGGTACTACTACGGGTAATACTATTAATAATAAGACTGTCTGTACAACAACTACTACTACTGCCACGACCAATGCCAATTCTACTACTGCTACTACTACACCTAATACTATTTCAACTACTATTACCTTGGTCGCAGTGGAACGTCGCGTTCAAAGTTACTTTTCTCACAACTAAGCACAAGGCTGACAAGTTCCCTGGTCTGGCTACAGCAGCTGCCACACAGACAAGCAGTGGAAGTTATCAGGAAAGGAGACAGCTCTCCATCTCCGGAAGGTCAGCCAGACAGGCTCCACGTCAGTTTGATGGTACCACTACTAATAGTAGTAGTAGTAGTACTAATGATCATAGTAATAATAGTAGTAGTACTACTACTAATAGTAGTATTATTACTGCTAATTCTATTACTGCTTCTTCTGTAACCACTAGAACTTTCACTACCAGTGCAATTACTACTTCTTCAGTTGCTACTTCGCCTATCATTTAAATTAAAGGATCCCTGGCTCAAATGGCATCAGACAAGCCCTGAGGCAGATCACGACAGCTCCAACATTCCCAGTCGTTTGTAGCCTGGAACATGTTCTCAAAGGGGCAGCCAGGAGCTCCGCAGCACAACGTTCCTTTAATCTAGAAACTCACTTGGTTGTAGTGGCTCTATCAGGCATGCATTAAATGATGTGCAAGGACAAAGGGATGGTTCCCAAATGCTGTTACAAACTCAGTGTCTCTGTTTGATGTTGTTGACCTCCTCTTTCTCCTCTTGTTCATTTCTAACAGACCTTGTTTAAATGGGTCCCCTGGTCCTCCACCCCATGCAGTGTAGCTTTCCTCAGACCTCCATTAGTGTTAAACAGTGCCAGGGCCACTGGGCCAGGAGGGGCCCCGCGAGGAAGGAGGAGACGGGCTTGTTTGTCACTGCTGTCTGGGAGTTGCTGCTGGAGGTGGAGGTGCCCTTCGACCCTCCAGGCCACACTGACACACACACACACACACACAGCCGGGCAGACCGGACATCCTGCCCCCACCCACCGAGAGGACCAGGGACATGTGGAGATTCCACAGACCCCTCTTCTAAGAGCATTCATCATTAGCCAGCCAGCCACGTTCTGTTTCCACTGAAGAAGGCCGGCGTGCTACGCGAGGTCAAGATCACGGTACAATTACCCCCGGCCCCTGTGCTGCCCCCCCCCCCCCCATGCCTGGCTGGCTGGCTTCACGCCTCACCAAGGTCGACCCCTCACTCCTCCTGTAGACAATTAGCCCCCAGAATTTCCTGCTGTCATTTTCCCTGTTCTGTAGGCTGCTCCCACCTCCTCCACCGCCTCATCCCTTTGTAACACACACATAGGTCTGTGGGTCCCGACCTCTACTACACACGCTGCATTCAGACTCCCTCTCTATGCCCTCTCCACGTTTTTATTCTCCCTCTGGCTTCCCTTCTCTCTATTGTCTGTCTAGCCCCTCTCCCCATCTTTTTATTCCTTCTAAGTCTCCTTCTATCTTTCTTTATCCCTCTCTCTCCATCTCCCTCAGAGTGTTACTGCCACCATGTGGGCCAAGTCCCCACCCTCACTAAAACACAGTGGTGGTGTCTGTGGGTCTGTCTATCTGCACACCAGCAGTAAGTGCAGGTGTATGTGTGATTTTTTATCTCTGTGATACATCTCAGTACTTATAGTGGCATGCTGTCAGTTTTCATTCCTGTATTTATTTGTTTGTTATTGTGTGGTGACTGGGGAAAGTGTTGTCTAGATGTCAGGAGCTTTCAAGAAGCCGCTGGCTCTTGCATGCAATAAATGTGACACTTAGTTAATGTCATCCATGTGACCAGCCCGGGCTGAGGCTTCAAACACAAGGTGGTTAGTCTTATTTTGCTTCATAGGGACACCTCTACCACCACAATAACTAGTAAAGCTTTGCATATGTTGTTATTAGTAGTAATATTTGTATTATTGAAAAATGTAGCGTTTTGGATGTACTGTATGTAGCTTGTGGTGCGGCCTAGAAAGATAAAATGCCTTGGGTTTGGTTCAGTATACAGTTCAGTCAGTCTTTTATCTACAGACTTATGGCTGTTTCTCATCAAGACATATTTAATCATCTGAATAATCCAGACTTAAAAATTGAATGCGAAACATGCCTTGTTTTTGAAGCCATTGTGAAATATTAGCTGTTGTGATCCATGAATAGTTCATTCCGAATAGGTTAGATTTTTCTTGCATGTGTTAAAAACGAGCAGTTGACTGAAAAAAATATGCATTGTGGGACATTTGGTTTGGTGGTGTGTATGTTCATTACTCTTTGTCTGTTTTAGACATTTATCGCCAGTGTGATCTCAACCCAAGGCTACAGTCTGTTGAAATTCAAATGTCCTCACTAATGCTTTTATCTATTGCATTATATTCGACAAGCAAGTGTGCTTCTCTCCTGAGATTTCTTATTCGAAATTGCTGAAATAATAACCGGTGACATTAGGTGACCGGTGACATCAGAGGGCTGGTGACTTTAGGTCCAGTACAGGATGGCTCCATCTAAGAATTATACTGCCTGTTCATTAGGATGCAGTGAAATCCCCTGAAATCCTGTTAACGCCCCATCATCCCATTCAACACAGGAGAGCTGATCACATTACACAGGTCTGGTCATATGTACAGAACTGTACATCACACCGTGACAAGCTACGCACTCGCATTGAGAAATTTGGATGCCTAGCTTAGCACATTTCAGCATTTTAAGGAATCATATACATGCAAATGCAGGCCATGTAACTGCATATTCAGTACATCTTTCTGAAGCTGTAGCTTTCAAGGCAGGATACTGTCATATCCTGGGTTTCTTTCAGACCTGATTTCCATACCAACGCAACCCTTGAGAGTTAGTCATCTTCTCCCTGTACCTCCACCCTCCTTTTTCTCCACTACAGTACATCCGCCCTCCTTCTCCTCCACCCTCCTTTTTCTCCACTACAGTACATCCGCCCTCCTTCTCCTCCACCCTGCGGTCTTTCTCTCCTCCGGTCCGGCATAAGCTATTGCAGATGAATCTGACAGAAAAAGCAGACATCACTGCCAACGCAGAGTGACAAGAGAGATGCTATGAACTTCATATTCTACCTGGTGAAGTTTCCAACAGATGCTTCCCCCTTCGCCTCCCTGCCTCCTGATTTCTAGAATCAAGTCTTTTCATGTGTGCAGTGTGGGAAGGAAAGACTTCATCAGCCAAACTGATGAAGCTCTCTCTTCTCCTTTTCTCCAGTCTCTACCCTAACCCCTCTACTCTCCCTCCCCCTCCTCTATTTCTCTTCTCTCTAGGCCCACATGCCACTCTCTCTTCCTCTCTCTCTTCCCTTTGTTTCTGCCAGTTTTCCCTCTGTGTCTGTGCGGAGAGAGAAGCCTGTCTATGTGTGTGTGTGCGTATCTGTGTGTGTGTGTGTGTGTGTGTGTGTATTTCCTTTATGGACCACACGTCCTGTGCTGCCCCCATGTTTGCATGTCAGGTGTGTGCGCGGTATACTGCATTGTTTCTGCATGGTTGAATTTCCATAGCTTTTTCAAAGTATCCTCCCTGCATTTTTACATAAACATTACCATACAGTGTCATGGTAGATATGCTGTGCTACTGGTCTGCCAGTGGAAGAAGGATCTGCATATGCCGTTCTTCTCTGCCGTTGGAGGCTTTACGTACAATAACCAGATGGACTGCATTGGACGATGCTCCACTGGCCAAGTGTTGCTCCCAAGCTCAGGGCTAACTAAAGCCATGTGCACTGTGGATGTCCTGGCTGACATTCACAGTGTTAGGTAGTGCTCACAGATGATTAAGATTCATTCAGAATCCTTTGATGTAAAATGACACTGGCTTTCCACCTCCAGAGACAAGTGTGTTATAGGTTCCCAGTGGTGAAGTTAGGGTCCGTGAATCTATAGTGGGTGTTGGCTTCATTCTACGTTTCCCATTTAACCGCTTCTTGCTACCCTCATTAAATCCATACAATGTGTGTTCGGATCCTCTGTGTGATTTACCCAGGGTTTAGTATATCCTACAGATCAATATACAATAAACATGACTGACATGTTCAGGTTTATGCACAGAGACATGATATATAAGTTTGTCGTTGCCAATAAAAAGGCAGTGGTCTTCCACTTACCTCCTCTGGCTTTCATGTCCCCATGGTTGGCCAGAGCATTAAACTCTCCTTCATACACATGCCTCCCTAAGCCTAATGAAAACAAACAGCTGTCAGAACATGAATCCACAGGGGATTTGTGCAGCTGTCCGTGAGACCACAAACATCACCACGCAGGGACGCGTGCACACACACACACACACACACTTTTCATGACACCCATATGCACAAACTCCTACACAAAAATGCACTGGCAGTTGGTGCAGGCATGAGATAACGTCCCACTTTTCCAAGGGCAGGATGCGTTGTCATACATCAGAGGGAGCCGTGTTAGCCCTGGCTGATTCATGTGTTTCATCTGCCGTCCATTAAACAGGCCCAGAGCTCTGGCTGTCTCCGACAAGGGTCCTTATCAAAAGTAGTACACCAAGTAGAGAAGAAGGTACCATTTGTGACACAACCCGCTGGATCTCTCACTCTTTTATGCTTGTTCTCTGTCCCGTTATATCTCTCCTTTCCCCATCTCTTTTCTGGAGACTCGTAGGACTAGTTTATGTTTTATATGCCTGTTGGGAAACCTATATACTGGAGCAGCATTTGGACATAACCAGTATATATAATATATAATTATTTTTACAAATAAACACTTGCTATCAAATAAACGACTTACAAATAAATGACTAGTTCAACTAGTCAAGAAGCACTAATGTTGTGTTTCGCTGACAATGTTTTCACTTGATCGCGATGATGTACTGCATCTGCCGAAAGATGTACGCCACATATTTCTCCTTATTATTTATAAAGACTTGTGGGCCTATGTCTTGAGATTTGACTTGTGCTTACTTTATTATGATCACATTAGCTGTACGGACCTAATATGACTCCTGGCTCAATCTCCTCGCAATATATTGTTATGCCAACTTGGATGTTCGTTATTTCTTTTGATTGTTAATGAGAGAAAACACATTATATTATTCCAAGTTACATTCATGTTTAGACAAATAAAAGATGAGTATGTGCTTTTTAAACCAAACTTAATTTTTAATTGTTATTCATTTTTTGTATTTGTGCTATGGCTGTTTGTTTGAAATGTGTTAGAAAATAAGATTTATTTTGAGACTTTACAGTAATCAACAGCATTCTAGAATTCTATTGGGGTCCAAAGGCTTAAATTTAGAAGCTCTAAGTCATTTCAAATTGAGTGGTTCAATTTTATTAGGGGTTGCCTATGGGGATTAGCTAATGATTGTCCTTTCAAGTATATAGCCTAATATTTTTTGAGGTTTTCTTTAGCACTTCAGTAAGTATCATGTGTATCAGTATCAGTTGTGATATGGTGATGTATTGAATCGTAACCTGTGTATCGTAATATATATCGTATCGCAAGGTACTTGCCAATACCCTCCCCTAGGCTTTACATGTGCATATGCAGTCTGATTCAGGTGTCTAAAAACCTGAAGCCCAAAGTGTCAAGCTGCCAATCATGAGGTGGACAAATTAAAATAAATCGATCAGATATACAGCCAAACATTGTGTGCCAAAAACAACCATGCAATGGAAAACAACCTGGTAGACCAGCCAAGCCCTCTACAGTTAATGACCAAATATTTCTCAACATAGTGAAGAAAATAAAAGACCAGTTTCAACAGATGAGGAACCCTCTCCAGGAAGCAGGCAGGGATGTCAGCCACTACCATATGCAGAAGACTAGGGGAGACCTACAGAGGCTGGACTGCAAGGTCAAAAATATACTAGTTAGAAATAAAAACACTATGGCTTAAAAAGTATCTCAAAGTCTTCAATGTTCTAGTAAATGCTATATTGGACAGACACGACTAATAACACGGCAACTGGTATACCAACTTATGACATTCGATGGAGGGTTTTTTATGTTTTCGGCATGCATGGCTGCCACTGGAAATGGCTGACTTGTCTTCACTGCTGATGTAAGTGCTGAAGGCAGCAGTTGGAAGAATTCTAAAGTGTACTGAAATATCTTGTCCGTTCACATACTAACAAATGTCTCTAAACTCATAAGACAGCACCTCATCATTCAGCAGAACAAGGACCCAAACACGTTGGCGTAGGTACTTGTCCAGGCACTTGTCATCTCACGTCCGGACTACTGCAACTCACTCTTGGTGGGGCCCCCGCCGAGTGCAACCCAAACCCAGAAGCTCATTCAGAATGCAGCAGCTCGGCTGTTCAACCTTTTCCAAGTACTTCCATCTCACCCGCTTCTTTGAACTCTACAATGAATTTGTGATGAAGCTCGAATCCGCTTAAAGGCTATGGTCCTTTCCTACAGAGGAAAAAGAGGAACTTCTCCTCCCTACCTTCAGATAATGCTCAAACTCAGCATCCCTACCCTGGCTTTTTGTTTAGCTAGCCCTGGGCTCTTGGCTGTCCCACCCCTTTAGAGAAGTTCCTGATCCATACAGTCGAAACTCTTCTCTGTCCTGGCACCTCAATGGTGGAACCTACTTCCCTTGGAGTCTAGGATGATAAAATCTCTAACTTTCTTCAAAAAACACCTGAAAACTCACCTGTTTGCAGAGTACTTAAAATCGATCCACTGCCACCACCTCTGTCTGTTGTCTTTTGTTAACTTTTTATCTTTTATGTTTATTTGCATTGGCTTCTGTTCAGCACTGACCTTTGCCAATAACTAATTAATTAGGTACTATGCGCTTACTACTAAACTGTGTGGTTGTTTTACCTAATTTTTTAAATGTATGCCCTTACTGTAAGTCGCTCAAGTTAAGGGTGTCTAGTACATGACTAAAATGTCATTGTAAATGCATAGCTTCCAGTACGTCTCTTAGGTCCAAAAACATATCAATCAACTGATCTGAATACAAATGTGCTTGCCTTTCACTTTCTGAAAACAAGACTGAAGCCAAAAAGGCCCCCAAAACAATCAGTAACTGACAGTGGTGCAGTACATCCTTAGCTGAGCCACACCAGAGAAGATACCCACCATCTGGTGATGTCTATGGGTCACAGATTTCAGACAGTCATTGCATGCATGGATATGTGACTAAGTACTAAACATGACTACTTTATTTTACATAATGTTAATCTGTCTAAATACTCCTAAAATGGAGGCACAAAGAACAAAAGGTGCTGTAATTGTTGTAATGGTTCATCTGATATGGATGAAAATACCCTCAATTTAAAGCTGACAGTCTGGAGTCTAATCCTATAGTCAGATCCAAGTTGTTGGAATACAGAGCCAAATAAAGAAAACCTTTGAAAATGCCCCATGATTCCATTTCAAATGTTATGTGTTTTCATTTTTGGAGTACAGGAACACATGTATTTGTAAGACTCCAAAGGCATACGTTTTAACCATATTGTCTCAAAAATGAGGCGGATGTCATTCATTTCCCTGGAGACCGTCCACAAGTGAGTACAATTGCAAGTCCCCTTATCCCTCATACACATCAAATTTAAGCACTCCATTATGTTGCGCATGATGTCATTAATTTTAATTGACACCATCTACAAGTGTGGAGTTGGAAGGCCTCCTAGCAGTTGAAGTCTCTGTGTTAAATGGGTGTCTCATACTTTGAAATGTTTAAAACTTTGTGTAATATTATCTCTGCTACAGTTTAACAGAACTGTAAGTTAGCAGACAATTTTTTGTAGGCTAGATTTACTTGCTAGAAAGTGATAGAAATAAGTTAGCAATTCATTTCTTTACCTTAATCAGTATATTTCTCCGTTCTTGGATGACGGGGTAATATTTAGCACAATTAATAGGGAGAAAGCATAGATCTGGGAAACTGGCTTTAAAGAAGGAAACCCTTTTTGGGATTTTATTTTTGTTCTGGTTTTATACCCATCTACTAAGTTTATAATAGGATCGTCAAGTCGGAATGCAAAATGTCCGAAGTACGTGTTTGAATCAAAAGGCATTTAAATTAATACAGTTCCTGGTGGATTCTCACATGTCCTCTGATGTAGCTTGACTGTGCTGATAATTATTTCTGATTTAATTAAAGAGATATATATTTCTCAGGTTACGTGTTAAGGGAGGGTGTCACTATTCCATGTGTCACTTTGCATACAGTGTGTGAATGTTACTACTCTGAAAGTGATAATAAGAAAAGCCTTTTCAGGCAGGTGAAATTAGCCCATGTTACACCGTATCTTAGTCCCCAATGACAACCTATTCCCTTCATACTGCTCTACTTTTGAGGCTCTGGTCAAATAAATTGACCCTTGGGAAAACCACATAAGGGTTATTTCTAAAAGAGTTTTGATTAACATGTCATGGAGAGGTTGTGCTGTGACTGGTTATAACTCTCATCTGAACATATCTTGGTTTGTTATGAGTCAACATCTGGACACTTCACTCGTACAGTAATTGTGATGTTTTTTTTTGATAGCTTGTTATGACTTGAGTTGGTTCACAGTATTTTAAGGCAAAGTGCAAGGAAACCTGAATTTTTATCTGCAGTTCACATTCTGTTGTTTCGACACATCTGGTTGAGCCTCTCTGAGAACCTGGCTTATCAGGTGATATCAGTGTTAAGGCCTCACCTTATCACTTATCTCTGCTAATTCATATGTCTGTAAGAGGAGAGTCAGAATTGATACATCCTGCTGTTATGAAACAATGTCGCTACATATTAACTGGATGAACACATGTATTGCTTTTATTGAACCGTTGTTGGTCTTTGAGAAGAACAATAACTATAATGACTGCTTCCTATAGGACAAGAAACAGTGTGTATCTCATTTTACAAGGGCAGTGTGTTGTTATTTATCAATGTAGTAACCCTCATTCAAAATGCATTGCTTTGTTTTGAGTCTGAAATGCTGCCATGAGATCATAATAAAAGTTATAATTTCTTTGTGTGTAAACAACATTAAATATGAATAAATATGGTACTTAGCCAATGCAGATCAGCTGTCATGCATAATGCTGGATAATGACGTGTGTATCTCATATGCATGTAGGATCTTTTCTAGTAATTCAATTTTCTGCTGCATTATGTGTGGCGCTTATATATTTCAAAAGTCATATTTGTAGACCCTCTCTGCTAGCCTGCCCCACCATATTCAGTCAATAATCACATTTAAATACAAACTCCATGAATGTCTTCATTTTTGCCTAAACCATCCCTCAACCACTGAAGGTTGAATGTAATGCTAGCCAAACCCAGATGCCATTTCTTTATTATTGCTTTTATCTCTCTCTTTGAAAATTCTCCTTTTTTAAGTTGAGGCAACTTTGACTTGCAAATAATGAAGCTGAGCTCTAGACAGAAACAACAACACAAGACTAAGTGAAGTGAATCATATTTGAATGTATCTCATTAGCATGCCTAACCATTTGCAAAACACGCTCCTACTTCCAACGCTAATAGTGTTTGCAGGAATCAAAGCCTGTGTATCTTACAAGGGAGGGGGAGCATGAGGGGGGAGAGCGAAATAGAGAGGGAGAGATCTGCTTAATTTGGATGCCATGTTGACTCGGGTAATGAAGAGAACACAAATCCCGAGGATTGCACTTGCTCTCGTTTCTAATAACATTACTAACATTTCAACATCATTGGCCTAATTGCTGTTGTTAGTAGCATTGAGAAATGCTTGCCTGGGATAGGAAGAGAGAGTATATGTGCCTGTGGGGCTATGTTTGTGTGCGTGTTTGTGGGTGTTTGTGTGTGTGTCCTTTGGGGCAATGTGTGTGTGTGTGTGTGTGTGTGTGTGTGGGTGGGTGGTTGGGGGGGTGGGTGTCCTTTTGGGGGGTTGGGGGGTGTCCTTTGGGGCTGTGTGTGTGTGTGTGTGTCCTTTGGGGCTGTGTGTGTGTGTGTGTGTGTGTTTGTCCTTTGGGGCTATGTGCTTATCAGTGTAGGGCAGACACTGTCCCATTGACTCTCTGAAGGCGTGGGGGGGGTCACAGGGAGTTGGTGGTAGGGTGGGTATTGGGAGGCAGAGAAGAGCATGGGGGATAGGTGTTGAGGGACTAGTCCTTGTTCAGGAGCAGGTGCGCCTCCCATCCTCAACTCCCTCGGAGCGCTCTCCTTTCTCTCTCCCCCAGGAGACATATGGCGAGAGTGATTGGAGAGGGCTGCTTGGAAGAGGGGGCCAGGGGGAGGCCGGCTCCACTCTACACCGTTCATCTGTTACCGACAGGGCCTGTGGGACTCTGATGGCTCCTGAGGGGCAACGCTGAATTAGGCCAAAAGGCGTTAGTGGTTTTTAAGGTTGACTCATTTGTTACTGTGTACCAGAGGCGTAGAGGGATGCAGACTGTGTGTGGTGTCTTCTCACTATAACCCGTGTGTCTGGTGGGCGTTCATTCTTTCGTGTGCTGCAAGTTGTTTGTGTGTTTTTTTTATACAATTTATTTTTAATCAAGGAAGTGACTGTCTCTTATCCTGGTGTCACTGCCAAGAATAGAAGCCCCATCTTGTTGCAATTTCACAAGCTTGTCCTGGCAAATATGATGTAGTCCTTTCTGACTGACTGCACCCGGAGAGAGTTATGGGGGCATTTTAGCCCTTGTGTAATATGTGTTTCCTTTTTATGTGGCCATTTATTACGAGGCGGATGAATAATACATGATTAAGACACGTAATGGATACGCTGGGACTCGTCAAAATAAAAGCAAAAATCCATTTGCTCTCTCCCTGTAGTAAATCCACTACTTTGTCCTTGGGCTAATTTGCAGTCAGGGACTTTGGGTGTTGTGGCTGTTACCATTCCAGAAGGGAGGGGGGTGGATGTAATGGGTAAGAAGGGGGGGGGGGGCGGGGACAGGCAGACGAGACGTCGGGGGCTGCTGAGCCGAGGAGGAACAAAGCCAGGAACTCCAGCACCGCTCACTCTCCTTCCTTCCCCTGCCTTCCGAGCAGCTGCCACTTCTGAGCCTGAAGAAAATGAAGGCAGATGAATCAATTTGGCCTGTGGCCCTAAAGTGCACTTGTCTGCGCTCCAGCCTGGGGGGGGGGATAATGAGCCGATAGATTGAGCCAGTGCTCTGTGGCACTGAGGTGCCTCTCTCTGCTGTCTGCCTGCCTGATGCACAGCACCGCTGGGCAGGGCCGTGTCTGCCTACCACCTCCCTTTCCCCTCCTCCCCGTCCCCCATTGGTGGTGGCGCTCTCCTTCAACGCTCCTAGTTGGGTTAATGGGGGTGAGGGTCCTTTGCGTAGGACACTTTTCGGGAAAACAAATTAGAGGAAGGATCTGTATCCTGGCTGAGGCCCTCCGCACCCGCCCCTGGCCCACCTCGGCACCCCTAAGCCCCGCCACAGCCCCAGAACATGGCCAGCAGAGAGGAGCGGGAGGAGAGTTACAGCCTGGAGGAGGCTCAGGTCTGGTTGAGGGTAATACAGACTGACAAAGGGTTGATTATGAGGCACAACTTTCAAGACTCCAGTTGACAGGTGAAGAGAGGCCAGGGAGAGGAGAAGGTGCTAAGGGGCTGAAAGCATTCTAATTCGAGCAGGAAGGTGGAGACCCTTCTGACGCCGAGGCCCTGAAATGGCTGCACTGCAATATGAGAGGGGATCAAAAGAGCATGACAACAAAGCATCCACCAGCAGCCACCATCTCTGCGCCGGCAGGCTGGCTGGGGATTGATAGAGTTGGTGGAGCAGTAGGTTAGCCTAGCTCAGCCTACCGTGAATGGACCGTTTGCCAGTTTTTTTTTGGTTGTTTTGTTTATCAATGCAATGGCTGGCGTGGTTCGTTCATGTTTTTTTCCCCTCTCTTTATACACTCCTGCAGTTCAGTTCAGTGTTAATGAGCAGGCCCAAGTCGGCAGTCAGCAGCTACTCAACTTGGGGGAAATTAAGATGCTAGAGGGCCCTTTGAAGCTAATTAAAGAGCACAGAGCAGAGCCTCCAGAGAGAGTCTGTCCGCAGAGCAGACACATTCAATACCCAGACTAATGGGCCTAATTTCCAGTGCATTATTCATGTACAACACACGTTACTTGTGTACTTTTTATTTCTGCAGAGTGCCTTTAATGCGGAGCAGGGAACCACTCGCCGACGCCGCTTGAACTCAACGTGTTTAACCTTGCCCTGTACTGCGCCTGGCAATTCTCCACGCCGCTGTAAACAAAATTAATCCACAGGATGAAAAATGGGGCTCTAAAACAGGCCACTTTAGAGACCTATCCCCTTAGCATTACCCAGAGTGCATTTCAAAGACTTCCCGTGATCCTTATGGGCTTCAGGGCCGTGGTGACCTTGATCTTTGTAACCAGATAGGCCAATCACATCTCAGAGCAAACCTTTAGCCCCACCCACAAGTCCACTGTACTGTAGCCTTGTCCTTCAGTACCACGACAGATTTTTGTTGGTGCTTCCCAAATGGTGTCTTGTTCTCTTACCAGCAGTGCATGAAGGATAGGCTGTCACATCACACCTAGCCTTGGGGGGATAGAGATACAGACAGATCTCTAGACCAATTAAAACCTCTCTGTGGACCAACTGACCACAACCTTAATCAAAGGCCGACAGGGCTGTCAGTCTCTATCAGAGAGTGGAAGCCGGAATCAATTCCTCTCGTCCTGCTGAACAATAGGTTAGAGAGGCTCTTAACAGCCAGCCAGGTACGCAGCATCATAAAGCTGGATAGCTAATTAGCCCTTCTACTCTGATCAATAACCAGGGTGAAAGCTGACTGAGAATCCTTCACTACAGGACCTGCTGGCAGGGGTGTAAACATTTGGAGTTTGAGATTTGTCAACGTTGATGCTCAAACAAATTCATCAGAGTCTCCCTGTCTCTCCGAAGTGTTGCGATGATGACGTTAACACAACCTCACTCTCCTTCAAACCCTCTCCACGTCTGTCTAAGTGTGGGTTCATTTTGAGATTTAAGAGTGATTACCCTGACAGCCAGTGAAAGAAAAGAGAAATACAAACAGTGCAGCATGGAGCAGAGAGTGTGACATGGATGGAGGTAGAGCAGAGAGTGTGACATGTAGGGAGGTGGAGTAGAGAGTGTGACGTGGAGGGAGGTGGAGTAGAGAGTGTGACGTGGAGGGAGGTGGAGTAGAGAGTGTGACGTGGAGGGAGGTGGAGTAGAGAGTGTGACATGGAGGGAGGTGGAGCAGAGAGTGTGACATGTAGGGAGGTGGAGTAGAGAGTGTGACGTTGGAGGGAGGTGGAGTAGAGAGTGTGACGTGGAGGGAGGTGGAGTAGAGAGTGTGACGTGGAGGGAGGTGGAGTAGAGAGTGTGACGTGTAGGGAGGTGGAGTAGAGAGTGTGACGTGGAGGGAGGTGGAGTAGAGAGTGTGACGTGTAGGGAGGTGGAGTAGAGAGTGTGACGTGTAGGGAGGTGGAGTAGAGAGTGTGACGTGTAGGGAGGTGGAGTAGAGAGTGTGATGTGGAGGGAGGTGGAGTAGAGAGTGTGACGTGTAGGGAGGTGGAGTAGAGAGTGTGACGTGGAGGGAGGTGGAGTAGAGAGTGTGACGTGGAGGGAGGTGGAGTAGAGTGGAGTGTGGACAGCAGAAACCTGATTTTGACCACCTGCAGGTTCTCTCCCTGCACCCCGCCTGTCTATCCAAGCTTCCTGATTGCAGCGTGTCGCCGTAGCATTCTGCCGGTCTGTCATGGCTGACCTCAACAAAGGCGAGCGCCTTTCATCGAAGCAGCAGGGCTCATCTGTCCTGCCAGCCGGGTATCACCAGGCAGGGTAATTAAAAGGGAATTGTTTCTATTTGGCTCGTCACTGAGCAGGTAGGCAAACAGACAGACGGACAGAGGGGCATACAAACAGCCCGACTAGTGCCTCCCTGCCAGCCAGGTGGCAGAGCCTCCGCCACGCCGCCTCAGAACAGGACCTGTCAGATTAGCTGATGACCCTTTTAATTCTACTCTGCCGGGGGCCATAATTGATATTTACCCGGAAAGGTTAATTGTAGCAGTGATCTGCCTAAATGACAGTGGAGAACTGGAGACTGACGGGAGCATCTCATGCCACGCCACTAGGGACCGAGGCAGTCAGAGCAGCAAGCTGCTAGTGAAATGGATTACACCCTATGGGCAGCAGTTGCTCATCAGCCATCCCTGTTGTCTTCATAGAGGGGCTGGTGGGAGGCTGATAGGAGGAGGTGCACCTGTGGTAGGGAGGGGTACCTCCTGGTCCAACTGTGGCAGTGTGGCTGCCTCCCATCTGTCCTAGGAATGCAGGTTTCTACCAGGCCACTGCATCACTCAGCACTAATCTGTCTGGCGCCCACTGAATGACACTTGCTCTCCACTAAGGCGGCTTCACCACCCAGTCTTCACGATATGCACAGATTGTAAACAATATACAATATGCTCTTGGTTTTGTTAAATGCTTTTCTGCAGATGTTTTTTTTTTTACCACGCTGTATTTATTGACCCAGTTCTGCTGGTTACTGCTGCCCTCTCATCTCTGGAGCTCTAATACATATTTTTAATCTAAGACTAATTAATGGGGTTAATATGGAAAATTGTCCATCTGCTGCCTCTACATTAGGGTGGGAATACTAACCTTGACAATTATCTTCCCATCTCAATTGTCTTGCCTCGAAAGAAATCTGGAGTGATTGGTAAATATACAGCTGTGTTTCTTTCAAACCTGAACGTGAATTTTTAACACATCCATGCAGTTTTACACATGGGCACAGTACCATTACAACAAATACCTTGCTTGTATCTGTGTACAGTGTAACACATTTAGCTAAATCTGACCTTGAGATGACCGCGAGCACTTGCTGATGGACTAAAATAGATACATCCCTGTGCAATTGAAACAATGTGGGCGATTTGGCTGTCGTCGTGCACGTTTTGTAACATCATTCCAGCTGTGTTAATGTCACCTAAACGAGCATACGCCTTCGTCTTAGTTTTGGGGAATTGGATCAAAAGGCCTGGGTCTGACGTCACTGGGCTAGACCTTCTTTGAAATAAGACCTTCTTCTAGACCTGTCTTAAGAACATGGGGCCAACAGTTTTCCACTGAGCCACTTGTGTGATCAATAGATTACCTATGTGGGAATACACCACAGGATGCCTAGTGGGAGGTCTATGCAAAGTTATGTGGCGCCCACTTAGTCCTCTTTGACTTGTGATAATTGAAAGTGATACTTTTTCTTTGTTCAATCAGAAATGTTCAGTAACACTATAAATATCATGTTCAGTAACCATTTGTATTAGTAATGACTGCTTTTCCCTGTTGTCCTCTCCTCCAGATCAAAGCTCTGCAGGTTCGTCCGGTGAGGCTGGATGAGGATGGGGCCATGCAGGAGATCAACAGGCCCAACCGAAGCACGTCTAAAGAGCCCCTGAGTGAGGTGAGAGACACCCTCTAAACCAGACCCTCCATACCTCCCCAGACCATCAGGCCTTCCATACCTCCCCAGACCATCAGACCTTCCATACCTCCCCAGACCACCGGACCCTCCATACCTCCCCAGACCATCGGACCCTCCATACCTCCCCAGACCATCAGACCCTCCATACCTCCCCAGACCATTGGACCCTCCATACCTCCCCAGACCATCGGACCCTCCATATCTCCTCAGACCATCAGACCTTCCATACCTCCCCAGACCATCAGACCTTCCATACCTCCCCAGACCATCAGACCTTCCATACCTCCCCAGACCATCAGACCCTCCATACCTCCCCAGACCATCAGACCCTCCATACCTCCCCAGACCATCAGACCCTCCATACCTCCCCAGACCATCAGACTCTCCATACCTCCCCAGACCATCTGATCCTCCATACCTCCAGACCCTCACAGACCCAGTGACCAAAGAGTTAAAGGTCTTTCCAATAACTGCTGTGCGTGCATCCGTATGCTAGCACATTTTAAAGATGAGCAGAAATCTGCGACAGCCTGGGTGTCGGTTGGTGCTAAGGATGAAATAATGCAATTTAGATACAGGGGAAGTAATGAGAATTTATGCAAAATCCCCAAGCGGCTCATTTTAAATGAATGTAGAATATGCTTCCTAACTAATGCCTGTCAACCCAACCTCCCAAACCTCTCTAAATTCAATCAGACAGTTAGTTTTGCTGCACGGAGTGGGAGCTTGGAAAGGGGGTTGCTGCTTCTAAAGTCGGAGTGATCGAGGGAAAATGATGGAGAGAAAAGATTTTAATGAACTTATTAAATGTTTTGTTCAAGCTATTCAGAAGTCCGAAAGAAAATCTAGAGATGTGGGGAGTGAGACACTCCCCCACCCACATGCATATTTTATCTTTCTCTCCCTTCGACCTCCTTTTCTAAGACTCTCTCTCTCTCTCTCTCTGCCTCTCTCTCCTCTCTCGCTCTCTCTTTATCTCTGTGCTTCTCTCTCTCTCCTTGCCATTCCTCATGAGCTTGTGTAAAAGGCTGTTTTTTAATGAAAAAGTCAGGAGAAAGAGGCGGGTTTGGCAGATAAAAGCGTGTTGGCAGATGACAGCTCTGACAGGGAAATGCGGCAGTGAAAAGGGTGTTGGGGGTACGGGAGGAGGAGTGAGGAGGGGGGGACTGTTGAAAATTGCATGCTGTAATCGCCGACGGTGTTAGATATGGCGTGTCGCTCTAATCTCCTGCCAAATAGATGGTGCAAAGACGCTGATCGTTGTAGCCACGCCATCCACCCCTATCTATCCATCTCTCAACCACAGATAGGCTCTCTGAGCAGAGTCGGTCCCACTAAGACAGCTGGCCATGGCCACTACTGGAAGGGAAGGATTTCATATCAGTGTCTTCCCTTTTCAACTCCCATGAAATCTGCTACTGCACCGAGCGAGAACAAATGGTAATTTTCATAAAATGCATGAAGGCACATTTGATACCCACATCAAAATGGTAGCTGGGTGTAAGAGCTCCTAACTAATGATGTACTGTTCTGTAGCCACGATTCAAATGGATTTTGTGTTGTTGGACCGCCAAAAGGAAACAGAGACAAATGAGAAGCTTGCTTCTTCCTCTCCGCTCTGAGAACAGTCATGCATCAATTTAGGAAGCAGCGCTAGAGACACGCAGAAGGATGTTGTTTGTTCATCTTCACGGTAGCTAGGGTCTTTATCTGTTTATGTTGACTAGGTAATTCTCTTCCTGGTTCAGCTGGGCGCTGTCAGAAAGCTGCCATACAGGCAGGGATTAGGGAAATGTATAGGGAGATTTTTTGTGTGCATTTTTGTTAGCGTGGGGGGGGGGGGTTTGGAGGGAGGGTGTTGAGATGGTTTCAGTACTGATGGGGTCTCACCGACCAATCCACCCACCCACTCCTCCTGGAAAGCTGTGAGGCCTGCTGCTGGCTGCATGCTGGATGCTGCTGGCCCTGCTTTCACACACAAACACACACACACACACACAAACTTCACGCTCTGCCGAGCCATGATTGGCCCTTTTCAGTTCCTGCAGCTCAAAAACCAATAGTCTGGCGCATAAGAAAACCAAGCACCAGGCCCCGCCCTGCTTGTCACCAAGGATTTGAGGCTACAGGGGAGGGGGCGTGGAAATGGGGAGAGGATTAGGGGGCGGATTTAGCAACATTTCTGTTCTCGGGGGCTGTTTAGTTAACCCTAAAACGCCGCCAGCGTCCTCCACACCCCAAAGCCTCCCCTGTTCTCCCCTTTCCTCCCCCTACTCGCTGCTGCCTCTCTGGGGCGGGTTCTTAAATCCTTTTGAAGTCCTAAGCGCAGCAGAAATCCATTGAGAGCCATGTATAATGGCCTTTAAGAGAGAGTGTTTAGCTGTATCCCGGCCCTATGGCTTATGAACCATTGCCTGCTGTAATGGATTTTTTCCCCTCTTCCCTTCACCCGGACTAAATCCAATGGATTGTCCCTCATTATCATTTAAATAAGCCTCTCTTTCTGCTCCAAATGCTCCAACTTGAATGAACCCTGCATAGTAAGGCTAATTCCAAACGGCCTTGGCCTCCCACTACTCACTGAGTCACACACACACACACACACACACACACACACACACAAACGCACTCATGTACAAACACATGAACATGGTGTGAATGCATACACAGCAACATACACAATTTGTTGTCTTCTACAGTATGTGTGCATGTATACACTCATTTACATAAGTTGTTTGGGTCTTTACCCCTTTGTGTCCACATATACGGCCCTTGTCGCTGTGCCCTCCACCTCTGCCCTGCCCTCTACCCCTCTCAGGCAGTGGGGACAGAATGGGTGAATAGAGAGGGAATAGTCTTTTGATTCCCGCAGGGCTGACTTTCCGGTTGGCTGTTGGACATCTATCTCCCTAATCGTCACAGTGGGGTTTGGGCTGTGAATCAGGGGGAACAGAGGCACTGATGAGGGCTAAAGCCCAGAGACAGGTGTGGGAGAGATGGGGGGGGGGGGGGGAGATGGAGGGAGGAGGGAATGGAGAGATTGGAGGTACTATGGGCAAAATTGGTCTAGCAGAAAAGTCCCCTCCTGAGACTGGAGGAGAAATTGCCAATCGAAACGGAGAAGTAAAAGGGGGGAAAGTGGAAGCAGAGAGATGTGGAGATTGGTATTCTGACTGTGGCCAGAGTGATTGACGGAGGTGGGTGGGGGGGTGGAGGTAGAGCTGCACCCTCCAGGCTGTCTGGCTCCTCTCATGTTGAACCAGGTCTCTGTCAGGGGCCACATCCCACTGTCAGCATACACGTGATAGGTTTATTATGTGGTATCTCTATATTTCAAAAATGTCATATATTTTGGGATTTGCCATACAAGAGAGAAACTCTGAACTACACCTCAATACGTATTTACTGTAAATGTTATTCCGCTATATCTATTTTTTGTGTATATTTTACAAATCAATGAAAGATTGGGTTTGTAAGGGGCAATGCAAGGGAACGATATATTTAGGCAACACTAATGTCCGCTGATACATCTAAGCTGTTTTTTTCACTCCAAAACCGCATATTTCAAAGCGCTGTCGTTGTGATTTTAGCAGCGTGGATGCGTGGTGGTGTTGTCAGTCTTAAGCATTTGTCAGTGTTTCAGGATCAAACATTCCTACCTTTGTATTTTCCTTTACGTTACAACTACAACCAACATCCTCCAGGGGGTCCTTTCACATGTTCTGCATTGAGCTGCTGTTTTGAGACTCTTCGTCTCCCTCTGCCTGGTCAAGGCCATTCAGAATGAATGGCAGGGAGGTTTTCGCTGGCTTTCGTGGGTCCGGCGCAGGTGGACAGGCGGGCGGGGAGGGAAAAGGTTAACGTGAATATTGATATTAAAGCGTGGTGGCTTCATCATGTCTGTCAGCGGCTGACTCACGCTCCCTAAAGGTCAACCCTGTTCTCCTCTCTCTACAGAGCTCCACTCTCTCGCTGTCAGGCCGGGGCTACTCGGTAAGTGACATTTTCATGCTTCATGGCTTTACGGCAGAATTACAATCTCCAACGGCCCTCTTTATGGCTCGCCGCTCGACACTTTAATTATGTTAAATAGAGTAATGGAGAAATCATGATATTAGGGACATTACTCCTGGATGACTGACTGATTAAATTGTAGGAAGGAAGGCAAGAGATGCATCCTGATTGAAACCCCTGTCTTTACGGTATGTAGTGCACTTTATTTGAGCAGGACCCATAGGGATCTGATCTAAAGTAGTGGACTACATAGGGACTGGGGCGCAGCTGTACCGCCAAGGTGTCCTGCCCTACCTTGGGTAAATGTGCCTGTTTTATTGACATCGATTCGGCCAGGCAGGCAGTTTCAGTGTTGAGATGTCTTCCTCCACTGCCTGCTAACTACAAGCCTCTTGAATCCATTGTCAGACAATATGCCTAAAAGCCTTTTTAAAAAGTGCAGTGTAACATAAAAGTCAATCTTCACTATACATATGATATACAAGCTTGTCCTTTTAGGAAACCCATAACTAAGCTATTAGTGAATAGTGGAAATATACATGCTTTCACATTTATCTCTGTGCCATTATTACCTTAAAATGAAGATTTAGATTGCATTGTTGTGTGGAGTGCCAATTAACACAAGATTAGTTGGGAGAAAAAATCCTGATTATTTTGTCAGGCCAGTTTTTTTTATACAGTACAGTGTCACCGGAAACTATTTTTACAACTGGTAAACATATTTTGCAGACTACACGTAGGGATGTGTTTCAAACCTATGAACCTGTTCATTTTCCAAAAAGCTGAAGAGTTTTGCTTTAATTATGAAGGTCAGCATTAATAGGATATTCTTTTCGTAGCGTCGATGTGATCAAAACAAATCAACAACATCTGTAAATGGTTTGTCACTGCTAATCAGGGCAGAAGTAACTGCTGAGATAGCTTTTAAGAAGAGATTGATCTGTGTGTGTTTTTATGGCGCCAGTGCTGCTGCGTGGAAATGGGACATGTCACATTCCTATTCCCTCATGGCTGTATACTCACACAGAGATGAAAACAAACAAGGCCTCCCGGAAGCTTCTGCAGCCCTTTGGCTCGAGCTGTCAGTTTGAGTCTGGTGGAGGGAAGGAAGAAAGAAAGGAAGGATGAGTAGGCCCTCTATTCATCTACTCTGTACAGAGAAATTGGTAGGGAGGGAGAGAGAGAATATGACCAAGAAAGAGAGAGAGAACAGGAAGAACAAAGTGGAGAAGTGGAGCTGAAAACAGGAAAAATAGCCAGAAAGTATCCAGGGCCCAGGAAGCGGTACATTGTCAAGCGCCTGCCTGGCCTCCCTATCTGATGCCTCATTCTGCACTGTTATGGAGCCTTCTGGGTTTCTAATGGGCCCATTGACTCAGAGGGTTGACTCTCACAGAGTGCTGTGCTCAGGCTTCTGGGGACGCTCTGAGGCCCTTATCGGCAGGTGCTCTGGCCTCTGTGGTGGGGCCACAGGGGCCTTTCTGAGAGAGTTAGGGGGAGACAGAGAGAGACAGAGAGAGAGAGAGAGAGAGAGAGAGAGGGGAGGGCTGCCAAGGGTGGTGTGATGGCTGGAGGAAGAAGGGAGTGTTGGATGTGGAGGGCAGGAAGGCAGGAAGACAGGCAGGCAAGGAGGCACTGATAGCAGGAACTGAATTATCTGATGGTCAGCCCTGGGCTCTGATCATCATCTCCTGTCCTGCCTGGGGCTTGGTATCTGTCACAAGGCACTAAGAGCTAAAAACCCCCAATCTTTCTTGACAGTTTGTTTTCCACTTCTATAGGAGATAACGCCTCCGCGGTTTCCCCTGACATATGTCTCTGACGCTGCCTGGCAGGCTTCTTCATCGCAGCCCCTCAGCTGAGGCATGAAAGAAGTGGTTCGGGTTTAGACTCACAGGGAATTGGAGCTGTAGGAGGACTAAAGCTGTAGTTTATGATGGTTGTTAGAAATCATATATTGCTGAGATACATTTGTTGAGATAATATTTATTTACACTTGTTGGCGCGTGTTCTACGACCCCTGCATCAGTCTACCCCTGCATCAGTCTACCCCTGCATCAGTCTACCCCTGCATCAGTCTACCCCTGCATCAGTCTACCCCTGCATCAGTCTACCCCTGCATCAGTCTACCCCTGCATTATCTACGGGCGTAGGTGTCCATTAGAAAGTACACTAAGGCTCGTTCTCCTCTGGACTGCATGCCTTACATGGGCTGTACACATATATGAGATAAAGGGAACAAATCAGTGTTACTATTTTTATTTTTTTGTTGATGACTGACCCGCTGTCCATAATCCTACTCCCTACACTAATCCTTTGAAAACTTGACAACAGGCGATACGCAGGACAGCCAGAGAGCAACACTATCAGTCTGAGGTAAAAGTGGATGTGGAATAGTTTATCAGGTCCCTCTTCCCTATACTCTCCTCTGTACTGCTGCCTTCATTATAGTGTCAGCCATGTTTGGGAGACAATATCTAGCCCATTTCCTCAATGTTCCCTTACCTTGTTGTTACAACGGAGAAGAGAAGGAGATGGGTCCTGGCCCTTGGTCTGCCTGGTGATTTATCTTCCTCTCTGGGGCCTTGATAAAACCTCCCATCCTCCTCTGTGCCTCGCTTGCTGAGATAGGCTTTAAGAGACGGAGGGGAAAGTAAAAATATCTGTGCGCTTATCAGCCCCAGCGATCTCCTCTGCGGGTTACAAGCGGAGCGGCGGAGAGAGACAGTTCACAATAATAAAAAAAAAAAGCTCCTTTTTCTCTTATCCGGAAGGAGCGTTTTAGCTCCCTCACAGACTTGTCCAAAAGAACGTGGACGAGCTCTGGCTTTTTCCTTTTCACAAGGAGTGTTGATAGACCTCGCTCTGAGCTACTCTGGGTGTGCTGTGAAATGCTCAAAGGTTTTGCGCTTAATGGTTTATCGGTTGTGTTCACCAGTTTGTTGTTGGAGGTTACAACCTTAGATTACTCTGTAGGTTGAGCTGTAGTGTTTCTAGGGTTTAGAAGTGTATCCATTACCCTGATCTGGCTTATTCAATCGTTGTTAGGGTTGGATGAGTCTGCACTCAAACGTAACATTTGCAAAATCATCTCTGTGTTTCTGTAGCATTTAATTGACTTGGCCTTCATGGCCTTCTCTCTGTTCCAAAGCCGTTTCCCTGTCTCGGTGAGGAGGTTTAAAATGATTATTGAATACCAGGGATTATTTAACGTCATTATAATAGGCACTATTAACCATCTTCACGGTTTATTTAGCAAAATCAGTGGATTAAATGTAACATTTACAGATTGTTATTAATGCCTAAGGGAAAACAAGATAAACTTATATGTCATGTTTAATGTGGTTTCACTAGGAAAAGTTGCTTAGTGACCATAACATCACATCCAGCCAATGCAAAACATACAATTATTAGCTGAGGTCTCAAAGTAAGACTGTTTGTATTCAAAACGGCACTGGCTACATCTTTCCTTCTCCCTTGCTCTGTCCTTCAGTCTCTAACTCTCTCACCCCTCACTCAGTTTGTCTCCCTGCCTTTGCACTCCCCACTCCTTGTTGGCCACCGTGGCCATGGTCTTGCAGGTGTCTGACCACATACAGCGGCCCCCTGCACATAGCGAAACTGAGTCACAGTGTCCCGTGGCCTGGCAGGAGGGGGTTGGACCTGGACATTGTCCGTCCCTCTAGTGGGTCGTTGTCTGTCCAGGGCGTTCTATGAAGGCTGTCCAGGTTGAAAACCATATTTGTTTATCCCTGTGTGCGGGCCTGCCTCAGAGCAGGGACCTGCTGCTGCCCTCTCGCCGGGGGAGCCAGGCTGTTGCCGCTAGCAACAGATAAAAATTGCTGTTAACCACAGCAGGGCCCAGAACACATCAATCATGTGCTCCAGATAAAGGCTTTAGGCTTCTAGGGGCCCGGAACGTTGAATGGTGGGGACTGAATATCCCCTTTCCAATGAGTGCACAACCCCTATGGTGGGGGGCGCCTTCTAATCATTCAGTGAGAGGAAACTTCATTTTCATCCCCGGACAGCTCTGGCTCCGTTTTGTTCTAATGGAGATGCCATTTAAAATCCGCCAACACAAAAGGTACTCTGTGAGAGGTCATTTGAATAAAAAGGCGACATGGTGAATTAGTGTAGGCCTGGCCTCAGAAACCGCCGGCATAGTTCAGTTGTTCTAAATGAACTCTTAATTGCTTTTGCCCACTTGGCTTTGCTCTTAAGGCTTTGCTTAAGAGTTGAAGTTCAGCATCACTGCATACCCACATATGCTTTTTAGAATGAAATTGAGCTCAGTGATTGAAAAACAACTTAGAACTACTTTAGAGGTTTGAAGTGATTTTGGCCCTGTGGTATTTTTCACTAGAGGTGATTTTAAGGCTTCATTTCAGCCCCATCCAAACCACTGTTAAAGTAGAAATATGGAAATGGTGGTCACTAATGGAGAACAATAGAAGAACATTTACAAGGCTCTCGGTAAACTCGGTAATAGATTCTAAAATGAATGTCAGTGTGTTATCATCAACCGTGTTAGTTATTTCACATTTAAACACACAGTCCCCAAGGGCATAGGGGAAATAACTATTTGTTTTTCCAAAACAGCCCCCACTCTCTCCCACAATTGGTCATCAGTCTTGGTTTGTCACAGCCCCCCAACTCACATTGGCCCCACTTTAAGAATACGGTCGTCTGTAATATACAGTTACTCATTGACTGTGCTCTTAGGATTTCTCCACCACTGGCTCCCCATTAACTTATATTGGCGCTCTAGACAAATAAAGTGATAATTCCACTCTATCATATGTTACATACACCACAATTAAGGCCCAATTACATGCTACTTCCATTTATAAAAGCTCTGAACGCAGACTTGAATGCTTTAATGAGCGCTGTAATGAACACTCAGGGTGTTTGGCAATTCTCCTAGATGTTACTGTTGCTTTTATGGCCCATTATAACATAACATTTGCATCAGCATTACAATGCTCAATATCATTATCCAACCCAAGACCTGATCATAAATTAAACCTCCAATTACAAACATCTATCTGCCTGGGGAGTGATTCTCTGGCTGCCTTCTCGCCGGGGGGAGAAACGTAGCAGAGAGAGTAAGCAGAGCGGGAGGGAAAGCAGAGCGGGAGGGAAAGCAGAGCGGGAGAGGGAGAAAGTGCGAGAGTAGCCTCCGGTGGGCTGTGAATAACTTGACTTCGTCAGTGGGAGGCATTCATTCCCATAATCGGCCCTGACTTTTCCCCTCTTCTCCTCCTCTTGCCTCGCAGCTCAAAGCTCAGAGGCAACCTTAAAAGCTCATTAGGGCCCTAGTGGTGGCCATCTTGGCGGAGAGGCTGTGATGCTAACTCATATAACCATTATGGCTAACCTTCTTGCTGTCATCTGACACAGACACAGATTAGTATGTGCAGCTCAATATGATTAGAGGGCTTGGCCTTACTGTGCTACGGAAGAGTGGTGTATTTGTATTCAAAATGGCACCGGCTACATTTCCCCCCCCTCTGCCCCTCTCTCTCTAGCCTTCAACATGGTTATAGACTGAAGGGAACATAATAAATCATTGGGATTTATTACGTCGCTGCTGCTTATTAATTCAGCGGCACGAGTGCAATATTACTCTGCGGTTTAAAGGTACAGAAGCAGATACACATCCCAGCGGCGTCACGTCCGTCCCCTGCAGGTATGAACTGGAAGCCATTTCAGAAGTGTTCAAAAGAATACATCTTTGTTGTTTTGAAGCCTTCTTTCATGAGGCAGCACCACTTGAATGTACACGGTTCCATCCTTCATTCCCACATGTGAAAGCGTCTTACAAGGCACCTTTGTGCCTTGCTGTTGAAATCCTCTCTCCACCTCGCCTCTCTCCCGAGTGTCCAAACGAATGTTTCTGGAAACAAACAAGAACAATAACTGTGATGGCTGTCTGTTCGTCTCTGTAATCTGCGACCTGTGGCCAAATCTCACAGAGAGAGGAAGAACAAAAGGCACCATGCAACAGATAGCTGCAGGCTTGAAACAGTAGAGCTTAGAGCAGAGCAGACCTCCTCTACTGTGAGACAAAAAGCCCGCGGGCCTCACCGAACCCCTGAGAGCTCCCACCACCGCATAAACAAAGCCTGAAATTAAGGAGAGCCTGGGGCTGGCACATTTTACACCACTGCTAAAATGTTTCTTTTATGGCCCTGGTGGATTCCAGCATTGGGATTTCAGGGGCTGAAAAATGAACGCCGCTTTCCTGCCTTTGCCTGCCTACCTGCCTTTTGCCGTCACAGATTTGAATGCAGCGTTTTTCTCATCTCTTTTCTCCATCGCCTCGCTCTCTGCGACTTTCACACCTTCCACAACACTTCCGGAGCTAATTTTAAAGGCACAGAAATCCTGGCTTGTAGCCGTTTAAGGGTGTTGGTGGATATTCAAAGGTGTATTTCACATCTTTAGCTTTAATGCACGCTGTCATTTGTTTTAGCGTACCATGATTCGTTGGTCGTCGGCAACTCCTTATTTGAGGTTTGAACATTAAATAAGCGCACAATGACAATATGGGCTAGATTCCATTCACATAAACACACCACCCGCACGAAACTCACCGGAGACAATCATTTCCCCTCCATGTAAGTGTGCGATTCGCAGTACTATACAAAAAGTTAGTAAGTAGGTCATGTTCTGTCATTCGTCTTCTAATCACTCGACGAAAACCACAATTTCTTCCATCTGAGCCTCTGAGCTTTGCTTCTGGGACTGCCAGCCCCAACACACTAGCTCATTTGATTTTATGTCACATTCTTTTTTTCTTCCTCTTCTTTCCTTTATCCCATATCTGACAGTCGACATGTGACACAGCCCCCCCCCCCCATGCCTCCAGACTATGTCTGGCAGAGCAGCAGGTAAGGTGGTAGATTACAGGAGTAGCGGTATTATCATACCTCCAACTGATTCTGCTCTGTTTATGAGGAAAATAAGTGTTAATGACAGTGTTGTGCCCTCCCCTGAGGCCACGTGCTGTTGTGTAAAGCTGAGTCTGCTGAGGAGGTGGAGAAGCTTGGCTTGCTTTCTTTACCAGCTTCAACTTATACCCTCAGAAAATATATCTTTCCCTTTCTCACTCTCTCTTTTTTTTCTTTCTGAGAAAGGAAAAAAAACAATAGCACAGAGAAAAACCTTGTGGTTTTTAATGCAATGGCTTTCAGTCACCTCGTTTCACTGTGGTTTTGCCTGGGGCTAACAGATGCAGAGTAGGTTCAGCCCTTTGTTTCCTGTAATGTGTGTGAGAGGCGTGTGGGCGCTCACTGACACGGCACAAGGAAAAAAAAATATAATAATAAGTTGAAAGTTCAACCTGGTGGTGTGTGGCACGAACATTCAGGCTGGCTGTTGGTTATGGGGACCCAGCCTAGGCCCTTATGCCTCAAACAACACCCACACCCATGCAGGCTAGCGATATGCAGTGAGAGGCTTTGACCAGCCAGACCCTGAATCCTTCCCTCAGGCCAGGCCCTGAATGGCGTTTCCCTCCTACGTGCTTTCATACACGCCAGCCAGATCTGATCTTCACAATTGCAGAGGAGTTTGTGTTTAGATAAATAGTCTTAATCATAATTGCATATCCGTGTTTCCATGCAGCATTTAAGCAGCGGCGTAATCCCACTGGCAGAGGCTGGATGATTTCAGCAGCCACAGTCTGTGTTATTTCACTACGTGTACTGTACATTCTCAGTCAGTCTGAGGGAGAGCCATTCAATCAGTTAGTCAGTCATTCAGTCAGTCAGTTTAAAACTAATAGCTGCATCTATGATACTCTACAGATGGGAAGAGTTGATGTGATTATTCTTTGTCTCCTCAACATGCACCTGATGAAATTAAGCCTATCGTTTGTCTTTCA